>NC_063361.1:9807905-10133194 GCF_021869965.1 Rhincodon typus | reverse complement strand
TGAATGGGTGAGTGGATGAGTGAGTGACTGGAAAGAATGGTAGGGAGCATCAAGCAGGTTGGTCAGACGGGTGAGGCAGTAGGTGTGTCGAGTGGGAAGTTGTTGAGGTGGTGGATTGATAGGGTGGCCAATGGGTAGGGTGCTAAGTGGGTAGGGAGACAGGTGGGTCTAGTGATAAGTGAGTAGGATGTTAGGTTGACAGCAGGGTCAAGTCAGGAAGGGTAATCAGGTTGGGTTTGGCAGGGTTGGGCTTTGGTGTGTAGTGGAAGTTTCATGTGGTCTGGGAAGTGGTCAGGTCAAATTGGGTTGGAAGGGTTAATTGAGGGCACAGTGAGGGTCAGTTGTTGGATGCTGTGGGGTTAGCATGGGCAGGAGGGATGATTGAGTCAGGTTGAGAGTGTAGTCAGGTCTGGACAGGAGTATAGTTGGAGGCTGGGGAAGGAAGCAAAATTTGCCTCTAAATCAGAGTCAACGACATTCTCACAGGATCCCAGTGAACAGAGGAATTGCATGTCAGGTGCACAAACTGCCCAGGCAATTCCCATACGATGAGTCATAACTTCTGAAGGGTCCCAATGTGCACCTTGTGTGATAACATCTGGTCTCTGATGATCTGGGGACTGGAAGTTATGGGTCAAATGGGAGGAATGCTGCACTGTGCATTGTCAAAACTTTGGGGAGTTTTCACACCAAATGTCATCTGGCTATGGGAAACTGTGCAATTTTGTGCATTGTCTGAACTATGGAGACTGTTAGCACTGTCTGTTTCCTGAGCTTTGAAAGGTCATCGATCTAAAATGTTCTTTTCTCCGCTCTGATACTGCCTTATCTGTTCAATGTTTCTAGCATTTTCTGTTTTCATTTCAAATGATTACCAACTGCAATATTTTTGTTTTGAAGAGTTACACCATCTCACAGCAGCCATCCAAAATTTAAACCTGGCATTGTTTACGTTCAGTCTGAGTGCCCTTGGCTAGTTCAAATTGCACATATTCAGCAGAATGTCAGTTTTCTGGCCAATTACATCTTGTGCTTCCCTAACTTTTCTGCAGACATGTTTTCTGGAAAAGTTGATGTTGTCCACAAATGATGCTTCCTGGAGATTCCAATCCAGCAATAACAGAATTCACTCACCAAAGGTCCCTAGCACCTTCTGAAACCACAACCCCTTCCACCAGGAGTACAAGGGCAGCAGATACATGGCCTGCAAGTTCCTCTCCAAGCTACACAGCATCCCGACTTGGAGCTATTTCACTGCTCCTGCGTCAAAATCATGGAACTCCCTCTCTAACAGCACTGTGGGTGAAATTAATGACACTCCCACCCCCTCCACTGCACCCCCCGCTCCAATCCCCCAACACCTCATGGACTATAGCGGTTTAAGAAGGCACCCCAGCACCACGTTTTCCAGGCAATTATCATCATAGAATCCCTACAGTGTGGAAGCAGGCCATCCAGCTCAGCGAGTCCACACTGATTCTCTGAACAGCATCCCACCCAGACACACCCACCTTTCCTATCTCTGTAACCTTGAATTTTTCCATGGCTAATCCACCTAGCCTGCACATCTCTGGACACTATGAACAATTTAGCATGGCCAATCCACCTAACCTGCACACCTGTAGATGTGGGAGCAAACTGAAACACCCAAAAGAAACGCAAGCAGACACAGGGAGAATGTGCAAACTCCACACAGAGAGTTGCCCAAGGATGGAATCCAACCTGGGTCCCTGATGATGTGAGGCAACAGTACTAACCACTGAGCCAATGTGCCACCCTATTAGTGATGAACAATAAATAGTGGCCTATCATCTGCACTCACATCCATGAATGAATACAAGAAAAATCCACAGAGTAAAAAAGCAGTTTGCTGTACTATTCGTATTTTGCTAATTCCTGAACACTGTTTCATAGGTTGTGATATTACAGCATTACACCTCAAACAGCCAGTACAAATTGTTGTTCTGTTGTTTCTTTTGTGATTCTCATGGAGTGTAATTATCAATCTGACATACAACTGCTGTTAGACGAGATAAAGAAACATCATATTCCATTTTATTTTACAATGAAATGAACTCCATAGTGTTTGAATATGGGTCAGGGTTTCTCATTTCTCTCCTGCATAGTTTCCCAATTCTAAGCTTGAAAGGTAAGTGTTGGGAATGTATACTCTTCAAAGAGACAAGGAAACATTGGAGGCTGGAACAAAAACAGAAATTGCTGGGAAAACTTAGCAGGGCTGGCAGCATCTGTGGAGAGAAAGCAGAATTAATGTCTCAGGTACAGTGACCCTTCTTTAGATCTTCAGTCCCTGGACCTGAAGCATTAACACTGTTTTCTCTCCACTGTTGCTGCCAGACCTGCTGAGTTTCTCTAATAATGTCTGTTTTTGTTTCTGATTTCTAGCATCCACAGTTCTTTCGTTTTTTTTGTTTAACATTGGAGACTGGTTCAGCTACTGTCTAATCTTAATGAGAAAATCAGAAATGAGTTTGTCAGAGACCTGGAGTAGTCCGCTTTGTTTAGGCAAGACTAGGAAATGGCGCATTGTCATGGACTATTTGAAGCATCAGGCATTTTGACAATAAACTAAAATTCTGTTGGAGCCAGATTTGAAGGATATGCTTTTGAAGGATGAAGCTGACACTTAGATATTTTTCAATGGACAATTGTGACTTCAGTGACATTAAGTCTGATTGACTGAAGCACACAGACAAAAGTAAAGATCTTAATGAATTTAAGGTATTTTTATCCTGACCATGAGTAATCCAGATTGGCAAATGATTAGCAAATTGTAAAATGGCTCTCATCTTTAATCAGATCTGTATCTTACTTTGGGTCTCATGACATTTGATCAATTGAGAGATTTACCAATAAGAATGAAGGAAGGGACCAGGACAATATCGTTTTCCCTCCCAATTAAAAAAAACTATATAAATGGAGTCAATGAGGTGCTTTTGAAGACATCCAGAGAATGCTTGGGCCAAGTTACAATATAGTCATGGAGTCAAACAGCACGGAAACAGATCCATCAGTCCATCTCTTCAACTCTGACAGACGTCTCAGTCTGACCTAGTCCCATTTGCCAGCACTTGCCCCATATCACTCTAAATCCCTCCTATTCATATACCTATCCAGATTTCTTTTAAATATTGTAATTGTATCTGGCTCCACCACTTCCTCTGCCAGCTCATTCTGTACACATATCAACCTCTGCATGAAAAAAGTTACCCCTCTGGTGCTTTTTAAATCTTTTCCCTAGGATAAAAACTGTGGCTATTTACCCTATTCACACCCCTCATGATTTTAAAAGCTTCAAAAGGTCACCCCCTCGGCCTCTGACGCTCCAGTAGAAAAAGCTCCAGCCTATTCAGCCTCTTCCTATAGTTCAAACCCTCCAGTCCTGGCAACATCCTTGTAAATCTTTTCTGCACCCTCTCAAGTTTAACAATGTCCTTCCTATAGAAGGATGACCAGAATTGAACACAATATTCCAAAAGTGGCCTCACCAATGTTGTGTACAGCCGCAACATGATGTCCCAATTCCTATAATCAATGCTCTGACCAATGAAGGCAAGTGTGCCACACACATTATTTGAGTTTCAAAAAAGCATGCCCAATGGATGTAACTTTAATTTCAGTGTGTTTAAACTGTAAGGTCAGCAATTGGTTCTTTTCCTCTGGCAGGAATATATTGAAGCAAATACTGCCATCTGTAACTGAAATTTTATTAACAATGTGGAGGACTACACATCCATACACATTATTGAAAGGAGCTTTTCCTTCGCCAGTCTTTCACTATAGGAATGAATACGCAGGCATATTTAGTGAAGGTCTGAAGAGGTGTCAAGAAATCACAGGCTCATCATATTGTCATTAAGAACGTAGTTTGAAAATCTCATTTTCAACAGGAACAAAAACAAAGTAGCTGGAAAACCGCAGCAGGTCTGGCAGCATCTGTGAAGGAAAAAACACATGTTCTGAGGAAGGTCACCACACCCAAAACGTTAACTCTGTTTTTTTTCCTTTACAGATGCTGCCAGACCTGCTGGGCTTTTCCAGCAACTTTGTTTGTGCTCCTGATTTACAGCATCTGCAGTTTTTTCAGTTTTCATTTTCAACAGGTTTGTGTTATGTATTAACAGATAGATCACAATGTTACTAATATAAGTACAAGAATAAAGCATGAAATTTGTATGACAGAGAGTTGAGAAGATGTAAATGTGCCACTGCAGGAAGTTTGCAACAGACGCAAAATTTCTAATGTACCTAAGGACAATCAGAATCAAATAAGACCAAAATAAGAAGCACAGGTAACACTTAATTCACACATAACCTTTAGAGAAGATGTACATCTCAAATGTGACTGCTGCTTAATTTTAACCCACACAGACTTTACGTGCATAGAATTCATTTGTCAAAAACATAATATTGGACACACGGATACTTTCAAAACTGGATGCGTATGAAGCGTCATATATTACAAACCTAAATCATAGTCACAGAATCATAGAGTTATACAGCATGGAAACACATCCTTTGGTTCAATTCGTCCATGCTGACCAAGTTTCCCAAACTAAACTAGTCTCATTTGCCTGCGTTTGGTCCATATCTCTCCAAACCTGGCCTCACCAATGTCTTGTAGAATTAGAACATGACACCTCAATTCCTATACTGAGCAATGAAGGCAACATGCCAAACGGCTTCTTTATCACTGTCTACCTGTGATGCAACTTTCAATGAACTATGTACCTATGTCTCTCTGTTCTACAACACTCCCCAGGACCATAGCACTAACTGTAGAAGTCCTGCCCTTGTTTGTCTTGCCAAAATGCGACACTTCACAATTATCTAAATGAAACTCCATCTGCTGCTCCTCGGCCCATTGGCTTAAAAATTCTTTCAGAGATAGTAGGAACTGCAGATGCTGGAGAATCTGAGATAACAAGGTGTAGAGCTGGATGAACTGAAGAAGGGTCTAGGCCCGAAACGTCAGCCTTCCTGCTCCTCTGATGCTGCTTGGCCTGCTGTGTTCATCCAGCTCTACACCTTGTTATCTCTGGCTTAAAAATTCTGGTCCTCCACTTAGTATCAATTGGAACAATCCTCCAGTAGGTAATAAAAACTTACAGGGAAGGTATTGAAACTTACCAGGGCACCACTGCTCAGCAGGATCATAAAGATAATGAATGTTTCAAACCAGTTGTGTTCTACTATCCTGAAGCAGGTCTTCCTCAGAATCCACCACATCTTTCCTCGATCACTCTTTCTATCGATATCAAGACAAGGACAGACTCTCAAACAGCCTGTACAAGCAGAAAAAGTTTAAAAAGGTTATTTTAAGCACTTTGCTCCCCAAGGATGACACCTAATATTTCCTATAAAAAACTTCCGCAAAAAATTTGACCTCAGAAAAGAATGCACTAGAAAGACATGGTTTTCAACAGATGTTGGAATATGTCTCAGCAGTCAGTTCCCACTGATAACATAAATATAAAATGTAATTTTATAATGCAAGTATTAATAGGGCATCACCAGAGGTGAATTTCTGCTCACAAACCAAGGAGGAAGGAGATAGCAGGATTATTTAAAATTACCGGTTGATAAAATTGGTCACATACTGTCTGGGGGAATCACAAGATTTGGCAGATGAACCAAAGATTTTGAAGAGAAGGATAATTAATATCTATCGTTAAAGAAAAGTCTGGGAAGCACAAACTGACATGCATCATGTCCAAAATATTGGACTATGTCTCAAAAGAAAGAACCTGCATTTGTTCAGCAGCTTATACATCCTCTCAAGAATCTTAAGGTTCTGTACAGCCACTTTTGAATTATAGTCACTGTAACAACGTAGGCAGTGCACTAAAATTAAATGACACCGATGATCAGCTAAAATATTTTATTGATGTGGGATGTGGTTTAAATGTTTGCCAGATCTCTGGATGAATCTAAATGTCTTTGTTTGAAGAGTTCTGGAGGTAGTTTTATGTCTACTTGATATGATAATTGGAGACTTTCGTTCATTTTCTCAACTATAAGATACAGCCTGCATACGACACTGGGGATTCAACTTTGATCAATTGCTTAACTTTCAGTTTGAACCCAAAACTTTCTGAGTCAGGGACAACGGCATTGTGAAAAACTTGAAGAATAAGTAAATGTTTAAAGCTAGTCAGCATGGCTGTATAGTAGCGGAGAAGGAGAGATCGTGCTCAATAACTCCATTAGAATTTTTCAAGATAATATTAGAAGTTGGATAAAGAGATTTATCATTGACATTCTTTATCTATACATCAACAAGTGTTTTCAGGTACAGCTATATGCAAGTTAGTCAACTAGGTGGATGTCTTGAAGTGGTTTGACATCAAATTAGTTATCTGACAATATACCACTAGGAGTAGCTGAAGCTTTTCTTATTGATGCATTATACCAATTATTTGCAAGAGGGGCTACAATCAAAACTGTTCAAAGGGAGAAAGACGGTTATGGGTACTCAGGAGTGGGCTGAACAAGCACAGGGAGACTCATGCAGATTTACCAGATGGATTGAGAAACTATAATTCAATTTCATTGTTGACAAGTATAAAGTGGTACAAAAGGGTAAAAAAAAGTTAAACACTACAGGTATAAAGTAAATGAAGTTTGAAGATACATGGAAAGTGTTTGAGAATGTTGGCGGAATACAGTCTGGTAAATAAAATCTTGGGTTGTGCAGTCCATGGAAATGAGCACTGAATCTTTGGAATTCTCTACCACAGAGGATTGTGGATGATCAGTCATTGATTTTGTTCAAGCCTGATGTCAATATGATTTTAGATTGTAAGGAAATTAGGGGATCTGGTCGGAAAATGGATTTGAGATTTTTTGAATTAAGATTTTTGAAATAATGAAGTACGCTTGATGGCTTATACTCCTGTTCCTGCTTGTTATATTCCTAATACAAATGACAGGACATATAATGGGGCTACAACAAGACGGTGTCTCTTCCTTATCTGTAATTTATACAGCTCTGGTTGCCATATTTAAACATGGACACTGATTATAGCAAGGCACTGCAAGAGCTGAATTTATAAAGTAGTTCCTGTTCTTTGCATCTGGATGTATCTCGATGGAAAATGAGAATGGGATCACAAAACTTTGAAAATGGAATAAGTGGTAAGCGTACTATTGTATCATAATGTGTTCCGAAGAAAGGTCACTGGAGCAAAACCATTAACTCTGCTTTGTCTCCACAGATGCTGCTAGACCTGCTGAGTTTCTCCAGTAATTTCTGTTTTTGCTACTATTGCATGAATCAACATGTTGGAACTCTAGTACAGTGGGTCACATCCTGCCTAAAGTTTTTCCTTTCCTTCCCTCACTTCTATCTCTTTCAGTGCTTTTACCTTCTGTCAAACATGCTTCTGGTTCATTATTCTCAGAGTTTTCTTCTGCAACCTCCTCTACCTCTTTCTCATGAGCTTTCAGATCCACGGTACTGCACTGGGAAGAATCTATATTCAATTTAATCTGTACAGGAATGAAATAGCAGTGAATAATTAATATTGAAATAGAGAGGAGCCACAGTAAAATTCTCTAAGTAAAATCAAAATTATTGACAGGACAAGATAAACAGAAAGTCGGCCAGGCTTGGAGCAGCTGACAAATCAATGCTAGATTTGCTAGCATTCCTGTGACATATTCACAACTCTTATTTTCTGCAAGTACATTTGTTTGGTAATGCAATTATGTTGCTCCTTGTGTGGGCATTCTATTGTTTCAGTCATTGATCCACATGAGCTAATGAGTACTATAAAAACAGTATCAGCGTTTGAAATGAAAGCCTTAGGGAATGCGCAAAGGAATCCCAGATAGCCGTAAGGTCATCACATGGGTTTCCGTCTGGGGCAGGATATACCAAGAGGTCTCCATGTTAAAATTTTCAATATCTACTGACTTACTGACCCATTGTTTTTGTTGTGGTGTAATGATAAATGGATCTGAAATTTACTGGCGCTTCAATGGAAACTTGAGAATGATGCAAGATGGACTACTGTTTGCTGTCCTCTATTTTTCAATGTCACACAAGGCCAATTTCACCCCATAGTTTCTGCAAACGTCGGTAACATTTTCCATTGGGTATGTCAAACAGACTTTCAAAAAGATGAGGTACAGTCTGGGAGCGTACCAATATTTGTAGTGGCTCCCTGGAATTTGGCAGCACCTGCTAAGAATCCTTCTACCCAGAACAGTTGTAAAGCATTGAATTTATCTTTGCAAAGTATTATCGAATGATCAAGGATTAATGCTGGAATATCATCGAATGATCAAGGACTGATGGTGGAAAACAAGAATAAATGTACCAGAATTGCTGCCATATCAGAGTTAGAAGTTACCCCTAAAATCCATATGCAGCACACAAGTATAATCTATATTATAAAACCAAAGGAGTGCTGCACCAGTGCTTGTGTCATCCTTCTGTTGAGGCTCTATCACATCCTTTCAATTGTTTGTTAATTGCCCCACTATTAGAGAAATGTTCATGCCCTCAATGTATTACAATGAAGTTCACATAAGCGAATTACTACTATTATATAAGCAAATGAGTTACCCTGGACAACATACATTCAAAAAGAGGCCAATATTTTACTGCATAACAACAGTGGCTGCACATCAAAGTAAGTGCATCTGCGTAGGAAGTGTTTTACAAGGCAATGAAGATCTATATACTTGAAAAGGCTTTTCAGGTCCACAGTAGGAAAGAAGTCCCAGCCATCAGCCAATAAATCATCCAAGTGACAACTGTGCACATAAACTTACTGATTTGGGAATTTCATCTTTAATTGGCAATAGGTCCCGATCCTGAGGAAAAACATTAAAAGGACACACATTTCAGTCTAGTTATCAAACTGAAGGTTTATTCAGACATGGCCTTGTATAGAGGCTTAAATAATGGACTCTATGGATATTAATCCTTCAGTTTACTGTGGTATCTACAGGTCCAGTTCATTTGACATTATTCCTTACCTCTGAAGAAGACAAGTTAAAGACCTGATCCAAGGCCTCAAATGACTCTGCTGTAAAACTGAGATCTGCAAACGGAACTAGAGTGACTTGGCAATAAGCTTTGTTCCCTGTTTGTTGTAAAATACTTAAATGCCCTACCTTCTAGGTCATACAGTGTAGGCCACTTAGAACTGAGTTGTGGAGAAATTTCTACACTTAGAGAGTGGTGAGCCTGTAGAATTCTCTACCACAGGATGCATTTGTGGCCAAAACATTGAAAAATGTTTTCAAGAAGAGGTTAAAGACAGTTCTTAGGGATAAAGGGATCAAAGGGCATGGGGAGAAAGCAGGAACAGGGTATTGAGTTAGATGATCAGCCATGATCACATTGAATGGAGACCAGGCTTGAAGGGCTGAATGGCCTACTCCTGTTTCTGTTTTCTATGTGTCAATTTTTTTTGTCCCTTCTCAGTGCCACTACTTAGGCTCAGAACTGATAACAGCAGAATGTTGACTTCTTTTCGTTGAAGAAAAGAAACCATTGAATCAAACTGATAACTATTCAGGATTGGAGTCTGTAAAGTACATGATAAAAGATTTTAAATTTCTCACTTGTTTGTTTCTACATCTTAAATTAAATAAGTGCAAGTCCCCAAAAGTGGAGGGAATCTTCTCAAAATGGTTGGGTCTCGTTATTTGGAATTAGCATGTGTAAAGGAGCATGGAACTTAATACAATTACAATCATCAGGGAAAGGGTACTGAAGAAAATGATTCAAATTAAAATCTCACAAGTCCCTGGCCCTGATGGATTTCAGCCTAGTGTGTTAAAAGAAGCACATGCTGGGATATTAGATGTATCATTTGCAATTTACCAAAAGTCTATCGATTCTGGAAAAGTCTCAACAAATTAGAAAAACGCGAATTACATCGCTTTATTCAAAAACAAAGGAGGGAAACAGAAAACAGGAAACTACAGGCAAATAAGCTTGATATATTTCAAAGAAAAAATGCTGGAATGTATTATTATGGAGGTTAAAGCAAGGCACTTTGAAAATGTTAAAACCATAATGAAGTATCAACATGGATTTGTGAAGGAGAATCATGGTTAATTAATTTATCAGGGTTCTTTGAGGAAGTAACAAACAACATAGATAAAGGGGAATCAGTGGAAGTACAATACTTAGATTTCCAGAAGAAAATTGATAAGGTGCTACATCAAAAGTTACCTTACAAACCAAGAGCTACTGGTGAAGAGGGAGCATATTAAACATGGATAGAGAATTGTTTGGCTAATGGGAAGCAAAGGACGGGCATAAATGGGTTGTTTTCAGGTTGTCAGGATGTGACAAATGATGTGCCACAGGCATCGCTATTGGAGCCTTAATTTATAGTTTATACGAATGAACTGGATGAAGGGACCCAAGGTGTGGTTGCTAAATTTTCTGACAATACAAAGATAGTTTTGTGCCTAAGTTATGAAGAGGACTTAAGGAGTTTGCAAAGGGATATAGATAAAGTTGCAAAAATTTAACAGATGGCGTATAACATGGGGAAAATATAAGTTTGTCTACTTTGGCAGGACCTGGTATATGAAACATAAAAGTTAATATGCTGGCGCAGCAAGTAATTAGGAAAGTAAATGGAAAGTTGTTGTTTGTTGCAAGAGGAATGGAATATAAAAGTAGGCATGTTTTGATATAGAATGTTTGTGAAGTCACATTCAGAATACTACATACAGTTTGTTTCCCTGGCTTAAAAAAGGATCTAAATGCATTAGAAGCCATTCAATTGATACCTCGATGGGAGGGGATTATCTGAGAGGAATGGCTGAACTGGTTGGGCCTGTATCCACTGGAGTAGAGAAGAATGATAATGGTAATCTTACTGAAGCATATACAATTCTGAAAGGATGTGAGAGTTTGAATGCTGAAAGAATGTTTTGCCTTGTGAGAGAATCTAGAACTTGGTGATACCATTTAAAATTAAGATGCTCGCGTTTATGATGGAGGTGAGGAAGATTTTTTTTCCCTCAGAGGGTTGAGAGTCTGAAATGTTTTTGCCCAGAGAATGGTGGAGGCAGATCATTGAATTCTTTTAAGGCAGAGGTAGATTGATTCTTGATTGATAATGGCGATTGTGACAATGTGGGAATGTGGTGTTTAGGCTACAATCAAATTGATCAACCATGGTCTTATTGAATGGTGCAGGAAACTAAAGATGAGCAGGCTACAGCCATGGCCTCTTGCTGCTTCTAACTTGTAAATTTTTTATGTATGAGAGATCAACTAAGATTGGACTTAGTCCACTTATCAGCCTGAGTTTCCTTCATTCTTGCCTGCTGTCATTTCAGATTTGTCACTTGAGGCAGGTCACGGGCTAATTTGGATGTAAATGTCACAGCCTGATTACATTATCGATCCTGCAACATGACATTAATGTCAACTGTGTGTGTCAGTAACAGCAGATGAACACAGTCATACATAATGACTGGCCAGAAGAAGCCAGGATCAGTTTAAGGACAACATTACCTTTATGTCATTATGGACCAAGAGGAGCAGAAATGATCTCCACTCAAGAGCTCTTATGTCACCCTAACCCCAGCTTTGTATCACTTTTTACGTGTTGGCATGATATAAAACAGGTAGGTCCACAGATGGTAGATGCATTGGTTGTGATTTTCCAAGAATCATTGAATTTGGAGAACTACTAGAGGATTGGAAAACTGTTAGTGTGACACCCTTATTCAAAAAGGGAGGCAAGAAGGGAGTGACCATAGGCTGATTAGACTAACATCTATTGTTGGAAAAGTTTTGGAATCAATTATTAAGGAAGTAATGGCAGAACATTTGGAAATCATAATCTAATAAAATAATGTCAGCATGGCTTCATGAAAGGGAAATCGTGCCTGACTAACTTATTAGAGCTTTCCGAGGAAATCTCAACCAGAATGGATAGGGAGGAAGTAGAAGATGTGTTGAATTTGAACTTTCAGAAGGCGTTCAACAAAGTACCTCACAAAACGTTAGATAAGAGCCCATGGTATTACAATAATATATTGGCATGGATAGAGAATTGGCTAATGGGCAGGAAGCAGCAAGTAGGGACAAGGGATTCTTGTAAGTTTGGTGATCCATGACAAATGGAGTTCCGAAGGGATCGGTGCTAGGACCCCAAAGTTTACAATGTAATTTAATGATTTGGAGAAAGGAAGTGAATATCCTGCAGCCAAATTTACAGATGACACAAAAGTAGGTGGAAAGGGAGGTTTCAAGAGGGATATAAACACTTTGCAGAGAGATATTGATAGGTTAAGTAAGCGGTCAAAAAACTTGGCAAACGGAGTATAATGTGGGAAAATATGAAGTTGGATATTTTGGAAAGGAGAACAAAAGAAAAAAAGTATTATGGAGAAAAACTTCAGAAAGCTGCAACACAAAGGCACTTCAGGGTACTTGTGCATGTAACACAGAAAGCTAGCACACAGCTACAGCAGGTAATCAGGAAGGTTACTGGAATGTTTGCTCTTATTTCAAGGGGTTTGGAGTTTAAGAATAGGGAAGTTTTACTACAACTGTACAAGGTTCTGGTGAGACCACATCCAGAGTATTGTGAGCAGTTTTGGTCCCCTTATCCAAGGAATGATATCCTTTCATTGGAGTAGATCAGAGAAGGTTCGCTATGATAATCGCCGGTATGAAGGGATTGTCTTAGATGCAAAGGATAAAGAGGTGGGCACCTATTCACTGGAGTTTAGAAAAATGAGAGGTGATCTCATTGAAACATGCAGGAATCTAAAGGGGCTTGACAGGGTAAAAGCTGAGAGGGTGTTTCCCCTCAGCGTCTAGGACCAGAGGGAATTACTCAGAATAAAGGGGTGACAATTTAAGACTTGAGTTGAGGAGGAATTTCTTCTTTCACAGGGCACAATCCTTGGGTATATTTAAGGTTGAGATACGTAGATTCTTGATCAGTCAGGGTTTCAAGGATTATGGGGAAAGGGCAGGAAATTAGATGTGAGGAATGTTGGAACAGCCATGATCCTATTGAATGGTGGAGCAAGCTTCAGGGTCGAACAATGTGCTCCTGTCCCAATTTTGTATGGTCTTATAGCATGACCAAAGCGCTTGTCCAGTGCCAGTTTTGTGCTGAAAACCATTCCTGGCATCATAATGTTTCCTCCCTCATTTCTGCCCCTATCAATCCTGTCAGTTTTGGGAGGGAGGCTGTCTTATATTGTTTATTCAGGCATAAGATTTAGAACAGACCAGGCATTGCATGGTGATTTCTATCCTGTGTATAACCTTACACCTGGTCTGACTATGCCCTCTGACAATGAAAATCGAGCATAGGTAGTACAATTCACAGACAGAAAATAATCCACACTTAAGATTTGCTGAACTGTTGCTTGAATGCCATCTTGTGCTCAATATTTAATGAATAATTTTATGAGTATTTAAGCAAACGAGTATGAGATGCTCAAAATCCAAACCACGCTTCTCACCATGTTGACATCCTCAGTGTCTTCAGAGCTTTGTTCCTCCTCTTCAGCATCAGATTCACCCTCGGCAATAGGAACATGAACAGTCAAGTGAGCGTTGGCCAAGAGGCCCAAGTGATCATTTTTCCCTTTTGTTGTGGTAACCCCATCAAGTTTAGACCGCTCTTCCTTTCCAGTCTCTGTGTCTGTGTGGTTAAAGTCAAGAGCCCCAGTTTTTGAAGACGACAAGTCATCTAATTGTTTCACTTCCTGGTCAGGTTTCTTTCTTCGAAAGATACTGAGAATAAAGCCTTTCACAAAATCTATCGCCCTGGTGATTCTGTTGAGTGCAATTTGCAGATTGTTCATTTCTGAGTCATCATCAGGTGCTGAGAGGTTATCTGCACTGAAGGAGCTTAACAGCAAAGCCAGGAAGAGGTTAAGCACCTGCAAATGAACATTTGGCCATCAATGATCACAGTCTTATTAATATCGTATACACAGGCCACAGGAAAAGGGAAAAGAATGGTTGTTATGTTGCACCCAAAGTCCTAGGGATTAAAAACATAATCAACATGCAACTTCTGTTCTATTGTTTTATCAAATGTCTTCTCTAAACCACACACTGCTTTCCCATTCAAAACCAAAAGAACTGCGGATGCTGTAAATCAGGAACAAAAACAGAAGTTGTGGAAAAGCTCAGGAGGGCTGGCAGCATCTGTGAAGAGAAAATCAGAGTTAACGTTTCAGGTCTGGTGATGTGGAAGGGTCACTAGACCTGAAACTTTAACTCTGATTTTTTCTTCACAGATGCTGCCAGACCTGCTGAGTTTTTCCAGCAACTTCTGTTTTTGTTTCAGCTTTCGCATTCCTCTGATAGTACCAGTAGTAATATACAGGATGATTAATTTTCTTTTGAGGAAAATCTATTTATTTCTATTGCAGGGGAGTCCAAAGAGTGTCCTGGCTCTGAATCCTAACCACTTTTGGGTTCTCGGAGCCCCAGCAATTAAGTTCTGTTCCTGATTATATTTCTTATTTGCTGATTTCTCCTGTTTAAATTTGGTACGCCTAATAGTTTGGAGAGGCCCAATGCCTCTTTGGTGAACAAATATTAAAACAGGAAATTGAGATAAGTCAGTGTAAGAAACCTCAGGTATTATTGGCAATAAGAGTTTAAACTTTACAAGTAGCCCATAGCACTCCATGATCCACATACAGCAGACCCACAAAAACAAGCCTAGACCAGAATGACAAGAATTAAGTGGGCCCAATAATTATTATAATTATTATAATTATTAATTCATGCGGAGGATATGGATGTCACTGGCAAGGTCATCATTTATTGCCCATCCATAATCATCCAGCAGGCAGCTTAGAGTCAAGCATGTTGCTGTGGGTCTGGAGTCATATTGTAGACCAGACCAGGTAAGGACAGCTGCTTCCTTCCCAAAAGGGAACTAATGAATAAAGTGGGGCTTTCTAACAATCAACAATGGTTTCATGGTCATCATTAGATTCTTGATTCCAGATTTTTACTGAATGAAAGCTCTACTCCCATGGTAGGATTTGAACCTGGATCCTCAGAACATTTCCTAGATCTCTGGACTAATAGTCTAGCAATAATACTGCCAGGCCATTGTAGTTGCTCAGTAATAAGTTCTTTAATCCATAGAGACACACAGAGCTAATTTTATTAATTTTTGATTAGGAAAATGAAAGCAGTACAGTTAATCAGCTGTGGCAAACTTAGCACAAACTTAAACCGCAGTTTTCTTCTGGATTACACAGGCTTTCACTTAACTCAATGTGCTCTTTAATTCACACTGCAGACTGGTTTCCTTTGTCATACTCTATGCAGTATTGAGGGACAATAGGCACATGTTCAGCTGCACTGATTGGTGAAGAGGGAAGGTACAAGAGGGTAAATAAAGAATTATTTTTGTGCAACCACAAAAAATAGGAATACTTTTGAGCTTCATAAGAATGATGCAGCCAAATGCTCTTCTGCCACAATCCAAATATTCCCCGACAGTTGGACTGGCCTCTTCAGCTAATGAGGTGGCCTGTGTTAGCATGCAGCAAGACCTAGACATCATTCAGGCTTGGGCTGACAAGTGACAAATTTGTTTAACACAAGTGCCAAGCAATGAGCATTGTTAGTTGAGAGATGATCTAACCATTTGATCTAACCTTAAAATTCAATATAGCACACCTAGGGCCATGGATGAATCTTTAACCATCAACATTCTGGGGGTGACACCATTAGTCAAAATATAACTTTTTAACACAAACGCTGCAGCTAGAATAGCAAGTCACAGGTTGAGAATTCTGAGTAACTTAACTCTTGACACCCCAGAGTCTTTCCACCATTGAAGATACACAAGTCAGGAATGTGATGGAATATTCCTCCAGCTCCAGTACTCTCAAAGTACTCATCCACAAGAAGGAAACTGCCTCATTAGCATCCCATCCATCATCTTAAAAATTAAACCCCTCTAACACTAGCTCAAGGCAACAGCTGAATTCACTATCTACAAGATGTACTGCAGCTAATCACCAAGGATGCTTTGGCAGAACCTTCCAAATAGGCAGCCTGTGTCATCTAGATAACCGAGGGCAAAGGGCACATAAGAGTGCCTGCCAGTGCAAATTCCACTACAATTACACACCACATTGACAGGAAAAGATATCTCTGTCCTATTGCCATCACTTGTTCAAACTCCTGGAACTCCCTCACCAAGAGAACTGTGTGCATGATTGCAGACAATGACTTGAGTGGTTCAAGAGGATGCTTCACAACCACCTTCTCAATAGCAGTAAGGAATGACCAATAATTGCTGGACTACCAACAGTTCCCACATCCCATAAAAGAACAGAATGAAACAATTTTTGCTCGTTCTGTGCAGGATGCAATAGAGGAAGTTCATGTTGGATGCGCCATGGCATCAAGGCCTATAGCTCCCTCAGGATGGACCAGACACTCCGCCAACAGTACTGAGCATTAAAATCTATCTTTTTTGTTGTAAAAAACAAATACTTCTGAAATAACTACACAGAGGCCACTATCCCATCACCAAGTCACTCTTTATTTACTTGTGCACAGTACTCTGGCTGTGGCCAGTCAGCTCGGAGTCAGTCACCAGAACTAAGGAGATTCTAACCTCCTGTTTATATTGGTCAGCCAGGGCTTTCCTGATTAGGGTTGGTAACCAGGGCCAAACAACGATCTTCTAGTCAATGAGGTCAACCTGGTTCCAATCACTACATCTCTCCCCCAAGTCCGTGGATGTCTTTCACTCGTAGCTTTATATGTGACGTTTTCACACCAAGTCTGGTTCCTCTGATTCAGACTCTAACACGGGCTGTGTGTACTGCACTGTGGCCCAACTCTTATGTCCTGAGTGTCGTGGGAGAGTTTGCTCCTCTTCTTCCGATGGTAATGTTTTGAGGCTGCATCCATCTCAGACTCTGAGGTTTCCTCGACAGAGGGGGAGAGCCTATGGTTTCAGACAGGCCTCCTGGCTGTTCTGAGGGGCCAGTATGTTTTGTTCCTGCCCCGTTTGTGAGGGAACAGCTTTCAGGTGATCCACGTGTTTGTTCAGGACTGTAACACGTACCCAAACTTTGTAAGTGATGGGATCTTGCCTTGTGCCCATACATGGTCATTTCCATGGTTCCAGCACCAAACTTCATCCCCTGAATTAAATTGCCTCTCTCACTTAGAGAAGGCATGTGGCCGGCATTAGTGTTTCACCCTCCACTGCCCCCTTGCCCCCACCCCCCCAGTCTGAAAATATCAGGTCTAACCTGGTGCAGAGTCTTCTCCCCATCAGCAACTCTACTGAAGCTATCCCTGTTGTTGCTTGTGGATTGGTCCTATAATCGAATAGGAACGAGGACAGTTTGGTATCAATTGATGCTGTAGGTTGCTTCATTAAGCTTGCTTTCAACATTTGGACCATTCTTTCCGCTAGACCATTGGACAATGGACAGTACGGAACTGTCCTTATGCGCTGAATGCCATTGGACTTTAAGAAATATTCAAATTCCCTGCTGGTAATGACATCCCATTGTCTGTGACTGATACTCCTGGGAGCCTTTGTATCTTGAACAATGCTCACAGCTTCTCAGCTGTCATTCCTGAGTTTTCTGAATGAACTTTATGTATGTCCAACCACTTTGAATGGGTGTCCACAATGACCAGGAACATTGAGCCCATGAAAGGACCAGCAAAGTCAACATGCAACTGAGTCCAAGGTTTTCCTGGCCATTCATACGAATGTGGGGGTGCTGCTGATGGCAATTTTTGTCCCTGTTGGTACTCTGGGCACTGCCCCACCAATGCCAGCATCCAACCCCAGCTCCAAGGCATAGCTTCTTGCTAGCATCATCATCTTGGAAACCCCTTGATGACCCTGGTGGAGTTCAGCCAGTATCTGGTGGCGACCTTTACTCGGGATATTCAACTTTGCTCCCCACAGTAATATGCCATCGTCTACACCGGGTCCAGAAAGGTTTCACAATCGGTACGACCGGTGCTGCCCATTCTGCAAACTGCACTGGTTTGATGGTTCCTTCTCTCTCCAGCTTCCTGATTTCCACCTCTACTTTTGTCTGCAAGGCCAATGGCACTGGGTGGGCCTTGTAAAATCTCGGAACTGGTTCCTGGCCAACATGTAAAGCGTCTTTGTCCCCTTTGATAGTCCCAAGCACTTTCTGAAATACACCTGGTTATTTCTCTACGTCTTCACTGAGGCAGCCATTTTCTAATCGAAAAATGACAAGCCAATCCAGGTGACTCTTTCTCAACCAGTTCCACCCCAATAGGCTTGGGCCTGATCCTTTTATTACCATCAGTGGAAACTGCACCAATTGCTTCTCATAGGAGACCAGAACCAAAGTTGTACCCTTAATCTGCAATGGTTCCCCAGAGTATGCTGTCAGTCTGGCTGAGGTCTTGTGCAAACTTAAAGATTGGAGTCCTGAGCGAATCTTGTTAAAGACAGATTTTGCAACAAAACATACAGCTGTGCCGATATCAACCTACATGTGAACTGGGTGACCATTTAACCTAACAGTAACTTTAATCGTTCTGATTTGGGTGTCACTAAGCAATTTAATTGTTCCAACCCACATGTAGGGGGACTTTCCAGGGTGTGCGCTGTCCTGGGTACCGGCCTACAAGTTTTCTTACTCAAGTCAGGCCTTTTAGGGCTCCTTTGCTGTCTTGAGTTCGCATACTGACACCAAATACTTTGACTTGCCGGCCTACATTCTGAAGAACCTTTTAGCCACTTAGCCAATGCTCAGCTTTGTTGTGGGGTTCTGCTGTGGGTTGGCTTAGGGTACCCCTGCTCAGGATACGCCGTGCATGAGGCTCTGTGAATGCCTACACTCAAGTGGTATTCCCAAGCTCAGTCAGGCAGGTAAGGGAGTCCACTTCCATTGGGATGCCCTGTAACTCCAATGCTCCACTTGCTGCATTTTCTAATGACAAAACCAGTTGTTGTGCTTGTTTGAAGTCCAGTTGTGCTTCAACTAGTAAGCACTTCTGCATGCTAAGTCATTAATCCCACATACCAAATGGTCTTTCAGCATCTCATTCAGTGTTAACCCAAAATCACATGCCTCGGCCAGTCGTCTCAATTCGTCAAAACTCCCAATATGGATTCCCCAGTTCTCTAACAGCCAAATAAAACAGATGGTGTCTCAGAATTATAGTAGGGTTGGGGGTCATAATATTCCTTAACTAACTCTATCAACTCTTGAAGGTTTTAGTGTTTTGTGCTTCTGGGAGGGGTAAGCCACTTATAACCAAAAATGCTGCGGGTCCGCAAGCAGTCAGAAGAATTACTCGTTGCTGTTCATCTGCGCCAATGTTATTTACCCAGAAAAACATCGCATTCTTTCCACATACTAGGCCCAGTCTTCAACAGCAGGATCAAATGAGTCAAGTTTCCCAAATAAAGGCATGATGCCAGAAACGCTTACTCCAACTCCAAGATGACTGTTGCAAACGAATGTTCTTCCGCGCGGCCTGTTTGCTCCCGCTGCCACTGAAATAACTACTCAAAGGCTGTTTGCCGTCACCACATCACCCTTTATTTACTTCTGCACAGTACACTGACTGATCAGCCAGCTCAGAGTCAGTCCCTGAAGTAAGGAGATTCTAATCTCCTGGTTATACTTTTCAATCAGGGCTTTCCTGATTGGTCTAGGTTAACAACTCCAATCAACAATCTCGTAGTCAGCGAGGTCATCCTGGTTCCAATCACTACAATGTCAAAGCATATCAAAGTAAATAAGTTAAGGTTACACTAGTTAATGAAATAGATGTGTATAATTATGTATAGTATATGGGCTTTGCACAAACGCTTGCTGCAAATAGCACCAATTACACTCATTTGTGACTTACATCAACAGTATTACTATGGCTATTGCAAAGCTGAATTCTTGGATTCTCCACTAACACAATTGCATCATGTGTTTTTAAATACGAACGTTCAGAATTGTGCCAACTGAAATCAAATGCATTATGATGTAAACTAAATCGCACCAAATATTTCTACTTATCCTCAATAGGTACTAACAAGCTGAGTCATAGAGAAGACTATTCCCTGGAGAATCCTCTCTCTTGAATCCTGCTGAGCTGATCACATTCCAAGGGTGTGATTAAATTCCTGCTGACTCTTATGGAATCCAAATGGAACCAAAGATGGAGGCTCGTGCATTTCCTTCACCCTTAGCAGTAATTGCCCTGTACTTGTCACCTATTGCACAGATTCCAAACCAACAACCTCACATGATAACGTTTTGCACACAATCCATATTGGGTGCCATTGGAGATTGCTTTCAATTTATTTTGCATCAATTTTCTTTTGTCCTCAAACAGAAATGATTTGCAAACTGTCTTAACAGTGATCTCACAGTACACAACTCTTTGGCTTGCATTATGTGGGTCAGACATAAGCCTTAAATAAATCACTTGTATCATACTCATAAATATATTTAGTCACAGCATCCAGCCAGTCACAAGTAGCTGTCACATTTAGAAAACCAAACTTTTCAGTAAGAATCACAGCATTATAGTTGGTATTAGCCAACGTACTTTAGAACCCATGTTTAGTGTGAAATGCATCATCAGAACTATACTGGAACATGATAGCTGCTCTAACATCATTGCCAACAATTTGCACATGAAGGACAAATTCCTAATTCATGGCATATATGGCACTATACCCTGCCTCTATTAGAGCTGAATGAACATATCAAGTTTTGTCACCTCTTTCCCCAACTAAGCCTGATGTGAGGGAGATCAAAAACAAAACAGAGTGTTGTTTAGCCAAAGCTTGGAAAAAGTTTTTCAAACATTTTCCCAATGAGAATGTGGGCGCTTAAGAAAGTAACAGAACCTGATATGGAGACAGGCGTTCATGCTGGCACTGAACTGGAAGAGTAATTAGCACATTTTGTGGTCTAGGAAAGGTTTGAGTTTCATGGGGCTTAGCTGGATTTTGACTAAATTGAACTCCAGGGCTGAAATTATTTTCAGCTATTAAGTTATTTATAAAAATATATTTCTCACATTTACAATACGTCTGCTCTTGTTTTAAAGGCTTATATTGTGCTCAAGAAGTTGAGCCGACTTGTGTTGGGGATGGAAATGATTCAAACAGGTAGGTTTCCAAGTTTATAATGCAAACAAGAAGCCTCACATGCCAGGATGGTGTTTCAAAATTTCAGGCACAAATCAGAAAACTATCCCTCTAGGATTACCACAGAGCGTGCTCAAGTCTGGTTCTGCACGACAAGATGTTATGTTCAATCCATTAAAACTCATAAACATGTCTTGGCTCTAAAGTACAGTCAATATTATACAATATTATAAACACCAATTTCACTTTTCAAATCAGTTTCCTTCACATCTGTTTCAATGAAACTTTTAATTTGGTAAGCAAATTGGACTAGTATTATGGAAGTCCACTGTTATCAGAACTGGAGTTGCACAGGATTGTCTGCTGATAATGAGATGAGAAACTTCTCTTTCTTTCAGGAGTCTTGAGTGACATATATTTGAGAAATGAGAGAAATTCAACTACGATGGGAGCAGAAAATGGGTGACAGCAAATTACACAACTCTCTGATTTTAATGAAGAAAAGCAGACAACAGTATAGAGAAAGTAGCCAATTCTCCATCACCTCAATTGTTCCAAACGGGGTCACAACCCAGTTCCTATGGGATTTGAGTTCATGTTAACAAAAGTGCCCTTGATCAGGTTTGAACCTAGGCCCTAGAGTTATAAAGTACCAGGTGCAAACACAGTTTATTGACCAATTTGTCTACACTCTCATTCACCTTCTAAATGAATTGTATGATGTGAAACTTCCATAGATCGTAGCTAAAGAAATTCATAATCAGGCTAAAATTACATTATAAACCAGAATTTAAAGATTAATCCACATAAATGTTTTCAAAATATCATTTGCCTCTTGTACAATCAAGCAATCAGTATTAAATATTTAAATCTACATCACCTAATTCCAGAAAGTGAATACATTGTTTCTTTTACCAACAATCCCAATAGACCACAAAAGTATCTCATTTCCATATCACACCTTTAAAAATATCCCAAAGCGTTTTGCAGGAGTATTGTGAAACAAATGTGACACCAAACCATGTAAGGATGCCCAAAACTGAATCAAAGAGGCAGGGTTTAGGAAGTGCCTTAAAGGAGGTAGAGAACGGAAAAGGTGGTGGGAACAGAATTCCAGAGCTCCTGTCCTTGGCAACTGAAGGTACAGCTACCAATGGTGGAGCCGTTAAAACTGGGAAGCCACAAGAGGCTAGAACAGCACGGAAACAGATCCTTCGGTCCAACTCATCTGTGCTGACCAAATATCCTAAATAAATCTAGCCCCATTTGCCAGTATGTGGCCCACATCCCTCTAAAATCTTCCTATTCATGTACCTATCCAGATGCCTTTTAACTGTTGTAATTGCACGAGCTTCCATCACTTCTTCTAGCTGCTCATTCCATACATGCACCATCCTCTGTGTGAAAAAGTTACCCCTTAGATCCTTTTTAAATCTTTCCCCTCTCACCTTAAACTTATGCCTTCCAGTTTTGGACTCCCCTACCCTGGGAAAAAGACCTTAGCTATTCACGCTATTCATGCCTCTCATGATTTTATAAACCTCTATAAGGTCACCCCTCAGCCTCTGACATTCAGGGAAAATAGCCCCAGCCTATTCAGTCTCTCCCTGTAGCTCAAACCCTCCAACTCCAGCAACATCCTTGTAAATCTTTTCTGAACCTTTTCAAGTTTAACAACATCTTTCCTATAGCAGGGAAGGAAATGATTTCCACATTATACAATAAAGCTTATTGCTGTTTCTCAGACATTTCTGGAAATAACTTTCTTTTAGAAAACCTAGCTCCAGATTCATTGTAGTACGGCAATGTGAAATTACTGTGGTTATATAGCAAAACCAACTTGCATAGGTATGTTGAACTTTGATGCCGAAAAATGTCCTGAGGTGCTTAGCAGAATGACTGTAAAATCCCTAAAAGGAAATATTTGGACAGTTTGGTTAAAAAGATAAGTTTTATGGGTCTTATAGGAGGAGAGGGAAATGAACAGATTGCGGGGATGAATTCTGTCTCATAAGGGCCAGGCAGCTGAAGACACTGCTACTAATAGGGAGTCTATTGATTAATTAAAATGGTGTATTTGATTCTGAAGTTAATGGTTACATCTATATCACTAATTGGATGTTCTAAAGGTATTTTGGTGACATTGATATATTTGATTGATGGTTTCCCTCAATGTGTTTAAATGCTTTAGGAGCTTATGCCCATTGTGCAGTATCCTTTTCATGTCAAACTTTCAACCAGATTCTTCTATGCTCTTACACCCAACTAACAGCCATACCGAGGTGGTAATGACTTGCTCCATTCAACTTGCTCCACTGGCACAATTACTGTGGGGTGTATGTGGTCACCTACATTTTAATGCATTACATGAACAGTGAGATTAATGTGATTGTTTGGCCTGGAAAGACCTGCTCTTACTTCAGCCTACATTTCTGAGACCACATCCTACAAAGAAGGAATTGGTCCACATCATGAACTTGTGCAGGCCATGTTAATGTCAGAGATACCAAACCTAAATGCAAAACAGCCTTAAAATCTGGTAAATTGATCAAGAACCTGAGTACAGTGTAGGGGAGGATTTGAAAGAGATGAGAAGAGAGTGAAAATGTTCCTAACTTCAATAGGTAGAATATTTTGCACATAGTATGATGCCACATGTAGAGTTTTCTGTTTTCTTTGTTTGACCGCAATAAATGTTGCATCAGCTCTGCGTGTAGAAGCTGAACAATCATTTGTTTAAATTCCATTTTAAAATTATAAAGATTTTGCAAATACTACATATTATATTGCTCCAAAATCATACTCTACTACTCAAGTAGTTTTAATATAAAGTGATTCCTAATTTATCTCACAGCCATATCATTTGTAAAAGTCCTCCAACCTGCAATGAGAAATCGCTAATAGCAAATGCCACATTCCAAAGGGCTTCAGGTCACCAGAGGACCTGATTCACAATTAGCTCATATCAGTTTTGACATTATTCAGTTAGTGCTTCTCATTCACTCAATGGCATTGGCTTCGGCATCCTTTTTGCACCTAATTGCCAAATCTAAGCCTTCAAGTGTTGGATGAATGTATTGGCTCATGATTTGTTTAAACAAATTGGATATTTTTTATCAAGAAGGACCTCTCAGTATCAAATCAAAATGTGGCAAAAGTCATTGCCAACACATTTGACCCTTTGAAGACCTCCTTACGAACATCTGTGCACTGCTGACAAAGTTAGGACCACTGCCTCAGAGACTTGTTATGCAACAGTCAGACTCATAGCATTCGAACTTATTAGCCACTGTCTCAGAGCCCATTATCACCATCCAGTGGTATGTTCTGTCTCACCAGTAGAACAGATTAACTAGAGGTGGAGGCAAGGTGTTATACAGTTGAGAGGGAAGGTTCCAGGGAGGCTGCAATATTGATTCCAAACCTATCCATGACATCTTGTGCCTTCAGTTCAAACCTCCTGGTAAGTAAACCTCCTGAATCTCTCCTACTCCCCCAAGCATCGATCTAATTCCCCATTACCACTTTCCCACAGCATTTTCTTCGGCTGTCTTCCTCAGAAGTGAATGTGATTCCAATTCAGCCAGAGCTAGAAATATTGAGGGACAAGGAACCAAGGCTGATGGATGGTTGCTTTTTAATTAATTCACAGGATGTGAGCTTCACTGTGCCAGTGCTTACTCCCCATTTCAAAATGCCCTTGAGAAGGTAGGTGTTGTTACATGATTGAATAGATTCCAGGCCAGTTAAAGGACATCATGATAGTCCAGTCTAAAACGCCTCTATTAGTTAAGTACTCTAATCTAAAATGTCTCCACTTTACTCCGTTAGTTAAGTAGTTCAATCTAAAATGTATCCACTTCATTTTGCGAGTGAAGCAGTCAGTCCAGTACAAAACAGCTCAGTGTAAGAGTAGTCAACTCTATCAAGCAGCAGGAACATAAGTGAGCAAAGAATTCAGACTATGTGTAAGTCTGTGACATTCTGACAGCGTAAATAGTGTTGTTAATAAACTTCAAGACATCTATATCACCAAGAATCTTTGTGGTATATATTACATGGACCAGAAATAGGGAAGCACTCAGACTATATCGTCCTGGCAGTGGTACTGACCTAATAAATCATGTCAGTGGTAAGCCTGCTTGTTCAATCACGGCAGTCAATATAGTATAGATACACCCTCAGTACAGTTAGGGAAAACATTTGAGCAGTTTGACCAGCAATGGTGATAATGTTCTACATCAGGGGAGGGGATGGCTTGGAGAGGAACTTGGTGTGAGTTGTGTTCACTTGTGTCTGCTGCCTTTGTTGTTCTCGATAGTGGTTGTCACAGGTTTGTAAAGTGACATTGAAGGAATCTTGTAGAGTTGCTGTAGTGCTGCTCCTGAAGTCAGAAACTGGATCTTTCCCAATGATTGCATTGTGTGCGATATCATTCACAATTACTGAGATACCAAAGCAGTTGTACCTCCATGCAGCAATACTGAGGCACCATTCAAGCCTGGTCTGATAAGGGAAAAGTAAAATTTCTGCTGTACAGGTGCCAAGCAATGGCCACCTCCAAAGGAGAATCTAACCATCCCTCTTTGATATTCAATGGCATTGCCATCACTGAATCCCCTACCATCAACATCTTGGAGATCACCATTGATTGTAAACTTAACTGGGCCTAATGGCAAAACAACAGGTCAGAGGCTGGGAATTTTGTGCAATGTAATTCATCTTACTCCCCAAAGCCTTTCCACCATCTACAAGGCATAAGTCAGGATTGTGATGAAATAATCTCCATTTACCTGGAATAACACAGCTTCACTGACATTCGAGACGCTTGACACCATCCAGGACAAAGCAGCTGCTTGAACACTACCTTATTCAGGAGCTCCACCATTCATTCCCTCACATATTGACGTATAGTGCAGCAAATATGCATCATCTACAAGACGACCTGCAGTAACTCACCAAGGCGGCTTCAATTGCACTTTATAAACCTGTGATATTTACTAGTAAGAGGTCAAGGGGAGCAGAGATATGGGAACACTACCAACTGCAAGTTCCCCTGCAAACCACACAAATACAATTTAGATCCATATCTCCATTTCTTCACTGTTACTGAGTCCAAACCTTGAATTCCCTTCCAACAGCACTATTGGCCAGAACACATGGACTGCAGCACTTCAAGAAAGTGGCACACCACCACCTTCTTAAAGACACATGGTAGGCCAGACCCCCAGTCAAGCACGTTACTGAAGCAGATGGGTTTTTACAATATTCTGGTAGTAACATGATCAGTATAATGGAGTCTACACTTTCAGTCTGGATTTATTAATTAAATTTCAATCCACCAGCTGCCATAGAGCCCATGGCGATAGAGACAAGGTACTGGCATGGATAGAGGATTGGCTGACTGGCAGAAGGCAGAGAGTAGGGATAAAGGGCTCTTTTCAGAAGGGCAGAAGGCAACTAGTGGAATTCCACAGGGATCAGTATTGGGACCACAACTGTTCAGGTTAAACATTAACGATCTGACTGAAAGAACTGAGGGTGTTGTTTCTATGTTTTCAGATGACACAAAGATAGACGGAGGGACAGATGTTGTTGAGGAGGCTGGGAGGCTGCAGAAGGACTTGGATGGACTAGGAAAGTGGGCAAAGAAGTGGCAGATGGAATACAATGTGGGAAAGTGTGAGGCTATGCACTTTGGTAGGAAGCATAGAGGCATAGACTACTTTGGTTAACGTGCACGCTCAGTTGGCAGTTTGGGAGGAAAATGCAACATTAGCATTTATTTTGAGACGGCTAGAATACAAAAGCAGGGATGTACTACTCAATGTGGAGCTGGAGGAACACTGCAGGCCAGGCAGCATCAGAGCAGCAGGAAACCTGTTGTTTCAGGTCGGGACGTCAGCTTTCCTGCTCCTCTGATGCTGCCTGGTCTGCTGTGTTCCTCCAGTTCCACAATGTGTTATCTCTAACTCCAGCATTGGCAGTTCTTACTATCTCTGATGTACTACTCAAGTTGTATAAGAATCTGGTCAGACTGCAGTTGGAATATTGTGAGCAGTTTTTGGCTCTGAATCTAAGGAAGCATGTGTTGTTCTTGGATGAGGTCCAGAGGAGGTTTACAAGAATGATCCTGGGGATGAAGGGCTATGATATGAGGAGTGGTTGAGGACTCTGGATCTGTGCTGATTTTAGAAGGATGAGGGGAGAATTTCATTGAAACTTACAGAATACTGAGAGGCCTGGATAGAGTGGAAATGGAGAAGATGTTTCTACTTGTAGGAGAGACAAGGGCCTGAGGGAATAGCCGGAGGGGATGACCCTTTAGAACTGAGACGAAGAGGAATTTCGTCAGCCAGAGGATGGTGAATCTATGAACTTATTGCTGCAGAAAGCTGTGGAGGCCTGGTCATTGAGTGTATTTAAAACAGAGAGACAGAGGTTCTTGATTAAGAGGGGGATCAAAGATTATCGCAGAAGGCAAGAGAATAGGGTTGACAAACATATCAGCCATGATCAAATGGTGTAACAGACTCATTTCTGCTGAATGGTCTAATTCTGATCCTATATCTTATGGTCTGTGGTTTTATGGTCTTTCAAATTGTTAGCCAGAGACTATGGATTGTGAACCCATTCATTCCTGGTAAGAAAAGGATCAGCCATGATCTACGTGAATAGTATATGGCTACAGGGTCAAGTAGGTTAAACTAGCCTCATGCTGTTCCAAATTTCCTACGTAAATGATCTGGAGGAAACAATTGAAAGAGGGATTGAGCTATTATAGGATATCAAATTTCCTTTGCACTGTGACTGGCGATTTGGAATTCCTGGTCCAAATGTTCAGGTGTAACCCCTTCAATCTCCATATTTTATCACAAGATTCTGATTGATTTCTTGTTGTAATGCAGGCTCCAAATGCTGCCTAGGAAATCTGTAGTTCCTTTTAACTTCTCAGACATTAGCTTGTTTCTCAGCAAACTACAGGTGTCAGCATTTTATGCATATTCATTCCATCAGTCCAAAAACAGTGCAAGGAAAATTAACTAGAAGAAGATGGGAAGATTACAGTATACTTGGAAGACAGAGAAAACATTTGATATACCAAAATCTATTTAATTTCAAGGGTTGCTATAGAATAACAAGTTGTAAATTTGTAACGACAATCCACTTCATGGAATTGTTATTAAGTGAACATACTTCATAAACTATCTGATTGATCTGCCTGACTGAAGCAAATGGAAGATGATGAAAGGTGAAGGACTTACCACCAGGTTACCAATGACCATGACCATCATGAAAACAATGAGGCACATGGGCTGTCCTGCTACCTCCATGCAATCCCACATTGTCTCAATCCATTCTCCGCAAAGAATGCGAAACACAATCAGAAATGAGTGGAAGAAGTCGTGCATGTGCCAACGTGGGAGGGTGCAGTCATCTGAAATCTTACAAACGCATTGCTTGTACATCTTGCCAAAGAGCTGCATTCCTACTACAGCAAAGATGAAGACAATAATGGCAAGGACGAGTGTCAGATTCCCCAGTGCACCCACTGAGTTCCCAATGATCTTGATCAGCATGTTCAGGGTTGGCCAAGACTTTGCAAGTTTGAAAACTCTCAGCTGTAAATTGGAAAGAAGAACAAATATAGTCTAATTTTCTATTCTTGTTACAGCAATAACAGATTTACCGAAAGCAACTAAGAGTGTAGTTGAAACTAAGTGTAAGAACCAGAATGAAGGAACCTTTGCTGATTCTTCTGTGAAATCTTTTGAGTGATTCCTACAGTTCAACATGGAATCAATGAGTTTCTAATTTCAGCGTGTATTCCTTCCCTGAGATTCACTGAAAACTGAGTTCAGATTAGCTAACTATTGTGTTTTGAGCATAAACTGCAGAGAAACATCTTCTCATTGGACTCACAGCCAAATCCCAAAGCTCTGTTTATTGGAAATGCAGGCCATTCTGTTCCTGATGTGTCTAAATGAGTTCAGGACCTACTAAAGCTAACTGATTTATAATGAAAGCTCCTGAGGGTACCACCTGACAAGAACTTTGGATCATCCAGTCTATTTTGCCACACAATATTTCCTTGCTGAATCACTAATAAAGCAGTGAAAATGTCAGAACAGTGCACAAGAGGTTAACCATCAGCTGTATTGGTGCCAAGGAGGCTGTCCTTCCAGCTTAAAATTAAGCTAAAACACTCTTGTCTTTTGTCTCATCTATCACCTCAGGTTAGGACTCCCTTTTCCTTGTCACCTTCCAGAGAATATGGCACAGATACCACGCTCACTATGGAAATGTCTTGTGCTCAACCTACACTTGATGATGGTACATTGTAACAAACTGCACTGAGAGCATATGGGCTGTTGGAGGCTCCATGCAATACCAAGTGGCACTTTTTAGGGTACATTGTTGCCCTCAGCAGGTTGATTCTGCACTTTAGCCTCAGAGCCTTGCCTCTTGGGGATAATAATTGGAATACCCAACACAGAAGTAAACACACCCACTTTGTGGCTTAATCCATTGTCTACCTGTATTATTCAGGTTAAAGTTTCATTCATAAATGTACTGGCCTATATTTCTATATGTGCTGCCACTATATGAAGCTTCTCACTGGGAGCACTTATGCTCATGTATGAATTTAAGGATGTTCGAAAGATCTTTCTACAGAAAAGTTAACTGAGACTAAAATTGTACAAAACACGAAGAGATTTCTGGTAACCTAGCAGGGAATGCCCAGATTTAGGCTTTTACATTTAGCACATGCAGACCTTCGGATACAAACCAATCTGAATGAACGGAGCACCGATAATCCTTGCACATTAGCCAGTCCTAGTTCTACCAAGCTGAGAGTCACAATGATGCTGTCAAATATGTTCCAACCAACTTGAAAGTAGTGATAGGGATCCAGAGCTATCAATTTGAACACCATTTCAGCTGTGAAAATCCCTGTGAATACCTGTCAGGAAGAAGAGAGAACTTCAGATTTATAACCTGCTTTAAGATAAGCTAAAACACGCATCCTACTGAATGTGTCATATATTTAAATGCATTGCAGCTATTTCTCAGGCCTAAAATGCTGCAAAGCTTACTTTAGTGGGATGTCTGATGTCCTCCTTTTTGCAAAGGTGTTGATGCTACAACTAAATTCCTTGGGAGGATTCTTTTTTCCCAGCACCATGGGTGGATACCTCAAACAGGAGCCTGGTCGCTCATAAATTTGAAATGAGTCACCTAACATAGTTTGAAAGACCTGCTTGATAAATTAATCAAATGGGCCCATCCCGCTTAAAAGTCTTCGGCAACTCTACTTCTAATGTAAAGCTAAAATTTTACATTTTGGAGGATTGCATCGAATCAGCTCAACATTAAAACCTGCGCTGTTGCCTGGAGTCACTTGTTCCTGCCTCTCTGTGGTTATCCCTCCTCCATACCCAATTCTGCCATTAGACACTCCTCAGGTTATTGGCATTGAAATGGTCTATCTTGTTGTTTCTCTCTATCTCTCCCACACCAGCCCCCAGTACCCAATGGGTTGACACTATCCATATCTTTCTGTTACTATCCTAAATGAACCAGTCAGTGCAACTTTCCCTGGTGTCTGGTGCTGGTCTCATGTCATTTGATTCAATTCATGAAAATGATGGACGGGAGAAGGGTAACAATCCATCAAAATGGCCCGCAGAGTTGTGGCTCAGAATATATTAAAAAAAAAATTGATTTCCCAGCACTCACATTCCTTTAGATTAACAGCTAGGAAAATTGGGACCAATTTTTGGCACTGAATTGACAGGCTGAATAGCCACCTTCAGTATTGTAGTGGCTCCAGGGTTAAGACTGCAAATACCCACCAAATTTCCAACAGAGAGCATGTTTTCAAAAGTTTCAGTCATGGGATAGTGCTCCATTGCCATAAAGAGAGTGTTCAGCACAATGCAAATAGTGATTCCTAGATCCACAAATGGGTCCATCACAATAATCTTCAAGATTTCTTTGAATTTTATCCACAGCAGACAGCAATCCCAGATTAGAAGCCTTTTGGCAAATTTATACCACCAGGGTGGGCAATGCTGCTGTGCCTCTTCCAGCTCTATAGGATATAAATGACAAGAAATTATTTTTGTTGTTTTCGTAACAACTTGTGCCTTCTTGGAGTGAATGTACAATCTTTCTATCTTTGCATGTAGGTGTATAGCCAATTATGTCTCCAATAATTTCCATTTAATTCAAGCTTTTAGGTACCAGAAAAGATAAGTCACCCAGTTTATAGATGACCTGTACCTTTTACAGCCAATTACATACTTTTGAAATGTCATCATTGTTGTAACGTAGAACAAGCAGCAGTTGATTTGCATGCAGCAAGTTCAAATCCTTGTGTGGGATTATACAGTGTTCAGGTCCATTCAAAATTCCTCTAGTGATGCAACAGTTTGTGACACATACAGCAAGGCCTGGACAATCTTCAGGCTTGGGCTGGTGCGTGGCATGTAGCTTTCATTACCACAAAAGTGGCAAGAAATAGTCATTTTTAACAAGAGAGATTCTAACCGCCTCCATTTGACAGTCAACCATGTCATCATTGATCAACATCATGTGGGTTACCACTGACCAGAAATGTAACTGAATGAGCCCAGAAAAATAATCAATGGCTAAAATAGGTCAGAGGTTGGGCACTCTGTATGAGTGACTCACCATGTTACTCCCCAGAAACATGTCCACTATCTTTAAAGAACGCTGATAAAATACTTCCCACTTGCCTGAATAAATACAACTCCAACAACACTCAAGAAACTCAACAATATCCAGATCAAAGCAGGGCCAGTTGACTGATACATCACATTAAACATTCACTCTCCACCACAATGATGAGGACTTCCATTTTAATTCCCTCCTGACTCTGTACCTATGTGCCATCATCTCTGGTGGATGTGTCCTTCCAGTGAGACAAGACATACCCAAGGATGGTGATGGAAGAGTCTGGGACATTGTCTCTAAGTAATTATTTAATGAACATGATTAATGTTACATGTATAAAGTTTATGGTTCTAAGTAATAATTTAGTGAACATGGCTAATACAAAGTTTATAAGTCTGTTATGTTTAAGTTAAAATCAAGTAGTGAAGGGGTCCATATGAATCCTGTTGGACAACATCCCTGACCTGGTTATAACAGATGCAGTGAAGCCCAGATTCATTTCCTGGGAAATTGGTGCAAGACATTCACACCCATAAACAATGACCAGAACAGTTGTCGATAAACTTGTATTTTTCAAGTCTCACAGGGAGGTGTTAAGAGTGTCTGATTTTACAATCAGTTATGCCTTAAACTATACATTTGTCTCCAAGATAGAATGGAGATGGTGGGGATCTAGATTAAAACTAATTGGTTTTTCTGCCTGGATAGAGGCCACAGAGATGGGGGTGAAGAGGGGAATAGTCCACAGCAAGGTGTTGTAGTATTTTTCTAAATATTGCTGCACTTGACAGAAATTGATCAACTTGTAAGGTTCTGAGAGGAAGGGAGAAAGTGTTAGAGATGGTTTATATTGCTCATCAAGAAGAATGCATATGAGATGTAGTACTCAACTTCATAAGGATTTAAACAAAGTTAGAGGATTTGCCTAGCTTTAGCTTGAGTCAGGTCTAAGGTTAGAATTATCCAGTCTGAAAAGGGAGAAGAAGGCAAGCCATTGGGAGTTCAGAATAGCTTTCTGCCGGTTCCTGGAGATTGAAGTGTTCTCTTAGGGGCTAGGTTAAAGTGTAAACACGGCAGAGGTTTTCATTTGTTGATCTTTAAATATTTGCAGCACAGAAGGACAGTATTCAGCCCATCACATCCACGCCAGACAACAAAGAACATAAGAACATAATAACCAGGATCAGGAGCAGGCCATCTGGCCCTTCGAGCCTGCTCCGCCATTCAGTAAGATCATGGCTGATCTTTTCATGGACTCAGATCCACTTACCCACATTCTCACCGTATCCCTTAATTCCTTTATTGTTCAGAAAAAATCTACCTTATCTTTAAAAACATTTACTGAAGTAGCGTCAACTACTTCACTGGGCAAGGAATTCCATAGATTAACAACCCTCTGGGTGAAGAAGTTCCTTCTCAATTCAGTCCTAAATCTGCTCCCTCTAATCTTGAGGCTATGCCCTCTTGTTCTAGCTTCACCTGCCAGTGGAAACATCCTCTCTACTTCTATCTTATCTATTCCCTTCATAATTTTATATGTTTCATTAAGATCCCCCCTCAATCTTCTGAATTCCAATGAATATAATCCCAATCTACTCAGTCTCTCCTCATAAGCCAACCCCCTCAACTCCGGAATCAACCTAGTGAACCTCCTTTACACCCCCTCCAGTGCCAGTACATCCTTCCTCAAGTAAGATTACATAAGATCTGATTACATAATTACATTTTCCAGCTCTTGGCCCATACTCTTGGAGGTTATGATAACTCAAGTCAATTTCTAATCATGGCTTAAATATGACAAGGGTTTCTGGCTCAACTTCAAGCAGTGAGTTCCAGACTCTCAGCACACTATGGGTGAAAAAAAAATCTCCTCGACTTTCCTCTTGGCCTTCTACCAAGGTTACCAATTTTACACCCCCTGTTTATTGGCCCCTCTACTTATCCTTCTTAACAGAGATTGTTGGTAGATTGATTGGGAATACGGTGATTTGAGCAGTGGCTGAGATTAATGATTCAGTTGATAAGAACAGTCATGTCAGTCATTATGCTTCATGAGCATTGCTTCTAGGTCTTTGGGGCTAGCATTTGGTGCTGACCTCCACAGCTACCTGCTCCCACTGCCTGTTCACCGTGTGACAGGCCCCTCTAGCCCCCTCTTGTCCCCCTGGGATCGCAGGATGCCTCGCTTCCTTTCCATCGCCTCTACCAAGCTCTCAAGGGTGAGTTAGATAACCAGGAAGCTGGCTTTTTCTCCTGTGGTTAGCCATTCTTTAAATTTTCCAAGTCAGATTCAAATCCTTCAGGACTCCCAGCACCTGCTGCAGCCACAACATACCACCTCATTAAGTGGGGACAGCTACTTTATATGGCTAACCAACTGGCTGCAGAAATCATACAAATGAATGGGTAAAATGAAGATGTTGAGCTACCTCTATTACATCCAAAAGGCAAAAGTTAATCATGCATCATGAACACCAATTGCCCTGTTCCATCCACCATCTTTCTCAGGGACTATTAAATTCGGCATCAACAAATATCTGAAGTGACAATCTATATGTCTATACATGTTCTTCCACTGTCACAAAACACTTTTTTTCTTCCTGGGATATGGATAACATCAGCAAAGCAGCAGTTATCGGTCACTAGGAGTTGCCCTGTGGATCTTAAGGACCTGCAATTTGTGCTTGACAAGAAAATTAGAAATCATAGATTGGGTAGGGTGCCAGGTTACTTAATCCAATAAGGACATTAGCAAACCAGTGGGCTTTTGTGGCAACCTAACAGCTTCCATTGTCATTTATTTTTAATTGGATTCAACCATCAGCTTGTAAAGAATGGCCTGAATTATTTTACTTTCAGTCAGTCTTATTCCGTTGTAAAGAGTTGTTTGTCTGTTTCGGATTTTGACCCTCATCAAACAGGTTACAGATTTGTCAAGTGCTGGAAGAGTTAGTTAAACAGTTAAAATAACCAAGAGTTCAGACGAAGCTTACCATCCAGCCTGATGCCACTGTACAAACTGGCTACACTCCCGGCTCTCATTGACGGTGGTGGCTCTTCCAGAAATGTGGAGGTACGTTTGGATCCAGAAGTCTCATCTTCAATATCCATACCAGCTACCTACAAGGGACCAGGTGCAATCCAGGAAAATGTACCATCATCAATCAGAAAACAAATCCAGTGCCAATAAAAATGATCTTACCCTTTGACATGTTAAGTTGTAACTATGCAAAAAACAGATTTTCTTTTTGAAAAGAATGCATTTTGTGATTTGAATCAATCAGCATTGACTTACCAACAAGAAGCTCACTAATACTAAAAACAGGAAAGGTTATGAGTTTTATACTTGACCTAGTACTACATGTATGGAATATATGTTTCACTTAATAACACAAAGCACAATTTCTTTTTCAATAAATTTTTTTTAAGTTTTGTTTTTGACAAAGCAAAGTTCCTGCAGGACTAGACTTGAGCATTGATTATTCACATAAAGTTGAACAAACTTACTGCAAATTGCACTCAAAACATTGTCCCAAATCTTACTATTTTCCGAAGCATCATTTCCCTCTCTTGTGCAATTCTACAACTGCTCTTGTAATTATTGCTGAAATACAGACCTACAAGACTATCAGCTGGTCTCTCATGCATCATGCATGGGGCAAGGTTGACAAATGAAGGCCTCGATGCTGATGTCAGACAATACAGGAGTTGAACCTATGTTTTGACATCATTCTGCATCACAACCTCCATACATGCATCTTGATTCATGCATCCCAGATCAAACTACAGAATCACAAACAGTGCGAAAATCAAATCTGTTTAAAAAGTACCTACGTCTTCATTCCTGTCCCCCTTGTTTGTAACAGTAGATGGTACAACTCTGCCATTAGGTGCTGTGCCACTTTCGCCATCTTGAGAAACAACTCCATTAATTGTAATGTGGATTGATGGTTTCGTTTGTGGAATTGTTAGTGACCCTCGCTGACTCTCGCCTTCCTTAGTTCCGTGCTCATCCTCGGTGGGATATTTGTCAGAACCGTCTTTCTTCTGCATTCTGTCACTTGACAATGAGTAGTGGCTACCAAAGTATTCTTTGGAAGCATGTAACTAAGGAGGGAAGAATGAGAAATATACATTTCATCTTATAAACCGTAGAACAATAAAGAAGTGTAAATTAATTTTGTCTTCTTGTGTGCTCCCGAATACTATGAATTTTGGTGTTGAGAACAGAGTATATTTCCAATTTTGACTTCGAATGCTGGTAAGATTTTGGAGTCCATTATGAAGGATTGCGGAGTACTTGGAAGAAAATGGTAAAATAGGTGGAGTCAGCATGGCTTCAAGGGGAGGTCATGCCTTCAAAGGCTTCTTATGCATCATCTAGATTTATATTGTTGGTTTTCTTAGAGGAGACCAACACAGTAAGGAATTGCACAAGGTATCGACCAGAGATTCACAGGAAGTATTTATAATTTAAATGGCTTTTAGAATTTGCTGGTTACCAACAGCAAATTATTTCATGATAATTTTGCAACAGCTAAATAACAGTAGCTAACCCTACTGCAAAAGCCGTCAACTGGTTCAATACTCTGTTGGCACAAAGACACATCGCTTCATTAAATTTAATTTGAAAACATGATTCAGCTTCTTTAGGCATTGAACAGCTGGACTGTACAAAGCAAGGAACATCTTGCATTTGGTCCTCAACTTGTACTAATCTCCTTGACACAAAGGACATTGCAGACGTGGGAAATCCTAAGCAAAAATAAAAACAAATGCTGGATGTTCTCAACAGTTTAGAAATGTTGATTCGTAATCCAGAGGGTGCGGCCTCAAATCTCAATTACAGCAGTTTGTTCGTTTAAATTCAGGTAACAAATCTGGAAAAAATTCTGGACAAAGTAAAAGTGATCATGGATTTGCTACAAGATTCAAAGCTCATTTAAAGTCCTTTAGTGACAGAAATCTGCTAACTCCACTGGCAATGGCCTATTTGCAACCCCAGTGTCATCCCTATGTGGTTGACTCTAAAGTCATCTTGGATTTCAGTTGTAACAAACTGTTACAAAATAGGCAAACCAGCGTCACCTTTTCAGACCAATAGGTCAGAGGAATAAAACTCAGCAACATCTGAAACCTTACAGAAGAGATCTTGAGGCACAGTGGTAGTGTCTTTACCTCTGGACTAGATATTCTGGGTTGACATCCTACTTCTGGGTGTGTTGCCCACAGCAGGATCATAGCGTAGTGAAACAGCTTGGTTATCAGCCTGACAATCTTTCCGTACGTCAATGGCAGGTGGTAAGTGCAGGAGAGTCTCCTGTCAGCCATAGTTGATGTGGAGTATCACACCTCAAACTATAACATCTGATGATAAACTGGAGACTACTCCATGATAAAACCAGGCATGGAAGCAGACAAAAGCACATACTTTGTCTGCCTCATACACCACAGGCATGAGAAAAGAACAGCAACATCTCACACAATTAAATAGGTAAAGTGCAAATGGCTCACTTACCAGAGCTTCTTGTTCTTTTTGATGTTTCTTTATGTTTTCCAAAAGCTCTTGAAACTCTTTCTCTTTCTCCTCAGCTTCCAGGCGTGTGGCCTCATTTTGTTCAGCGTAAGCCATTGCCACCACAGCCAGGATTAAGTTGATCAGATAAAAAGACCCAATGAAAATGATGACCACAAAGAAGATCATGTAGGTTTTTCCAGCAGCACGGAGAGTCTGTAAGAGCAACACAAGATAATAAACTTCCTCCAGGATCTCTCACATTCCTTCTCCACATATAAAGACACATCTAGAACCTCAGTGGAAACTTCCAATGAGTTACATACTTCCAAATCTGGAACATTAAGATGGTGATTATATGTGGAAAGAAAATTAAATATAAGTTATTGTTGAGTTTTTGCACCTCTTACTATCATTTTGATTTACTAATAGAGTTTTATTCAACTTATCCACATATTGATGCTTATGATGGTTAAACTGGGATAAGAGGATTCAAGAACTGGGCTTTATGAGGATCCTTTGTGTCAGCAATGGAAGGGAATAATCAATATTTTTGGATCGAATGTATGTCTTGGAAAATGAGGCATCACTCTATTTGATCCACAATGGTATTTTGCTTGCACAGAGCCATCATTTAATGCAAATTACACAAATGTTTTGCATGTTTACATAACATTACCATATTTTGAGCAGCCTTTGTCATTAGCTCAACTCGTCCTTTTTATTTAATTTTGGTGAATCCAAAGATGTGCAGGTTAGGCGGATTGACCACGCTAAATTGTCTATAGTATCCAGGGATATGCAGGCTAGATGGATGAACCAGCGGTAATATAGGGTTACAGGGATAGGGCAGGACACTGTTCGGAGGGTTGGTGTGACTCAATGGGCCGAATAGCCTGCTTCCACACTGTATGGATTTTATGATTCCATGACTCTATGAGCATTTGCAGGGCATGTTGCTGCAAGTAAAAAATCAAATTTTTGGCGGGAAGATCTAAAGGCAAACTTAGTGACCAATCACCAATTAAAACCTTGAAGTGGTTTGATAGTGAGCATCCAAGGGTCTCAACTCATCAGGAGCCCAATATCTGCCTTTTCAGCAGGAGGGAAAATAGCTCCCTTTCTGTCTGATTGCCAGGTTGAAGGGGTGGGCCTCTATTTTCCCCAATTTGGTGACAGTTGGGTGCATGAGTGGGTTGGAGGAGTGCTGCAGGGTGAAGTCGCTGAAATGCTTCCTGTCGTCATCTCCAACCAGCCTGAGATCCCCTCTCCCTGCAATGTCTACTCTGCAATTCCCACCTCACTACCAAAACACACATACACATGACCTAGACCTCCACTGCCTCTCTCCAGCTCCTAATACTTGCCAGCCAAATTATGGCTAGCCACTGACTGATAGATTGGACAATATTGTCACCGTATGGTATGGTACCTGATAGGATGAGAAGCCTGCTGGCCAGCATTTATGTGCCTACTGTGCATGTGATCTCACAGGCTTCTTTCTCACCGGTGGGTACAGGTGGTTAATTGCCACTAAAGATGCTTGCCCCTGTAGCTCATACCAAAAGAATTAAATCCCAATTGCTTTGCAGACAAATAATAGTGTGTGCCTTTAGCCTAACTATTATTTTGACAGTAAATTCGGTCTCATAATATCTGCAATGGTACCTTACCAATATTTTCAAGACAAAGCGCTTAATATTTAGAAAAGTGGAATTTCTTATATCAGTGGAGTAATTTTATAAAAGATAATTGGAACGCTGTGATGTAAAGTTGCTAGCATCGCAAGAGGCTCACCCATAAAGATCCTCAATTTCAGAAATAATTTCAGGTTTTTTTTATTCTTTCATGGGATGAGGGTGTCACTGACTAGTCCAGCATTTATTGTTCATCTGCAATTGCCTGGAGGTCAACCACATTGCAGTGGGTCTGGAGTCACATACAGTCTAGACCAGGTAAGGATGGCAGTTTCCTCCCTTAAAGGGCATTGGTAAACCAAATGGGAGTTTTTTACAATCGTCATCTTCATTCTTAATTCCATATATTTATTGAAATCACATTCCACCATATCTCATGCAGGATTTGAACTCATGTCCCCAGAACATTACCTAGGTCTCTGGATTAACAGACCAGCAATAAATCCCCTAGACCATCATCTTGTAATGGTACATCATTGGTGGTCAATGAAAATAAACTGCATTTATATGAAAATGGATTTTTTTTTTATTTCTATTTGGCATTTACAAGACTACTGTGGGCAACTCCAAAACCACTGCAAAAGATACAGGAGATTGTATTTTTCTATAACTCGCCTGTGGTTTGAGTAGGTCATCATTGCCATAATTTTAATCCAATGAAATATTAATGACCTATCTTGTCTCACCAAAAATACCAGGAGGGAACTATTAGATAAATAAAAAGAAAATCACGTGGAGGTAAGATATAAAAGTCCCTGAGGGTGACGACTGACAATAATTCGAAGCTATTGTAACAATGCAAACTGGCACTGAGTGAAGTAAACCAAATATTAGGTTGTGTTGAAAACTGAAAATTGAACTGAAAACGTGAGTCATCCTGGCACTCAATAATTCACTTCTGGGGTCATCATGTTGAACGCTGTATTCAGTCCTGCTTAGTGCAGTTATAGAAGAGATTTATAAAATTGTGAGGGGCATGCATAGGGTGAAAAGCCAAAGTCTTTTTCCCAGGGTAGGGGAGTCCAAAACTAGAGGACATAGGTTTAAGGTGAGAGGGGAAAGATTTAAAGGGGGTCCTAAGGGATAACTTTTGCGTGCAGAGGGTGGTGCATGTATGGAATGAGCTGCCAGAAGTGGTGGTGGAGACTGGTACAATTGCAACATTTAAAAGGCATCTGGATGGGTATATGAATGGGAATGATTTAGAGGGATATGTGCTGTACATCTCCATGACTATGACGCTATAATCAAGAAAGAAGGGAATCAGAATGCTGGAAATTGTAGTCTTAACATCTGTCATTGGAAAATGTTAGAATCTATTGTGAAGGAGTTTGTAACAAGATGCTTAGAAAGCCATGTTACATTCAGGCAAAATCAAAATATTTTGTGCAAGAAAAAGCATGTTTGACAAAGGTATTAAGGGTCCTCAAGGATGTAACAAACTGGGTGGATAAAGGAGAAACAATAATGTAATGTATTTGGATTTCTAAAAGCACTTGATGAGGTGCCACTGAAAAGGCACACGTTAAGATTATGGGGCAATATATTATCAGGGATAGAGAATAGGAAACAGAAAGCTAAGATACATGGATCATTTTGAGGTTGGCAAACTAATTAGTTGAGTGCCTTAGAGATTGATGGTGGGACCTCAGCTATTTATGATCTATAGTAATGACTTGGTTGAAGAGACTGGCTTTATTGTTGCCAAATTTGCTGATAATGCAAAGGTAGGCAGGAAAAATAGTTGCGAGGAGGTTGCAAATGGATATATACAGGCATTAAGTGAGTGGTTAAAAAAATTGGCGCAGAGAGTATAATGCGGGGAACTGTGCGGTTGACTACTTTGCCAGGAAGAATAGAAATATAGCACATTATTTAATTTTTGCATCTTTTCCACTCTTAGAATGACTTCCACCACCTATTCCATCAAAATGTACCTTCCTTTAAGAAGGACAGCTGGCTTTATGTAGTACAGGCTAGCTTGAACTTGTGTTTCTCATAATATTGCATTCCCTGCTCAGACTGCTCTCTCATGCTGTTATTTGAAAGATTTTTCTCCTTGCCCATACAGGATTTGTAACTTTACTCAAGGTATTCCAAATTGCTCCCAAAAATCCTTCTTCTGTAAGAATTTGTAACTTCCCAGTGTTACCAGTTTTCAACTCTCCCCAACCTTCACTGATTTTCTGTTCCTGTACCTCTTACCAGGTCAGAGCTAAACCTTTCTACTACTTCCATGGGTGGTGCTGTGACTGCTTCTCAATATACACACGTGTGGCCATTGAGTGACTGTTTATGTCTTCTTAAAGCAATACCATTCTTAAAGTGGTGAATGTAGCTTTTTTTCTGAAAATCTTTTCTCCTGGGTCAAATGGATTTTTTCACCAACGTTACCTTGAGATATTTAAGCAATGACACCTTTGCGGATCACCGTCATTTATTTCAGTGCCAACTACAGAGAGTTTGTGGATGGGGTACAGGGTTGCCACCAATCCTTCGTACTATGCTGAGTCTAAGGGGTCATCTATTTCGCAGTGGTAGAAGATAAACTACTATTGAGTCTTAATGAAAAGAGGCACTTGACTTAACAACTAGGTGTAATTTATTTCATGATAGGTACAAGTTACATCGACTAGCTGGTCATCATTACAAGGATGATTAGAAGCCAGAAATTATACATCTATCTCCACTGGGACCTGGACTACTTATTCTCCATCCAACATGAACAAATTGGGTGGAGCTTTGTGCAGCATCAGTGTTGACTCTTTCTCTGCCATTACCTTAAATACAATGCGCAAAATGAAGGAGAAAATATATAAGCAAATAAATGGTGCTAAAATGAGAAATCTGAGTGGGGATTGAAAGTGAGAGACTGTACCTGGAGTTCTACCTCAGGCATTCTAAATACTTGATCTACATCTACAGGATTTTCTTCTTGAGTTCTCTATCTTAAGGCAAGTTCAACCCACAATGCCATAACCTGCATCACAAGTAGGTTCCAAATCCCTCCCAGAAGGAATAGGAAAAGAAACCAGGCTGTTACCACAAATCTGATCCACACCAGCTAACTGGTGCCCCAATGAGTCTAAGCTGTTGTGACAGCACACACTTTTTGTTTTAGCCTGGAGTTATGGACAGTGACGGCAGAGATTCTAATTCCTTTCCACCGCAAGATGGACCAGGAATCTCTCCTGCTCTTACTGCCTGCCATTAGAAAAAGTTGGAAGCATTTACAAATCAATACTTTATAGATTTGTCTACACAATGAACATAACTTCCATTGACATCATGTCGTGGAGTGGGATATGGAGCATATGGCTCAGAAATAGGAATGCTATCCATTGTGCCACAAGACCACAAGGATATATAGCTCATAGCAACTGTTTGTCTTAGCCCATTCCTTCTGAAACATAAGACCCAAAATATTCAAAACTCCACGCTCACAAATACTTACCAACTGGAAGAGATTTTCCCAGTAGTCTTGTGTCATGAGCCGGAATAGTGATAGAAATGCCCAACTAAAAGTATCATAGCTGGTGTAACCATAGTTTGGATTTCTCCCAGTCTTAAAACACATATAACCATCAGGGCATCTCCTGGAAAAGCCAGAAAATAAACAATTAGAGATTCAGAACAATACTAGGTAGTGATGATATAGTAGTTACCATACTGCACTATCAACAAAGAAGTAATGATTTTTTTGACTTCCCAAATGATTCCACAATCACAGACGGTGTGTTGGCAAGTATGGGATATATGGGAAGGTCTCACAAGAAACAAGACAAATAAACAAATAATCTGTTACAGTGCTAAAGATTCAGGCATAAATATTGTTCAGGCCATTGAGAAAACTTGCCTTCTTCAAATACTGCTATTGATCTTTTTCATCCATTTGAGCAGATATTAGGGAAAATTTTATGGATGCTAGGAAGTTCAATTAAAAACAAGAAGTGCTGGAAATGTTAAAAATATTTTGAAGCATGTGTGAAGAGAGAAACAAAGCTAATAAGAGTCACATCTCACTCAAATTGTTAACTCTGTGTCTCACCAAAGTTGTGGCCTGAGCTGCTCAGTATTTCCAGCACTTTCTACTTTTACGCAGGGAGCAAAGTTTGTGACAAAACAGAAATTACTGGAGAAACTCAGAGAAAGCAGAGTTAACATCGCAGGTCCAGTGACCCTTCTTCAGAAATGCTTTCTCTCCTCAGATGCTGCCAGACCTGCTGTGCTTCTCCAGCAATTTCTGATTTTGTTTGTTATGGACTGGATCAAATCCCCTCAAAATATATGAAGAAGATAGGCTGGACCCTAACTTTTTCTTTTTTAAGGGTAAGTGTAAGGCATTGTGTTCTAGATGCAATTTGTTTGGTCAAAGATTTTGACATTAAGCAAAACGCACTTTGTTTTTACACCACAGTTAAAATACAGACAAAATAAAAAGAGAATTGGCTTAACTGTAATGCTATCGAAATGCTTAACAAAATAATAGATATGTTATCTACTACTAATTAACTGTTCCAATATAGTAACATTCCATAAACATACCCTTTGCAAAGGCAAATTGAGTAAAATAGATTGTCTCACATGCAATTCTAGCAGGAGGAATAGAATCCCAGCTTTTCGGTGTAGCAGAGAGAAAAATAAAAGCTTCCACTTTCGGCTTCAAGACCCCACCAACAGCTGAAAGCTAAAACTAAAAATCCTGGTTCTGCGGGAGCTTGATTCCACCCATTCAGCCTGCTTCTATTGTTCCAACTTTTGAAAAAATCCCAAGGCCTCACAAGCTGTTTACCTTAATGGCTTTGAGAAGACTGCTTGATGCCTCTGCCTCAACTTTTCTTCATAAAAAAAAGGACTAAATACACTTCTTAAAGCCATAGGAACATCACATGCTTCAGATTACCAGCATCTGCAGTTCGTTTTTTATTTTAGCGACGTTTGTCAACTCATTCAAAAAGGACTAATGCAACATTCTGAACTGCAGTGTAATGCCTGTCTTACATTGTGTCCTCAATAATAAACACATTCTGTATGTCATTGACACAGTCACAGCTTATGGAATTGAAAGTTGTAGTGAATCTCAAACTGGGACTTGTGATCTCAACTTAGACCCTTTGTAACCACAGGACCACATATAATTTCATTTTTGATGCCTGATTTCATCTTAGAACATGGATATATTTCAGAACTCAGCATATTTAAACAAAAGGTTAATAATGATACAAGAAAAAGAATGATCAACCATTCCCATTGCCTGACTAAAAAAGCCTGTGCTATAAAGTTGGCAAGCAGAGGTGCAACAATAAAATTAGCCCATCACAATAGTCCTGGACATAGCCTGAATATGTCGCTCCAAAATTCCTGGGACGTGGGAGAGCATAAAATGGGCAGATTGCCCACATTGTTTGGATCAGGAATTTTGGGAGGAATCCAATGCATAGAAATGCCAATGGAGCCTACAATTGCAGAGGGGAAGAATAAATCCTCCAGTGAACTTTAGGAAGGCTATGAGACTGTCAGAGTTAAACTTGTCAATTAATTTGAGAATTATTTATTACCCTGAAAAAGCTGCTTCTTTTCTTCCTGAACACCATGTCAAATAATTAATTGCTCTAAGTTCTTTAGCCACGCTCTCATTACTGTTTGTTTCTCTGGGTGGTTGTCTCAGTACATCTGGGCCGCTCACTTTCATTAATGCAAATCATCCCAACCCCCACTTTGGGGACAATGTCAAAATCTGGGGCCTTTGGCAGCTCACAAACTGTACCATTACGCTTTCTTATCAGAGCTGTTACGTTTCTGAGAAAATATTAAACCGAGGCCCAGTCTTCTGCTTCAGCAGTAACATTCATATAATGCAAGTTCCAAGCGATCACCAACTCCAACAAGAGAAAATTTAACATCTCTCTTTGATATTCAACAGCATTACTATTGCTGAAACCCCCACCATCAACATACTGAGGGTTACCACAGACCAGGAGCTGTACTAGACCTGCCATGTAAATACTGCAGTTACTACAGTAGGTCAATGGCTGGAATTCTGCACTGTAATTCATAAAAGGCACAGGTAAGATGTGTGATGGAATACTCTCTAGTTGCCTGAATGAGTGCAGTTCCAATAGGACTCCAGCAGTCAACACCAACCAGGAGAAAGCAGTCGACTGGATCTGCCACATCTATCCAAGGTTCCTTTACCATCACTTTCAACACCTATGCCCTCTACCACCTTGAAGGACAAGGGTAGCAGATGTATGGAAAAATCACCACCAGCAAGTTCTCCTCCAAGGCATTTTGATACTTGGTCAAAATCCTCGAACTCCCATCCTAACAGCATGGATGTACATAGCCCTCACAGACTACATCATTTCAAGAAAGCAGCTTATCACCACTTTCCCAAGGGTAACTGCAGATAGGCAATAACTGCTGGCCTTGCCAGCAAAATGTTAACACCCCATGAACAAATGAAAAAAATGACCACACTGGATGGGGCTCCTATCTTTACTTTTGGATTGAGTATACACATTGCTAGTGTCCAAAGTATTAACCACAATTTTGAGGCCAATACAATTGAGCTATGAGGAGCCAAATGATCAAATGTCACAAAGAAGCTCATTGGATTGAATCCTCAAGTCTGGGTCAGGTCAGCTCATTGAAAGTTAAGTCAGAAGGGGAGTTGATTTTGACAGCAGAGCGTGCAAATTCTGTACAGTAATGCAGTTTTGTTCCTCTAGGATTCACAAAAATAATTAACATTTAATTTTGCCAGGCTGCTATGATTTTAGCATACTATGGAACTGATCAGAAACCCTAACTTAAAATAGCAATCAAGGTCCTAGATACACTACAGATGTAAGGCGGACTACCTCTAGAGAGATAATAACAAGGCAGTAAGGCTACTGACCACGTTTTCAGGCAACTACTGGGACATTAGTAGCCAGCAAACGCAGTGAAAATTGATCAGCTGGTAAAAATCTTTGGAAATAAACAGGGGAAGATTAATTTCCTCTTTATGATGTCTAGAATTAATGAGCAATTCGATTTAGTGATTTGTTTAAAACAAACTATACACAAAGTATTAAGATTGTCCTTAATAAAATAAAATTATATAGTCCTTATTTTGTTAATTATTCAGCTATTTTGCACTTCTCTCTCTATTTTACTGTCAGACTTAATTGGCTTTTATAAAGCACATTAGCAACCTCCAGGATACCACAAGTCACTTTACAGTGAACGAAGTACTTTAGAAGTGTAGTCACTGCTTTAGTGTAGGAAGCACAGTTAAGGTTTCACAAATAACATGAGACAATAATTAGATGATCTGTTTGTAATGATAGTCATTGAGCATAAGTGTTGGCCAGGACATTCGGAAGGACTCCCTTCTCTACTTTGAATTAGTGTCCTGGGATCATTTACATCCTAGAAGGGGGCAGATGTGACTTCAGACAGTGTTGCACTCCCTCAGGACCAATCTGGAATGTCAGACTAGAGTTTGTGCGTTGGAACTATGAACGAACAACTTTCTCAATCACAGGCAAAAGTGTTATTCACTGAGTCATAACTGACAACGGACGTTTAAAACAACTTGATAGCCATGTTAAAATAGCCAGGCCAGGAATTTACCTCAAATCTGTTAACTAGAAAGCTAAAAACAGCCTGCAGAGGAAATTAAACTCAATTAATCTCCTTTATGTTAAAAGGACATTCTCTGTAAACTTGTGTACAGGATAGAGATTTATGGATAAAAGCAGGTGTTCGTGTCAGATGTCGGTCATATCATCCGCTGGCCTTTCTCTTCTCAAAGATGGTGGGTCAAGCAACACTTTAATCAGTGCATTCCCGGCATCAGCTGTTGTTTCACTCGTCCGGTTGTTTAATATTTAAACAATGACCCAGTGATAGACACGGCTTTGAGTTTTCTGCAGACTAACAATACAATTGTTCTGACTGAAATTAAAACAAACAAGAGAAAGTAACTTACCCGGCATCTGTGCCATTCCCACACAGGAGAGCATCAGGAGAACCTTCTAGAAAGTAATGGTTTGCTTGATATTGAGAAGAAATACAGCAATTTTAGCATCCTTGGGTCACATTGACTTATAAATAAAATTATATATCATTGACATTGTGACTCTTAGGTCCTTGGAGAATTATTACCCCGTTATGATATCTCCCTTTACTGTGCTGAAGACTGACTGGAATCTACTGTTAAGTGACTGATTTATCCTCATATTTAACTGGAAGTTGTACTTAATTTTTCACCCAGAGAGTGGGGAGCCTTTGTAATTCTCTGCCATCTAAAGCAGTTCAAGTAAAATGATTTTGAGATTGACACAGTTCTTAATATTAGAGGGGTCAAAAGTATGGGGAGAAAGTGGGAACAGGGTATGGAGTTCAATGATCAGCCACGATCATATTGAATGAGAGAGCAGACTGAAAGAGGTGAATGGCCTACATTTTCTATGTTTAAAGGCATAGATTTGGGAACTGTGTGACCAAGTGGCTTATCCTTTTATTTGATGGTCAGGTTTGACTATTTTATTTTTAAGTGAACAGTGGTCAGTAGGTGACAATGTTGCTCAGAAATTTATGCCCCTTGCTGGTATGTCTGCCAGCGGTGGGAAGACATCATAAACCTCAACCCCTCACCACCCCTCTCTGTCAGGAGAACCTCCTCATTTCGCTCATCCTGGATTCTGGAGCTTAGGATCCAGGGACTGCTTGGAGATATTATCTGATCAACCTGTTCAGAAATGTTACTGTACACCTCCAGAGCAGGACAGAGTTGAACCTGGGCCTCCCAGCCCAGAGGCAAGGACACTACCACTGCCCAATCAGATCCGTTTGTAGGCAGCTTGCATTCAGAGTCCTGGCTACTGCTGCCAAAGGTGCTTTCTGAGATAGGATGTCTGGCCAAGTGAGGGGAAAAAATCCCATCTCCAGCCAATGAAGACTCTGGGGAGCACTGATAGGCTACAGGGGTGCCATGGTACCCACCAACTCATTGAGTATCAAGAAGACAATCTTTGCCATCTGAAAAACTCAGTCCCATGTTTGTACAATTCAAAGCATTTCATTAGTTTACAATAATTGGTGCAAAACCCACATGAATAGTCAATGTGGACAAGGGAGATGTTAGTGAATCATTGGAGTAAATGTTGTTGGAATTGAGACAAAATTGAGACATTGTAAGGGGCAATTTAGCACCAAAATATTCATGCCTAAAAATTGACTAATGTAGACAGTGATTGCAAAGAGTTTCAAGTTAAGACAGGGGATGCCATCCCCAAGACAAACAAACTGAAGCATGTTACAAAAAATATTTTATGAATTGAGCTGAATTATAGTCGATAATGACCTAAAGGAACTCAGTACAAAGGGTTGATTTTAAAGAAAGAAAATAATTGGCTTGAGTCTCCATGTGGCAAGGGAACAGACTGTGATTATGGCATTGTAGTAAAACATCCTTTTTATGTACATTTTTTTTGTTTTCAATGTTTGCTGGGATGTGGGTATCATTGACAAAGCTAACATTTATCACCCATGACTGATTGCTTTGAACTCAGTGCCTTCTTAAGCCATTTCACAGGGTAGTTAAGAGTTAATTACATCTATCACTTAGGGTAACATTAACCAGACTGAATAAGGAGGGTAGATTTCATTCCCTAAATGACAGCATTGAAACACAGGGGTTTTACAACAATTGATGATCGTTATCATGCTCACTATTATTGAGAATAGCTTTCAATTCCACATTTTATTTATCATGAAAACAAGAAAATAATATTTTGTACAGATATTGAATCAGAATAAAGGTAAACGGCATAAACAATACCTTCATTTTCAAGGTAGGCTTGCCTGTCGAATTCTGTACTGATCAGGCTATCATTGTCCATCCCCGACACATTCCCTATGAAGGTGTAATTATATAGCAGTTCCGCTGGTGGTGGCCATATCACACATTTGTGTTTCAAATTTCCCATAAAGAGCTGAAGACCAACAAGTGCAAATACACTCAAACAGAAAACTGTCAGAATCATCACATCTGATAATTTCTTCACTGACTGGATGAGAGCTCCGACAATTGTTTTTAACCCTAATGAACAGAAAAATAAGTTGTATGTTAAACTGAATCCTAGCCTATAATTCCAAATATAAAGGATGTTGACTATCCCACTGATCCATTTGCTTCAGTGGTGGTAATAGTAACCATGGAATTGGAACTAATTACTCACTCAAAATTCAATACAAATTACTTTTACTTGTATGTTATACTAAAAGAAAGCAACTTACATTAATTTCTCCCCAATTCTGAAAGTGCTATCTGTGTTTTTATTCAAATGGCATTATATTTTATCTTTAATTTCTCCAGTCCTTGAAGCATTAACTTTATTGGAGACTGTCACAATTCTATACTACTGAATGTAGGGACGTCTATTGCCGTCCGATGAAGGAGTTTATCATTGCATCTAATGATAAAACCCAGGTAATCGAGGAGACTGGATAGTGCAGTTGCCTTTTGTCTCTGGAACTGCCTCTTAAATCTGTCAACTTGCTGTAAACACCATATATAAAATGAGTCAATACAGTGTGCAGCTGGAGAAACACAGCAGGTCAGGCAGCATCAGAGGAGCAGAAAGTCGACGTTTCAGGTTTACAGGTCCTGATGAAGAGTGTAAACCCGAAACATTGACTTTCCTGCCCCTCTGATGGTGCCTGACCTGCTGTGTTCCTCCAGCTCCACACTGTGTTATCTCTGACTCCAGCACCTGCAGTTCTTGCTATCTCCGTGTACGATAAATGAGTTTGTTCTCAATCCACTAGAAGATGACATAATTATATTATACCCTTCGCAGCTTCAAAATGTCTCTATGTGCTTTGCAGCCATTGAAGTGTAGTTGCTATGGTAACACAAGACAGGTGCAATCTGAAATTGTTCCAATTGATGTATTAATTGACAATCTCATAACACTTGGCCTCAGTATGATTGCTGTGCAGCATAAAATTCCTGTCACAAGAAGCTTTCCTGAGGATAGGCCTGAGGCATATTGCAACAGAGACAGACAAAGCTTTACACTGCATCTATCAATGAGCTAGTTATAAGGGGTGTGCTTGACGTTTATGTTGTTGTTGGAAGAGGTTGACTTCTACCTGGCCTCATGATTTGAGTGCTCTCAGAAAGCGAATCCTGGAGCCACACAGAGGGGCAAGAGCTGTCCTGAGAAAGTGAGGTTCTCCTATTAGAACTCTACCCTCTCCCCTTCTGCTTTTGTCACTTTTGTACAGCAGGAATTCACGTGGTCATTTTCGAACTTGCTGGATGAGGCGCTGCCAAATTGTACAATTTTTGGAAGACTGCACTGGCATCGCCCCAATTCAGTAATGGATCTCCTCTTCTCTGGCGACATTTTGCTGAGAACTGGGAAGTATTCAATGATTTTAAAGTCTCCTCATCACTATCAACCACTGGAGATGTAAATACCTGTCCAGGGGACTATGGTGGAAGACTTTAGAATTGCTGAAGAGAGACAAATCCTTTTGTATGTGGAGTGGAAGAGATCTTAATATCACTTATAGTGAGGGTTATGACTGCACAGCCATGATCATATTACAAGTCCTGGGGATGTTGAAAAGTTACTTTACACTTGGTTCTTTGCCTGTTACAGCTGAAACACCTATTGATGCTAGCAGTGGATGCTGAAGCAGAAAGAACTCCATTTCGCGGGACTAACATCGTTCATCTTGATCAACTAAAAAATGTGCAATTGCTTTTCATAAAGTTATCATTAATAATATTGCAGTTATGTTTGTAAATATTCACAATTATTTAAAATCATCAATGTAAATTTCATGGACTTTTATTGCTTTCATTTCTTTGAGCAGGCAATGACAAAAAGAAATGTCTTTTTCTCTGTGAGGTATTGAATTATCTTAATTGTTCCTGTTAAGTAGTTTTAGGAACTCAATGAGCACCAACCTCCCGACAAATTGATCTTATTTTGAAGTACTGTGTCCAGTTCTGATTGCCCAGCTATAGGAAGGATATTGTTAAATCAGAGAGGATTTAGGAAGGGTTTACTAGGATGTTGCCAGGAATGGAAGGTTGAGATATAAAAATAGGCTGTATAGACTGGAACATTTTCCACTGGAGCATAGGAGGTTGAGGGGTGACCTTATAGAGATTTTTAAAATAACAAGGGGCATAGATAAGGTGAATAGCAAAGGTCTTTTCCCGAGGGTGGGGGAGTTCAAAACTAGGGGCATACTTTTAAGGTGAGAGGAGAAAGATTTGAAAGGGACCTGAGGGGCAACCTTTTCACACAGAGTGTGGTTTGTATGTAGGATGAATTGCTAGAGGATGTGGTAGATACGGGTACAGTTATAACATTTAAAGTCATTTGGACAGGTACATGAATAGGAAAGGTTTAGAGTGCTATGGGCCAAACACTGGCAAACGGGCTAGTTTAGTTTGGGAAATGTGGTTGGCATGGATGAGTTGGACCGAAGGGTCTGTTTCTGTTCTGTATGACTCTATGCCTCTATAACAATGAAAGTACCATCTTATGTATTTTATAATCAGCAAAAGAGGACAATCTAAAGACATAGAAAATTCCATAGCACCCACCTGGAATAACTGTGATGGTTTTCAGTGCCCGGAGCACTCTAAATGTTCTTAGAGCAGAGACATTACCCAAATCCACAAATTCAGTGACATACCTAATCAATGACAACAGCATGGAGAGCAGCAAGGTTTAGTCAGGCAGAGTTGACACCAAGAAATTAATATTTTATCAAATATTTATATGACCAGTGTTTCATAACTGTATCAAAGTGGATGACCAGTCCTCCCATTCTCCCAAATGGTTTGCGATTATTAAGCCCAATTTCATTGAGATATTGAAAGAAAGCAACACAGGCACTTGGGGAAGGTATGACATTGTGTTGTGTAATATTAGGAATGGGTATATTAGGATATTGAAAAATCATTTGCATATCCTCTATTTTAAAGGCATTTTTAATCCACATATTCTGGTGGATCACAAAGAAATGGTCAGAGAAATTCCTCATGAGTGGTGCTGAACAGATAGCTAGGTCTTGCAATTGTATTGCTCCTTCCACATCATCAGGTTTTGCTTTACCTTTTACACTTTTTGCAGTTAAGCATGCAGCAATTACAGTGGATTTTGACCCAGTGTTAGTGAAAGAATTGCGACATAGGACATAATCTTTCCAGTCAACATGAAACCATGAAGTAGGTTGGTTGCATAGAAAATTAGGAGTGCTGTCATCACGGTGCTTTCTTGACTCCATTCAGGGTTAGTCCCCTGGTCTGTTGGTAATGACAGAGAGAGGGATATGGCGGATCATGAAATGACAGATTGGAGTGTATTATATTTCCACTCATGATACCTCACAGCATTTCACAGATACCTGGTTCTGAGCTGCTGGATCTGTTCTGAATGTATTAATTTTAGCATGGTGCCACAGATCATAATAAAGGGTGCCTTGACTATTAAGATAGGACTTTGTCTCCATGAAGACAGTACCGTGGTTCTACCAGCTCTGTCACGAACAAATGCATCTGCAATAGGTAGATCGGTAATGGCAAGGTTAAGTAAGATTTCCCCTCCTGTTGGTTCCGTTGTTGCCTGCCACAAGCCAAGCTTGGTAGATATACCTTTAAGAACTCAGCCAGATCAATCTGAGCCACTCTTGGTGATGAGCCATCATCAGATCAGAAGTGATGACGTTTGCTGATGATTGCACAATGCTCAGGACTATTTGTGGCTCTTCAGTCTGTGTCCATATACAGCAGGTCCTGGCAACATTCAGTCTTGGGTTGCTAAATGCAAATAACATTATTGCCACACAGTGACAGGCAATGACCATCTCCAATGAGGTAGAATCAGACTGAGTGACAGTGCCATACTGACTGAGCACCACGAGGCACAGCTACAGAGTGGAATTAAAGGGCCACAAAGGATTATTAATGTGAGGTTGCAGAAAGGGTAACACTGGTTGGATACTGGTCAATTGCACACCTCAGCAAACTTGGGCTCGCAAGGATTGGAAGTTTGGGAGACCTTATTCAGTCCCCAAAAGAGGCAGTAAATCCTTCATAAGTGCCACAACGGAGGGAATAATTTAGTTAAACCATGGAGAGTGGGAATCATACCATAAAATCATAACTAAAGCAGATAGTATTTAATAAAGCTGCAAATAGCAGAATTCGTACAATAAAGCCATGAAAAAGGTGAAAATCCTCCATTTTAGTCACAAAAAGTGGAAACCACTACCCCCCCACCCCCGTTCCACAGCATAGAGTGTCAGAATTGCTATTACTGTGAAATAGAAGTCTTTTAAACAAGTGAAAATAGATAATCCTACTAGAAATACGTCAGCAAAAATACTGCCAGGAAAATTTCATTTCTGAGATGGACCAAATAGAACACAGACGTAAATACATTGGTGGCAACACTTCCAGGGATATAGAATCATTTCCAAATTAGATACTAAATCAGAAGCTGAACAAATGAATGCACTTTCATTCACAATTGGGAGAATAATTGATGATGTCATTTTATCGAAGGTAAAATAAGCAACAGATACTTTTGAAGTGAAGTGACACTAAAACTAATAAAATTCTCAGAAGAGTTTGCAGAAGAGTTCAAGATCCAGAGTATTTCATAAATGATTTCATTAATAATCTGAATGGATTAGTGAAGAAAAGCATCTATGGTGTCTTCAAATTAGAATTCCAAAAAGACAGAATTACAGGAATTGCTGATGAGTCTTTCTCAGATTTATTACAGTCCATAGAGGATCTGGCTCTAGAAAATGGCATCAAAATAGTGAGTGTAGTAAAAGTTCAGAAGCAACAAAGACCAATCCCAAGAAGAGAAGATCAAACTCGGGACAGGGGACCAGCACAGTTCATTCAATTCTTAAGGTACGAAATCACAAATGATACAAATGTGGAAACAATATGTATTGTTAGTACAAAAGGTATCAGATCCTAAATGTCCTTGCGTGCACTGAAAGAAAAGAAACTTCAAAGTCACAGTCAGTACCCAGCTGTTAAAGTGAATGCCCTATCTGTTACACCATAGGCCACTTTCAGAAAACATGCAGAAGTGAAACACAGTTTCTATGCAAAAGTAGAATTTTCACTAAACTCGATAAAAATCGTGCATTCTGGTTGGGACTAATCAAGAATATTTACTACATTCATAACTCCACTTGGGACATTTAGTTTCAAAAGATGACGATTTGGGATTACCTTCGCCCCATAGGTTTTTACAACAAACGATGCCAAATGTTTACAAGTTCCTCACATGTGCCACTTGGATGACATATTGATACATGGGAAAACAGCTGAAGAGCAAGATCATTGAATGCATGCAGACCTAAAGCACTTACAAGTGGAAGCACTCACCCTGGATAAGAAGTGCCATTTCTCCATGTTTGTTTCCTAGGTGACATGGTCAACACAGAAGATATAATAGTGGATCTTCAGAAGACTAAAGCCATATGGAATTCCCTATTGTGAAGACAACCGGAATCTCCAAAGAACTTGCTTCACTTGGCAACTACTATAGAACTCTTAAGAAAATTGCTCAAGAAGATGTAGGATGTTGTTGGAACCTGCATCTAGAGTTTGCTTTTCAGAGAATCAAGGACTTGTTGATTTCCTTGGGCGTCATAGCGTATTATAACCTGTCATTTCTAACCACCATAGCAGCCAATGTTTCAGCTACAAGCTTAGAAACAGCGCATGTCTAGGAATAAACCAGTTTATTATGCATCAAAAGTACTTTCGGATACAGAAACATGACGTGGCATGATCAAGAAAGAAGTTCTTCTAGTTACATGGGCATGCAAAAGATTTTCAGATGGAATACTTGGTCTGAAATTGATCATAGGAATGGATCAAAAACCTCTAGTTTCTTGACTGAATGAGAATGAGCTAACAAGGATGTCTCTGAATGCTAAGATTCTCAGGAGTATCACCTGTGAATCTACATTTGCAGAGAAAACTGCTGATGACAGCAGATGTACTCTCTAGATGGTTGACAGCTTTACCAAGCAGTGAATTAGGTTCAGTTTTACCATAGATCAGCTAAGTGTCCATTTCAGGGAGTTTAAGGGAGGGTTTCTCTCCTTGAGCTCAAACAAGTTATATCAGACAATTCTCCATCCCTCATATTATTGTGTACACCACACCTCTATGGCATTCTCTCAGACTATGGTGCATTCACCAACTGCAGAAACATTTGCTACTTCTGGGACTTTCTAAGATTTTTGCCGGCAGCACCACATTTAAAAGTGAGTTGTTTTCCACATCAATTGCTGTGAGCCACAAACACCCCTTCACAGTGTATATAATGGGAGGGAAATGAGAAACAATGCTTCTGAGGGCACATAGATAACACAGATGATACTTCACTGAGATTGGAATCTCACATTCATAAATGTATTCCTACTTTATATCATCACCTGTCTGATCAATTGTCATTGCAACTGCAGCTACCAAAATGAAGCTACATTGGCTGCCTGGACTTAACTACCATACCGTGTTAGAACTGTGTCTAAAAGGAGTGCCACTCTTTCCCTAACACACAGCTTAACATCTGTTCATTATTCAATGGGGAAGTATCACATTATAAAGACTTCAAGTGGTTAAGACCTTCCATTTTTATTAATCAACAGGAAGAGTGGAGAAAAACAAATAATCAAAGCTGCATTTACTTCTGGGTACACACATGGTGAGCTTGCCTTTTGAGTAACAGCAAGATTATGGTCAATGAGTGATAACTGCTTCAAGCAAACATCCATTGGAACCAGGTGTTAATGAAATCCTGTCTGGATTGTTGCACCTGATGCAGCACTGCTCTATGGTGCTGAAGGTGATGTTCTTCCGGATCAATATTCCTGCTTGGAAAGCTGCTGCCACTCTCTCAGCTCTTCAGAATCTATCACTACCCCCATTTACCAGTTTTGGGTGTATAGAGCACAGCATGCTTGGGTTATGCAGCACACTGTCTGGAGTGCACGGCAACACCCCCTAAGACCAATCTAAGCTTCAGTGAGTGAACCAAAAAAAAGTAAACAAAGAGTCCTGAAGTGCAGCCTGCTCAATAGCATGAGATGGTACCTGTTCCTGCACTCAAAGTTTGCTGTGCTCCAACATTGAAATGAAGAACTCTATTCTACGTGAATCAGACATGTGGCAAGACGATGTGGTGAGGATGGTGCATGTCCAAGGCCAACGTCTCCGAGTTAAGTGGGGGTAGAGGTGGGCACTGCCCAAGGAACATGTCCAGAAATGTTGGAGACTCTGGCCAAAATGAAGTCAGAGAAGCAAGGAGGAAGCTGGAGCTTGAACCCTCATTGGGAATTGTCACCATCTAGTTTTCTCTGCCACTTTGGAGAATAGCAAATTGCATATCAATAAGGTGAAATTAGGTACTTTGAAACTTACTATGAGACTCACTAATAAGATTCCTGCCATTGAGTGGAAAATCAGACGTTTTTTTCTCAAGACTGGGAATCTCATTTCTCTGATCTTGCCATATTAACCCAATTGATTCATCAATGCCCATGTTAATCAAGGGCTGGAAAAATTCAATCTATTGAGTCTATTCACAAAATTGAGTGTTACAATCAGTGTACGATGGCACAATGAACAAAAAGCCACAATCTGATTTGCCAGATCCAACAGGAAGAGACAAGGTACCAGAGATGTCTCTTAATATTTGTCAGAATTGTGTTGAGGGTTGGTTTCCATTTAATTGTGTGTATCACACTGAGTCTGTGACATGATCAAACCCAGAAATGGCTGCAAGTTGACTGAAGTACTAAATAGTGAATTGTATCCTGTTATTCCACATCAGGTATACTAGACATTGCAAGCACTTGCTATAAGACATTGGTAATGGCATCAAAGTCCCTCATTGCTCTGTGCTGTGGATGGTACAGGTGTCACTTCTTTGACGAAATCCCCAGTGTTCTTGGAGATCCCAGACGACTGTATTAGCCAAGCTCTGGCTTTATACATGGCTGTCCCCGAGTCTCCCTGGAGCAGCTTTCCTGAGGGATCTTCCTGAAGTAAGGCTGGAATGACCAGTCATACATCTTACACTACTATGTCCACGACTATAAAGTGACACCAGAGCTCAAAATAAGACTGTTCATCAGAGCTGAAGAGTAATCTAGACGCAAAACATTAGTTTGCTCTCTCACCATGGATACTGTCTGACCTGCTGTGATCTCCAGCATTTGGTGTTTTCAGTACAGATTCCAGCATGGGCAGTAATCTGTTCCTACAATGGGTTAGAACGGTTAAGTTGCTCTTAAAGAAGAACACAAACTTCTATTTGACACTATAGATTCCCCCACTCCAATGTGGTCCAGCTGTTGATGGGCAGGAAGATGGAGATTTAGCTCCCCATCCTACCAAGGACATTGACTCCACATTCACATCTACAAATCTATCAATACAAAATAAGGTTCAGTCCTATCGTGCACATGAGGCTGTACATTACAATAGGCACCACACACGAGGCAATCATTACATTTATGACGGGGACCACAGGATTGGATTAAGGATCTAAACAGGAAAGATACATTTATCAAAGGCTCTGCAGAGAACAGCAGAGTTCATATATTGTTTGGACTTCAAAGTGGTTGTGTGAAGGAACCACAGTAATCTTATCCCATTAAGAGTTCATCATCCAGCATTGATCAGTTGGGATAATTGCAGTCTGTCAGGAAGAGAATCAAAGTCGATGGGTTACAAACCAGGAAACTACCAGTCTTATAAGTCCCAAGGTAATGCTTTTTGGGAGAATAGCGAAACTCTCAAATCACTTGAATTTGTAAAATCAGAGACTTGGGAGGAGATGGGGTGATGGCAAATGTGTAACAATAGAAAAAGAAGTTAGGAGGCAGATGTTATCTGTCACATAATTACAGCATTGTAACAGTGCAGAAGGGGGCCATTTGGCCCATTATATCTGTACCCACTCTCTGAGCATTTTGACTTAGTGCCAATCTCCTGCAACTCTCCACATTGTTTCCATGCAAATAATCAGCTAATTCCCTCTTGAATGCCTCAATGACCCATATTAAAAATGAAATTAAACTGAATTAAACTGAAAATTTCTGAACAGGTTAATTCTAGGAATATCATAAGCTCCGCCTACTATGATGACATCATATTGATTTGTGGGCAAAACAGCTTTGGATCTCAAAGGGCTGAGACCCAATATCTGGTCCTCCTCAAAGTTTCTAAATAACATTTATTATATCAATGTGTGCTGTAACTAATTATTAATATGCAATAACCTATATCTTCACAACTTCAAAAGACTCCTCAATTAGACCAGGAAGTGGCTTTCCTTTACCACCCTCTACCAAGCAGGTTTGCAGTTTTCTCCAGGAAATAATGACGGCAACAGCAAATGTCATCACGACACTGCATCTGCTACACCAAAGTGAGTCAGCCGGCCCATACAGCTTGAGTAAATCACCTCTTGTCTCCCGAAACCCCTGTCCACCATCTACAAGACACATGTCAGGAGTGTGAGGGTATACTCTCCAATTATCTGGACGGGTGGAATTCAGCAACATTCAGAGGCTCAATACCATCCAAGCACAAAGCAGCCTGCTTGATTAAACAGTTGTCAAGTACTGTTCTGAAGAGTTTGTCAATACATTGCTGTGATTTTCTGCCTATGAATCTGAATATATTTTTATGGTGTGTGAGAACTGGGGCAGTGGAAGCACAGAAATTTCTGATACATGCATAGCTGTGTATTGTGAGAGCTGGAGATGAAAACGGAGTCCGCCATGTATAACATACACTGACTCTGCACTCTTATTAAATATCCTTATTAATACAAATCAGTATGTTGGAAGGTTTTCCAGGAACTGAAATAACAGAAGATATTTTGCCTGGCTTCCAGGGTTTTGTGATGTGATACAGACATCTTAAGGTGCTGCACATAAAACAAGTCACTGTGAGGTTGTAGACTTGTTCGCTGAGCCAGTATGTTTGACTGCAGCATTTCACTGGAGGCATACCGATGAGGTTACCTAGCAGGGTGACGAAACATCTGCAATCAAACACACTGGCTCGGCAAGCAAGTCTACAACCTCATCCACAACCCGAGCTACAAATCTACCCCAAAACAGCCACTGTGTTGGAAAAGAAGTCTGTTGTGTGAATCACTCCGAGGGGTATGAATGTTGTATGATGGCTGTTGGGACCTTCAGCTGCTGCCAACGAATATCATCAATTACTGAGTGAAAAGAAAAGTATTTACTTGTCACATGCTAAATTCGGTTAGCAGGGTTTGATAATAGAATGGGTAAGGGACTGTCACAGCAAGTTTTTGTTTTGGCCTCACTGCAGCGAACTATGATCAAGAAGAGAATGGATTTCCATTGTGGAATGCTGTAGACCAAAATCAGACAGCAGCCAAAATAATGCAGGAAGGTGAAACGTACAGAGGGATTTAAATTCCACATGCCGGAAATTAGACCGGGGGCCCAAATATAACATGCATTGTGATATCTACTGGGCCTTGCCAGGGATAGAAATTCCTGGACACCTCCCTCAGTAATGCAGTCAATGTTCAACTGCAACTTGTGGTCTTCTTGCAGAGTAGGAGTCATGTGATGTGGGTGCCTACAAATGGAAGGAATATCCATCTGATTACAGGGGCGGGGAAGCGATTAGCAAAGGCTATACGTGGGTTCATCTGGGAATGCACACTGGAATGAATTCTCCCTGCTGCACCCTATGTCCTTTCAGGCCCTGGGATTTAACCAGCATGAGAGAAAATAATTAGCCACTACAACAGTTGCACATTGGTGACAGTTTTGACAGATCTGTGAGATAGAGTTTGCATGGTACCACTGGCAACAGAAAGCTTTGCTATATGTGAGGGTCATTTGGGGGAAAGGGCTATTGTCTCCAACTCTGTATCTATTTTGCATTGAATGTGGTTCGATATTGGTGATGCAGCCTTGTAATTTCTATCTGAAGAAACTTTATCAACATATGGGTAACTGTTACTTACGCCATTGCGATGACACTAAAATCCAGCCAGTTCCATGGATCACGAAGAAATGTAAAGTCATCAATGACAAATCCTCGGGCAAATACCTTTATCATTGCTTCAAAAGTATAAATCCCGGTGAATACGTACCTGCAGATAACCAATTAAAGCAGGTAGGAATGAAGTGGGCAAAAGTAACATGGTAGGTCAATAAATTAGGGTCCAATTAGAAATAATTTAAATGCTGGACGGCAATATTTAAACATTACATTTCTTTAGGAAAAACATGCATTGTATCACAGTGGTAGTGTCCCTACCTCTGAGCCAGGAATCCTGGGGTTTAAGTTCCACCTGTTCCAGAGGTGTGTAAGAACATCTCTAAACATGTTGATTAGATAATATCTATTTTGGTGGATATCAAGTTTACATAACCTAACATTGCAAAGTATGAGTCGATTATTAGCAGTGCGTTTAATGCAAGGATCATTTCAGCCACATAGTGCATGTACAGGCAATTTAAGACAAAACATTGGGCCAAATGGACCGACTGCCATCTGCATCCAAGTATCAGAAAGTCTTACACACAAATCTTTCACTACTAATGTCACGCCTTTGCCTGACTTTTAATCTGCGTATGGAGTTTTATGTGCTAGAATGGGTATGGAAATCTGGATACATGTTTGTTACAGTAACGCAGATATGAAGTACTGAAAAAAATTCAAAATAATTCTTAGACATTTACTGAGTCAGGTTTGACCAGCCTATCTACATTAGCTTTAGTGAGTTTGGAGAATGGCTTATAAAGTTACAAAAAAAATCTTAAAAAAGATAATCTTCTTACTCTTGTCAAAATACAAAGATGTATTTTAAAACTGGTCCAAATGCAGTGACCAAATACTGTCTCCCTCTTCTGCACCATTGCGGCCCTACCCCCACTAATCTACCTAACCTATTGCTTGGACCTTAAGTGCCATATTCCTTAAGGTTCAATTTTTGGCCCTCTTTGTTTGCTTCTCTTGGTAACATTGTCAATAGCATGGAGGCAGCTTCCACATGTACTGATGATACAAACACCATGCCTTCCATCACCACTGACAATAAGACCAGAACTGGTTGAGTAATTGTCCAAAATCAAGGCATGGATGAGCCAGAATTTTCTCTAACTTAGATTTGATAATGCTGCTTAGTTCCACCATAACCTATGTGCACTCTTGTCCCAATCTCACACCAGAATCCCTCTTTTTGACTGCTGGTTTAGGCTGAAGCCAAAGTGCAACCATAATGTTTTGACTCTGAGCTGAGTTTCCAATTTCTTATTCTATCCATCAACTGACTGCATTCTTGTACCTCTGTCCTTTCTTCACCTCTTTGCTGCTGGAGCCCTCCTGAGAACTTGATTCAATCCAGGCTTGACATGCTGTATGTGATCCTTGCAAATTTCCTCGTAGATCAATTTAAAATTGCCAAACTTCCATCATATATGTCTTTTCTGCACTAAAACACTGTTCTCACTGAATTTGCTTCGCCCCCTCAAAATAGTAGATTCAAATTCTTAATCCTCATTTTTCTCCAAAATATCACCCAGGGAACTGCTGTAAATTCTTCAAATTCCCCAAAGCTTAGATTCCAATTGGTGATCTCATCAGTCTGATTCTGGCTTGCTTTGCATGCCTTCTCCCTCTATTCCACAAATGATAGAAGGTTTTGACCATTTTGATTCAACTCTCTGGAACACCCTGAACCCCCAACTTCCAAAACCTTTTTAGAACCCATCTATTTGACTTTGTCTTTAGTCACTAAATTTCACTCTTTTGCTCCTATTTAGGCTTTGTTTTTCTCTGACTCTTCTCCCTTGTGATGTTTATATGTTAAAACCACTATCTGCACATGCATCCTTATTGAGAAGCTCCTTCCAACTTAAATGCTGGACTGCTCTTCCAACACTATTAAGAAGCTAGTTCAAACTGAGGTGGTAACAGGGACAAGTGGTTAAAAGGCCCATGAGCTAAGAGGGCGAAATTAAATCAAACAGAATTCCTGCTGTGATAACAAGGTGTCGAGCTGGATGAACACAGCAGGCCAGGCAGCATCATAGGAGCAGGAAAGCTGACGTTTCGGGCCTAGACCCTTCTTCAGAAATGGGGGAGGGGAAAGGGGTTCTGAAATAAATAGGGAGAGAGGGGGAGGCGGATAGAAGATGGATAGAGGAGAAGATAGGTGGAGAGGAAACAGACAGGTCAAAGAGGCAGGGATGGAGCCAGTAAAGGTGAGTGTAGGTGGGGAGGTAGGGAGGAGATAGGTCAGTCCAGGGAGGACGGACAGGTCGAGGGGGCGGGATGAGGTTAGCAGGTAGGAGACGGGGGTGGGGCTTGAGGGGGGAGGAGGGGATAGGTGGGAGGTAGGACAGGTTAGGGAGGCGGGGACGAGCTGGACTGGTTTTGGGATGCGGTAGAGGGAGGGGAGATTTTGAAGCTTGTGAAATCCACATTGATACCATTGGGCTGCAGGGTTCCGAAGCAGAATATGAGTTGCTGTGGATTTCACAATGTGAATTTCACAAGCTTCAGAATCTCCCCTCCCTCTACCGCATCCCAAAACCAGCCCAGCTCGTCCCCGCCTCCCTAAACTGTCCTACCTCCCACCTATCCCCTCTTCCCACCTCAAGCCCCACCCCCGTCTCCTACCTACTAACCTCATCCCGCCCCCTCGAACTGTCCGTCCTCCCCGGACTGACCTATCTCCTCCCTACCTCCCCACCTACACTCACCTTTACTGGCTCCATCCACGCCTTGTTGACCTGTCTGTCTTCTCTCCACCTGTCTTCTCCTCTATCCATCTTCTATCCGCCTCCCCCTCTCTCCCTATTTATTTCAGAACCCCCTCCCCCATTTCTGAAGAAGGGTCTAGGCCCGAAACGTCAGCTTTCCTGCTCCTATGATGCTGCTTGGCCTGCTGTGTTCATCCAGCTCTCCACCTTGTTATCTCAGATTCTCCAGCATCTGCAGTTCCTACTATCTCTGATAGAATTCCTGCTGTTGTTTCTTATCCCGCTGCTGAGAGATGAGGACCAAATTTGTCTGAGTTCAGATGTTCCTTATTGCCAATGGACACATAAGAAAACTGGCACTTGAGAAAGGTACTAGAGGGTTGGAAGTATCAATAACAACATATCTCAGGAATATACCTCAGAAATGAGGCGAGGATTTTGGAGGAGCAAACCATTGCCTAATTAAAGAGATTACGAACCAATAGTTCACAATTTTAAACATGATTTTGAAAAATAAGGAATATTATCCTGCTGGACAGAGACTTAAAGAAATAACGTATTATAAGCTGTGTACTTCATTGGTGAATATTCAGTTCTTGCATTTGTCTTTAATATAGCTGGAGTTCTTATTAAAAAATGATTAATATTTGGATACGGTATCAGCAGCAAGGCCAACATTTCTGCCAATCTCTATTGTCCTTGATAGATGGTAGTTGGTCTTCTTGAGCAATCTATGTGGTAAATGTACTTGCACACTACTGGGCTGTAACACCTGTGCACCTCCACACATTTTGAAACACTATTAGAGAATACATATTGAACTATAACAGCAAATATTAATGATACCTCACTCTTATCTGCTAACAGGGCACCAGTGTATTACAATTCCAGGATATCTTTGTGAATAATGATCACACTCTTACCAACAATGATAACATGAATTTATAATGCAATTAGCAGGAAGAAATTAATTCATAAACTTACTCTACATTTTTAGTCCAAGGCGCTGGGTCACTCATTGTCATGAACACACAGTTTGCTAAAATTGTAAACATGATGAATAAGCTAAATAATTTACAAAAACAAGGTTAAGGAAAACAGCATCTCTTATATCACTAATAAACATTATTTAATAATTTCCATTACTCAAAGCATTGATGCACACTGAATTATTTCTATCTAGGGTGGCATGATGGCTCGGTGGTTAGCATTGCTGTCTCACAGCGCCAGGAACTCAGGTTCAGTTCCACCTTTAGGTCACTGTCTGTGTGGAGTTTATACATTCTCCCAATGTCTGTGTGGGCTTGCTCCAGTTTCCTCCCAAAGTCCAATGATGTGCAGGTTAGGTGGATTGGCCATGCAAAAATTGCCCATTTTGTGCAGGCTAGGTGGATTAGCCATGGGAAATATGGGTGTGGGTCTGGGTGGGATGCTGTTTGGAGGGTTGGTGTGGATTCAATGGGCTGAATGGCCTCTTCCACACTGTAAGGATTCTATCTACATTCAGCTGTCTTCCTTTCATTCCAAGAGCTATTTGATGCTATGGTAACCTATTTGCTTTCCTGATATTGCAATAGGTTATTGGATGATTCCAATCTGTGTCCACCATTAGTCAAACTCTTCAACGATAATTTATTTTTGAAGTTTGGTCCAAACTTTACTCTCAAAATAACTACTAAGAACAAGGTATGGTATTTACAGGTTTTCAATAGCAGGCTTTAAAAAAAATCATCTTTGCAGAAGTAAGCAAGAAGGATATGAATGGATGAGGATTTTGATGGCAGCTCTCCGGAGGGGGTGAAAGGGATTCAACATGTACAATGCAGGCGTTGTACTGAACCTAAAGATGGTATTCCCCTTGTTTATGACTATGAATGTCTGAAACAGAAAATGAAACACAGGTTAATGTGACAACGGAGCTCGAGAGACCAGTAAAGCAGTTTGAACCAACTTGTTTTTGACCTCAGTGCCACCAAACTGTAAGTTGCTGGTTTTGCAATATTAACTTTTCTCAGTAATAATTACCTCGACCAAGAGACAAACATTGAGGGAGATATGTGGTTCTGCATTAACTAACCCTAACCCAAACGCATTGACAGCATGTGGTCTGGTAACTAGTGCTCAAGGCTTCAGCCCATAGGCTGGAGGCATTTGCAAGTTTTGCCATGGTAAATTTTATGAATGAGCTGCAGGCACCATGTTCCATTTGCTTTCCTGTTGCAGAAAGAAACTGCAAGGAGCAGTATGCTTTAGGGATCTGGTTGAGGAAAAGTAGGTAGAGTTTTCAGAATAAGCAGATCTGACGGTACATGATAAGTGCTGGTGTCATAAGGACAGACTGGCAGCAAGCTGGAAGATTTCTGTGAGGCTTGAAGGGAACTGACTGCAAACTGTGCTGCAGCCTCTTAACAATTGAAAAATGTGGAACAATTGTATTACTTGCTTTCTCCCCACTTTTCTTCAAGAAACTTTCAATTGGAGTCTTACAGTCCAGCAAGTTGCATAATTATACCATTTGGAGCAAGATAGTTGGACGCTGATTTCGAAACAAAACCTGAAGACTACTCAAGTTGGTAAGTGGTTTTTCAAAGGCTCCCTTAGATATTTATTCGGTGGTGTTTTTTGTTCGTTTGAGAAGCAGATAACAAGTAATTAAAATAGCCTCCATTCCCAATCTCCCCACAGTAAAGTTTGGGAATAACAGCATCATAATGTGATCAGTCCATTTCCTCCATTTCATCTGTAGTTCAAATCAAATATCAGGGCCTTAAAATTACAGCTGCAATGATTAGAGTGCAAATGCTCAGCTCATTGTGTGAAACTCCTATTTTAATGCAGCTGTTAACCTGTCTAAAATAAATGTGTTAACACTTCAATAAAAAAATTTGATTATGAAAACATTTTACGTTGGCCTTCCAATATTCACACAGCACCATTTCAAAACTAACAAGATTACAAGGGCACAAAGCATAGCAGCTGAAATTTAATATGAGCAAGATACAAATCAGATTGAGAGTCAGGCCAGCCGTACTATGAACAAATCTCGCTGAGGCAGTGGTGGTCTCACCAGTCAGTTGGAGAGGTGCCAACAGACCTGTGTTGTCTCTCCCAGTTACAGACCCACCAACCACATTCTAATCTGGTATTGGCCAGGCCAAAGGTAAGCCTTGAGTGGAATTGAGATCAGTTTCATGTGCTGCCAGCCAATCAGAGCAACACAGAGAAGACCATAGGTGCTGCTGGAATTGCACCCTTGCCGACCTAAGATCATGGAGAACACAAGACCGAGGTTGTGAGTGGTATTTTTCTGGACTGAGAGGCAGTGTGGCACGGGGAAAGGGAATGGAAGGAGGAAAGGGTGCAAGAGCTCCCCAACCTGTGCCCAGTCTCTTAATCGGGCAGTGATTGTTTTGGATGAGGGACTTGCCACTCTCTCACCCAGGATGCTGTCCTCACAAGGTTGACCCACTGGACGCGCTACATGGCAACAGACCCCACATGCAGCAAGATTCATCCAGCTGCAGGCGACGTGAGGTCCTTGGGCGTCTCGATTGGAGAAGGCTAGAAGGTCCACGATAGGCTTTCCCAACAAAAACCTAATTCTGATGGAGTTGAGAAGATGGTAGGATTTAGTTACCTTCATACCCCTCCTAATGAAGTGCCTTTCCGGCTCTTAGCTCACCACTACATAGAGCCAAAGGTTCTGCCATCTGTTAAAGTTTGTCAGTTAACAAACATTAATATATTGATATTAAAGCTAGTAACTCCCAAAGGTATTTTATATTTAACTCAACTATATTTGATTGTATGGATTCGGCCTCTTAAATGACTCTAATCCCTACTGCTACAGACGTAAGGACAGCAAGACTGTAATTAGGAATCAGTTTGCTACTCATAAAGATGTTAAATTAGATTTCAGAGACTTTTATGATGCCGATCTGTATGGCCAACCTACCTTCCACCAAAGACAATTAGAATCTACAGTGTCATAAAATCAGATGTGATTGTTCCATCCTTGTCTTATGTGGTCTCTACATTGACAGCTCAAAATGATCTCTTCCCTGAATATCCAATGTCAGTTGCTAAGAGCTCAATTTATAAAGCTTATCATGAGCCTTTCCTGTGTTACAGCACGGGTCTCGGCTGAAAGTATAGGGTAACTCTTATGACATTCAGTCAAGTACCTCACACCCACTGGTGCTGGGAGGGAACGTGCAGTGCAGAGCAGGGTCTGACTAACACTGCAAAAAATTTGAAATTCTACATTAAAGTGCTTCACTGTAGTTAAATCACACAAGGGGAGGAGAATCAGTGAGATCTCTTGACCACATTCTCTTGCCAGACTTGGAAATCATCTTTCACAAGATCAGCTCACAGATGTGCCATTCAAGGGATGTAAAGTGTATGATTTAGTGGCACAAGGTACCATCTCTCTACCTGAACAGCAAAGCCCAGGATGAACCTGCTATTGGTCCTTAGGCCTCCTATCCAACAAAGCAAGCAACTTATTGGGAGTAAGGGTAATCACTGCTGAGGATTGGGCCACTGCAGAGCTCAGCTGGGGACTTGGTTGGGTGCATAATAGATCATAAATGGTAGATGAAGGCGTGATTTCTGTAGGTTTGAATGAGATCTAACACATCTAATTACAAATTTCTGGGTCAAGAGAAGAGAGTAGAGCCTCTGATAGAGAGTGTTCACAATTCGCCTCAAAACAGTCAAGCCAGCAAAAAAAATTGATGACTTCAACCACAAACTACATCCAGTGTAAATGAATTTACACGGGTTTAGAAGTCATCATGTTCAGTGTAAACCCTGCTCATAAACTGGTCTCACTCCCAGGTTGGATTAATCACCATGCCGTGCTCCTGGTAATGTCTTCTGTTCACTGCCATTCAAGGGTAGTCTTAAAATTACATTTTTTTTAGCATAAGGCCACAATCGGCAATTTGAAAGCATTTAAATACTAAAAATAACTTTAACTTACCAAGCAATTGATTAGTGTAGACCAATGCTACTCATAAATGTATCTGTATAGTTTTGTTTAGTTATTTAAATGCAGATTACTCACAGGCAGTCGATTAAACATTGATTGTCGCGGCTTTTATTTTTTCATATACCTGTTTTCAGTACTAGTTCACTGCTTTAAAGTGAAATAAACAATTACATTGTAAAGTCATGTCTGATTGTACTGGTTTATGTCTGTGATTATGCAAATAACTTTTGGTAAAAAATTGAAACGTATATTCACCTCAGAAAATCAGAGCAAATTTGAAGACAATTTGTACCCAGTTCTGTCCTGGGTTTGCCCCAGTGGGCACCCACATCACTTGTTCCACTCACCCCTCCTCGCCTTCTGTTAGCTGGTTAAAACCGACCATTTTCCAACCCCTTTCACTTCCAAGTATGAGTCACATCATCCTCTATGGATAATGAATACCTTTCAATCCATTGGGACCACTTTAGAATGCCGGGAAGTTTGAAAGATCATAACCAATGTATCTCTGCAGCTACCTTTATTCGAACCTTTGGATGTTGGCCTTCAAGTTCAGGAAATTGGTTAGATTTTAGTCCCATTACTTTCTCTAGTACTTTCTCTCTCCTATTATCAATTGCATTATGAGCTTCATTCTCATTAGGACAGTTCCTCACTACTTTTGGTGTTCTTTTTGTGTCATCAGAACCTCTAAAACAACAAAAAAAAGCAATTTTATCACACCATATGTTTAAAAGTAGAAATTACTGCCCTGGTTAACTACCAAGGTGGCCGATAACTCATTCATAGGATATAATTGCTATCAGATAGCTTCTCATAATAAACTGCGTCCATCTCTTTTTTCACTTTCAACAGTTGAGGTTCCTATAGATGTAATGAATCTTTCTAGGACTTACTCTCTTTGAGCCATAAAATGGGTCTAATTCTTCCAGAGGCTCTGCAATTAATTCTGGGGGGAGGTCTCCATAAATAAATGGCAACGGTTTGCCAGCCTCCAGGTCACTTTTGGGTTGGGGTTTTTCATCTTCATCTTCTATTGGAGGTTTTGTTGCCTTTTCAGCTTTTTCCGTAGCAATTCTTTTCTCAATTTCAGCCAAAGACTCTCTGGTGAATTTGCGTAGACTGTCAGGGCCTGGATGAATGAGGTGACACGCCATCTTCTCATTCTGTAGCCTTTCGGTCTGCGTCAATCAATCTCCTCAGCAAAATGGCTGTACTTCAGAAATAACAAATTAATCTGTGGAAAGGAAATCAGAGATTTTGGTGACATAGGCACTACATACAGAAAATCGCTCATTAATCAACAGTGATACATAATGACCATAATGTTCCTAAGAATTAACTCAAAAAGAAATGCAGAGATCACAGCAGGCATCAATCCATCACATTCAAGGTCTGCTGTGTAAAGAATACTGGACATTTGTGTACAATATAAGATCTAAAACTATCCCTGAAAGATGCAGAAACAAATGGAATAAACTACAAAAACTAATTTGTAATATAACAGTTATCTATGACCAACAGTGCATTTCTTCTTTATTTCATCTGATTTATTAAACAGCTAAAAGACATGACACGCCCAGATTCAGTTTCTCATTTTTGAAAATTGCCCAAAAAAAAAGAAACAACCAATTTTGCAGGTGGATTCAGTGCTGACTAATATCTCTCAATCAATTATGAACAATTTTACATTTTTATATGAATTGATAGAGAATGTTCGTTGGATCTCATTAGAAATGATATTTGTTTTAAAGGAAAATGATACATAAGGAACAATTTAACATATTAGGAGAAAATTACTGCAGCTGCTGGAATCTGTACCGAAAACAAAAGACGCTGGAGATCACAACGGTCAGGCAGCATCCATGGAGGGACAGCAAGCTAATGTTTCGAGTCTAGCTGACTCTTCATCAGAGCTAACATATTAGTTTATCCCTAATGTCAGTGTTGTATATGAGGAGTGCCTGATTCAGTTTCAGGATCAAAAATGGGAAGTTTACATTTAAAATGGTTATAGGCTTTAAAATAGTGAAAAGTATCAGATCTGATTTGCTCTCTCAGATAAACTATCTCACCACACTATTGAAAGAGCAACATGAGAGTCCTCCTAATCTGCTGGCCTATATTTATCTCACAATGACAAGTCACTAAAACAAATTATTTGGTCATTTTGCAATGGCTTTGTAGTGATTTTATCGTCGCTTGTGTGACTTTACTGTGTGCTAATTGGCTATGCTATTGTTACATGACAACTTCAAAAGTGCTTAAATTCTTGTGAAGCTTTAGGATGTCTGACGTTGTGAAAAGTGTTTTACATAAATGCAAGTTCTTTTTGTCATAGAATCACAGAATTCTCATACACTCGCAGGAGGACTTGGGGGGAGCAGTCTGCTGGGAGATACAAAGAGGGCAGTAGGCAGGCTAAATTCATGCAGAGCAGGATTTCCATCCCTAAATGACAGGAAGACCATCTGCAATTGATGACCAAATTGTTGGTTGGCAGCTCTAACAGGGCTGGCAGTGCCAGAGCTCTGTAATCAGTGCTGATGGGATGGCAGGCAGGACCATGACTGTAACACCAGATGTAGATAAGTCAGGGTTATTGTACAGGTAAGGTTTTGCCAGCCTGGTGTGGGGATGAGGAGGGTGAAGAGGTTGGTTTTAAAGTAGGTGAGGGTAAGAAGAAAGTGGGATATTGTCTCCTGGGCGGAACAGACCCAATGGAAAAGTGCAACCTCCGAAGATCTCACCCACTTCCTTCCTATTTTAAGAAGCTTTTAAAAAATGTGATCAGCCCTAAGCCCACATCAACCACATTTTAGTGGGGATAGGGTAATATTAAAGTGTTTACGACTTTTTAACAAGTTAAATTGACCCTTACTTATTGATTTGCATAATTGGACTGCAGTCTTGGTATCTGCCCACACTATGCATTATGAGGTTGAGCTCCTGTTTGGAGGGGAAGGTGGTGTGCTGGGCAACTGCCCTTCTTTAATACATACCCCTCCCCATCAGAAACACACCTGGCAGGGGCATGTAATGTCCAGTCCACTGTTATAGTACAGAAGGAGGCTTTTCAGCCCACAGTGCTTGCACTGACCCTGCGAATGAGCAATGCATCAACAGGCAATCCCCTTGCAAATTCTTCCTTTTCAAATAATAGTATAATTTTCTTTTAATTGCCTTGATTGAATCTATCTCCATCACACTCTGTGTCTGCACATTCCAATCTTCGCACTCACTACATATAAAAGTTGCTCCTCATGTCTTCATTGATTCTTTTGTCAATTCGTGTACGTCTGTACTTGCCATTCTTGATCCTTGCACCAATGGGGGGGGTGTTCTCTCTCAGTTCGGACTCCTCATGGTTTTTAATGTCTGTATCAAATCTCCTGTTAACTTTCTCTTCCCCAAAGAAATCACCTTTGCCAAATAAAAATCTCTCTAACTCAAATTGTGAGATTTTCGGTTGAAACCCAGGCTCAATAGATTTCTAGGGGAAAGAATTTTGGATTTCCACTACCCTTTGTGTCAAAAACTGCAATCTGCCATCACCTCAGAAAAGCCAAGTTCTCATTTTAACATTACTCCTCTTGTTCTGGCTGCAATCCCTCAACAAATAAAGACATGTTACCATGTACTTACCCTTACAACTTCTTCTAATAATTTTAAATACCACATTTAGATTGCTCCATAAACTACTACACTTAAAGGAATACAGGATTAATTTAAGTCATCAATTATAATTTAACCCTTTTAAGCCATTATCATTCTAACATTGCAGTCCCACCAATATATTCCCTGATATGCACTGCCAAGGGCTAAACACAATACTGTTGATAATTAAATCAGAAAATGCTGGAGAAACTCAGCAGGTCTGTCAGCATTTGCAGATGGGAGAGAAATAAAGTTAATGTTTCAAATCCAATATGACTCTTCCTCAGAACATTAGTTTGGTTATAATCTAGACAAAACTGTATAAACTGTAGCATAACTGCTACTCCATTGTACCCACAAAATTTCCATCGCATGCTATTCCCAAACTGAGAGAAAATAATCAGTTGCCTAGATGCTGTCTTTCTACAATAACTGTGAGTTTGCAATCTCAATGCTGGCTCAATGGAGATTAATTTTCTTAGTTATATATATAATTAAGATTATATTTATGACTTAAATTTATTTAATGCTCCTTTATACCTGAATTGCAGAAAATAATTTATTTGCAAATAATCTTTGAGAGGCCAGGAGTATAGCTAGGACACTGCTCTTCATAAGACATGTAATACTGAGGATTCCGTTAGTTTGGGTGGGCTTTATAATCTTATAAGAAGACAGTGCAATTGGAAATCCCAGTCAAATGCACCAGAGCATCCTCTTCATGGATGATCTGAAGAAATTTGACTCTTCAAACTTGAAAAAGTGGCTTCTAAAGGGATAATCCAATTTAATATATAAAGCAGCAAAAAGCATGGACAACAGAAGTCTGGAAAACAACCTCAAACTAATCAGTGACAGCAAGTTAAATGGAGCACAGTTTCAAACTGCGTCTTTACACAGACACAACAGGCCATGGAGCAGATTTCTAGGCAGGGTCGTCAAGAGCAAAGCACATTGGTCATTGTCGCTGTATTGGATTCAGAAACTTAGGGTTCGAATCTCACTCCAGGACTTGATTTTTCTTTCATTTGATTTATTATTGTCACATGTATCTAAGTACAGTGAAAGGTTTTGTTTTGCATGCAGTACAGGCAGATCATACTACAAAGATCGTAGGGTGATTGAACAAAGCAAGGAATACAAAGTTACAGCTGCAAAGAAGTGCACAAAAAGTAAGCTCAACATTAGACTTGAAATTTGAGGGGTCCATTCAGCAGTCTCAACAGCAGGGAAGAAGCTGTTGTTGAACCTGTTGATATGTGTGTTTAAGCTTTTGTATCTTCTGCCTGATGGAAGATGTTGGAAGAGATTATAACTAGGGTGGGAGAGATCTTTGATGGCATTGGTTGCCTTTCCAATGCATTGAGAGGTATAGATGGAGTCAATGGATGGAAGGTTGGCTTGCATGTTGGACTGGGCTGTGATCACAGCTCTCTGTAGTTTCTTACGGTCCTGGACAGGGCAGTTGCTGTACCACATAACTCAACCAAACAAATTGATTCATGCAATATGGGAAAGGTATAATTGGGAGAGTCTCCCGATTAGCCACGCTTGATACAGAGTGGCAGCCCTCGAGCTCCAGTACCTGGTGACATGCTGGTGACCTGTTATAGAAAGAATTTTATATTAAAACAGATGTAAGCAGATGCTTTGACTGCCTGATGCACCATGAGGCACCAGAAGAGAAAAAAAGAAAAACAAAGAAGTGGAAAGTAAAATTGAATCAGAGATAGTAGGAACTGTAGATGCTGGAGAATCCGAGACAACAAGGTGCAGAGCTGGATGAACACAGCAGGCCAAGCAGCATCCTGCTCCTATGATGCTGCTTGGCCTGCTGTGTTCATCCGGCTCTGCACTTTGTTGTCTCAGTGGAAAGTAAAGTTGGGGAAAAATTTTGATATCACAATGGGGAAGCAGTGGCCTGGTCAAGCTGTTTGACTGGAACTGGAAAACAGCACACTTTGTCAGAGCTTTCTGTCTTGTGCCTCTTTTACATTGGTATTATTTACAAATTGTCAGGATGAGTGCAAAACGAAAAGTTTTTGCCTTTTCTCAGCAATACTCGAGTTCTGTTCTACCAAATGAGTATTTGTATTAAGAGATTTTGGAAGACTCTCCTTTTGTGCTTCTATTGTATTAATGCTGTAACAGCAGTTAATACTCAAATGTGTTTTGTTTTTCGCATTATGAGAAGCACTTGCCTACTTTTCAAATCTGCAGTTATTCCAGCTTCTGTTGATGACAGTACATTTGTCTCGAGCCTGGGAAAGCAGTATCCATTTCTATGCAACAATTAATGGGGCATTTCACAGCTGCCAGTATGTTAATAAAAGACTGGCTTCATATGGAGCCAAGGATCTAAATATTCAAACTAATCCCCTGCCTAACTCATGAAATACAAAAGGAAAACAAAATATGGAAATTACATGAAAAGGGCAGAGAATTGGATGAGTTGTACAATATTTCTAGTAAGATCATATGCAAGTGAGATAATGATTAACGTATTCCGTGATACATGTGTGTAAACCAACAAAAAGAAGTTTGTTAAACAATTTCTCACAAAAACACATCCTTTATTTTGTCTATTTTCAAGATGGCAGATAATCAACTCTGGCATTTACGTACCATTTGTCACAAGCTCAGAAAATCCAAAGCATTTTTTTGTAAGTAGTCACATAGAGAAAACTATAAAGTTGTACACACAGTAAGCTCTCCCTGAGCATTAATAAGATAAAATGACAGAAAACCTATTCTAGTGACAATGGTTGAATCAAAAATGTTAGCCAGGTGACTCTTCTATGCTTTGTTGAGTAGCATTATAATTTTTTATATGTACCTGAGAGGGCAGACAGTTCTCTGGTTTAACAGCTATCTAAAAACTACAATATTCCTTCAGCACCACACTGAAGTATCTGCCTACATTACACACCCAAGTCTTGAGAGAAACTTGAACACAAAACCTTCCAGCTTAGGGGTAAGAGTGTGATCATTGTGCCAAGATTGACATGACTCAAGTTGTATTGAATGGTTTATTTATACCAAAGAATCAGTTTAAGATACATTTCTATAATATTGCTCAACGACACCAGGGATGGAAGCTTTACCATCTCAACGCAGGGCAATGTCAGGCAGGAGGGCCAAGAGGAGGGGAACCAGAATTTCAAAACTACCACCAGATCTCCACCAGACCCTTGACAGATTTGGTGGAACCTGATCCAATGTGCACAAAAATAGATGTCAGGACTTCTGTGTTGCTACCTACCCCAATTTGTTATTTTCTGGAGTTTAAAATTTCCTGTCAGGTGGTGGTTTTCTTAAATCTCTATAAATCATGTCAAGTCAATAGGCTCATGAACCATGAATGCTGCCTGTTTTTGGAGTCAGGAAGCTTTTGATTGGTTCAAATATATTGGCCACATTACATGCTGTATGATAATTTAAGTATGTTTCTAGTGTAATTTTAATGATAGGGCTTTGTACTAAAAAGGTAAATAGCCACTAAATTGACCAGCATTGTGAAAGTGTTCTAGTGAGAAGTCAAGCTAGATTTTTCTCAACATCAGGAGTAACTTGTTGCATTTTCCAACTAAGATCTGAGTGTCAAGATGTGTTTCTCGCTACTGAATGATCAGGTACTTATTAACAGGCATCAGTGTTTGTTATCGCCTCATTAATATGCAGCATCCTATCCTATCACCCACCACAAGGAAACTCATCAACAATTCAACAAACTCATCAACTCGTCAACAATGCCCAACATCAAAGCCAGAGAAAGTGCCTGCTCCTCCATCTCGGACACACAATACCAAGATCTCAGGTTATGCTCCATGGGCAGCACCCACACCATAGCCCACATACTCAAACATTGGCATATGATACATACCAGCTTCACCATCCCTAATGATGGAACATCTGAGACCCACACGAGCAATCATCTGTCCAGTGCTGATTCAAGCATGGTTGGCATGCAGGGACAGATATTCTGCTCTTAGACTGGACCAGGCTGCATTTCAGGGCTGCGTGCTTGTTCTCCTAATACCCACTCATTTTGAGCCTACCTACGTACTCACTGTATCTCAGTCTTGCCTTGCCTTGGCCATTTGTCCCCTCAGCCAGAGATACCAGACTTACTTTACTGTTGTGTTGCCTTGGCTGTTTGACACAGACAAAAAGCCAGGAGGTTTGTTGTGGTTTTCAGCAGTCCTCAGTCAAGTCAAAGGAGACTCTCTTCAGTCAGGGGGTCTTGGTATAGTAAGGTAAGATCAGCCTCCAATATCAGTCCAGGGATTGGAAGCAGTCAGTCCTTTTAAGGTGAGAGGAGAGAGATTTGAAAAAAGACATGAGAGGCAATTTTCTTACACAGAGGGTGGTTCGTGTGTGGAATGAACTTCCTGAGGAACTGGTGCATGCAAGCACAGTTACAACGTTTAAGAGACCTTAGATAAGTACATGAATAGGAAAGGTTTGGAAGGATATGGGCCAGGAGCAGGAAGGTGGGAATAGTTTGGTTTGGGACAATGATTGGCATGGACTGTTTGGACTGAAGGGTCTATTTCTATGCTATATGACTCTATATCTCTTCCTTCAATTATATACACTTCCTGCTGTGCCATCTTTAAAATGGGAGCTGCTTACCATTGGTTCCAATTGGTTCTAAAGAAGATCATGAATCCATTGTCGATTGTCAGAAAAACCCATATGGTTCACTTATGTCCTTTAGGGAAGGAAACTGCCATCCTTACCTGGTCTGGCCTACATGTGACTCCAGACCCACAGCAATGTGGTTGACTCTCAACTGCCCTCTGGGCAATTAGGGATGGGCAATAAATGCTGCCTCGCCAGTGATGCCTTCATCCCATGAATGAATTTTTAAAAATGGAGTCACATATCTCTTTGCGCATGTACACTCTATGTATTGTATACACCCAGGTAACAAATGCAGTAACTAATTGAAGCACAGCAAAATCCTGCAAACAGCAATATGATAATGACCAGATAATGTATTTTAGTGAAGATTTTTATGGGATAATTGTTTGTCAGAACACTAGGGAGCACTGTCCTGCTCTGTTTCAAACTAATTGACACTAGATCTTAAATGTCAACCTGGGAGGCAGACAGGATCTCTGTTTAACACATCATCTAAAAACTGCCACCTTAGAGTGTGCACACTGCCCCTGCACTGCACTGCAGCTTCAGTCTAGATTTTCATGCTCAAATTTCTGAAACATAATTAAAACTCACAATCCTCCAGCTCAGAGATTACAATGCTACCAACATGGTCAAACCCAGGCTGAGCAGCTAAATTCACAGCTGAAAAGCGCACAGCTGCTACAGTATTGAGAGAAGATACACAAGAGCAGAACCATAAATCCAGTTCGTTCAATGCGACTTCTCCCAAAATGTTTAGAATTGCTTCAACATTTAAACACAAGCATTAAGAACTTCGACAAAAGTGTTTTATTTGATTCTCACTCTTGCTCTGACAGATCAAATGGGGATGGGAGGCCTTATAAATGTGTTACTCAGGACAGCAGCCAAAGTTTGATTATTTTTGCACATGTACTTGCTCTTTCAAAACTGGAAAGATGGAAACTGTTAGAATTTCTGCCAAACATCCACAATCATTTATTGGTAGAATAGCCATTCACCCCACTCGCACCAGGTTTCTAATGATCTTTGGTTGAATTAATGTCGGGCAATCTGGAGAAATCGATGACATATATATTTTCTCTGCTTAACATTCTTTCATCAAATTAATGTGAAGAAGTTAAGGTCGTAAATGAAAGTATGCGAAAAATTAGCCATTTCATTCTCTGAAGCTTCCCTCTTCAGAACTGGCCAACCGAGATCAGTTGCTGGAACTCTTTTCTTTGTGTCAGAGAATGTTGGATTCAAGCCAGCCTCTTCGATTAGAGCATGTCAGAATACATTTAACAAACTGGTGTTCACAGTAGGGATTCATATTCAAAGGGATGGTTCTGATTCCTGACATCACTGGGAGCAGAACGCCAATGAATTAATCACACAATTTGAGCTGAGTTTGAGACACCAGCCCATTCAACTGGAGGTGGAAGCTCCCATGGATACTGATGAGACAGTTCTCTCACTATCCTGTCCTTTCTTCCTAACCATCACCACCTAAAACAAAGTAATTGACCATTCACTATATTTGCTGACTAGGGGATCTTGCTGTGCACAAAATGGCTGCTAAAATGGCTGAAGAAAGTTGTTCTGGCTATGGACGGAATGCAACAAAGGTTTACCAGACTGATACCTGGGATGGCACGACTTATGTGTAAAGAGAGACTGGATTGATTAGGACTATATTCACTGAAGATTGAGGCGAGGGTGGAGGTGTGGAATCTCATAGAAACCTATAAAATTGTAACAGGACCAACCAGAGTAAATGCAGGAATGACGTTCCCAATGACTGGGGAGTCTAGAACCAGGAGTTACAGTTTAAGGATACACGCTAAGCTATTTAGGACTAAGATGAAGAGAAATTTCTTCACCCAGAGAGTGGTGAGCATGTGGAATTCTCTGCCACAGAAAGAGATTGAAACCAAAACATTGAATATTTTCAAGGAGTTAGATATCGTTCTCAGATTTATATTTTGATTTATTTAATATTGTCACTTGTACCTAGGTATAGTAAAAAGTAGAAGTAAAAAGTGGAAAATGTCACTATGCTCTGGTGCCATCTTGAATTAATTACTGGATAAATTGTGTAAGTGCAGAAATACTGAAGAAATTAATAGATATTACTAAAAATGAAACAACTTTAAAAGTTCATCTTTCCCTCTTCATGGACTTCACTACTTTTCTTTTTCCAGTCATTGCTAAAGGAAAGAAAATGGGAAGGACTGTGTTTGATAATCAGCCATGATCATATTGAATGACAAAGTAGGCTCAAAGGGCCGAATGGCCAACTCTTGCAAATATTTTCTATGTTTCTATGTAATCATGTATATAATTAGATACAACCAAGTGAGGAGTTTCCCACTTCTTGTTTGATTTGTTGAAAAGGATATACTTGCCAACTCAGTGTGTGTTTAACTGTTTATGTGCTGTGATCATAAAGGATAGAGTCAGAAGTCACATGACACCAGGTTATAGTCCAACAGGTTTATTTGAAATCACAAGCTTTCAGAGCACTGCACCTTCATCAGGTGAAGTGGAAGGAAATGCACAGGCACATGTGTGTTTCCCTCCACTTCAGCTGACGAAGGAGCAGTGCCCTGAAAGCTTGTGTGATTTCAAATAAATCTGTTGGACTATAACCTGGTGTCGTGTGATTTCCGACTTTGTCCACCCCAGTCTGACACCGGCAATTCTACATGCAATCACAGGGTTTCTCCAAGTTCTTTTAAAAATAGAAAACAGACAAGAAGATAGTCTTCATTTCATGTAACTTGGTCTAAGAAAAGTAATTAAAAGGGGTCCGACTTTCACACAGCCTCGAAGTTCACACTCAGATTACAAAGTGAGAAGGTGGCTAAGCTATTTCCAATCCAGCAAAATTAATGGGATATACAGGTCCTTGGAAGTTTGGTGATTTGGCTGGCCTCCAGGTGAACCTGGTGGTCCTGCCTCCTTGAACTTCGAGGCAGTTTAAAGGTACAGCCAGCTGAATTATCCGTTCTTCTGGAGACAGAAGCTGCTGAGTAGAGTTCTTTTTAAGATCTCTGTTCACAGCACCTGGATAGTGACGATCAGCGGAGGGGCTTCAAACATTGTCAGTTGTTTGAACAGAGAGGTGGGCAATGAGGGGGGGGAGGGGGTGTGGGAACAGTTATTTATCCTGTTCTGCTGCAAGAACCAGTTGAGTAAACGAATAAAGGGCCAGGTTTCTGATCACCTAAACTCCTCATTCCCAACAACTCATGGCCTAAATGGGATTTTCACCAGTGTCGTATAGTTGACTGGCTCACATGCTAATAATTGTCTGATTAAATTAATTTAATAGCCAGCGTCCCCACTGCCCAAGTGATTATGCCTAAATGATTTATATCTGCAGTTGAATATACGCATGGCTTCTGATGCTTTGCTAATAATGCAGAAGAAGAACTCACATTCCAGTCGGAAAATTGCTCGATGCAGCTTTGCAGATAGGTTGACTCAATTTCAATGGTGTTGACAAGCAGAAGGTACAGTGATGCAAATGTGCAACCATCTTTGACAGTGATCCCAAGTCACCGGAATGCAGCATTTAGCCTTTTTACAAATTGAATGATTTAAAAGATTAAATTATTAAACTAAAAAATAAGGGTTTTCAGACAGTAAATTTGGAAATCACTTTCATTAAGGCTTCAAAACTAAGGTGTAACTACCTTACCTAGCAGGATATTTCAAACACTTACCTGAATTAAATATTTTCACTTTGTTTTAATATTAAAGTTACTTTGTATAATGTTACTTTATTTTTTAGCTACCTGCAGTAATTCCAATCCATCATATACTTTTAAGTCATATAGAGTAACGTAAATTCAGCACAAACATTTTAAATATAGAATGATCGATACCAAGGGATGACTTACAAACTTGTAACCTGAGCAAAGGATTCAAATAACACGAATTATAAGCACAAAGTTCAAACAATTTAGAACATCCATCTGAACCCCGAGGTTATGTTACGTCCTGGAACTCACTTCCTAGTATCTATGAGCTTTGGTAACATAAACTGTTTTAATTAGGAGGCTGGGCTCTTATTTCAACATTGTGTTAATTTTGAACTGGCTGAAGTTTTCAGTGCATATATCTGTTGCTGTTTGCAACAGTACCATAAACAATATTGATATTCACAAAAGGGCATTATTGCCTTGTGGAGTCAACACTGCAGTTGATAAATAATTGCCTCTAATCTAAAATCAATTTTGCTGTTTGCCCACCTGGGAACACTCGGCTCCTAGCTGACACTATTAACGAGGATAGATCTTAGAAATAGCTGACAGTCTTAGAGGATATATCATCGACGATCAGTCATGGAGGACAGATCACAAAGGATGGATCATAGGGAATCGATCATTGCCAATAGACTATAGTTCATACAGGATAAATCTCAGAACTGGAGATCATAGAGGAAATATCATACAAGAAAGATCAAACAGGATATAAGTTAGATCAAGCAGAATAGATCATAGATCACTTGTATTAGACCATGGAGGATCAATATAGAAAAATCAATACCAAGGGATGACTTACAAACTTGTAACCTGAGCAAAGGATTGAATAACATTTATAAGCACAAAGTTCAAACAATTTAGAACATCCATCTAATCTTCATGATCTCACCACCAACTGATGATTCCCACCACCAATTGATGTTTCCCACCAGCTATCCAGCACAGACTCCTGCCATCCATGCTGAAATAACGTAAAGGCAAGACTCACGGGGCCGAAGCCGGTCAACATGCTCTGCCGACACTATCCGGTGTTTTTGCCTCCTGAAAGTCACCAGCCTTTCACCAACTGTGCTGCCACCAATTTATAGCTTTGCAACAGAGTAAAGGCACATGGAAAATAGGCACTAAGGGAATGCACAATATTGCAACATCTGATTGATAAATTTGGTTTTCGATGTATGTTTTGTAGTGGAATTTATTTTAACACTGGCCAGAAGAACACTGTAATGCTCTCTAACAGTGAAAGTAAGGCGTGGAACAGATGGTGATTGGAGAATTAGGACTGCTTTCATTGGCATCATAGTCAATGAGTTTTTCAAAGACAGCCCAGCCAGAAGGTGGGCAAAATAGTTGCCTCCACCAGATTCTGTGCCTCTTCTGCCTCCGCCTCCTGTTTCTCAGCTGGTCAACATATGTTTGTAGAGTCTTTCCCCTTAAAATGGCAAGGTTGTGCAGCATGTGCTGTGCTGAGAAATGTAGTTTCCACTAAAAGTCAATGCAAGAGTATTTCTAGAATCCAAACAGTTTGTTCAATGATATTTTGTCAGGAAACTTGGCCTTCATTATATGTATTATATTACACGTGTTTGAAGATTGCACACTGAAGTCAGCAGTTTGCTCCCAGTAAATGCCTTTTGTTTAGTAACAGTGGCTCAAATACAGACTGCAAGAGTTGAAGGCATCACGATTGCTGCCAGGAGACCAATCTGATAAAAGGTGTGCAATTTTTTTTTAATAGTTTGGATTGTTTTAAAAAGACAGGCAGTTTGATGTGGGTCAGTTCGATGTAAAACTCATTTTGGAACTATGACCTAAATCCAGCATTTCTCAGAAACCATGTGACTGCAAACCTGATGGACAGATTAATGGACAGATGTTTATATTTTGTGTTTAAGGCAAGCAGTGTAGACACATTAGGACTATTAGCTTTGCTTTCAGTTCAGTTCGGAAGACTCTGAAATGAAAACAAAAAATGCTGGAGCAACCCTTCAGTTCTGGAGCATTTCTTAAAAATCATGTGGGTATTACTGGCGAGGTCAGCATTTGTTGCCCACCCCTAGGTGCCCAGAGGGTAGACTGAGTCAACCATATTACTGTAGGTCTGGAGTCACATGTAGGCCAGAACCATGCAAAGATGACAGTTTCTTTCCTTGAAGAGCATTAGTGAACCAGATTTTTTAAAACCACAATCAACAGTGGTTTCATGGACATCATTATATTAGCTTTTATATAAAAAGAATACAGCATTTTTATTGAATTTAAATTTCACCATCTGCCATGGTGGAATTCAAACCCATACCTCTAGAACATTAGCCTGGGGTTTGAGGGTCACTATTCTAGTAGCACTATCACTACGCCACTATCTCCCCTAAGAGTGAGGAACAGAGTTAATATCTTGAGTCTTATATGAATCTCCTTTTGGAAACTGAAAGGACTGAAAAATCATGGTTTTTTGGTCTGAAGTTGTTGTACACAGCATTGGGTCCTGGAGTCTGTAAAATTCCCCAGTAGAAAATTAGGTGTTGTTCATCCAGCTTACGTTGAGTTTTGTTGGAACACTGCAGTGAACCCAGATGGAAATTCTAGTGCAGGAGCAAGATGGCATATTGAAATGGCAAGCAATTGGAAAGTCAGGCTAATTCCTAAAGACACAGCAGAGATATTCCACAAAGCAATACCTAGTCTCACCAAGGCCAAGGAGGCAATGCTGTGAGCAGCAAATTACCCTGGACTAGATTAAGAAAAGTACAAGTAAAATGCTCCTTCACCTGAAAGTTGTGTTTGGAGCCTTGGACAGTGAGGAAGGGGGAGCTGAAGAGGCAAGTGTTACACCTTCTGAAATTGCATGGAAAGGTGCCAGAGGAATCAATGTTCAGTTCAGAAGCAAGTTTTAGTTTCCTCTCCTAGCAGGAAGTTTTCAGTTCAGTTAAAAGGAAACCATTCACCACAGCCAAAGTGTCCAGTCTGAGAGCTTCCAGACCAGTAAGGTTTGGTTAGAGATCTGCATTTACTAGAATTGAAAATGTTAAAGCTCTCAAATTTGTAAAACGTTCATGACAGCAAACTCAGAAACTCAGTTTCTGCACGTCTCATCGTTGGCAATGCAGATCCAGCAAAGTTATGTACGTGAGAGAAATGGCTCCATCACCAGAGGTAAAGCCTACAAACCTGGCAAAACCATGTGCTTTGGCAAGGGATCAAATGTAGTTGAATACAGAAATTGAGTATTCACTCATATCCAATATCAGGTTGTGAACTGAGAGATGTTGCAAATGTTGAACAGTCTATGCTGGAAGGAACCTGATGTCTAAATGTTCATGGAAACAGGCACCTTCACAATCACTGTGCCCTTTCTGCTCTGAGACACAGTTGAGTTGCACTGGGCTACAGGTTTCAGTGAGGATATCCTTACTGAAGCAGATACCTCTAACATATTTTCAAACACTTAAGGCAGCAAGGTCTGGTGCAGGTGGGTGTGAAAGTAGTTCCCCGCAACGCTATGTCAATTTTCCAATGCCTCCAGATGTGCTGCTGTTTTCAACAGGAAATCAGCAATAGTTTAGTGTAACCAGCAATACACTGAGTTCCAATGAACTCCCTGTTGTATTCCTCGAAGATCTTGTTCGTGGGATGGGGAAGGCTAGAAGGCAATTTCAAATTACAGGTTAGCAAAACTGAACAGTCCGGTTCACATTGTTGTTGGGTGCAATGTGGAAAGACATTAAAGGATGTTGCTGCTTAAGTAAAATTGTTGGGAAATAGAGGTTATTATCAAAACGTGGGTGGGGCAACTTTTCAGTGACTGTTCCACCACTTATATGTGCCATGAGGCTGCAGGCCTTCTGATTTCCTGCATGATTCCATTCTGCAAGAAAATGGCAAACCCAGTCATGGATGTTGTCTCCCTTTGAACATTCCAAAGTCCCTGCCTTGGTGGATCTGCAGCCAGTAAGACCGAGCTCGGCTTTGTTCCAATTAGGAGATCTGCATTTGAAAATAGGGTCATGTCAGCCCCACACCCACCATGGGGACCCATGAATGATCCTGACATTATGTTCCCATTACTGCATTGTAAATCAAGCCTGTTGTTCCCCACAAAAATTCAGGTAAATGAGTTGCTCTCTGAACAATGTGAGTAAATATATCCTCCCACTTAGTGCCCTTCTCTGCTAGTAGCTGGTCTTGTTCTGTACTTATCACCCCTGATCATCCTTCTATGTGAGGGAGATGTCCCCATGTCTGGGAACAAATGAATTTTTACAGAAACCTTGAAGTCAATACCAAATCCTTCAGCACAGGCACACATTCCCTGTAGGCTTCAACAACTTTGGAAACCACTAAATACTTCTCCAATTACAGCAACAGTCAGTATAAATCAATCAGCAACTAGCCTGAAAGTAGTGAATGATTCTTTTACATTGCGCTGGTGGTGGGTTTATTCTGCTGTCGAACACATGCACAATTCTAAAAGGTTAAGGGAGAACAGTAACTGAGACACTGAAATCCAAAATAGAACCACTAGCATCAAAATGGCACTCTCACTCAAATACTACCTGGTGCAACCAGCAACAGAAGTGTGCGTATATGCCACAAACGTCTATTTGTAGGACCTGCAAGCATAAAAAATGTGAACACCATACATCCAAATTTTACAGACTTAAATTTTCTGCAAAGGACAGACTGAACGGTTGTGAGATGGAACTAAGGTGCTACAGCACCACTACTGGCCATAGTGTGTAATGGCAGCATGGCCATCACAGGCAATTTCCACTATTCATTTCCAGTTGTGGGAATCTGCTTATTTTCAATGTCGTGTGTCAGGAAGTTACATGCTATGGTCATGCATGTGCACAAGCTTAGGGTTTCTAATGTATTCAAATAAACATACTATAATTAAGTAGGTAAACCCATCACAATGTTGGAAAAGATTATTTTCCCAGTAAAGATTTCCTGAAAAGGTTTGAGGAGCTTGGAGACATGGAATTTGGCAATTATACTGTCAGCATAACCATTAAGATAGGTAATGTCTATTACAAATGTGAATATAACGGGAATATTGTAACAGCAGTAAGTTAAGAGCCTGACTCCAGAATATCCGATGTTGCCAAACCTGCTGAGTATTACCAACCCTTTCTGTTTTATTTCAGATTTCTAGAATCTGCAGGAATTTGCTATTGACTTAGTGTATGATTTTTGTGTTGTTTCAAAATAATTATGCCTTTTTCTAACAGTAACATTTTCTAATGCTCCCTCACAGTTCATCTCCTTTACAGTTAGAATCTAGAATCTAGCTGATTTAGCCCATTGTGCCCTTGCCAGCTTCCTGAATGCGCTATTCAATAAGTCTTACTCCTGCACTCATTCCCCATAGCCCTGCAACTTTGTCCCTCTCTTTTTGAAAGGTACCTTCCCTTCAGGAGATGAATTCCAGGTCTTAATTTATTGAATAATAAATTGTTTTCATAAGATCATTGATCCCTGATGCGCTCCACTAGTTACGTTACACCAACCTGAAAATTATTAATTTATCCCAACTTCCCATTTTCTGTTAGTTAGACAATCACCTCTCCATGTTAATATATTCCCCTCCCCACCACTCCTCCTCCCCCAAATCATAAGCCCTTAACTTGTACAGTAACATTTTATGTGACACCTTATGAAATACCTTGCAGAAATCCAAATACACTATTCTACTGATTCTTCTTCATCCGTCCTCCTTTATTACATCCTCAAAGAACTTTAATAAATTTGTCAAAAACAATTTCCATTTTATAATACCATGTTGATTCTGCCTGATTACACTGTGGCTCTTTAAATGTCCTGCAACTACCTCCTTAAGCCCCAAGTTCTAGAATCTCCAACCAGTGGGAATAATTTATGTTTATCCACCCTGTCTTTTCCTGGTAATAACTTGAAAACTTTGATCAGATCACCCCTTAACCTCTAACGCCCTCCTTCCTAAGGTGTGGTGCCCAGATCTGCTCACTATACTCTAAGTAGTGTTCAACAAGAGTTTTGCATAACTGCAGAATAACTTCTGCATCCTTGTATTCCAGTCCTCTAGACACAAACACCAGCATTGCATTTGTAACACACTCATGATTTTCATTATTTTAATATTAGGCGGCCTTGGTGCTAAACTCTGGAATTTCTTCCCCATATCTCTCTACTTTTTTCTTCTCTTTTCTCCTTTAAATGTCCCTTAAGAAGTAGCATTGTGACCAAGCTTTTGGTCTGCTGTCCTAATATTTCTTTATGTGGTTCAATTTTGTTTAATGCCATTTCTATAATGCACCTTGTAATGTTTATTGCATTTAAGGCACTATATACATGTTTTTCCTTTTGTTGCTCCTTCTTTGTAGCCAAATATGCAAAATATTCAAGGTCAGTTGTGACAGTAGGACTGACCTTAAACCTCTCGTCTACATCACCATCTAACAGTTCCACGTACTACACCTTCCAATCTTGTCAATAGTCATGGATGTAAGTAGCTTCTGTCTGTCTTTGGTGCCCTACTTCATTATGTATTTCCCTCTTGTTGCCTTTTGGTCAGTGTCCACCTTCCATAAAGTGCTCTGAGAAGTTCTACATGGGGAACATTAAATTATTTGTTTCTGGTAGTTGTTGCAGTTGCTACTTGGTGCTCTGGGTGCTACTTGGCGCAGTCATGTTTAACACAGCATGGGCTAAAAGATAACAAACCAGCTGTGAGATAGTAAGAACTGCTGATGCTGGAGTTGAGATAACAAGGTGTGGAGCTGGATGAACACAGCAGGCCAGGCAGCATCAGAGGAGCAGAAAAGCTGAGATTTCAGATCTCGTCCCTTCTTCTGAAGGGTCACCGAGGTCCCTCTGCACAGCAGCATGCTACAATTCTTTACCATTCAGATAATAGTCCTTTTTACTGTCATTCCTACCAAAAAGCTATACAGCTATACAAAAGCCTCGTTCGGCCACATCTAGAGTATTGTGTCCAGTTCTGGTCACCTCATTACAGGAAAGATGTGGAAGCATTAGAAAAGGTGCAGAGGAGATTTACCAGGATGTTGCCTGGAATGGAGGGAAGGTCTCACGAGGAAAGGTTGAGAGAGCTAGGGCTTTTCTCTTTAGAACAACGAAGGATGAGAGGTGACTTGATAGATGTGTACAAAATGATCAGAGGTATAGATAGAGTAGACAGCCAGAGACTTTTTCCTAGGGCGGAGGTAGCTTTTACGAGGGGGCATAGTTTTAAAATGAAAGGAGGTAGATATCGGGGAGATGTCAGAGGTAGGTTCTTTACTCAGAGAGTGGTAGGGGGGTGGAATGCATTGTCGGAGAGGGTAGTGTAATCTGCCTCATTAGGGGCATTTAAGCGGCTATTATATAGGCATATGGATGATAGTATAAGGTAGCGGTGGAGGTTAGATAGACCTTAAGTTTAGGGTAAAAGTTCGGCACAACATCGTGGGCCGAAGGGCCTGTACTGTGCTGTACTGTTCTATGTTCTATATTCTAAAAAGGATGACTTCACATTTATCAACATTGTACTCCATCTACCAGACCTTTGCCCACTCACTTAAACTATCTATATCCCTCTGCAAACTTTCAGCGTCTTATGCACACTTTGCTTCTTCTGAAGAAGGGTCCAGACCCAAAACGTCAGCTTTCCTGCTCCTCTATGCTGCCTGGCCTGCTGCGTTCATCCGTGTTATCACAAACCAGTTGTGTTTTTCTTTCAGTCACTGGGAAGATTCGGTCTAAGAGTGAACTTGCCAACTTTTGGGAATTGAGGACATTATTGTTTTACTCCCAGATATGTGGTTCCCTCACGTAAATGAGATAGGTTCCAGAGTATTGGCAGCTACTTCTGACTGAAGTAGCTCCAGGGTGTGAAATGTGACCGTAACTTGTCACCATGGTGGCAAACAGTAATTACAATTTGGTCAAATTGACCTCGGTTTGAATTTGAAAGTGTAGACAGAAGCCAGTATCTTTGCATTTCTCATTCTTTGCATGAAATGTTAAATGGAACAAAGTATGAAAAAGTGAATGAAACACAAAGCCAAGACATAATATTTTTACTTCTATGAGATATATACAAATCCAGCTCAAAAACAAACTAGATGGAATTCTCTTTTTTTTTCCTGCAGTCTATATGAGTCCTAAATAAAAGTTGGAAGGGGATGTTTGCTTTTCTCCATCTGCCTTCATTGAGTTCTTTCTTGGATGTTATTCACCTGCAGTGGTTTTTTTTTCTAATTTTGATGATGGGATGATGTATCTTCTTTCTACAGGTGCTGAGTGCCTCCAGCATTTTCTGTTTCTACTTGCAGTAAAATTAGTTCAGATAGAGAGTTTCATGCTGCTTCAGCCCATTTGACAGATGATTAAGGGTTGTGAGGTGCAGACAATAAGTGTTAAGTGGAAAGCATTGGTTTCTTGTTAATATTTTGAAAAGGAGAAGAAAAGTTGCCAAAAACCATTGTTTTATTTTATACACTAAATGAGTCACAATGTTTGTACAGATAAAAAGTACATAAGAGAAATGTTTAAGTCATGAGAACTGCAAAGCAAAGTTGAAAACCTCTCGACATGAGCCAAATTTAATCAGAACAGTTATGGTTTCTAAGAATGGAAAGTGTGAAATTAACTTCCACCAAGGGGTATTATTTTTAACATATACACATTTTTGATGGGATGTGAGCATCACTGATAAGGCCAGTTTTTGATACCCATTCCAAATTTCCCTTGAGGTGATTGGCTTGCTAGGCCACTTCAGAGGACACATAAAAGTCAATAGTTCTGTTGTCTGGAGTCTCATGTGGACCAGACCAGATAAGGACAGCAGATTTCTTCCCTAAAGGCATTCGTAAATTGGATGGTAACATAAGAACTTAAGAACCAGGAGCAGGCCATCTGGCCCTTTCAGCCTGCTCTGCCATTCAATAAAATCATGGCTGATCTTTTCATGGCCTCAGTTCCACTTACCCACCCTCTCACCATAACCCTTAATTCCTTTACTGTTCAAAAAATTATCAATCTTAGCTTTAAAAACATTCAATGAAGAAGCCTCACTAATTTCACTAGGTGGAAAATTTCACAGGTTCACAACCCTTTGGTTAAAGAAGTTCCACCTCAATTCAGTCCTAAATATGCTCCCCCTAATTTTGAGGCAATGCCTTCTTGTTCTAGTTTCACCCACCAGTGGAAATTTTCTCCTTGCTTCTATCTTATCTTTTCCCTTCATTATTTTATATGTTTCAATAAGATCCTCCCTCATTCTTTTAAATTCCAATGAATATAATCCCACTCTACTCAGTCTCTCCTCATTAGCCAACCCTCTCAACTGAGTGAATCTCCTCTGCACCCCCTCCAGTGCCAGTACATCCTTTTTCAAGTACAGAGACCAAAACTGCACACAGTACTCCAGGTGTGGCCTCATCAGCACCCTATATAGCTGTAACATAACCTCCCTGTTCTAAACTCAATCCCTCTAGCAATGAAGGACAAAATTCCATTTGCCTTCTTAATTACTTGTTGTACCTGCAAACCAACCTTCTGTGATTCATGCAAAAGGACACCCAGGTCCCTCTGCACAGTAGCATGCTACAGTTCTTTACCATTCAGATAATAGTCCTTTTTACTATCTCTTACTAGTCATTCCTACCAAAAAGGATGACTTCACATTTATCAACATTGTACTCCATCTGCCAGACCTTTGCCCACTCACTTAAACTATCTATATCCCTCTTCAAACTTTCAGTGTCTTATGCACACTTTGCTCTACCACTCATCTTAGTGTCATCCATAAACTTTGGCAAGTAAACTACAAGTGGTCTCTAACTCCAAATCATCTACATAAATTGTAAACAACTGCAGTCCCAACATTGATCCCTGAGGCACACCACTAGTCACTGATCGCCAACCAGAAACACACTCATTTATCCCCACTCTTTGTTTCCTGTTAGTTAACCATTCCTCTAACCAAGCTAATATATTGCCTGTAACACAGTGCACCTTTATCTTACGCAGCAGCCTTTTGTGTGGCACCTTGTTGAATGCCTTTTGGAAATCTGATATACCACATCTACTGGGTCCCTGTTTATCCACCACATTTGTAATATCTTCATAGGAGTCCAGTAGATTAGTTAAACATGACCTGCCCTTCATGAACCCATGCTGTGTCTGCCAAATGGGACAATTTCTATCTAGCTGTCTTGCTATTTTTTCCTTGATGATAGATTCAAGTATTTTCCCAACTACAGAAGTTAAGCTAAGTGGTGTATAATTCCCTATCTTTTGTCTACCTCATTTTTTAAACAGTCACATTTGCTGTTTCCAATCTGTTGGAACTGCCCCCAAGTCCAAGCCCAAGAAAATTACCACAAGTGCATTTATTATTTCTCCCACCATCTCTTTTAGTACCCTGGGATACAGTCCATCAGGGCCAGGAGACTTGTCCACCTTTAGCTCCATTAGCTTGCCCAACACTACCTCTTTCATGATAATGATCATTTCTAGGTCCTCACCTACATTAGTTTCCTTGTGACAGTTGCATGGTCACCCCTGACTGAAATTACCATTCAGTTCCATACTTATTAAGTAAATTCAAATTTGACCACTTGACACAAAGGGATTTGAACCAAGTCCCCAAAGCATCATAGCACATAGAAAAAAATTGAAAATAGCAACAGGATTAGTCCAAAATAACAAGGTGTAGCGCTGAATGAACACAACAGGCCAAGCAGCATCAGAGGAGCAGGCCCAAGACGTCAGCTTTCCTGCTCCTCTGATGCTGCTTGGCCTGCTGTGTTCATCCAGCTCTACACCTTGTTATCTCACACTCCTGACTTGTGCCTTGTAGTTGATAGACAGGCTGTGGAGGGTCAAGTGGTGAGTTACTTGCCGCAGTATTCCAAGCCTCTGACTTGCTTATGTACCCATTGTGTTTACATGCTAGTCCAAATGGACACAAATGTTGATCTGAAGCTGAAGTCTCTTTCAAGAAATATCCTGTTAGCATTGTAGCGTCTTTCTGGATCAGTCAAGGCTGGCTCAGGATACATAGATACATTTTCGTTTGAGATGGGAAAAAATTTCTTCATTCAGAGGGAGTTGAACCTGTGGAATTCTCTGCAAAAGAAAGCTGTGGTGGCAAATTCACCTAAAAAAGGAAATAAATAGGTATTAAGGGATATGGGAGGAGAGTGGGTGTATGGCATTGACATAGAGGATCAGCCATAATCATGTTGAATGTTGGAGCAAGCCCGATGGGCCAAATGGACTAATCCTGTGATGGGTCTAGGCCCGAAACGTCAGCCTTCCTGCTCCTCTGATGCTGCTTGGCCTGCTGTGTCCATCCAGCTCTACACCTTTTTATCTTGGACTAATCCTGTTGCTATTTTCAATTTTTTTCTACGTGCTATGATGCCTTGGAGACTTGGTTCAAATCCTTTTGTGTCAGGTGGTGAAAGGGCCTAGGCCTGAAACATCAGCCTTCCTGCTCCTCTGACGCTGCTTGGCCTGCTGTGTTCATCCAGCTCTACATCTTGTTATCTCAGATTCTCCAGCATCTGCAGTTCCTACTATCTCTGAAACAAGTCAGGAGTGTGATGGACTACTCTCCGCTTGCCTGGATGGGTGCAGCTCCAAGAACACTCATGAATCTTGACAGCATCCACGCCAAAGCAGCACAACATTCACTGCCTCCACCACCCACACTCAGTAGCAGCAGTGTGTATCATCTGTAAAGATGTGCTGCAGAAATTCCCCAAAGACTCTTAGACAGCACCTTCCAAAGCCGTGATCTCTACCATCCAGAAAGACAAGGGCAGCAGAGCCCTTCCGAGGGATGGGTAATAAATGCTGGCCCAGCCACTACGCCATATCTCATGAGCGAATTTTTTTTTAATCTGTGAAAAATCCTTTTCTTTTGTTCATTCATGGAATGTGGGTATCACTAGCTGGCCAGCATTTATTGCCCATCCCTAGTTACCCTTGAGAAGGTGGTGGTGAGCTGCCTTTTTGAACCGCTGCAGTCAAAACACTGTGGGTTGATCCACTATGCCGCAAAGGTGACAATTCCAGGATTTTGACCCATCGACAGTGAAGGAATGGCGATATATTTCCAAGTCAGGATGGGGAGTGGCTTGGAAGGAGTCATCTAGCGTTTCTGGGGTGTGTGTGTGTGTGTCCTAGTTCTACTATTTGTTAACTAAAGACACTTGGTTAACATTTTTCAAATAGTGAAAGAAATAATATGACACTTAAACAATTGGCAACATCAATATATTTTTAAAATCAAACCTTGTTCTGATCAGTGGTGCAGTGGGAACTGGGATGGAACCTTTTGTCATGGTGTGTCCCAGATGTGTCTATGCCATCTTCATGTAACTCATATGCAACCACACTGTGACATGCATCACCTAATCACAGCTAGATCAACCCCCTCCTTTACTTACCTCAAGGTTGACATCCAGAAGAGATCTCTGGAGCTTTTCAGCTCTGATAGAATAGCTAAAACACTGACATTTCTTTTCCTAATGTCACTTTTTAGAATCTTTTCTCATTCTTGCAATTTCAAGCACCTCTTCATTTGTTGAATGGTATATAAATGGAATTTTAAGTATACACCTTGCCATCCAAATTTCAAAAGCCTCTTCTTTTCAAATGAAAGCATACGGCCGCAAATGTTGGAGACTGGAAAAATTAGACAGTTTTGCTTCTGATCTCCATCTTCCTCTCAGCGTCACCTGGTCCATCTCTGACTCTTCCCTTCCTTGACTTCTGCGTTTCCATTTCTGGGGATAGGCAGGTCAACCAACATCCACTACAAACCACTAACTTCAATGGTTACCTTGATTACACCTCCTCACACCCTGCAAGGATTTCATTCCATTTTCCCAGTTTTTCCATCTCTGTCATATCATGATAATGATCAGGATACTTCTGACATATCCTCCTTTCTCCTAAACTAAGGATACACCCCATCGTGATTGACAGGGCCCTCAACCATATCTGACCCATCTCCTGCACTCACCCCTTCTCATCCCTCCCAAAACAATAATAGTGTCATTCATAACCTTACTTTCGACCCTCCCCCAAAGTATCTGCATTCAAAGAAACATCTTTCACCATTCCCACCACTTCCAGCAGGATGCCACTACCAAACACATTTCCCCCTCCCCTCTACTGTCAGAAATTGTACGGAGCATTCCCTCTGTGAAGTCCTGGTCCACTCCTCCATCCCTCCTACACTTCGTCACCACTCCACCATGACACCTTCCCATGCAATCATAGAAGTTGTAACACTTGCCCTTTCACCTCCTCACTGTTCATAAACACAAATATGCCTTCCAGGTGAAGAAGCGTCCACCTTGTACTTCCTTCAATCTTTTCAATCTAGTCTGTATTCATGGCTAGTAATGTGGTCTCCTTTACATTGGCCAGACCAAACACACATCAGGTGACCACTTCACGGAACATCTCCAGTCTGTTCGTAAGAATGACCCCGACCTTCCAGTGGCTTGCCATTTCAAGAAGACTTCTTGCTCCCTTGTCAACATTTCTATCCTGGACCTGAAACAGTGCTCCAACAAAGCTCAATGTTAGCTGGAGGAATAACACCTTATTTTCCACATGGATACTTTGCAGCCACTAGGACTCAATATTGAGTTCAACTACCTCAAAGCAATCCCTCTGCCCTCCGTTTTAATTAGCCCCTACTCCACCCCAACGCCCAGCCATGTCTTGTTGTGTCTTGCTGGCTTTGCTATCAGCAAATTGAATTTAGTTTACAGCTTATATCTCCTTTACAGCCATTAGCACTCTTTTAGTTTTGCTCTGGGCACTCTCACGATCTGTTCCCATCACTTTTCCACCCCTCTGTCTTCCCTGGAACATCTGGATAATAAGGATACCTACATCAGGCCTCTACTTATTGAATACAGCTCCACTTTCAACACTATAATCCCAACCAAACTAATCTATAAACTCCGAGACTTAGGTCTCAGCTCCACCCTCTGCAACATCCTGACCCATAGACTGCAATTAGTGAAGATAGACAACAGTACCTCATCCACAACACCAGTGACCTGCAAGGATGTGTACTCAGCCCCCTACAGTGCTTCATGTACACCTGTGACCACGTGGCCAAACACCATCTACAAGTTCACTGATGACACCACCGTTCTAGGATGGATATCAAACAATGATGAGACAGAATACAGGGAAAGAGATAGAATGTTTGGTGTCGTGGTGCAACGATAACAATCTCTCCCTCAACGTCTGCAAAACTAAAAATTTGATCATCAACTACAGGAAGGAGGAGGACACGCCCCTATCTACTTCATTGGAGCTGAAGTGGAGAGTTTTGAGACCATCAAGTTCCTGGGAGTGATGATAACCAACAATCTGTCCTGGACCACCCATGTAGATATGACGGTCAAGAAGGCACAACAACGCCCCTTCTTCCTCAGGAGGCTGAGGAAATTTGGCATATCCATAAGGACCCTCACTAACTTTTACAGATGCACCTTAGAAAGCATTCCTGGATGCATATGGCAACTGCTCTGCCCAGGACCGTAAGAAATTACAGAAAGTTGTGAACACAGCCCAGACCATCACGCAAGCAATCTTCCATTCATTGACTCCGTCTACACTTCTCGCTGCCACGGAAAAGCTGACAACATGATCAAAGACCCCTCCTACCCCAGGTATAATCTCTTACTCTGGTTATAAGAGATAACAATGCTAAAGTAGCATTGACAGGTTAACAAAACAAAGTAGTCGGCAAATTGTGGGTACTTCTGGAAGAATCTAGATCAAATCAAGGAAGTTATGTTCAATTTAAGCAGAACCTTGGTTGGCTCTGAGGGAGCTGGATCAATGGCAAGACCTTTCCATGTGTAAATAAAGCGTGGCTTGGTGACAATATACCGGTCTCTATGGAATGATTTCAATGGAGATGAGAGTGGGATTAATGAAGTAATTGTGCAAAAGCGCCTACTAGCTAAAGCTCAACTGGACTTCAAACAGGCACTACAACTGGCTTTATCATCGGAAAATGTAGCAAGTGGAGCATATGAATTACAGGGTATTCTGATGGAAGTGGAGACCCTCGGCAGTCCAACTGAGCTTGGGGAACACCACTTGAGTGAAGGCAATTGTATAGCCTCACTCAGGGCATATCTTCAACAGAGGGACTCTAGCTCAGCCCACAGCAAAACCCCAAAACAAAGCCAAGTCTCAGTCAAACGTTTAAAATTTTCTTCAGGATCCGGGCTGACAAGCCATTGTAGTTGCTGCTGGAATGTGGACTCGAGACAGTAAAAGAGTCCCATTAGAACTAAACTGAGTAAGAGAACTCATAGGTCATTATCCAGGAGAGTGCCCACCTTGGAAAGTCCACGACATCTGGTTTGAACAGTTAAATTGCTCAGCAACGTCCAAATCAGAACCAAGCAAAATAAACCTGTGTTTAAATGGTCACCTGGTTCTAATAGAGGTAAGTACCTGCGCAGACCATTTCAGTGCTTGTAGAACCAGTTTTTAACAAAATTCACTCTGGACTCCAACCTTTAAGTTTGTCTAAAACCTCAGCTAGACTGAGAACCTATACCGGGGAACCTTTACAGATTAAGGGTACAACTTTGGTTCCGGTCTCTTATGAGAAGCAGTTGGTTCAGTTACCTCTGATTGTAGTAAAAGGCTCAGGCCCGAGGCTGATGGGGTGAAATTGCTTAAGAAAGATTCAGTTAGATTGACTGTAGGTGAAAAAAACATTCTTTGATGAGAAAACAGCTGCCTGAGTGAAGTCCTAAATAAATAACTGAAAGTTTTTCAGGAAGGTCTAGGAACTATCAAAGGAGGCAAGGCCACCTTGCATGTTGACCAGGAAGAAATTCCATGATTCTGCAGGACCTGCCCAGTGCCATTTACCTTACAGGCAAAAATCAGAAGGCTGGAAAGTGAAGGAATTCTCAAACCAGTCCAGTTTGTGGAATGGGCAGCTCTAGTCATAGCGATTGTAAAGCAGGACAGATCAGTTCACCTTATAGTGGGGATTTTGAACAAATGGCAAACTGCTTTTTGCAGCTGGATAAATACCCAATTCCTCACATAGAGGATTTATATGCAAAGTGGCACGGGTTTGTCCTTCACAAAGCTGGACATGAGCCATGCGTACTTGCAACTGCGGTCAGAAGAGAATTCCCAGAATTATGCCACAATTAATACCCATAAGGGTTAGTACAAGACTGCCATTTGGGGTATTATCAGCCTGTGCAATTTTTCAGCGGACAATGGAGAACATTTGACAAGGTCTACCATTTATCTAGATGACATGCTAATAACAGTGAAGACCAATAAGGAACACTTAGAGAACTCAGACACAATCCTTAGACATTACTCTCAGGTGGGTGTACACCTTAGAAAGGAAAAATGTGTGTTCCTAGCATGCTAAGTGACCCACACCCTTCTGAGGCAGAGTCATTGGACCCAAAACGTTAACTCTGATTTCTCATCAGAAGCTGCCAGACCTGCTGAGCTTTACCAGCAACTTCTATTTTTGTCTCTGATTTACAGCATCAGCAGTTCTTTCGGTTTTTACACCCGTTGGAAGAAAAGGTGAGGGTGATCAAAAGTGCCCAGCAAAGGTCGCCGCTAGATGCTGGCTGAACTCCACCAGGGTCATTCAGGGGTTTCCAAAATGAAGATGTTGGCGAGAAGTTATGCCTGGTAGCCAGGATTGGATGGTTGGTGGGGCAGTACCCAGACTGCCAAGAAGGACAAAAGTACCTCCAGAAGCTCCCCCACATTCTGGGAATGGCCGAGTAAACCCTGTACTCAATTACATGTCGACTATGCAGGTCCTTTCATGGACTGAATGTTCTTAATCATTGCGAACACCCACTCAGTTCATTTGTCAAACACAGGGACGACAAAAGCAAAACTGCATGCAGCTTTTGCAAATATACGGACTCCCAGAAGTGTTGGTCACAGATAACAGGCCATTGTTTATCAGCAGCGAATTTGGGTATTTGCTAAAGTCAAATGGCATTCGACATACAAGGACAGCTCCATACCATCCATCATCCAATGGTCTAGTGGAAAGAGCAGTCCAACCTTTGAAGGTAGGCTTAAAGAAACAGCCTGCAGCTTCACGAGATACGAAACTGTCCTGGTTCCTATTTGATTATAGGACCACCACTCATGCATCTACAGGGGTGGCTCCAGCACAGTTGCTAACAGGCAGAAGACTCTGCACCAGGTTTAATCTGATCTTCTGATATCGTGGGGTGTGTGAGCACGTGTGTGCGCGTGTGTGTGTGCGTGTGTGTGTTGTGTGTGTGCATGTGTGTGTGCACGTGTGCGCGTGTGTGTGTGTGAGTGTGTGTGTGGGTGTGGGTGTGTGTGTGCGTGTGCGGGTGTGCGTGCGTGTGTATGTGCACGTGTGCGCGTGTGTGTGTGTGTGTGTGTGCGCGTGTGTGTGTGGAAGGGGTGTTGTGTTGGAATTGGGAATGAAACAGCATCAGGAGCTCCAATGCTGGGCATAAGACTCTGCTCTGTGAGACAGACAGTTTCCTTCAGGAGATAACGTTTGGTGTAACATTGTCAGCAAGGTAGACCTCATAGAATAGAAGTTTCCTGATTGGACCAGATTAAAACTCTCTATCAGGAAACTGACAGATGAGAACAGGACAGTCAGACATTCTGTTCACTCGGAGAGCTGCCTCTGAGGGAGTTGGATCACCAAGAGTAACTTGGTTGTGGGATACTAGCCACTATGGACTTATTTCAGAACATGTCTTGTAACCAAATCTTTCAGCCCAATATTGACTGCAATACTTCCACCATAGCCCTCCAACATATCCAGCCTAAAGTTCCGTGTCCAAAATAGAACAGAGTCAAGAAACAAATCTGGCAGGGATGTATGAAATGAACATAGCACAATTCTTGAGCCGCGCTCCCCCCACTCCCTCGCCCCCCCACCCCGCCCCCGCCCCGGGGAGATGCATGGTGATGGGGGTTGAAAAAGACAGAGAGGCGGGTGACTAAGGCCAACATTCACCTCCTGATGAAGAGTTTCGGCCCGAAACATTGACTTTCCTGCTCCTTGGATGCTGTCTGACCTACTGTGCTTTTTCAGCTCCACATTTATTGACTCCAGCTTTCAGCATCTGCTGTCCTTACTGTCTCCAAATCACTTCCGCAAGACTCTGTCCATAGTTTCAGAAGTGATGAAAGCAAAACTGGAAGGCAGAAAATTTGCAAGCAATGCAGAAAGAATAAGCGATAGTGGTTCGTAAATAGTAAATGAAGTTTGGCTGTTCTTTATTTTTGTACTTCAGTGCAAGGTACTGAATGAATAAAGCAAAGGGAGAATGTACTTAGATAAATAGTATTGCAAGAGGGAGATAAAAAAAACAAAGATAAAGACAAATTTCTAAGAAATACAAAGCCAATAGCATTTCAACGGCTAGGGATCCAAGTAGGTACCATAATATTAAGTGTGATTTCATCAGTGTTAATTAATTAATGGAAAACACATTCAGGAGGACATTTTTGTCAATATGTGGGGGTTAGTTCTGAACTTAGTTTTCAGAACTGAAGCAGGCGGAAGAGGTCTCACTGATACTTTGATGTCAGTGATTGAAATTCATTTAGATTTTGTATTGTTGTGCAAAAGGACTAGGTTAGACCAGGAGTAATATTCTTGAATTGGCAAGAAACCAATTTTATTGATAGCGTGATTTACCAGAAGTGAACCGGAAACAATTCTTGAAGGTAAATCAGTATCAGCTGTAGGATCTGTTCAAGTGGAGTTAATAAGTTTTCAGAGTATAAATGTTCAGGCAATGCCAAAGGTTGGGCTGTTAAGTCTAAATCCTCCCGGATGTCAAAGATCATACATAGTAGGAGACGTCACAACAGGAAAGTGTAGGGCAACGGCAGTCACCACTATACCCATTCCTGTCCCAGTTGGTTCCATGGAGGTTCCCACACTAACTGGCAGGCAGTCAGGATTATAGAAATAAAAAACAAACAACTGCAGATACTGAGGATTCAAAACAAAACCAGAAATCGCTGGAGAAACTCAGCAGGCCCTGTAGCATCTGTGGAAAGAAAGCAGAGCCAAGATCTCGCATCCAGTGACCCTGTTCCAAAGGATCACTAGATCTGAAATGTTAGCTCTGCTTTCTCTCCACAGGTACTGCTGGGCCTGCTGAGTTTTCCTGCGATTTCTGTTGCTGTTGAAGCAGGATTACTCATTGGGGAATTAGTTCCTCTTCACGCCTGCTGGAAAGGCAGGTAATTGGCCTGGCAACAAGTCGAGTCCCTTGTGTGCCCATTAATTGCCCACTCAATGTCCTTAATTGGTGGCAAATCCATAAAGTCGCCAGTAATCCTGCCCCAGACCAACTTGCCCAACAATTTATCCCAGGCACCAGCTCCAGGGAGACTATCTTCACAAGAAAAATACACTGAGGTTAGTTAAGGAAGGGGAACAGCTAATGATAGATGGGATAAACAGGAGCAGGAAATATCAGGCAGCTCAGCATTTTTGAAACAACAATAACTTAAATTTATATAGTACCTCTAATGTAAGGAAATATCCCAAGTAACTTCATAGGAATGGTGTGAAAAAAAGTATGCCACCAAGCCTCAGTGGAGATATATTTTTTGACAAAGAGGTAGGTTTTAGAAAATGTTTTAAAGGAGGAAAGTGAGTTGGAAAGGTGGAGAGCTGCAGAGAGGCAACTAATTGTCTACCAGCATGATGCAATTACAAGTGGAAATGCAAAAGTGCGCAGAAGTAGAGAAGCACAGATATCTAGGAGGATTGTAGGTTAGAGGAGATGAGACAGATAGGGAGAGGTGAAACCACAGAGGGATTTGAAACTGAGGATGGGAATTTTAAAATCATGATGTTGATTCAGAGCCAGTGTAGGCCAGCGAGCACATGGTTAATAGAGGAACAGAACTTGCTGTGAGTTAAGGCACGGATAAGAGATTTGATTGCTTCAAGTTTATTGAGGTAGAATGTAGGAGGCCAGCCAAAATTACATTCAAATAGTCAAGCCTGGAGATAACAAAGATATGACTGGGAATTTCAACAGGGAATGAGCTGAAATAGAGGTGCATGTGTAATAAATAAATAGTTTAGTAATGATGGAGGAATCAAGAGGGGTAATGTTGAACATACCTGTGAAAACTAATGCCATTACTTCAGGTGATGTCACCAAGTCGCAGTATGGAATTGAGAACTAGGAGAGGACGAAGGATTGATCCTTTCAGTCATGAAGAATGACAGTGTGAGAGCAGGAGAGGAGGTATTTGCAAGCGATTCTTAGGTTCTGATTACAGAGATAGGAAGAGTAAGGTCCCACTATCTGGACGACAGTACAAGGTGTTATAGGAAGACAGTATGGTTAAGGAAAAACAGAGTGAATGTTTTGAGTCCAGTGACTGACGAGGGGTCACCAGACTAAAAATGTTAACTGTTTTTCTCTCTACAGATGCTGCCAGACCTGCTGAGTTTCTCCAGTAATTTCGGTTTCTGTTTCAGATTTCTGACATCCACAGTTCTTTGATCTTATTATCACAGTAGAAACATAACCCTCACTGCATTAAAAAAAAGACTGGGATGATGCTGTTGAAGTGCCATAACCTTCAAGCCTATTGAAAAGGGCTGAAAAATGGGGATTAGACTGGATTGCTCTTTCTCAACGAGAAAAAGTGTGGTCTCCTGTAGATTTTGATTTTTATTTATAATCTTTTCACATGAACAGGTTTGTTTGGACCAAGAATCTATGCACTTTTCCCTCTCTTTTGAATTTCAAGCCTCTCAAGCTAACAGCAGTATTCATTCAATTAACTTCCATATCTATGCACTAGCGTTTAGTCATCCGGGTACATGGATGGCTAAATCCCTTTGCGCCTTCACAACTTCATATCTGTAACCATTTAGAAGATATTCCAATTGGTCTTTCTTGGATCCAAAGTGGCTGACCTCACACTTCCTCTCGTTGAATGCCACAGCTGCTCCTACTCACTTACAGTATTCTATGTCTCTTTGTAACTTCCTGTTCCATCTATAAACCCACTATGCTCCTAAATTAGTGTCATCTGCAAACTTAAATATGCAACTAGCTAATCCCTTGTGCCGGTCATTGACGTAGATGATGAAAAGCAAAGGCCTCACAACAGATCAAAGCAAATTGCCACAGATGCTGGAAATCTGAAAGAAGCACAGAGAATGCTGGAGAAACTCAGCAGGTCTGGCGGACTCTGCGGAGAGAGAAACGGTGTTAGTGTTTTGGGTCCATTGTGAGTTCTGAAGAAGCCATACTGCACTCAAAACGATGAGTCTGTTTCTCTTGTCCACAGATGCTGCTGATTTTCTCCAGCATTCTCTGTGTTTGCCTCACTACGGATACCTGGGGAACATCAGTCACATCCTTTCAATCAGCAACTTTTCTTATATTCCTATTCCTTGTTTCTTACCTCCCAACCAATTAATGGCTGATATTATGGGTCCTGTAGTAAATTCCCATTCTATAATATGAATAGTACATTGACATTTAATCTGAGGCTCCTAATTTTTCCTTTAAAATGTATAGTTGCATAGAGCTTATCAACACGTCAATCCTTGTAGCATCTCAGGCTATGCCAGAACCTCAGTGCGCTGTTGTTGCTGTCTTTTGTTGTAATCAGAGGCAATGAGGCAAGTGAAACCGCACTAAAACAAATGGACCAACGTATGACATTACATCAAAAGCAGCGCAATCATGAAATGGGCCGTGGTCAACATGAAGCTGAGTTTGTTTTGTTTGTTTATTAAAATTCTGAAATTTTGAGATTTAACTTCAGTAAAATTAACTGGGCACATGGTTTTGTGAAGAAAGCCATTTGTTTTGTGTATAGTCTATGATTCCTACTCATTTAGTACACTCATAAACACCCTGTAAGGCTAATTCTATGTACTTTTAAACCTCAGTTCTAAAAAAAAACAGAGGCTCTATAATGTAGTAAAACAAAGCATTAAACCAACAATACAATACCTCTATTTTGATCACCCACGGATTTTAATTCCCATAACTTACATGAACCAGTTTCTAATTATTTCCATTCAGTTGGGAAGTTAAAGAGGATCTAATGTTGTCAGAATTGAACACTTCAAAAGCCTGATAAATATTTTATCTCATTCCTGTTGCCCAAACTCATACAGATGAAAGACGGAGACAGCTATGTGATTCAGTACAGCAGCAACTATTTTGTTACTTTTTCTCAGACCTTCCAGTGCAATCAATTTCTTTTCTCTGGAGTAATATCTATGTTGAAGGAAGCGATGATGGGGTATCACAAGATTTCAGTTCATAAATATATGCTTTTCAATGTATCTCTTAGAGCAAAGGATGGAATATCTCTGCACTGGTGAGGACATGGCTATAGTAACTGTGAACATGTTTATGACTGTGACAGTAAGCAGTTAGGTCACATATCAAAATGTGCTTCTGTACTGCATCTTCTTGAATACCTGTAAATATTATTCTGTGTTTTGTCTATCCTGTATTGGCTCCCAGTCATTAATGTCTCAATTTTAAAATTCACATCTTTTTCTCAAATGTGTCCGTGGCTCTGCCTCTCTTTGTCTCTGTAACGTCTGACAACTACAGCCCTCCAAGATCTCTGCACACATCTAAATCCGCTGTTCTGGACTTCTACAATTATCATTGCCTGACCATTAGCACTGCCCTGTCAGCTACCTAGGCACTCCCTCCTTAAAATTTTTGTCTCACTTTCCTCCTTTAATATACTCCTTAAAACTTGCCTCTTTGACCAAGCTTCAGAGATAGTAGGAACTGCAGATGCTGGAGAATCTGAGATAACACGGTGTAGAGCTGGATGAAAACAGCAGGCCAAGCAGCATCAGAGGAGCAGGAAGGCTGACGTTTCGGACCTAGACCCCATTTTGGAAGAAGGGCCGAGGCCCGAAACGTCAGCCTTCCTGCTCCTCTGATGCTGTTTGTCCTGCTGTGTTCATCTAGCTCTACACCTTGTTATCTCTTTGACCAAGCTTGACATGTTTGAATGTCTCTCTATGTAGTTTATTGTCAAATTTTGTTTGGTAACATCCAAACATGTTATATAAACACAGTTGTTGAGTGTATACATATGTAGATATAAAAATAGTTGCTAGTAGAAATATGGAGAAAGTAAAACTGATTGGAGAATAAGACTATTTGTTTAAATACACAAAATAAGCAGGTAAATAAGAAGATGACTTGGCTTAAAAATTCTTTCATTGGCTGTAGGTGTTGCTGGTGGCACAGTGATAATTTATTGGCTTTGAATGGAAATGATTTGCAGAGATATTTCAGAGTCAGGCACATTACTGTGGGTCTGGAATGAATGTAAGTTGCACCAGGGTAAGGGTAATAAATTTGCTTTCTTAAAGGACGTTAATAAATCAGATGGATAATTACATCAATTAATGATAATTTTGTGATCATCATTGAGACTAGCTTTCTTTTCCAGACATCTTGATTGAATTTTAAACATCACCAACTGGTATGGTGGTGATTTGAACCTGCACCCCAGAAGATTACCTTGAACTTCTGGATGACTAGTCCAGCAGTATTACTACGATACTACACCTTCATCCACTCTATGTAGTAAATGCAGGATTAGTTAATACCTCCAAAAAAGAGCTGTTTGATTCTATATCAGCATGGAGTAGAGCAGTCTGGGTTTGAGTTTGGAAAACAAGTGAGAAATTATCAGATAAACATTTGGGAAAAACAGCTTTCAGAAAGCAATGGATGTCCTTTGCAGCCTTCAGATTGTGAGGAAGAGAGGATAAATAAGTGTGAAAAAGAGACTGACACATTAAATTAAACCAATACAGGAGTCACACAGAGATAGTAGGAACTGCAGATGCTGGAGAATCCGAGACAACAAGGTGCAGGGCTGGATGAACACAGCAGGCCAAGCAGCATCATAGGAGCAGAAAGGCTGACGTTTCGGGCCTAGACCCTTCATCAGAAAAGCTTTTTTTAGAGGTCGAGGGAGGGTAGGAGGCCTTGGGGTGGTGTCCAGGAGGAGGGGGTGTGTTGGAAGCAGGAGAAGGGTGAAGGGTCTAGGCCCGAAACGTCAGCCTTTCTGCTCCTATGATGCTGCTTGGCCTGCTGTGTTCATCTAGCCCTGCACCTTGTTGTCACAGGAGTCACACAGAACTGGTTCACAGCACTATTTGTCTATTACCAGTGAGTTGCGGGGATAGAGACAGCTTGACAGTAGGAGGAAGCGCAAAAATGTTCAAATCATCCATCAAATAAGGTGGTCAGTAAAATTGTGGAGTCAGGAGAGCAATAACTGGTGTGGCACTTGAATTTAAAGTGGACAATGGGAATGGGCTGCTCCCAGCTTGACATTAAAACAAAAATGGGAGACAGCTTCCAGTTGGTCCTTTAAAGATCATCAGTTTGGCTGCCAAATGCCTGAAAATACTGTACATGGCATACACTGTTGTCAGTTAGAACATAGAACATAGAACATTACAGCGCAGTACAGGCCCTTCAGCCCTCGGTGTTGCGCCGACCTGTGAAACCAATCTGAAGCCCATCTAACCTAAACTATTCCATTATCATCCATATGTTTATCCAATGACCATTTAAATGCCCTTAAAGTGGGCGAGTCTACTATTTTTGCAGGCAGGGCATTCCACGCCCTTACTACTCTCTGAGTAAAGAACCTACCTCTGATGTCTGTCCTATATCTATCACCCCTCAATTTAAAGCTATGTCCCCTCGTGCTAGCCATCACCATCCGAGGAAAAAGGCTCCCACTGTCCACCCTATCTAATCCTCTGATCATCTTGTATGTCTCTATTAAGTCACCTCTTAACCTTCTTCTCTCTAACGAAAACAGCCTCAAGTCCCTCAGCCTTTCCTCATAAGACCTTCTCTCCATACCAGGCAACATCCTGGTAAATCTCCTCTGCACCCTTTTCAATGCTTCCACATCCTTCCTATAATGCGGTGACCAGAACTGTAAGCAATACTCCAAGTGCGGCCGCACCAGAGTTTTGTACAGCTGCAACATGACCTCAAGGCTCCGAAACTCAATCCCTCTACCAATAAAACCTAACACACCGTACGCCTTCTTAACAACCCTATCAACCTGGGTGGCAACTTTCAGGGATCTATGCACATGGACACCGAGATCTTTCTGCTCATCCACACTACCAAGAATCTTACCATTAGCCCAGTACTCTGTATTCCTGTTACTCCTTCCAAAGTGAATCACCTCACACTTTTCTGCATTAAACTCCATTTACCACCTCTCAGCCCAGCTCTGCAGCTTATCTATGTCCCACTGTAACCTGCAACATCCTTCCGCACTATCCACAACTCCACCGACTTTGGTGTCATCCGCAAATTTACTAACCCATCCTTCTACGCCCTCATCCAGGTCATTTATAAAAATGACAAACAGCAGTGGCCCCAAAACAGATCCTTGAGGTACACCACTAGTAACTGAACTCCAGGATGAACATTTCCCATCAACCACCACCCTCTGTCTTCTTACAGCTAGCCAATTTCTGATCCAAACCGCTAAATCACCCTCAATCCCATGCCTCCGTATTTTCTGCAATAGTTGCTAATGAACTTTGTAAAGGGGTCCTGACACAGGCATTAGACTCCAAATGTTTTCATATTTTTAATAGCATCCATAGCCTAATTCATGTGTAGACGCTGAATGCCCATTTATGAGTATTGGTTAACAGCGTTCTTTTCAGTGATGAATATGCCTGTGCATATGCCTTGCCCAAATTTGTGACATGAGGATATATGAAAAAGATATGTGCAAAAAAAATGTGTACAAGGGAATGAACGTGCACCTGCGCAAGAAGATGAAGGTTAGCACTTATAAATATTCAAGTATTGTGCACATTGGAGAAATTTGCTCCTCTGGATCTTCTTATTTACTCCTGGACCAATGACCATGTCTGTCAGATTTTTTTTTCTTGCATATCTGGGGCAATTCAAATCAAATCAAAGGCACAACCACATCCCTGTGAACATTTATTTGGCCAAAACTTCTCTTGGATCTGTTGACTGCAAATGGATTATTTTGCCAGGAGGTTTTCTCTTTCTTAATTATTTATCTGAATTCAAAGGGAGGATTTCAATGTTACAAAAGTGTAAAAAATGTTTATACCCATTCTCTTTAGCTTCTTTCATGGTTGGATACCAGTGTTAAATCCTTTCTCATGTTTTATTTAATTGTGATTTTATATTTGTAATTTTTAAGGAATGTTAGAATGTTACACAAACAAGCAAATAGAGCAAATAGATTCAATATACAGCTGAATTGGCCTCATATAATCCGCAATCTGACTAAATATCTGGGACTTCTGACAAATTAGCAATTTAATTAATTCCTGGGTAAACATTAGTAAAACACACTCAGAATATGATCTTTGAGGGTTTACACTAACTGGATCTATTTTGTCCTCTGGTCCCAGAAGCATTCAGGTATATTTTGATCCCGCCCAGTCTGTGTGAGTATTCTTATATTGTTAAGGTAATTGGCAGAAGAAAAAAAGGCAACATGAGGAGATATTTCTTTATGTGGCGTGTAGTCAGGATCTGCTTGGGAGTATGGCTGAGACACTTGCAATTTTTTCCAAAAGTGAGTGGGATAAATATGTGATGAAGCAAAACATTGCAGGGCTTCAGAGAAAAAGCAGGGGAGTAGAACCAGGCCTGTACATGTAGCCCTAGCCTGGGCATGATGGACTGAATGGCCTTCTTTGACACTGTAGCCATTCAATGATTCCATGTGCCATTGGTGCAAATAAATTGGAATAACTTTGCGCCTCCTTTAAATGTCATTGTGTCCCATTTTGATATTGCTGATTTTTAAGGTCTTAGCGAAAATTTGTAGCTTGGGTTATAGATGCAGTTGGTCGTAAGCTAGCTTAGCGCGTTGTTCTGTGGTGTGCAGACGTTTTGTTACCCTTCTAGGCAACATTATCAGTGTGACCTCTAATCGAAGCGTTGGTCTTCTGCTTCCTTCGGATTGATATGATCCTCTAGTGTGATTGTCTTGCCACTTCTGGTTCTGTTGTTTTAGCAGCATTCTGAATACGAGGTCTATTTGTTAATGGAGTCCCATGTTGAGAACCAGGCTTCATTTGTAATAATCATATGCACAAAAGTAGAAGAAACCCACCAACTTGTCAACAACATCTTCGCAAACATAAATTTCACTACAGGAAGTAAACAACAAGCAGCTCCCATTCTTAGGCGTAATGGCAGAGAGACTGACTAACAGCGAATTCTGGACCCAAGTATACAGGAAGGCCACACACACACGGACCCAATCCTTAACTTCAATAGCAACCACCCCACCATACACAAACAGAGCTGCATCAAGGCACTATTTAAACGAGCTGCATCACACTGCAACACCCCAGAACTCAGGAGAATGGAAGAGGAACACCTACACAAAGTTTTCACCAACAACAGATACCCAAGAAGTTTCGTCCTCAGATCCTACACAACAAATGACAATCAGAGGACACAGTACAACAGAAGACACTAGCAATGCTACCCTCCATCAAAAATATATCAGACTCCTAAGACGACATAAGATCATGATTGCACACAAACCTACAGCAACACTACGCCAAATGTTATCAAAGACTAAAGACCCCATCCCAACAGTAAACAAGACCAACGTGATACGCAGAATACCATGCAGTGAGTGTAATAAACATTACATTTGACAAACAGGGAAGAAACGGACGACCAGGATAGATGAACACGAGCTGGCAATGAAAAGACATGCTCAATATTCAGAGAAAGTAAGAACTGCTGATGCTGGAGTCAGAGATAACACAGTGTGGAGCTGGAGGAGCACAGTGGGCCAGGCAGCAACAGAGGAGCAGGAAAGTTGACATTTCGGGTCAGGACTCTTCTTCAGAAATATTCACTTGTCTCAATACACACAGACAATGTGGACCATCAGTTCAATTGGAACAAAGTGACTATACTGGGACAAGCAAAGACCAGACAAGCAAGGGAATTTCTGGAAGCCTGGTTCTCAACACAGGACCCCATTAACAAACACGTAGAAATAGATCCCGTTCACAGACCACTGCTAAAAACAACAGAACCAGAAGTGACAAGACCATCACACCCGAGGATCATATAAGTCCATAAGGAAGCAGAACACCAACACTTCGATTAGTTGTCGCACTGATGATGTTGCCTAGAAGGGTAACAAAAATGTCTGCACACCACAGAACAAGTTAACGAATGACTGTCATTGCTGACTGTAGAAATGTTGTCGTGTCAGCTGCTGTTGACCGCCAGGATTTCTTTAGATATCGATGGCTTAAACTTTATTTTTCACTTTCATTGAGCTAATTAAATAAAACAAAAATTTAGAACTTTTATTAGAAAATGAGAGTTGAAAACAAAACATTGGAGTATATTATTCTGGCCTTCCATTTGCCTGTATATGTGTTTTTGTTTGTATGTTCATGTTTGCATGTATATAGAGTTCATAAAGATCTTGTACACATGGAAACTTTACAAGTTCTAGATTGCCACGGAACAGAAGTGAACTGTAAAAAGCAAGTGGAAGCATAATTTGTTTTATGAGCTAATGATTTTAACGTTATTGTCCATGCTGCATTAACATTTTTCTGATGTGTTAGAAGAGGACAAGTTCATAACAGCTGGAAGAAGAAAATCCCCTGCTTATTACTGGAAAATGCACCACATAAAAACTCAAAACAAGTGAAAACGTTTCTAAACTGTGAAGGAATACATGTGCACAAAAGTTGCTAAAATGTGTTCATATGTGTACATAAAGTTTTCTGAAATGTGTGCATAATACGCGTACATAAAAGTTTCTAAAATACGTACACGTGTGTATACAAAAGTTTCTAAAATGCGTCCGTAATACATATGCACAAAAGTTTCTAAAATTTGCGCACCTGTGCATAAAGGTTTCTGAAATGTACACGTGTGTGCATAAAAGTTTATAAAATGTCGATATACACGTACATAAAAGTTTCTAAAATGTGTAACATATGTGTATATAAAAGTTTTTGAAAAGCGTACACGTGCGCGTAGAAGTTTCTAAAAAGTGTACGTGTTCCTAAATGTTTCCGAACTGTCTACATAGTACGTATACACACGGTTCTGAAATGTGTACATAATATGTGGCGTACATAAAATTTTATGAAATGTGCACATATGTGTGTATTGAAAATTTCCAATATGTTAATCCAAAGTTTTACAAGGATTTTATAATCACTCTGCATGTACGTTTGGGTGTATATGTATGTGAGTGTCAGTATGGACCTGTATTGTGGACTGGGCTGGGCCAGTATTTCGGGAGAAGGGTTGAACTGTTCATATTGAGGTGCTCTGAAGCTTCGGTCACCTGCTGGTGTGGATCAGCGATTGGCTTCGGGTTTCAGAAGGGCGATGATTCTGCTCATTCCTTGTGTACTGCCCAGTGCTGGGGAAGTAAACAGGCCGGTCACGACCAGCTTCACAAGTGGCAATACAGGCGACAGGGAGAAGGCAGGGTTACAGGCAAGATCAGGGATTTGTTTTAGGTCATCTCCAACCGCACTCTGCTCTGCCACTCCGTGATTAATATGGTTCAGTCTCCACCCCAGGGACGGGGTAATCTGAGCAGTCTGAAGGCAAGGGCTGCCTCTTTTAGGTTTGGACTTCTCCCGTGGATCCCTTTCTGACTCAAGTCATGCTGTTCCAAAATCGTGCAGAATGCTCCCTTGATTCTGTCTCCACGGAAAGAGGGAGGGGACTTTACAACTCGATCTCCCTCTGTGGATATGCAAATACTTTCTTGGCTCAGTGGATGGTTTCTCCCCCCGCCCCCCTCTCTCCGTGAGAGAAAAGGGTGTTTCAGAAGAGTTGGGCCGCCGCAGAATTGCTCCAAGTGAGAGTGAAAGCGGCAGCAGCTAAATATAGAGCAGCCTCCGAGAGCTTGGCTCGATCAGGTGAGATTCCACAGTGACAGGTGCAGACTGCAGCCAGAGCACAGAGCGCTCCTTCTCGCCCCGTGAGTGTGTGTGGACAGGACACACGACCACAGCTCTCTGACTCTCTCTCTCTCTGTCACCTTCCCTTTCCCTGTCCTTCTCACAGGCTAAACATGTCCCCTATTTGCAAACAGACACACAACGTCCTCTTCTGCCTTCCTCTCTGTCCTGTAATGACCGCTTCTTTATTTTTATCTGCTTCTCAAATCTGTTAACTTTCTGCACTGAAGGCCTCAATCCTCAGCTTGGCTTCTCAATAAAATATCTGAGGAACCGTCACTCCCCGTCTCTCACTATATGTGATACTTAAGAGCTTGGGTTATCAGAAGCATTCAAAATGTCTACTTTGCATGCCCTGAGCTCCGACATTTCTGTCTCTTTATCAGGGGCTCTCACTCGTAAGTTTCTACCAGCTACACTGCACCCCTTGTCACTGGATAACAGAATTCTGTGGATCTCAGAATAGGCATCTTACCCCATCCATGGATGTGCAACTGCAGAAGACCAAGACACGGGCTCAGGTCCACAGCTTCAGAAATTCACTGGAACATAATCAGATAAAGATTGACACTGAGACACAAGAGGAAACATTAGGAAAGGGCTTGGCCAAAGAGTTAGGCTTACAAGGAAGAGAGATAAAGAGTCAATGGGGGTTGAGGGCAGGAATTTCAGAGCTTAATGTACCCAGAGGAGGCAGAGCCACCAATTATGTGATGAAGGGAATGGGATATACATAAGAGGCATCAATCATGTACAGTCACTCTAATTCTCTTCACTTCTGCACCTTCTTCTTTATCTCTCTCTCACTCACACACCACCACCCCGCCCCCACACACACAGAATAAACAACTCCTGCCCTGACCCTCAATCAGTATCACACCTTTCAATCACCTGATTTTCTCTCTCTCAAGCTCTCGTGGAGTTCTCAAAAGCAGTTCTGTTGCTCTCTCTAGAAAAGTTGGCTTTGTACCATACAATTGAAGCTGGTTTAATCATCTGAATACCACTAATAAGACATAATGCAATATTTTATACAGTAAGGCTATGGCAACTATTACAGCAAACCAGAAATATAAACCCTGCCTTCATATATAAATGTAATATAACTGTGTCACCGCTATCTTATTAATGATTTAATGTCAACAATTATGTATGTATAAATTACTGAAAGTGCTCAGGCAATTGGTATCAGATTCTTAATGAGCAATAAAGCCCAAACAGGAAAGGAAACCATCAAATAGTATCAAAATATTTTCCAGTCTTAGTTTTTCAAATGTACTTTATTCACCGCAAATATAGATCTATGATTTTTTTTTCCCTGAGACATTCGGTTTGCCTAGATTCACTGTGTACTGATCATGTTCCCTTCTTGCATTAGGCTGAGGCAAACAACTTCATGCTATGTGGACACCCATGGCTTTAGCTGTGTGGGTTATTACATCCAAGTGTTTGCAACCTCTTATCCAGAAGTGCCAGTGGAAAATCCATCATTGGCTTCTCCAATGTCCCCACCATCACAGAAGCCCAATTTAGTTAACTCCATGTACTATTGAGAAACAGCAACTGAGGTCACTTGATAAACAAAGGTTATGCATCTCCACATTGTGGTGCTAAAGGTAATCTTCAGACCTGGTCATGCCCCTATCCAATACAGCTCCAACATTGACACTGAAAAGGTAGAAAATGCCCAGCTATGTCCTGTAGAAAGATTCTCAAATTCAATCAGCTAACTGCTGGTTTATTAGCCTACTCTCCATCATCAAAGTCATAGAAGTGTTGACAACAATGCTATGAAATGGGACTTACTCAATAATAGTCTACAACAGCCAGGTTCAATTAGGATCACTCAGTTCCAGACCTCACTGCACACTTTGTCCAAAGACAAAGGAGCTGAATACCAAAGCAGCGGTGAAAGTGACTGCCTTGCTATGGAGGCAATATTTGACCAACTATGGCATTTAGAGACACTAGCAAAATTTAACTGTGGAACTGAATAGAACTGAATTAAGAAAAAGTTTCCACTGATTAGAGTCATACTTTGCATTAAAATAGTTGGTTGTTTGAAGGTTTAACTTATTGTTTGGTCTTTGTTGTTCAATATTTATCTGATAATCACTGCCCTGAGCATTTTAAGTAATTTACAGATACATACTTAATTGCAATATATTAGCAAATGCTTAAAACTTTAATGGGCTGATGATGCCATCAAATTTCACATTTACCTGTTAAAACAGGCAGAATTTAAATATTTGGCTTCCTCACGTTTTGAAGCCCAATGATTTCTATCCCAAGGCATCAGTACAAGAGTTTTTCAGGATGGTGCCGAGACCCAACTACCTTTAGCTGACGTTTGCACAAAAACAAGGCCAGAGAATGGGAATGGCTACTGATGACTGCACATTGTTTCATTATCTGAGAAGATATGGGGGAGGCAATGGCCTAATGGCATTATCGCAGGACTGTTGATCCAGAGACCCTGATACTGGGGTCCCAGGTTCAAATCCCGTCATGGCAGATGGTGGAATTTGAATTCATTAAATATCTGGAACAAAGAGTCTAATGATGGCTGTGAATCTATTGCCAATTGTCGGGAAAAGACTATCTGGTTCACTAATGTCCTTTATGGAGGGAAACTGCCATCCTTTCCTGGTGTGGCCTACATGTGACTCCAGACCCACAACAATGTGGTTGACTCTGAACTGCCCTCTGGGCAATTAGGAATGGGCAATAAATGCTGCCTAGCTAGCGATGCCCTCATCCCATTAGTGAATAAAATAGAAGAACGGAACAATGTATGCATGGAACAAAATCTGGACAATGTTCAGGCTTGGGCTACTGTTATGCCTGTGGCCACAGAATGGCTCACCTGGAGGACAAGATCATATCGACATCTGTGGGTTCCTTTCAACATTAATGTCAAAAAAATGAGTTAGTGGCTAAAGGAGCAAACCTGCTGGAAATCTGGAATGGAGTCCCATTAGACAATTGGTATTTCCCTCAAGTAAGCACCTTCTGGCAATTCCAGAAATGGACTATGCCCTAGACAAATGGGTCTGGAATAACAGATCACAAAGTTAGGAGTTGAGATATAGATTTTAAGGGAGTTAAAATCATGGCAAGGCTATGTAGCAAGCAAAGAAAGGTAACTCGTTGACTTGCAAGTTGGAAATTGAAGGTGAAGTCCCCCGGTCTGAACAAAGATCCACATTCCACAGTGTGGAGACATAATTAGATAATTTAATATAAGACATAATAATAGATGCCGACTCTAATTGGCTATAAGGTATGCCAACTTTGTTGTTGACATTAGATTGTCCCAACCAGGTTCTATTACTGAGGTTAGTTACACCAACTAGTACGTAAAGAAAACTTCAAACCACTGTGAGTATAGTGCAGGATTTGTATCATGCAACTGACTGTCACAGTCAATTTAGTCATCTGAAGCAACCTCAGAGTGCCTTATCTCCCTGTGGCAATTATATAATAGCTCAGTCAGCTATGAAGCAGCAGAAGCATCATTTGCTAAAGGTGGAGCCTGCAAGAAGGACAGGTTTGAGACCTACTCAGTGGATCAATGTTGATGCAAAAAGCAAAGCCTGCTAATGCACATCATAAACGTAACAGCTAAAATACTGCATGACCTGAAAGTAACCAAGACAGCCTTGCAAAAGATAGGAAGATACTGCAGAAATAATCGCTGGGTCAATTCATATCAAGAAATCCAAACTGCTTGTGACCAGGAAGCAGTTCAAGAGGACAACCTACCATGACCATAGTCATCCTCCTGAAGTCAGCTGACAGTGAAGTACTCACCAACTGAAGTAAATAGATTTCCTGCTGGGTTGAACATTACTGTGAGCTGTAGTTCTATGAGATGGACATCTCGCAGTCCATGTTTGATCTCTCCATCAGCTTCCTCCCATGGTTGCATTAAATGAAGAAACCTCATCACTTGAGATCAAACAGGTCACAAACTGCTTAGCAAACCAAAAACACTGCAATGATAGATTCCCAGCCAAAGTCCGCAATCATGGAAAATTCCATTGATTGCCAATGAACTTTGTGACCTTCTCCTTCTCCGCTAGAGAGTAGGTTCCATTACACAGGAGATAGATTACAAAAGTCATCACACTGTTCAAAACCAAAGGCAACAAAGAAGACTGCATCCACTGCAGGAGTATTCCACTCCTTAGCATCACTGGGAAGCGCTTTGCTGGGTCATTCCGACTGTTTGCAGGCTGAGTGTGGCTGGAAGCATTGTTTCCCTGTTGCTAGATGTACTGCAAACATGAACTTCTCCACATGCCAGCTATAAGAGAAATCAACTACCTACAACAGCACGTGAAACATTCATGTGCGGCACTTGCTGCAGAACCTGCCTCTTCAACCATCAGCAAAGGTCCATCATTTGATGATATCCCACCTGAAATGTATTTGTTTGCAGTGTGTCCGTCATCTTGCACAGATGCTGATGACAAGCTGGCAAATAACATTAATAACGTAGGTGGAGAAGTTTGAAACTAATTTGGCAGGGGAAATGGGACATCGGTAGATATGAAGTCCTGAGTAAGGTCCAATCAGATATAGAAGGAATGCCAGGACAATCCAGTAGGTGGAGAAGACATGGGCATGATAAGGCACATGGTAGGTTCAGAAAGCCAAAATATGTCTATTTCAATTCAAGGAGTTTGACTAGTAAGGCAGATAAAGCTACAGCATTGATCAACACGTGGGAATATGATATTGTTGCAATGACTGATACATAGTTGAATGAAAGGCACGACTGGCAGCTCAATATTCCAGACTGTATAAATTTCAGGCAGGATAGGGGGGGATGTAAGAGAAACGGGGGCATTACATTATTGATAAATAAAACCGTTACAGCATTAATGAGGGAGAATGTACTAGAAGGCTCTTCAAATGAGGGCATCTGGATAGAATTTAGAGAAAAAGGGCGATTATTTTGCTGGGATTATACTATAGGCCTCCCAAAAGTCAGAGGGAAACAAAGGAGCAGATAGGTAGGCACATCACAGAAAGGCATCTGAGAATTAGGGTTATACTTGTAGGGGATTTCAACTTTCGAATGTTAACTGGGATTGTCTCAGTGTGAAAGAATTACCTATGAGAGGATTACTTAAGGTGCGTCCAGGAGAGCTTTTTGTGTCAGTACATAGATAGTCCAACTAGAGATGGAGCAGTGCTAAACCTAATCCAAGGGAATGGTCAAGTGGCTGAAGTTTCAGTGGGTAAGTACTTCAGGGATAGTGACTGTAACTTGGTAAATTTGAAAGTCACTATGGAAAAGGATGAGGATAGTGCAGGAGTTAAGTATTTAAACCGGGGGAAGGCCTAATTTCAATATCATTGGACAGGAACTGGCAAATATAGACTGGGACAGCTACTTGCAATTAAGTCCACATTTGCAAAGTGGAAGTCATTTAACAATGAAAATTTAGGGCCATCATGTTTCTCTAAAAGTGAAGGGCAAGGGCAGCAAGTCTAGGGAATCCTGGATGTCAAGGAATATCAAGAGTTTGATAAAGTAAAAGAAGGAAGCATATGTTAGGTACAGTGCATGAAAAACAGGAAGGCCCTTCAAAAGTATACAGAGTGAAGGGAGGTGCCTAAAAAAGAAATTAGGAGGGCAAAGAGGGGCTACAAAATATCTTTCATAGATAGGATTAAGAAAAACCTCAAGGGATTTTATAAGTATATTAAGAGTAAGAAGATAACTAGGGAAAGAGTGGGGCCCATTAGGGATCAAAGGAGCCAGAGGACATGGGTGTGGTCTTAAATGAATATTTCTTATCTGTATTCACAAAGGAGAAATATGTTATTGCTGACGATTTAATTTGGGATGGTGAGGTTCTCCAGCATGTTAATATCAATAATGAGGAGGTCTTCAATGTTTTAGTCAGCATAATGGTGCATAAATTCCCAGGGCCTCATGATGTACGCCAGGCTGCTAAGGGAGGAGATATTTAATACTTCACTGGCCACAGGTAAAGTGCCAGATGACTGGAGAATAATGAATACGGTTCCTTTGCTCAAGAAGGGTAGCAGGGATAGGCCAAGTAGCTACAAACCAGATTTTCTGACATCAGTGGTATGGAAATTATTGGAAAAAATTCTGAGGACAGGAGAAATGAACACTTTTGGAAAGGCAGGGATTGATCAGGGATAGTCAGCAGGGATTCATTAGAGGAAAATTATGTCTGAATAATTTATTGAGTCTTTTGAAAAGATGACTAAATATATTGATGAGGGTAGTGCAGTAGATGTGGTTTACATGGACTTCATTAAGGCCTTTGACAAGGTCCCACATGTAAGGCTGTTCCAAAAGCAAGAGCCCATGGGATCCAAGGCAAGTTGCAAAATTGGATCCAAAATTGGCATGCAAATAGGAGGCAAAGAGTGATTTTATCTTTTTTTCAAAAATTCACAAGATGAGGATGCCACCGGCTAGGCCAGCATTTATTGCCCATCCCTAATTGCCCAGAGGAAAGTTAGCAGTCAACGATATTGCTGTGGGTCTAGAGTCACATGTAGGTCAGACAAGGTAAGGATGGCCGTTTCCTTTCCTAAAGGACATTACTGAACCAGATGGGTTTTCCAACAGTCGATTCATCATTAGACTCTTAATTCCACATTTTCATTGAATTCAAATTCCACCATCTGCCGCGGCAGGATTCAAACCCTGGTCCCCAGCACATTACTTGGGTTCTAGGTTAACAGTCCAGTGATAATACCACAGGCGATCACCTCCCTCCTGAGATGGTGAATTGAGTTTGTGATTGGAAGCCTGTGACCACTGATTGTTACCACAAGGATCAATATTGGGAGTACGTTATTGACTTGGAAGTGAATGTAGAAGGGAAAATGAGTAAGTTTGAAGATGACATGAAAATTGGTGGTGTTGTTGATAGTGAGTGAAGAGGATGGTCTCAGGCTACAGTCTGAAATTGATCAGCTGGTAAATTGGGCAGAGAAATGACAGATTGGGTTTAATCCTGATGAGTATGAGGTGTTGCATTTTGGGAGGTCTAATAAGGGAAGGATATACACAATGAATGATAGGTCCCTAGGGAGTACTGAGGAACAAAGGAACCTTGGTGTACAAGTCCACAGATCCCTGAAGGTGTCAGCACAGGTGAACACAGTGGTGAAGAAGGCATATTGCCACACTATTGGAAGGAGGTGATTGCACTGAAGAGGGTGCAGAGGAGATTCACCAGGATGTTGCCTGGGATGAAAAGTATCAGTTAAGAGGAGAGACTGCATAGGCTGGGTTCATTTTCATTGGAGCAGAGGAGGCTGGGGGGCATCTGGATAGAGGTGTACAAGATTATGAGAGGTATAGACAGAGTAGATCGTGAGAGTCTTTACCCCATGACAGATGTATCAAAGACCAGAGGGCACAAGTCTAAGGCAAGGATTAAGTGGTTTAGAGGAAATCCAAGGATTTTTTTTTCCATTTAGAGGGTGGTAGAAATATGGAACGTGCTTCCTGAGAGGATGGTGGGGACAGGTACTCTTGCAACATTTAAGAAGCATCTGGAAGAGTACTTAAAATGCCAGGCACAGTGAACTGTGCACCAAGTACAGGTAAATGGAACTACAGTAGTTGGTATTGGTGGTTAGCATAGACATGGTGGGGTGAAAGGCCTGTTCCTATGCTGTATGACTCTATGAACTCAATGAATTATCAAGAAATGGCTATCTCCAACCTGAGTTCCCCACGATCAACATCCATCAACCAGAAACGGAAATGAACCTGCTATTTAAATATTGTGGTAACAAGAGCAGGTCAGAGACTGAGAATTCTGCCTGTCAAAGCACAAGGCAAAATTGCAATGGGATACTCTTGAACTGACTGGATAAATACATCTGCAACAACACACAAGAAACTCAACACCGCCCAATAGCCCACTTGATCGATACTTCATCCAATATTTGGTGACCTTCACAGCAACACCCACATTCCAATAAATAAATAAATAATAATAACTTCCCATAGAAATGGAAGATACATGTATTTAATCCATCTGCCCCACCCAAATGTTCTTTCACCAAGTGTATTGCGACAGATCCTATCCCAGTTGGGGCTCATATTTTTCCATCCGAGGTGCAGCTGATGTTCTTGCCACTCCCTTGGGGCTCCATTACCTACTTGGGTCTCTGGCTATGATAGACAGCCTTCTAAAAATTCCATGGATTCAAATGAAGAATGCAAGAAAAATCAAAGACTTGAGACAAAAATAATGTTTAGCGTGTCCAACCTCATTGATCTGTCATCAAACTGAATTTTGAATGTCCCTAATCTTTGTGCTTCTATTATTCTGATCGGTAGGTTAAACCCTGCAATTATTAATCTTGTTATTGATCTTGTGGGACAACAACTCATTATGCTAATTTAAATGTTCTGTGTACTCTTTTCAGTTACTTTATGATAACATATGGGGTTATTTTATCTTTTGCATGTAATGTTTATTTCCCTTCCCCTTTAATTATGTTCTTTCCAAACTGTAGACTCTCTCCAAACATTAGTTATTTACTGTGTGGCTGAGGTCACATTTGGAGTACAATGTACAGTATTGGTCTCCTTATTTAAGGAAAAAGGTAAATGAATTGGAAGAAGATTTTTTAGACTAATACCCGGGTTTCCTTATGAGGAAAGGTTGAATAGGCTAGGTTTATATCCATTTGAGTTTAAAAAAGCGGTAACTTGACTGAATCATAAAAGATACGGAGGGGTCGTGGCCTGGTGCATGTAGAATGTAGATAGATAGACACACCATTGTTCTGCCATTCTCACCTTCCGATCACTTAATCTGAACTATCAACATCTTTTCTCTACCAGCACTCTACACCCTACCACCCCACCCCAATGACTCCTCACCCAGCTATAGCATTAATGCTGCGCCCTCCCACTTCACTTCAGCTCTGATGAAGAGTCATCTAAACTTAAAACGTTAGCTTGCTCTCTGTCCGTGGATGCTGCATGACCGGCTGTGATCTCCAGCATTTGTTGTTTTCAGTACAGATTCCAGCATCTACAGTAATTTGCTCCTGGAATGCTTCCTCTAGTGGGAGAATCTAGGGCTAGGGGTCACTGTTTAAAAATAAGGGGTCACCCATTTGAAACAGATGAGAAGATGTTTTTCTCACAGATGGTAACGAGTCTTTGAAACTGTGATCCTCAAAAGGTGGTGGAAGTGGTGTCTTTGAATGTTTTTAAAGCCGAAGTAGATAGATTCCTGATAAGCAAGGGGTGAAAATGTGGAGTAATAGATCAAACATGATCTGATTAAATGGTAGGGCAGCATTAAGGAGCTGAGTGCTCGTGATCTGTATGTTTGTATTCATCAGAATTGTGCAGTCAGTATGAGCCCTTGCTTTGTTGTGCATCTCTGCCTTTTTTAGAATTAGAATTAGATTATATTGAGGTTGTAGACATGCTTGCCGAGCTGGTGGATTTGGTTTTTTGTCCTGGTGTTTTGTCCGGTGGAGTTCTGGTTAAAACACAAGTAAAAACTCACTCATCTCACTAGACACAGATAACGAGGGACACGAATTTGACTGGGACAACACATTCATAACCACACAAGCCAAACAGAGACACACCAGGGAATTCCTGGAGGCCTGGTATTCTAACCGGAACTCCATCAACAAACATGTTGAATTAGACCCGGTATACAAACAACTGAGAAACAGAACCGGAAGTGGTACCAAACACCCAAACAAACTGAGGCATATAAATAACAAGCAGGACAGCATGCCGATGCTTCATCGGAGGCGCACTGGTGATGTTACCTAGCGGGGTAACAAAACATTTGCAATCAAACCTACCGGCTCGGCGAGCATGTCTACAACTTCATCCGCAACACAAGCTTCTTGAAAACTTTAGATTATATTGTCATTTGTCCTCAAGGACTACAGGGGTACAGTGAAAAGTATACAGAGTCACCATTCTATGGCACCATCTTAAAATACAAAAATGCAAAACCAGAATCTTTAAAAAAGCAAGAAAAGAAATAAAAGAAACACAGCCAAAAAAACCCAGATCTTAAAGTCTTTATCCAAAAGAAAAATAATAAGTCCTCTCGAGTAAATGGTGATATTTTCATTTGCATTGATCCAATTTGGTCATACCATTCAAAGTGGGGTAAGGGCAAAGCTGCACAAGGACTCTAAAGATTTCACTATTCTGGCCAATTATCTCTCGTATCCATTTGGTTATTATGATCGCTTTACTATCACTGTCTAAACTTTGTAAGTAATGAATCAACTATGATTCCTTGTTCACTTCTTCTCTGCCAATTCAATCTGATTTTATTTAAATTAAAGATTGACAGTGTGTACATTATGAATCTTCCAATTAATTCACTGCTTGCATGACCAGTTATATGGCTTATCTAAAGATTTGCGCATCAGTTTGCTTTGTTCACTGAGTGTACTGTTCTGCCTATTTTAGTAGCACTGTTTATCCCTCTGTGTCTTTGCCCTTCCCAATGGTGTCCATGCCTTTAGCAAGCTGGGCTTCATTCTCCAGAATTCCCTCCCTAAACTTCGCTACCTCCTTATTCTCCTTTAAGATACACCTTAAAAACCGTCAATTTTGACCAAGCTTTTTGGCACCAGTCCTAATATTTCTCCCTTTGTCTTGGTGCCAATGTTTGCCTCATTTTGCTCTTGTGAGGCACTTCATAATGTTTTTACTATGTTAATCTTGTCAACAAGTTTAATAAACTTACACTTGGTTTTATTCAGGTCATTAATATAAATTGAGAAACGTTACACCATTCAAGGTTATAAATAAAATACATTCACTTTCAAAATATATGCTATTGGTAAGATTTAGCCAAAGCATATAATAAATGCGTAAATGTTATGCCAGAGAAAAAATAACAACCAGACTCATTGACCTAAGTATGTAAAAGCAAGGCGTAGGGAGTGACAATTAGCACATAATTGAACATAACAGCATAGATACAGAGTCCTTGTGAATTGAATTGAATTAGCTTTATTGTCACATGTACTCAAGTAGATAAGGATATTTAATGGTTTCTGGATTTCCTGTCTCTCCATATTAGCTATCATTGATGACCTGCTGTTAATCAATAATTATTGGGAGTAGCGCCAACCAGAAAAATAGGAGTAATGCCTGTTCTTCTTTCATTTGTGCCATGAGATCTTTGAGGTTCAACTCACCAGATAGATATTTCCATGGAATGAACTTTCATGGGAAATGTGCAACTGTAAGTTCATATCCAACTGTTTAGGGGCATAGCACATCAGTATTTCAATGAGTAGTATTACCATGTCCTGCTACAACATCCACTTCCTTGAGCTTGGTGAGAAATGTGGGGAAAATATGATGACAATGAAAGAAAATTAGAACCTTGACATTGAGGAAACATTCCAATTTTTCTCTTAAGGTTTAAACAATGAGTTCAGAATCTCACTAGTGAGCGTTGACTACCTTATTTCCAGGCATGTCATGAACAGCCCAACTCACCTCATTGCAGCATCCACTTCTTCTCTCCTTTCCTAAGAAGTTAGACAGCGCCAATTCCTGATATGGAAGTCAGAGTGATTACTTGGCAGCAGCAGCTTATTTCTCCAGGATTTCAGACAACTGTCTTCTTCTCAACATCCCTGCATGCTTCAAGGACAGCATCCTCCTTCACTCTTCATCCAAGCAAGTCAGCATTGCTAAAGCACCAGCCTGACCATATCATCATGCCTTCAGCCCTTCAGGACTTCACTTTGGAATTTAGAAACCAACAAAGGATGCAGATCTAGCCAGACCTAGCCAATCTACCACTTGCATGTTTCTGCCAGATCACTTGCATGCAGGGACACACATGCAGCTATAGGAATGCATCTTATTGCTTTTAGCTTCACCTCTTAGCACTCATTCACTTTGTTCTTAGTTGGAGGTAACCAGCCCCTGTGGCTTCAATCGCTTTGTAGTGCAGAGGGAAAGGCGGACAGCTTGCCACAGTCCAGGACAGTGAAGGGGGTGGACATGTTGCTGTACATCTTTGATATGTCAATATCACATCTACAGCATGTATCAGTAACTTACATAGCAAACACATTGTAAGTGCCTTAACCAAATGGCCATGTGTGATGGTCAAAGGGGAACAGTTGCTAGTGAGTCAGGGGAGACTCTGGTCAGTTTGCGATATTGTCACAGTCAGTCAAGCAGCTTGTACAATTCCAGTCTGGAGATTGGCCACAATAAGTCCTGCACATCAAGTTCAACCAATCCAGGGGATACAGATACGTCAGTCGGAGTGGTCTGGATACATCAGTCTGCGGAGTTGGCCAAGTTTTCCTGCAATAAGACCGAGAGACGAACTGAGTGTGATGACAGTGTGTTTAGACCAATTAGTAGTGATGCTGGATCAGGATAGGTGGTGAGCTGCCCCCTTTGAGTTGAAAGCACAGAGGGCAGTAGGGTTAGTAACTTAGGAAGATGAGGTGGATGACAGCTGTTGTGTGGACGTGAAGCTTGCAATAATGTAAAGGCTTGTCCACAAGGCTTGGAGACACGAGTCTGTGGTGGAGGAGTTAAAGAGAGTGCTAGGGCTGTGAGCATTGGGTAACAGAGTGAAAATATTGGAATTTAGTCTTGCAAAGCACAGGAGATCATTAACCTTCCTTCAGCATTGCTGTGTATTGTGTTTCAGCCAGACGCTACATTGACCCATGCTGCTTTCTCGGTTCAGGCTGGCTAGGTCTGGTGACATTGCATCCTTTGCTGGTCAATATGATATAGCACAGCTCCCCATCTCCAGCACCCCATCCGCCAGCACCTCCCAGCCCCTATCTACAAAATGAAGAGCTAACTTGGCTTTGTGGGCCATTTCCTTTGAGTTAATGTTGCGTTGTGAGGGTGAATTCCTGGTTTGCAACATTTGAAATGGCGTGCAACTGGGGTGTAAACAATGCACCAAAGACATAAATGTCGCTTCTGCCTCTCCTATCACTCGATTCCACATGAAGGACACTGAAGAGGCCATGGGCCATGACAGACTGGATGCCATAAGTCTCTCTCAAAAAAACACTTTGCTTATAAAATAGGAATATTCAGCCCTTTATTTTATTCAAAGGAAGAATGAGGGCCTAACTGACAAGCCAAGCATTTATCATTCCTAATTGTTGGAAAATTGGCAACTACTGCAATCCATATGATGTAAATGCTCCGATGGTAGTATTGCGACCTGGTAAGTATGAAGGAATGGATCATTCATTTGGCACTTCTGGCCGGAGATAGTTGCACAAACTGGATAGAGTCTTGTCTATTGCACTCATATGCTGGGTTTGACTATCCTGTGGATGGGGATGTTCATTGAATGTTCTCTACCCTTTAATTGCTTGATTTTTCACCACTATTCACAACTGAATGTAGTAAGACTTTCATCTAATATTGCGTGGAGCCACTTAATTCTGTCTGTTTAGTGTGCTGCAGTTCTGTGTTGTAGTTTCACCGTTTGGTACTTCATATAAGACATTTTCTGAACTAGCCTGATCAGGAGCCTCTGGACCAGGTGCAACGTGAACCCAGGCATCCTGGTCTGAAGGTAGGTCCACTATCACTGCACCACAAGATCCCTACTCTTATGATGTATTTGCTTAGTGATGCTACACTCTTCATTAACCCATGACTGATCCCCTAGCTTGACGGTAATGACAAAGTGAGGGATATGCAGGGCAAATTGGGATGGGATATAATGCTGTTACTGATAACCTACAGCACTCCTTGGATGCCCCCTTTGTATTATCAGATCCATTTTAAATCTATCCATTTATGACAGTGTTAGTGGAACACCAAATGATGACGTTCATAGAGTGGAGATAGGACTTTGCTTCCACAAGGACTGTACAGTGGTCACTTCTACTAAGACAATAATGGATATAAGCATTTCAAAAGATTAGCAAGAGAATGCTTTTCTCTCATGCTATCTGCCACAGGACCAGTCTGGCAAGAATTCTTTTAGAACTCATTCAGCTCAGTCACTAGTGTGCTCGGACATTATAGATTCTACCCACAGTTCTGTGCCCTTGCAACCATTGGTATTTCTTCCAAGTGGTGTCCGACATGGAATAGTACTGATTCGGAACTGAGGGAGGGCAGTAAGTGCTAACCAGCAGGTTTCCCTATCCATGTTTTACCTGATGCCCTGGGATTTCATGCGATCCAGAATCAATGCTGTAGACTCCAAGATCATTGACTCTTGATTGAGTCACCACGTCTATGGGATCTATCCTGCCAGTGATCAAGTCACATCCAAGGAGGATGTAGGAGGACTCTGAGAAGTTAGTTTAAACAGCACAAAGCTGTTGTTTGCCTAATCTGTGGAGAGGTTAAATTAATTTTGGCACAAGGCTCCTGATATTAGTAAGAGGGCTTTGAAGTTTTTTTTCCACTTAGGATGGGGGATTTCAAGACTAGGGGACATATTTTTAAGGTGAGGCGAAGAAAGATTTTAAAAAGACATGAGGGGCAACTTTTTTTTTATACGGAGAGTGGTTCATGTGTAAAATGAACTTCCAGAGGAAGTGGTGGATGCGGGTACAGTTAGAACATTTAAAAGACACTTGGATAAGTACATGAATAGAAAAGGTTTGGAGAGATATGGGCCAGGAGCAGGCAGGTGGGACTGCTTTAGTTTGGGATTATGGTCGGCATGGACTGGTTGGACTAAATGGTCTGTTTCCATGCTGTATGACTCTGTGACTGGCTAGGTTTGCATTTGTCATACCTGTTGCTTATATTGATGCCAGATGGCCCAGCAAGTTTGATTCTTATTACTATGTAACTGCATAATATAACCGATTGGCTTGCTACACCACTTCAGAGGGCAGTTATGAATCAATCACATTGGTGTAGGTCTGGAGACATTACTACCTGAATGCCCGTAAATTGGGAGAGGGGAGTGTGCAGTGGGACCTGGGTGTCCTTATGCACCAGTCGCTGAAGGTAAGCATGCAGGTGCAGCAGGCGGTAAAGAAGGCAAATGGTATGTTGGCCTTAATTGCGAGAAGTTTCAAGTACAGGAACAGGGATGTGTTGTTGCAGTTGTACAGGGCCTTGGTGAGGCCACACCTAGAATACTGTGTGCAGTTTTGGTCTCCTTTTCTGAGGAAGGATGCTGTTGTTCTTGATGGAGTGCAGCGAAGGTTTACCAGGCTGATTCCCGGGATGGCAGGACTGAAGTATGAGGAGAGATTGACTAGGTTGGGATTGTTTTCGCTAGACTTCAGACAAATGAGGAGGATCTCATAGAGACTTATAAAATTCTAACAGGACTGGACAGGGTAGTTGCAGGGAGGATGTTCCCGATGGTGGGTGTGTCTAGAACCAGGGGGCACAGTATGAGGATTCGGAGTAGACGATTTAGGACGGAGATGAGGAGACATTTCTTCATCCAAAGAGTGATGAGCTTGTGGAATTCATTACCACAGGAAGTAGTTGATGCCAAGACATTGAATGTATTCAAGAGGCGACTAGATATAGCACTTGGGGCAAATAGAATCAAAGGTTATAGGGTAAAAGCTATTGAGTTGGATGATTAGCCATGATTGTGAAGAATGGCAAAGTGTAGAGAAGGGCCAAATGGCCTCCTCCTGCTCCTATCTTCTATTTTTCTATGTTTCTATATGCCTAAACTGTAAGGGTAGCAGATTTCCTTCACTAAAAGGCATCAGCAAATCAGATTGGTAGATTTTTAAGACAATCCAGAAGTTTAATCATCATAACTACCAATATTACATGTTATTCAGGGGTTATGATCTTTATTCATAGCTTGGAGAAACAGAGAGACATAATCGTCCCTACATCTGCAGATTATACATGGATAGATAGGAAAACAAGTTGTGAGGAGCATGCAAAAAATCTTCAACAAGATGTAAATAGGTTAAGTGAGTGGGGAAAGATAATGGTAATGTCACTGATTGACTTGTTTATTGTCACATGTACCTTGTTACAAAATATAGTGGAAAGTGTTGTAAAGTGGATGAGTAGTGAGTACACTGGATGAGTAATCCAAAGGCCCAGGCCAGTATTTGAGGGACATGAGTTTGATTCCCACCTTTGTGGACAGTGAAAGTCAAATTCAGTAAGTATATAGAATCAAAAAATAGTCTTGTGGCGACCATGTAACCACTGTTGATAGTTCCTCTGGTTCACTAATGTACTTTAGGGAAGGAAATCTGCTGTCCTCAGTCACAGGAATAAGGAGGAATTTGACTGTGGTGGATTGGAAAAATACATTAAATTGTTTCAGGGTAGAAAGGCAATGACTATTATTTAAAGAATCAGTGCTTGATTTTCAAAAACATACATTCCCAAATACCCAATATGAAAAGTGTGAGAGTCCATGGCAAACTAGGGAAGTTAAATATAATATTAAATCAAAAAAGAGGCTTATAAAGTTGCCAAATAAAAAGTTGGAAGCCTGCAGGTTGTGAGAAATTTAAATTCAGCAAAGCAGCGTGAAGAAATTGATAAAGAAATACAGAATATGATATGAATGTAAAATAGAAAGAAAAGTTAAAATACACTGTAAAACATTTACAGGTATGTGAAAAGGAAAAGATTAACAAATTCAAGTATAGATTTATTACAGGCAGAACAGGGACTTTATAATTGGAAGTAGTGAAATGATAGAGAAGCTAAATAAGTACGTTGTGTCTGTCTTCAAAGGGGAAGACACAAGTGGTCTCCCTGAAATAATTAGAATCAAAGGGCTGAGTAAAAGTGTGGAACTGAAAGAAATTACTGTCAGTAAAAAAATAGATTTGAGGGAAATGAATGGAACAGAAAGCTGCCAAATTCCCTGGTCCCGATAACAACATGCAGGGTATGGGGAAAAGGCAGAAGGTTGGTAGTAAGTTAGACAGCTGGTATGGACAATAGCCTGAATGACCTATTTTTGCACTGCTCTGTAATTTTCTGTCAACTTCATCCTTGAGCATCAAAAGAGATGGCTACAGAGATAGTGGACACACCAGTGATATTTGTTTAAAATTCTATTAATTCTGCACAAGTGCCTGCAAATTGGAAGTTGGCAAATGGAACCCCATGGTTTAAGAAAGATGGCGAAAGAAAACAGGGAACTACAGACCTATTCATCTGACGTCAGTAGTCAGAAAAATACAAGAATCTATTATAAAGGATGTCATTACTGGATATTCAGAAAATAATTGTCTGATTGGACAGAGTCAACATGGATTTATGAAGGGTTAATCATGGTTAATAGGTCTGATGGAGTTTTTTTGACAATGTTAACTGCAGAGTCAATTAAGAGGGATCCAGTGGATGTGTTCTTCACAAGGCTTTTGCATATTTCCCTCTCAGGAGATTAGCACATAAAATTAAAGTCATGGGATTGGGAGTAATATACCAGCATGGATTGAGGATTGGTTAAAAGGCAGAAAGTGGCTTGTAGGGAATAAATGGATCACTCTCAGGTGGCAGTTTGTAGCCATGGATTACAGCAAGAATGAATGCTTTGGCCTCAGCTGTTCTCCATCTACACAGAAGCCAAATATAATATTTCCAAGTTTGCAGGTAGCCTTAGTGGGAATATGAGTTGTGAGGAAGGTGCAAAGAGGCTTCTAAGGTGGTTAGACAGGCTGAGAGAGTGGGCAGGATCATGGCTGATGGAAAATAACATGGATAAGGGTGAGGTTGTTTACTTTGGTCAGAGAAATGGAAGTGCAGAGTATTTCTTAAATGGTGAGAAAACTGTAAAGTGTTGATGTCCGATGGGACCTAAGTATCCTTTTGCCTAAGTCACTGAAAGCTGGTGTACAGGGGAAGCAAATAATTCAGAAGGCAACAATATGTTAGCTTTTATCTCAAGAGGATTTAAATACAAGCACGAAGAAGTCTTGCTTAAATTGTATTGAACACTGGTGAGACTGCACCTGCAGAACTGTGTGCAATTTTGGTCCCCTTGCTTAGGGAAGGATATACTTCCATTAAAGTTGATTTCTGGGCTGTGGTTGATGGCAGAGCTGTCCTCTGTGGAGAGATCAGGGAGACTGGGCCCGAATTCTCTGAAGGTTAGGAGAATGAGAGTTGATCTTAGAAAATAACAAAACTCTTAAAAGGAAAGACAAAGTAGATGAAAAAGAGATGTTTCCCCAAGCTATAAGGTCCAGAACCATGGGACACAATCTCAAAATAAAAGGCAAGACATTAAGAACTGAGATGAGGAGCAAATTATTTGGAGAATAGAGAATCTTTGGAATTATCTGTTTTAGAGTGCTGTCGAATCTCAGCCATTAAGTTCATGAGAGAGATTAATAGATTTCTAGTTGCTAACTACATATAGGGATACTGCAGGAAAATGGCATTGAAGTAAATAGTCAGACATGATATAGAATGGCAAAGTAGGCTTGAGGAGCTGAATATCTAATCCTGCACAATATTCCTTTGCTCCTGTCAGCAGGCCACAAACCAAGCACCTGTCTTTGAGCAGAGTACCTGGAATGAATAATAATTCACTATGCAAAATGACAGGCATGAATATCCTGTTGGTAATAAAACTAGCTACAATACCTGTAAGATAATGTTACAATCACTTCCATTACCCTTTAAGCAACATTGTAATTCTTAACTTTCATGTGTTGAAAAAGCAGGAAGAAATATTTAGAAAAACAATATGGATTTTCCTTAATATTAACAGTTAGCCAACAGTGCTGTAATTTAGTTTCTGTATGCTACTCATGTTGTCTGGCCTCTTGAACTTCACTTCTCCTTTTTAAGAGATTGGGGTCTATCAATTCTATATCCATTTGGTAGCACCATTCCAAATAACATCTTGCAGTTATTTTTATTTCAGTTTCATAGATTTAATTACTGAGCCATGTAAATATTTCTTTTTTTTAATGTACACATGAGCAGGAAATCAATCGGCCAGTATTTCTTTTTGATAAATGCAAAACTTGAAGTAGTTGAGGCGATGTTTTCATGATAATGGTTTTACTTTGCCCTGATGCTAAGAAGTGTGGTGGAAGTTTACAGTTATTAGTCTACCCGACTCCAGAAGAAAAGTGTCAGACTCCCTCACCCCTCTCCTTGACGCTGGAGACAGTTGAACCCTAACTCGAAACTTATGGTTATAGTAACCATGAGAAATATAACTTTGGAACTGTGTGATTGTGCAATAACTGATTAAAATTGTTACCAGGCTGCATATTATAAAAGATGATTAGCAATGCCTTAAATGTTGAGTCATTCAGAGTTCCAACATTAATTCAGGATTTGATAGTTCAGTGAACTCTCTTCTGCTTGTTAAGTCCTGGCTGGAGAGGGTTCAGAAGAGATTTACCAGGATGTTGCTGGCTTTGGAAGGTTTGTGTAATAAAGGAAGGCTGGTAGGCTGGGACCTTTCTCAACTGGAGCTTGGGAGGTTGAGAGGCAACCTGATAGAGGTTTATAAAATAATGAGGGATACAGATAGGGTTAATGGTAGTTGTTTTTTCCCTAGGATGGGGGATTTCAAGACGAGGGGGCACATTTTTAAAGTTAGAAGAGAGAGACGTAAAAAAAAACGAGGCAATTTTTTTTACACAGTGGGAGGTTTACATGTGGACTGAACTTCCTGAGGAAGTGGTGGATGTGGGTACAATTACAATGTTTAAAAGACATTTGGATAAGTATATGAATAGGAATTGTTTGGAGGGATATGGGTCAGGAGCAGGCAGGTGGGACTAATTTAGTTGAGATTTTGTTCAGCATGGACTGGTTGGACCAAAGGGTCTGCTTCCGTGCTGTATGACCCTATGACTCTACACTATAATGTGTCCCAAAATTTGCTTTGACATGTTACAGTGCAACTAACTTCTCCAGAAGCCGTAAATTTAAATTGCAACTGAGAGCTCTCTCTATGTATTTTAACATACACAGGAACGTAGAAACAAGAGTAGGCCAAGGCCTAACTCCATATACCTGCCATTGGCCCATATCCTTTAGTACAACATTACAAAACTGTAAATATCTCAGATTTGTAATTAACAACTGACCCAGCATCCATTTCTGCTTGTGGAAGAGAGTTCTAAACGTCTGTCTTTCCTGTGTCTGGAGAAGTGCTTCTTAACATCTCTCCTGAATGGTCTGGCTGTAATTATCACACTAAGCCCCCTAGTTCTAGAATCCCCAACCAGCAGAAATAGTTCATCTTTATCTACCCTGTCCTTTCCAGTCAATATCTTGGAGACTTCGATCAGATTGCCTCTTAACTTGCTAAATTTGAGAGAAAACAGGTCTAATTTGTATAATCTCTCCTGATAGCTTAACTTCCTGAAGTCCAGGTATAATTCTTGTAAATCTACATTGTACTCCCTCCAAGGCTTCCTAACATGTGGTACCCATATCTGCTGACAGTACTCCAACTGGGGTTTCACCCGGGTTTTGTATGACTATAGCATAACTTCTGCATCCTCCAGTTCTCAAAATATAAAGGCCAGCTTTCCATTAGCTTTCTTGCTTATTTTCTGCACCCTGTTTATGTTCTGTTTGTGATGTTTTAAAGATCTATGTACCTGAACCTCCAAGTCTCTTTGGCCATTCACTGTATTTAACTTCATACCATTTGGAAAGATCACTGATCTATCCTTTAACAGTCCAAAATGGATAATCTCACACTTGCTTACATTGGACTGCATATGCTACAGTTTACCCATTAACTCAGTTTATCAATATCCCTTTGTAACTTTATGATATCATCTGCACCATCTACAATGGCACCTAATTTTGTGTCATCAGCAAGTTTGGATATATGACTTTCTATTCCATCACCCAAGTCATTAATAAATAGTGTGAAGAATTGAGGCCCTGACACATATCGTTGTGGGAGACCACATCCTGCCAATTTGAGTAACTACTCATTATCCCTTCATTCTGTTGTCTGCCACTCAACCCATTTCCCAGGCATGTCAGTGATTTGCCCTTAATCCTGTGAGCTTCTATAGTCTCTTTTATTAGACTTTTATCAAAAACCTTCTGGAAATTTATATAAACAACATCCGTAGACATTTCCTATCCACTACCTTAGACATGTCTTCAAAAAAATTAAATGAGGTTTGTCAGGCATGAATCCATGCTGACTCTCCCTGATTAACTGAAAATTTTTGAGGTGTTCAGTTACCCCATCCTTGATTATAGACTAACAATTTCCCCACTGCAAATGTTAGACTAACTGGTTTGTAATTCCCTGGTTTTCCGCTTTTCTAGAAATCATACAAATCATAGAATCCCTACAATGTGAAAGCAGGCTATTTGGCCCATTGAGTCCATACTGACTCTCCAAAGGCCATCCCACACAGACACACACCCCTACCCCTCCCTGTAACCCTGTATTTCCCATGGTTAACTCACTTAACCTGCACATCCCTGGACATTTTGGACAATTTAGAATGACCAATCCACCCTAACCTGCACATCTCCGGATTGTGGGAGGAAACCAGAGCACCCAGCAGAAACCCATGCAGACATGTGGAGAATGTGCAAACTCCACACAATTTTGCTTTTCTTAAAAATCAGAGTGACATGCAATTTTCCAATGAGAAGGGACAACTTCTGTGTCTAGAGAACTCTGAAAAATTATTGTTAGTGCATCAACAATGTACTCCCTACTTAACACCCTCGGTTGGGAATCATCAGGTCCTGGGGATTTGTCACTCTAATTTCATTAATTTCCACATTATCAATGCTTTACTTACATTAATTTTATTCAGACCCTGTCCCCGATCCATTATTAATTTCCTTGGGACATGCAGCAAGCCATCCTCCTTTTCTACTATAAAAACTAACCAAAGTTATTATTCAGCATGTCTGCCATTTCCCGAAGTTACTGACAACATCCCTACTTTAAGTCTTTAGTGAGCCAATATTGCTCCTGACCCCCTGCTTTCCCTTAATGTAACTATAAAATTTATTCTTATTGATTTTGATGTCTTTGGCAAGTTTCCTTTCATAATATTTTTTAGGAGGTCTTGTAAACTGCTTTGTGTCGCTTTGCTGGTCTTTGTATCTTTCCTACTCAGCAGGATATGTGCTGTTTTCTGCCACTTTTGTAAGCTGTTTCTTTTAGCTTTATGCTGTCCATTATCTCTTTAATTGTCCATGCTTTGTTTCTGTAAAATGGAGCTTTTCCCTCTCAGGGGTATAAACTCATTTTGTGTTGTGTTAAATATTCCTTTAAACATTCTCCACCATTCTTCAGTTGTTTTACCCATTAGCAGATTTTCCCAGTCTATGTCTCATCTCATTGAAGCTGGCCTTAGATTTAGATAAGCCCGACTTTCACAAGATGAGACAGGATACTGTAAACTGGAAAAATCTGTTAATGGCAAAACAACTGAAGAACAGTGGAATATGTTTAAAGAGACATTTAACACAGTACAATACCCCTTGGACTCTGCATATTTGCACCTTGAGTAGACATGAAAAACATTTAAAAATAAACTCATGTTTGAGAATATATTTCTTGTTGACTGACATAGTACTAAAGTCACACATACAATTAAGTAACCAGATTTACTGTCCGTCCTTAACTTGAACATTAAGTTAGGCCTCAATTTTCTGTACAGTTGTAGGTGCAAGACCAGTTGGCACTGCCCAACTCAAGTTATTTATACAGAACAGAGATTCGCAAGACAAACAGATACAAATCTGGCTAGGCCTCAAAGGGGAGGTGGAATTATGATGGCCAGAAGGTTAATTTACAGCTGGGCCTGTGATCATATTTTTTACATTAGCAAGACAGAAAGAAAGATAAAATACTAAGCCTTTCACAGCATAAATTAAGATGGAAAGCTTATTGCGCGAAAGCAAATAAAACTCTCAAGAGAAATATGCATGACTAAAAACAAATAGCTACAAATGTTGCTTGTTTACAATGTATACTACAATACCTTGTAAATTGTTTGAGATTTGCACTGTTCTTACTAAACCGGAAAAGAAAATCCTGAAACACTACATCTATCAGTGACTTTTCTGCAAGCAATTTTCTTCACCATCAGACACAAAATAAAATTTCACAGATGGAATGATTGGGATTGAAATATCAGGTTTTCTTTGTTGATTTGGGAAACCCATTGTAGGTGTGTTTCTACTTTATCATGTGAAATGGTTCAGGGTCACATCAAGTGGCACTGCAATCCAGGGTGGAGTCCCAAGACCCAAGTGAGCAATGTTGGATTGTCTAGTGCAAAGTCTCACAATATGTAATGCTAACAATGTATGTGTAGCCCAATGAATAACTATGCTTTAACAGTGCCCAGTATTGCGATGGATGTCATGTAAATTTCACAAACATACTTCCCAGTGTTTTAAATGCTCTTGCAGGATTGATACTTCCAATGCACTCTCTAATATTGAAATTCAGCAGCTGGTGAGCTGAGTACTTACAAGAAGGCTGAGAGAAGATTAGATAGTTGTGCCCAAAGTCATGAAGGGTTTTTACAGAGGTGGGAAAGGATCGGGAATGAGAAGACACAGATTTAAAGTAATTGATAAAAGAAACAAAAGTGACTTGAGAAAAAAAGTGAGTGGTGAAGGTCTGGAATGTACTGCCTGAGACTGTGGTGGAGGCAGGTTCAACTGAAGCATCAAAACGGTCTGACTATTGTCTGTAAAGAAAGAATGTGTGGGTTTACAGGGAGAAAGTGGGAGAATGAAACTAAGTGAAGTACTCATGGCGAGCTGATGCTTACACAATGGGCTGAATGGTCTCCTTTCTATTACTGTAACCATTCTGGGATTCTATATGCACCAATATCATTGTCTGAGTTCAACTTGGGTATTACTTGGGTCTACCAGCCATGTTACTCAGATGCCCACCTGAGACCAGTCACTGAAATGTGACTGTAACATGTGCGCATGAAATAGGAGGAGCCACCACCATCTCAAAAAGGAAATAAAATTTGACCCATTTGACTTTTGAGATAAATTAAAGACTAATATTGTCGCATTGGAAAATTGTAAACACCCAATCAAACATTTGTATTTGCAGAAAAACAAACCCTTTGTATCCAATAGATTAAACGAAGGTTACAGATTAGGTTATAAATTGCATGTTAAGTGGACAAGAGTTAGATGATCTACGTATTTCCCTCTTCACAGTTAATATAATTATTCAAACAATAAGTGCATTAATCTGCCCAACTGCTCTGCAATGACTTAAAAGCAATGCATTGTCAGTGATCTCCAGGAGCTGGGTCCCTTTACAAACACAGGAGAGGTCTGGAGATCGTTCTATAGTCTTGGGATATGTTAATATAATAATTCTGAGACCATCATGCTGCACTCATGTACACATATACTTACCAATGTTTTGAGGAAAATCTTACATTTAAAAAAAAAGCTTGTGTACATTTGGGATGAAATACAAGTTCTATTCCAATCCCTGTCTGTCTCTTTAGAAGAACGGTTATACCCAGTTTTTCGAATTAAAAGGAAGCAAGAATGATGAACCACCAATCAGCAGCGGATCTTAATGCTACATATAGACTGTATAAATAAATTACAGCCGAATTCCCTGCCCCCCCACCCCTCCCCACAACTGTCCTCTATTTCCCAGAAGGTCCTCCTAAGTTGTCCAACAGTAGGCACCATCTCCACCTTCCCTCGGCAACAAAACTTTGTCTTGAGGCACACAAAATTAATTTAAAACGCAACCGCTTTTTGTTTTGCATCGCACTAGCGAATGCAGCCGAGCGTTTGTTTTGAAGACACTTTAGAATTGTACACGATCAGCGACACTCGCCCCACGAGGAGACCGTGTACTCTGTCTGGCAATCTGTCACTCACGCCCAGAAACTGCAGGACAAAGTGCGACACCGCGTTAAAAAAAAAACAATCTTAAAATCATGTTTATACGCCAGTCCTATAGCCCAACAGTTGATCTACATTTTTTTTTAAAAATCCACTTTCTGCTATTTGACACTGAACTTGTAACGTGATAGCACTCAGAAATCCAACAGGCTGCTAAAGTGTCAGGAAGTATATTTGCTGACACAGGCACTTAGATATATCGTCAATATTCCCCAACACAAACTAATTTGTAAATATGCGAGACAGAAAACTTACTGACCTCTAGATTTCAAGTGGAAATTTCCTGTGCTTTTTTTGGTTAACAAGTCTAATAAATCACTTGAAATCTGGAGGTCAGTAAGTTTTCTGAAGTCAAAGCCAGCCGCGCTAATATATGGAATGCAAGTTCTCCAACTAGCACTACGGCTCATAAACATATCAAATCAGAGCAAATTATACTAACGGGGGCGTTTTGGAGGCAATTCATAACAACAATTGATATTTTAACCTGAATTATAAAGCTAGCATTCCCTTCACGAACATTCTAACGCCGCTCGACTCTCCTTAAGTCTATAAAGCGGACCCGAGCAGCCTTTTCAATATTCCACCTCCCAGAGAATATTCCAATCACTTCGATTTCAAAAGATCCCGTTATCTAGCTACAGCAACCCATTAACTTAACGTCGCCTAAAAGGGTATTGTCGGGGAAGTTCTCGGTAAAACAAGCGTATTACAACTTTAGGTTGTACCTTTTGTTTTGCTCTCTGGAGACGAACGAAAGCGATTTCCAATAAATTCCAACAGATTATCCAACAGCTTGAAGTTTAGCGAGATTCGCAGTGTCTCCTTGGGTTGTTCAAGGAGCGGTTACACTGGAAAATCCCACATCACCACACCAGCTGCTGGTGACGTTCGAGCCTTCAGAGTGAAACTCGATCAGTTTATTGCAGGTAAGATCACTGAGTTACATTTCATCACAGATAATACCGAAAAGATGGTTAGGGGCGGGAGAGAGAGAGAGAGAAACAAGTGCAGTTCTGAGACCGAGATCCAGTCCAGCTCCCTCTGCCCCTGGCACAGCACCACCCCCCCACCCACCCCACACACATACACACACACACACACAACATTCATGCACTGGATTCAAGAGTTTACAACACTGAAAAAAAACCCTGCTCCCAGCTGACAGCAACTCAGCAGACCGTGTAGAGAACAAACCTCAAGAGCATTTTCCAGTAATTTCCTTCCAGCTGCCATCCTAAAAAGAGGATGGAGACCAAGCCTGCCCATTAGAAAGTCCATGTTTGCGAATACTGTGCAAGTGTTTGGCAGTTGGTAGATTTTTATTATCAACTGTATAAGAAACGTTATTTATTTCCCTAGCCATTCGTTGATAGGGCAGTTTGTAAATCTATTGATATCTACATTCATTTATAGATGAATTATTCACTGGGGGAAATGTCTGAACACATCTACGTGATTCACGGTGCGTTTTTTTTTTCCAAATAGAACCAGTTGCAAAGTCTATAGTTAATTTCAAGACTGCTAACCTCCAGTCCTGGCTTTATAACAGTCGATTGTTGCCAGTCTGTATGATCCACCTAATGCCATTTCGTGTTTTACTCTTGAATATGACACAAGTCGATACTGAACTTTTACCATTCACCTGCACATAAACTTTCAGTCAACAACTGCTGGGTTCACAAGTTGCGACATTGAAGCAGAGATTTTATTTGGCTATCTTTTACATGCCAGCGGTCAGATGTTGCTTTATTCTGCTACAAGTCCCCAAAAGAATGTTTCCTGTGTTAGCCTCCATTAGGATTCACGGTGCCGGATAGATCCGATGACTCTTTATATAACTTTCGATTTAATGAAACGACGGAGTGACTGCTTACTATTTATGTCACGGAGTAAGCGTTGTGTCTCTCCTGGCTTTCATTAGGAGTTGCCTTGGACATAGGACTGCAACAATACTGCCAAATCTTCACAAACCCCTCGCAATCATTCATGGAGATGTCTTTTTTTTTAAAAAAAGTTCTGATTTAGTTTAGATTAACATTTCTGTGAGTGTGCCTTTTGAATCGTTCAATTTTTAGCTTCGTGCAAGGCAATAGTGTTCATCGATTTGCATTTGTTGACCAATCGAGTTCAAATGAATCACGCGATTCTGCAAAGTCATCATGTGTGTGAAACGAGATATCAAAATGTTGGAGCGCACTTACTGTTCTGGCAGTTCCAGATTGAGGATACCCTTCAATTCAGAATTGTACAGATTGGACGCCTATCGGTTGTACATTGGCGCATTGGAATTTTGTTCATTGGCCACTGCATGAGGTTACTGTGTGATTGGCACATTCAATATTGGCACAGGTGGCATGTGGCTATCACAAATATCATGTACTATCCCTTAGCCAAAATTCAATCACGACTATCAACAACTTCATGTTTAGTTGACTTCTGGTCATTCTTTCATCACATTTGAAGATACCTTATGAGGCAGATTAAGCATTGTAAGGATTTCCTGGTTCCAGAAATTGTTGACATTATGGATTGGGAGTGACATCTAGTCCAGGTGCTGCATGAGGCTTCTGTTAGCTTTTGGAAGCTTAAGAAATTATCTTGGCAGCTATGCCATTTGGCAAGTCTTCCAGAGTTGTTCATTTCAAAGTCACTGATGATACTGGAAGGTTTCTCAGATTCTCTTTCAGTGTTGCCTTTTTCTTCCAATTAATCTGCTAAGTAACAGACAAACTACAACAGCATGGCATTGGCAATTATTTTGTGACTATTATCTCAAATTAAGTTGTGGAAAGCTTTGTGATATTTTTGGGGTGGATGGATTTCAAGAAACTTAGCTCAAGATCTTGTGTATGCTAGTGCAGTAATTAGTAATATTGGACTATTTTGTATTTTGTACGTCATAGAGTCATAGAGTTGTACAGCATGGAAACAGACCCTTTGGTCCAACTCATCCATGCCGACCAGATATCCTAAATTAATCTATTCCCATTTGCCTTTTTTTGGCCCATATCCCTCTAAACCCTTTCTATTCATGTACCTATCCAGATGCCTTTTAAATGTTGTAATTAGACCTGCCTCCACCACTTCCTCTGGTAGCTCATTCTATACATGCACCACCCTCTGCATGAAAAGGTTGCCCCTAAGGCCGCTTTTAAATCTTTCCCTCTCGCCTTAAACCAATGTCCTTTAGTTTTGGACTCCCCTACCTTGGGAAAAAGACCTTGGCTATTCACCCTATCTATGCCCTTCAGCTACTGATGTTCCAGGGAAAATAGCCCCTGCCTATTCAGCCGCCTTAGCTCAAACCCTCTAGTCCTGACAACATCCTTGTAAATCATTTCTGCACTCTTTCAAGTTTAATAACTTCTTTCCTATAGCAGGGAGACAATGAATGAATGCAGTATTCCCCAAAAGTGGCTTAACCAATGTGTGCAGAGGGAGACACTAGGAAATGTATCTCTGTCCTAATGCAGAGTATTGTCATCCATTACATGTTGTGCTGAGATGTATCAGATTTGACACATCCGTAGAGTGTGTTTTAGGTCTCCCAATAAAGTTCCCACTAGATCCTGAGTTGAGCTAATTAAGCAATTATATTAAGTAACTTAATTATTACAATGCACAACCTGGAGACTGGCGCCAGTAGAATTCCCTTTGTGATTCAACTAGATTCATACATAGCAAAGCATAATGAAGCCTGCTCATTATGTATCCACCACATCTAAAGCAACAAATGGTCAACTAATCTTGTGAACATTTCTTGGGAAATAAACATGCATTCTGCTGGCTGGTGCCTGATGCCGTAGATGGCCTGGTATGAAAGATGGAAGAATATTTTTATTGTATAGGTAGTAAAACAAAGCCAAAGCTTTCTCTTGCCATGGTAAACAAATGAAGGATTAACTGGCAGCAACTAAATTAAGCTCCTGAAAGTAACTTGTTATAATCTGAAACTTCAGTCAATTCTCATTTCATCACACAGGGAAAGGCCTATATGAGGGAATCAATTCTCTGAGTCAAAACTGTTCAGTCCATTGTCTTCGGCCTGTCTGAAGACTTTTGGAAAACTGATGTTCAATGATTTGACATACTGAAATGTGTCCAGTTCATTTCTATACAGCTAGTTCTACATAACAGTACTATGATGCCATTCTTCTAATTGTAATAAAGAAGTTTACCACATACAAGAAGGCATTAAATACACCATATTCTTGCTTCTTGTTAGCTGAATATTTAATTGATGTTTTGTTAAGTGTGCTTACAGTTCGGGAAGTACTGAAGCATAAATTTAGAGGCTTTCCTGTGTGTATTGACACGAGACAAACAGAGCACATGCTTTTCGGTTGCCATAAGTTTATATATATATTTTTCCATACCTAGTTTCTCCTGGAACAGGTTGCTAACTGGTCATCAGAGGTTATAGCCTGAGGACACTGCCCTGTATCAAGAATGCCTGACCAGGAGACCCTCCCATTCTGACCATTTGCTTTGACAAATTGAAAGGACTTGCAAATTGATAGTCAAATTGTTTGACTACATACCAGTACAGCTTCCTTAGCAAAAAAATCCTGAAGTGGAACTTTGACCCAGAACATTTGGCTGGGAGACAGGGATGCTACACATTGTACCATAAGACCTCCTTTTATTGAAGAATAAAAGCAACTTAAGAAATTTAACAAAGTCAAATTTATTTGTAATAATATAAACAGCTATTAAGTAATAACAGTGGGAAGGGAGAATTACTGAGCAGTCCTGAATAATATTCATTAACCTGAGGAGTTATGTAAAACTACAGTGCTTATGCAAAGTGAAAATACAGAATATATCATTTTAGTATCTACATGATAAGAACATAGATTCTCTTAATTAGTGATATGTCAGGGTACACCTCCAAACATAATTTGGCAAAGTGGAATATTGGTTTTACATGTTTTGATGGACAGATTTTAGGCTTGCACTACAGATTTAAGACTTTGCATTCTTTGGTCTTCCCTCCCCAATCACTGTTTAACGTTTACATTCCAGTTTCATGGTAAGCCCTTGTGATAGGGATATAATTGCAGCCAAAATAGACTTCATTTGTTTAACAAATTGTCACAAACCCTGAAGTGAGCATGCTCAGTAAGAACAGCACAATTGATGAAATTTGTTGAGATGAAGGGAAACAGAAATTGAATGATCAATAGTCCTTAGACACTGTCAGAATCATGGGAAATATTAATCCTATTTACACAATTATGAGATAATGTCTAGCACTGTTTTCCCACAAGACCATCTAATTGCTCAACTACCATCTGTCATAACCATTGTTTTAAACGATGTTAGCAAATGAGACTTAAATGTCATACTACTTTCCATAGACAAGTGCATGACCTCAGTCCTCAAAACAACTTCACCTGTGCCAGGCACAACAGACTTACATAACATACTCTGCTAACATTCATAACACATCCGGATCACTCACAGTCTTAAATAATCACAAATCTTACAAAGTCCTAACAAAACTCAATGAATGGAGTTAACGTTTTGAGTCCTGTGGCCTTTCTTCAGAACTGGACTTGAAATGTTAACTGTTTTCTCACCACAGATGCTGCTGGGCTTGTTGGATCTTTCCAGCAATTTCAGTTTTTGTTTCAGATTTCCAGCATCAGCAGTTCTATGTTTTATTATATAAAGCCAGTTAATCCATTCTATTCTTTAATCCCATGTTATGCCACCATTAATAATCTCTAATAATATTAATAATAAGATTAATACCATTAATGACCATTGTCCCTCGAGTATGATCAAATATTTTGTGTTAATACACTATAGAGTTTCTGTGACCTTGTAAATTTTCTTCTATTCCTTCAGCCAGAAATAAAATCCAAAAAAGAAAAGTTGTGAACATGATTTATTTAGATGAGTTCAAAATAAAATCTATAAACTATATTTTAAACACTTAATCATTCTTCGTTATGGTATGTGTAGCAGATGTAATACATACAATCATTTCACAGGATACACAGCACTCACTTTGGAACTAAACAGGAAGGGAGGCCTTAAACTCAACTTAATTTGGCAATTCTGTTGTTTGCAATATAAGCATAGCTGCCTTTTAAAGTACAAAAGTCAAAATCATTATGTAAATGCTTTGCTGCCAAACACTAGTTAACTACATTTAATATCATTTAAAAAATAATCAATGTGCTGATAAAGACATTGCATCTCTTTCTCAAAGATCACAGCAGAAACCTTTTCAGTGGAAATACAGCCATGTATGATAAGTGACATTACAGCCATTACTAATAACTCCAAATTGTACTTATATGGTCTGTGTTGTGAATGCCTATGTAAGGTTAAATAAAAGTTGCTTGTTACATATTTTATCCTGAGCCCTAAACCATTACTGAATGTGGAAGATTGGTCTGGCTAAAAACAGGAAAACAACATTCTTAGCCCAATAAAGAAGGTGGGAAGAAATTAATGATACACTCTGTGACAAAAGGTAGCTGTTTGTATTTCTGCAGTAGTTCTGCTGCCTCTGGAGGCACCTGGGAATACTATAAAGTCTGAAGGGTAAAATCCCTGAGAGGCAATAATCATGCCTCTATCTTATTGTACAAGCTGAAATCTCTGGGCAACAGCAGCAAGTGTAAGAGACAAAAGCTAACAACCTACACTAGAGATGAATATGAATTTTCTGTTTGACCAACTAGCTATAAATATCACATGATTATAGGACCTACCTTTATAAAACCAAATATTCTGCCTTCGTAAGCTAATGCAGTTTTCCTTCTTCAGGTCTATCATTCCAAATGGATTGTTTGGTAAATGCATCTACCTATGCAGATGTCTTTCATATTTCTGGATGAGCAGATATTCTCTCAAATACACTGATGAGGATGACTGTCACCTTCTAATTAAGCCCATGACTAATCACATCAAATGTAACTGCTAAGGTGTCTTGAAACACCACCCGTGAAATGTACAATCTCTACCACCTGGAAGGACAAGGAGAGCAGATATGCGGAAAACCACCATTTTCAAACTCCACTCCAAGCTACACACCATCCTGATTCAGAAAAATATTGACATTACTTTACTGTTGCTGGGTCAAAATCCTGCAATCCATACCTAATCTTCACCTAAGAGTACTTTGGCAGTGCCTACACCACGTGCACTGCAGCAGATCAAGAAGGCAGCTCACCGCCTACAAAAGATAGTTAAAGATGATTAATAGATGTTGAACTTGCCAGTGGAACAGGCATTCTGTGAATGAATAAACAATTGCATCACTTAATTAGCAACCAGCTGTATCTAGGGCAAGTCTCAAAACACAAAATGAAACAAAGCAATTTTATAATTTTATTAAAGAAACACCAACCCCACCATTCAACATGACAGGTGCTATTGTCTTTTGTTTGCCTTCAATGGTAGAAGTCCTCCCCAGTGTGTATCCTGTCTTGAGTATATAGTTATAGCACCTATAAAAAACAAGGTAACTATTATTCCACACTGTCAATTCATCGAATGGAGGCAAAATACTATTCCTATAAGATATTGTATTAACCAACATTTTTTAATTATTTCATGGTATGTGAGTGTCACTGGTTAAGCCCATCCCTAATTTATTGCCCATCATGAATTGTCCAGAGAGTAGTTAAGAAGCAACTACATTGCTGTAGGCCTGGAGTTACATGCAGGTAACGTTCCTGAAAGGCATTAGTGAACCTGATTTTTTTCTTAATAACAATCAACAATGGTTACATGGTATCATTAGGCTAACTTTTTGTTCAATTCCAGATTTTTACTGAATTCAAATTTCCACCATCTGCCATGGTAGGATTCAAACACATATCCCCAAGGTGTTAGTCTAGGATTTCAAATTTCTAGCCTACATTGCCACTACTGCCTCCCCTGAAGTTAGTTTTTAATCTCACCCCATGCCAAACAGTGCTGCACTGGAGCTCTATGGGTTATAAAGGCTGGACAATAAGCACACATATATATCAACTTGCGTAATAAGTTAATGATGCTGCACAATGTTCTGACTGGCAGAAAAGCAGTCTCTAATTTTTGCTAAAGTTCTTTATATTGAAGAATTAATGCTACACCCTTGGATATATTGACATAAATGAGCAAAGAAACCTTTTAAATTCATATCTGTCAGTGGAAAGTAATCAGAGAAGGAAAACATTTCTGATTTTTGTCTTCCAAGGTTAATTAATTGGAACTACCTTGTAAACACACTTCTCCTTTCCTGCTGCATTGCCTCGTGCTCTCAGCTGAAGTTTAAAAGTGAACATGTTTTCTCGTACGGAACAGATTCTTTTCTATTAAGGTTTTCTTAGCATGTATAGTTTTATTCACTTGTTGTTGGTTATTTTAATGTTCTAGTTTGCGATGTACAAAGCACACTTTGATGATTGTTATGCTTATTAAATGTACAACTGAAAAGGGCCTTCAGGAGGCTTCACTGGTTTATGCTATCAGCATAATCTCACTGAAGGTTCTTGTGCCATGGTGGTACTGTCCCTATCTCTGAGCCAAGAGGCCTGCATTTAAGTCTCATCTGCTCCATTAATGCGTAGCTTTTCTGCAGGTCTCAGCATCAGATTTTGGAAGTCCATGCTCAATATTCTGGGAAATTCCAACTTTTACACATGGGAGAACTCACAGCTTCTTGTCTGCTTTAGAGTCCTTGGCTAAGAGCAATGGGCTACCACTCCAAACACATTCTTTAAAAAATCCTCAGATTAATGCAGAGTGACAATACAAGACTGGCTATGTATCTGGGTCATAGTGGAACAGACAATATACCTCCTGAGAATGAGGTTTTGATGCCTGGGCCACTCCTGCAGAATGTTGCAGTATAGCCTGAAAGGCTATGCCTCGTTATTGTCCTATGCTTATCCCTTCACAACTGGAGTCGACAAAGTGGGAGTGTCCTAGATGGTCAGGAAATGGGAGATTGAGAACAGTCCTCTGATTTGAGGATGAGGATCAAGACATTAACCAGGAGGGACATCCAAAGACATTCAAGACACTGTAATACACAAAAGCCCAGACAGAACCTAACTGAAGCCTATTTCCAGGATGAATGCACTGAGTTTGGACTTCATTTCATTATGTGACTTGGTGTTGGCTTTATGGCAAGCAGCCCTGGTTATTTCTGCTCTCCTTGAACTTTTCAGTTGCTAAATAAATGTTTTCTAATCTATATGATTGTATGTGTGATAGCTTCAGGTAATTCTACCTTCAAGTCTGTGCACTTTACAGGTCTTCCTCACCATTCAGGAGAAAGCAGACAGGGCAGTAACATCAGACTGAGGTTAAGTGGCTTTACAGAGTTCAATTAGAATATGACATCACGTGATATAAAAGCAAAGAACTACAGATGCTGGAAACCTGAATCAAAAACCAAAAGTGCTGAAGAAACTCAACATATCTGGCAGCATCTTTGGAGTGAGAAACAGAATTAATATTTCAAGTCCAGTATGACTCTTCATCAGAACTCAAATGAAAGATCACTGGAATTGAAACATTAACTCTGTTTTTCTCTTTACAGATGCTGCCAGTCTTCTTGAGTTTCTCCAGCACTTTCTGTTTTTGCTGTACATGTCTGAGTATTGTATAGTGAAGTCTTTTATAATAAGCAGCTGATTCACAGTAATACTGAGGCATCTCCTTTCCTCCACCCCTTCGACCATGACCTCCAGGTGTCTGTTGGCAATGCAAAGGTCTAACCTGCCTTTCTGCACCATGCCCTCAGTGATGATAGTGAAACAGTACACTGTGCAAGGCAGTTTGTGGCTTGTAGTGCCTGAAGTGGATTGCAGCGATGGTTTATATATGGAAGAAGCAGAAACATCACAAAGTCCTGACGACAGTGAACACTTCCATCTCTTCTGTAAACGATTCCATGAGCTGGGCACCATACAGGACAGTTGTATTATTGCTGAGGCAAACAGTGGAATTTTGCAGGAGAAATGTCAACATGTGTCATTGCTCATGATAAATCTCACAGAGAAAAATACTTTGCCAAGAAAATGTGGGCAAATTCAGCCCTAAACGTTTGGAGGTTACTTTATTATTTTCTTCATTTTTTACCTTAAGCAGTTTTCCTCCCTCAGCACTATTTGACAGAGGTCAGCTGAAATAAATTTATAGTTGTTTATCAATTTTATTACAATGTGCCTTGCAGGATTCATGTTTGATTGGTCCTGTAAAATTAGGCTGCATTGCAGATTGATGCTGGATTGAGAGTAAAGTGCAGACACAGGCCAATTGGCCCAACTTGTCTAGGCTATTGTCATGACCCTCCTCCCACACCTCTTCATCTAACCCTTTGAACTTATCTTTCTGTTCTTTCCTCCCTCATACACTTATCTAGTTTCCCCTTAAATTTACCAATGCCATTCATCTTAGTGGTAGCATATTTCATATTCTTCCTATTCCTTAGGTAAAAGATTTTTCCTGAATTCCCTGTTGAATTCTTTGGTGATTGCTAGTTCTGGACTCCATACAAGTGAAAACAGTTTCTCCATGTCTACCCTATCAAACCATTTCATAATCTTAAATACTTCTATCAGGTCATTACTTACCATCTTCCTTTCCCTCTCTGGAGGGAGAGGGTCAGATCCTATTGACTGTGTTGCTTGGATATAACTCTCTAGAATAACACCAATACTTGTCAATATGACAAGAGATTGCGGTTGAAATAAATTCATTAACCCACCTTTAAAACAAGAAAGGATTTAAAGTGTTCAAGGAATGCGCAGACTGAGTGGTTCATATAATCTTATTTCTTGGAAATGAAAATTTGATTCCAATCCAAAATTTTTGGTTTCTGTCCAATGCTGTATAGAAAAATCCATTATCTTGTTAAATTAAATAAAACCTTAGTTAGCCTTATCCACAAAATCACATCTTTATCTCCTTCCTATATTCTATACTCTTAGATACAATTTACAAGATACTGGGATTTTAAAGGACTACTTCCTCATAGGCGGTCATTTGGAGGAGGTTAATCTCTACAAGTTATTATATTATTATTGCCTGTGACTTGTGCAAGGATTTAGGTACATGACTGTACTGCAGACTGTAGATGAACTGTTGAAATGAAACCGTATGAACACAAAGGGAAGAATTGTCCCCCCTTTGCATGGAATGGTGGGAAATACGGAGGGAATGAAAAAGATCATTGATTTTTAGAGTGAAGGAAGGATTAGGAGTTTGAAGTGATGAGCCTCTGAGTGGACTTGATGCACACAATAGTGATTGTTGTAGGTGAGAGACATTTGCAGAGTTAGAGTCAGTGGTGGCCCGTGAATGTGAGGTAGCAGAGAGAAAATATGACACTTCCTACTGCAGAACACAGAAGATCATTCAGCTTCTTCTTGTACTGTTAGGTATCCCGCTATACCTGGGACACAGCACTGTTGCAATTTGGGTTTGGGCTGATATGGAGTTATGGTGTGGCCTCCTGTGGCAGTCTGCAGGTAAAAGGACTGTCCTCCTCTCCATCTCCCTGCCCATCAAGACCTCGAAATCCCAGTCTGCAAAGCAGACAGTGACCTTTCCCTTCCGCTGGGCTGTGTCCTGAAAGTAGAGACTGGAACACAATTCCTGGCTTTCAGGGTCTGAAATGCTGTGCTTTAAAAATGGCACCAGTGACATGAACACTGGAAAGTCGTGGCAGTAGTGAGGACTGCTGTCTCTCAGACAACTTACTTCCCCAAGAAAAATACCTAAGATCTTCATGAGATGAAAAGCAGAAAGGTGCATGAGAAAATATCACTCTGAGCCATGGCGAACTGGGTGCCATGAATCACACTCAACAAAACAGTTTTACTGAAAATAGGAAAATTATGCCCAAATATTAAGGTGATCAAATGAAAAGTAAAATGCTTAGCAAACTAAATCATGAATCGAAAGAAGTAATTCCTTCGTCAGTACCATGTTTTGAAATAAGGTTTCGCCGAGCTTCTGATTGAACCTCCTCTCCTTATTTTCCCTCTCCTGGGTCACTCTTTATTGCCTGCCACCAAAAGGAAAACCTAAATGTTCACTGCTGTGTTGCTGAAATAATATTTGTGCATTGCAGAATTATATTTCCAAGTCCCTTAATCAGATCAAACAGATCAAGTGATAGGAATAATACTAATGGGAAAAATGCTTCTCATCTAAAAGAAGATTTTCATTTCTCATGTGAAATATTAAGAAAGCTTTGACAAAATACCACATAAAAGATGGATTAACAGAATCAAGGCTAATGGAATAGGAGGGTCTGTGCTGAAGTGGTAATATATTTACTTAAGGACAGAAACCAGTAAGTTGTGAAAGTAGTTAATTTTTAGACTGAAGGATATGGGAGGCAATGGTTTTCCCCAAGGGTCAATGTTAGAACCATTTTTTGTTTGTTAAACCATATAATAATCAATTTTCTGAAGAATGGTCCCAACCCGAAACGCCCCCTTTCTTGTCCCTCTGATGCTGTCTGGCCTGTTGTGTTCCTCCAGCTCCACACTTTGTTATCTCTGATTCCAGCATCAGCAGTTCTTACTATTTCCGTATAAATTAATTGGATTGTGCAATAGAATACATTTTCAAAATATTAGAATAATACACAACTTAAAGGAGTGGCAAATATTGATATTGATTGAATATGAATTGCTTAAAACATGATGAAGGAAATCTGGTAGAAAGGACAGATAAGTTTTACACCCCTGGTTGCAGGGGATGCAGTATTTCTTTTGCAAGTATTACATCTCTTTTTTTCACAATAAATTTTAAATTTAACCAGGTTGCTGATGCCAACTTTATAGGCCCCAGCCATTATTAAGTTTGGTGTAAACAACAAGTCAGATGGGTTTCTTTATTCAACAACAAGTAACTGGTTTATTTCCAAAAGAAAACTCATTCAAATAAAGATGCGAAGATTATTGGCAAACAGTTTGGATAATATAAATATATGCATTTATAATTCCTTCTGAAAAAAAATTGACATAACGCACACAAAATTATTAAACTCTGTAGATGTTAAATTGAATTTACTTTGGCTAAGTAATCGTTAAAATAATGAAATAGGAAAAGTTGTGAATGCTGTTCTGATTCTGACATTATACTTCACACACAAGCTGTTGGCACTAGGTGTCTTCCTGGAATACTTGCAACTTGTTTGCTGGGGATGTGATAGATTCTAACAAATTCTCTCCATGAATCCTCTGTGAGTGGTAAAGATGACTTTGGTTGGGTTTTCAGCTCACACACTTTGCTGAGAGGAGTTGCAGAGAAAGAAGGGGAATGATGACTGTTATACATCAGACAAATCAAATTCATTCTAACTAATTCAATAACACAATTGTCTTATCCTAAGCACAAACAGGGCCATGTGACCAATCTCTGAAAATTTGCCAGGTTGAATGACCCTAATTGAGTCCCTATTTCTTGCAGATGCAATATTGTTGCTGTTGTACTCATGCATCTTTTTCTTAGCAGAGTGTACTCTGTTTAAAAGTTCGAGATGTGTGCATATATGGGCACACATATCTTTTAAAAATTACTATTTGGACACAGCCCATTGTTACACAACTGATAGATGGAATTTACTACAGAGAAGTATGAGGTGATGTATTTCAGCCAAAGGAATAGAGAGAAGCAATATAAATTAAATTGGTCTGTTCTAAATAGTATGCAGAAATTATTGCAGGGGCAGATTCATTTTCGTTGAATGTAGCAGGACGTATCAAGAGAGCAATTAGCAAAACACATGGAATGGCTGTCATAAATAAAAACATTAAGTACAAAAACAGGGAAGTTGTGCTGAATTTCTGTCAAGCTTTAGTTAGACCCTAACTGGAGCATTCAGTCAAGTTCTGGTCACCAGACTTAGGAAAATTGTAAGGCGTCATGAGACAATGCAAGAGGAGATATACCAGAATGGTTCCAGGTTGGGGGAATTTTAGCTACAAGGTTAAATTCGAAATGCTGGTATTGATCTCCTTGGAGCAGAGCAAATTTAGGGGAGATTTAATAGAGGAGTACAAAATTAGGACAGGTTTAGGTGAGGGCAGACAAAATAAAATGTCCAATTAGCAGTTAGTACAAGGACTTTTGGACGTAGATATAAGAGTTTGGCCAAGAGATGAAAAGGGAATGTGAGGAATAACCGTTTAAGCAGTTGTTGGTTATGACTTGTAACCACTTGCCAACAGGGAGTGATGGAAGTGAAAGCAATCATGGGTGATGGTGGCAGCATGGCATTGCCAATAGACTGGTAAAGCAGAGTCCCAGGCTAATGGTCTGGCCTCATTGATTCAAATCCCACCATGGGAGCTGCTGAATTTGAATTAAATTAATCGATCTGGATTATAAAACTGGTGTGAATAATAACTAAGAAAGCATCATTGAATGTTGTAAAAACCCATCTGATTCACTAATGTACTTTAGAAAGGAAATGTGCTTTACGTACTTGGACTGCTCTACACGCAACTCCAGATTCAATCCACAGTAATGTGGGTGATTCTTAAATGCCCTCTGAGATGGGCTTGCAAGGTAGTCATTTCAAGGGCATTTAGGGATAGATGACAAACACTGATCTTATCAGTGATTCCCAAAAATGAAAAATAAAATCAATTGTTTCAAAATTATTGGATGGGCACTTGAAGGAAATGAACCTACAGAGCGATGAGGATAGAGTAGGGGAGAGGAACTGACTGGATAGCTCTGCAGAGAACCAGTATAAACTCAATTGGCTCAATATCCTCCTTCTTTGAGGTAAGTTTTTCTATGGCTTTTTTAAATAGAATGTACAGTATAGAAACACACCATTTGATCCAAATATTCTATGCTAACATTTATGCTTCATAAATGCCTCCTTCCATCTTACTTAATCCCACTGTACCAGAATAAACTTCTATTCCTTTCTACCTCATGCACTTATTTAGCTCCCCCTTAGTTGCAACTATGCTATTTGCCTTAATTATATAGTTGTAAATTTCATATTCTCAATATTTTTTGGGTAAAGTCCTTTCTTTTGAATTCCCTATTGTTCTAATTCATGATTGCCTTACATTAATGGCCCCTATTTTTGAAATTCACCCTGAGTGGAAACATTTTCACCACATTTGTCCCACTGAAACTTTTCATTCTCTAAGACATCTCGATCAGGGCTCCTCACATCAACTCTGTGATTGAACAGAACTTAATTATTGCTATAATGAAATTTAAGTTTTTCATCTTGCACTTATCAGATCTGAAACACTGCAAAATCAGCCTTAGGAAGAAAACAACAATTGATATGGATAAGAAGAGGCAGCTTCTTTGCAGGGCTATGGTTAACAGGAACTGTTAATTGTCATAATGACCACACTAAATTCAAAGAAGGCAAGTAGACCCTGATTGTTCAGTGTATTGTCACGGGGATGCAACAGGGATTAATTGCCTCCATAGCACTTTCCTCAATGAAAAGGTGTAATGTGTGGACACCTTTTTTCTAACAAAGAAGGGAGCCCTGTGTGTGAATAAATATAGCTTCTAGCATGCTTTCATATCTGTTACTCCAAAACAAAAGCCTTAGGATGAAGTAGATATGATTAGTACACTAATGCCCATTTCATTTGATTAATATGGATCCCTTGCTTGATTCGACTTATAATTTCTCATTTTCCACTCTAATTCTCTTTCACTTCAGCTTTTAACCTTTAGTTTTTGAACTGTCTTACTCCAGCACAGCTGTAACAGTTAGCATTCTGCATTAACTCAGAATCTGCGATCACCATTATGATTATTTTATTATTAGTTCTCCTTTTATATGCCATTCTTTTCTGTTGTAAGAATGTGAAAAAGAACACTTATGTTGTTATTTAAAACCATGTGTGGCATTTCATAATTCTCTCCTTATTTGAATTTCTATTCCTTTAAATTAGAATAATCTGATAAAGTCGTAATATACGTCATGCATGGTAATACAATTTTAAAAGGATCAGGAAGCCGCCTTTATACAATTTGCTAATGCATGCAATTGAGCCCAATAAATGCACAATACTTGAAATGTCTTGAAGTACTTGTCCAGTGTCTGTTTTTCTCATGCTGTTGAACTCTTTCTTAAAGAAAGCCTACTTTATGCTCAGAACGAATGTCCTGTCTTGGCTAATCTTTTGCAATGGGCATTTCCAACATTTTAGGCATAACTAAAGTGTTCTGTTTATTTATTACTTGTTCACCCCTTTCTCCAGTAATTTCCTCCCTCCCTGGTTGGTGTATGGACTCAGGGACAGGAGTCACCCCAACTGGCAGTTGTTCATGGCCTAGCCCTGACAATCAGGCTACTCTATCAGGTTGAGCAAGTATCTACCATTACCTGTTGCCTACATAAGCAGGGGCATAGAATATTATCATGAGCAAAAGCTACCATATGTTTTACCTCTCTGATCAGAACAGTGGAGTCTGTGGAGATTTACTTAGATATGAATTACAAATTAAAGTTTGATGGTGCACTCAGATGTTTAAGTGAATTAACAGTAATCTGCCTAAGTACAGGGTTATACACCAAGCTATGCCTATGCACTTGCATGCTGATGATATTCAATTACATTTTCAATGGTTTTGAAGACTATAATTATTTTAGTGAAGAAGATTAAACCATTTCCTTTGACTCCCCAACACTCACTGTTGCTGGGTAGATTAACTCTTAATGAAATTGTTATGATAGACAGACAAACAGCCAAAATCAAATCAACCTTTTTACCTCTGTATGTGCAACACAGTAATATTAAAACTTTCAAAGACCCTCAAAATTTACCCCAATGGTTCCTCACCATATTTTTATGAAAAATCAATCCCAGACTCTGCGAATAATCAATTCTGGTTCATATCATTGACTTAACAATTTTATTAACAGTACAATAACTTTAGCAGAGTAAAATTAAACAAGAAATTAATCTCATTGGTCTCTGCCATTAACACGAAAACCTTTGTTTTCATCCCGATTCACATAAAAGATAGACAGACAAACATACACTGTTAAGAGATAAATAAAAGAAATAACAAAACTAACCAGGTTACTTAAGCGGTTTTCTTGATGCATTGTTCCACAGTCATAGATGATGGTTTCTTGGTTGAATGTATGAAAATGTTGATCAAGGTCACCTTTATAGTTCACTCAAATAAAGGCAGTAAGACTTATAACTTAGTTTTCTATTCTCTGGAATTCCAACAGCTGATAAGGGAGGTTAAGCAGAGAGCTTTCAAATCTTCATGCTGTGATATCAGCAGCCAGATTCCTTCTCACAGTAAACATGGTCCAAAACCCAACTCAAATCCTCATCACTCCCTGGCATATTGACCATCTCTTCCATGAGGCAGCAGTTAGCTTTCAACATCTGCCATCAGCTTGAGCATAAAGTCTTTTCCAGGCTCACAAGCACCAATTCCCAAGCACTGATGTCATTATTAATCAACTTCTGCTATCTGTTTGGATTTCAAGACTAGGCGGCACAATTTTAAGGTGAGGAGAGAGATTTAAAAAAGACATAAGAGACAAATTTTTTATACTGAGGATGGTTCGCATGTGGAATGAACTTCCTGAGGAAGTGGTGGGTGGGGGAACAATTACAATGTTTAAAAGACATTTGGATAAGTACATGAACAGGAAACGTGTAGAAAGATATGGGCCAGGAGTAGGCAGGTGGGTTAGTTTTGTTTAGGATTATGTTAAGCATGGACTGGTTGGACCAAAGGATCTGTTTCTGTGCCATATGGCTCTACAACGCTCTTTCCCAGTGACGAAATGTTTGCAGAACCTTTTGATCAGGCATAACCTGCAGTTAACTTCCAGGTCTGACCTGATGAAAATCTTGTTTAATCTGTTTTCCTTTTAACACAAACTGTTGCTGTTGTTCAAAAGTCAGCCTTAGCTCACATTTTCCAGTTCATGGCTCCAAACCAAAATTAATAAAATAATAAAATAAACATAATAAAAAATCAGCGAAGGCTCTAAAAAGATGAATGAGTAACAGTTGATTTTCAGTGACACATATTATGGTTAGAGACACAGATGAATTGAGTTATTAATACAAATGCAAAATATTGGAAATCTTAAATATAAACAGAAATTGCTGGACAGCCTCAGCGGTGGAGGGTATACTATTCTTTTTAAATGTCTGTCTTCCCTTCACCACCATTAACAACCACTTTGCATTTTGCTCTGAACACAATTAATATCTGTTCCATTTGCTCCTTCTCCTCCTTACTGTACAGCATAAAATACAATTTTCCAACTATTTTCAGTTCTGAAGAGTGTTATCAGACTTCAAATGTTAACTGTTTCTCTCTCCACAGATGCTGCCATATCTACTGAGTTTCTACAGAGCTTTCTGTTTTTATTTCAGTTTAAATTGAACTTGTTTTGTTCTCTTTCACCAACAGGCAGAAGTGTTCTTAAGTTTTCTCATTTCCTTCCCATCTTAAAATAGTCCATTGTATGTTCTTCCAAAGCTTCATTCATGGAATACAATTTAAAACTAACCCTCAACAAACTCTTTAGTGACAAATGAGAAGTAGGTACCTTTTCATTCAAATATGGGGAACGATTATCACAACACATATACACACATAAGAACACAAGAAAGAAAAAGGAAAAGAGCAAAGTAGTTACAATTAGGAATAACTTATAAATCAAAGATTGAGATATGAATTCATATGATTCTTCTCTGAGTCTAGAAATTTAGTCTCCTATGATTGTTCTTGCAGTTGAATGTGGGTGGGTACAGTCAGTTGAACTTGAAGAATACTTTGTGGAGTTGATGAAGATGCACCAATAAGATGTTGGTGCACAGAATTGGTCTACCTTTTGGTGAATTTACGGTTTCTTCCAGAAACCAGGCATTGACGAATATTGAGACTAAGCCTGCAGTTCCCGGACATCTCTGCAGGAGTTCCTCAGGATAGTGTCCTCTGCCCAACCATCTTCAGCTGCTTCATCAATGATCTTCATAAGGTCAGAAGTGGGGATGTTTGCCGATGATTGCACAATGTTCAGCACCATTCATGACTCCTCAGATACTGAAGCAGTCCATGTTCAAATGCAACAAGATCTGGACAATATCCAGGCTTGGGTTGACAAGTGGCAAGTGACATTTGCACCACACAAATGCCAGGTTATGACCATCACCAATAAGAGATAACCTAACCACCGTCCCTTGACTTTCAACGGTGTTACCACCACTGAATCCCCCACTATCAACATCCTGGGTGTTATCATTGACCAGAAACTCAACTGGACTCACCACATTAACACAGTGGCTATAAGAGCAGGTCAGAATACTATGGTGAGTAACTCACCTCCTGACTCCTTAAAGCCTGTCTGCCATTAACAAGGCACAAGTCAGGAGTGTGATGGAATACTCCCCACTTGCCTGGATGAGTGCAGCCCCAACAACACTCAAGAAGTTTGACACCATCCAGGACAAAGCAGCCCGCTTGATTCACCAAACATCCACAAGCATCCACTCCCACCAGCACCGACGCTCAGTAGCAGCAGTCTATACTTATCTACAAGATGCACTACAGAAATTCACCAAAGATCCTCAGACAGCACCTTCCAAACCCATGAGCACTTCCATCTAGAAGGACAAGGGAAGCAGACATTAGGGAACACCACCACCTCCAAGAGCCCCTCCAAACTACTCATCATCCTCACTTGGAAATATATCGCTGTTCCTTCACTGTCACTGGGTCAAAATCCTGGAATTCCCTCCCTAATGGTATTGTGGATCAACCTACAGCTGGTGGACTGCAGCAGTTCAAGAAGGCAGCTCACTACCACTTTCTCAAGGGCAACTAGGGATGGGCAAGAAATGTTGGCCAGCCAGTGACACCCACATCCCACAAATGAATAGAAAAAAAAAGTCTGTCTGTAGTGTCACTACTTAATTCTTAGCAGACTGCTTCTGTATTAATGGTGGGTTGTTCTTACCAGACTGAAGTGATTATGTACCTCACCAGAGGCTGTTAAGGAGAGGATGAGATGGTTAAAAGACAAGCCCATTAAGGAGTCAGTTTCAATTCATGTGTTTGGTTATCATATGTCTTGTCAGAGGGTCCAATATGCATTTTGGAGATAAATTGGATTATTAGAACCTCCCCTGATATAATAAGGTTAATCTTTTAGGGCTCAAGTCAACTGATTGTCCATATGCATGAGGTGAATGGTGGGTATTGAGTACCATTTCGGCTATAATCAATTTCAATAACTTCCCTTTGTCAGGGCGAGTTGGCAAGACGTATCATCTTCTGTTCATTTGTGTTTGTTTGACTGAATGTCCACACAATGCAAGTGTGTGAAAGTCCAGGAATATGGTCTAAGCTTTGTCCTGTTCCTTCCCAGAAGTTATAGTCAATTTGATTAAAGACTGCCATATTTTAATGTAGCACAACCCTTTTTCAAAATTTAAATAAGCAAGTATAGCTTTTCCCAGGTCACAGGAAAATAGTTAAAACAATTTATGATCTCTCTCCATGTCTTATGGACATGATGCATGAGTTTGGGGAAGAATATTGGCCAGATTGTCTTCTACATTCATGTGAACATGTAGACAGGGTCGGATCTTAAGACTTTGCACAAAAAAAAAGTCATAAGATTGTAACACTGCTATGGCACTGAAATGACAGCATAGACCATAGGCTTGAGTCCTGAAATGAAGTTTATACTAATAATAGGATCTGCTGGAGGAAGTCAGCAGGTCTGGCAGCATCTGGGAGAGAAAGAGAGTTAACGTTTTGGGTCTAATCTGACTCTTCTTTGGAACTTGAAGAACAAACATGAGACAAAAACATTATTTCTATTTCTCCTTCCACAGATGCTATCACACCCAATGAGTTACTCCAGCATTTGCTGTTTTTTTTTAGATCTCTCACATCTGGAGTACTTTGCTTTTAGGCCAATAACATTTTGACTCAAAAATGAGAGTGAATTGAAGTGACAAAAGAGTCCAGACATTTTATTGCATTGACAATGCTGCCATTGGGTCCTTCTACAATTCTGTCATTTTCAATTATTAACATTCTCTCTGACTTTCTCAATTTATCCTATTTTTATTGAATTGAAAAAGTACAATAAAATTAATTTACATATATCAGGTTCCTTCCTTAAAAATTAAATGTTCCAACAATTCAAATTGCTCAACACATAAAATTGGAAAGAACCCACAAACAGCAAGCAGCAAGATACTGGGATAACTAACACAACATTAATTATTTACTCATTTCCTCTTAAAGTCAGCAATGTGTGTTAACAAAACTCTTTCATGAATGTTAACTGAAAGGCCCAACCGACATTTCCTCAAGGATGCTTATTCTGAAAAAGTAATCAATTTATTTTCCTTTTGCAAATATTTTGCTTGTTAACTCAGCCATGTGTCAGCTGAAGGATCATTTTAACCTAAGTGCCAAGGTGAAGTCTCCCTTTATTTTCAATAAGCTATACTTTGGTGCAGGCTGGCTACCGAATAGCTGCAAGCCTCCAATGATAACTCCTGGCAGATGATTTAGTTTGCAACATTGCTTTTAGCTGAGGAGAAATTGAGTAAGTGCTACCCGTCTTCCAGTCAGATGGCTACCTGGGAAGCCTCAAGTTTAAAGCAAACACTCTCAACCCTTTCTATTATAGGGACTGTGAATAAAAAGCAGGTCTCATGGGTAAACTGGGTTTCAAGGCCTTGATACTCATATGAACAAGGAACTGGAATAGGCTACTCAGCCCTTTGAGACTGTTTCTCCATTCAATAAGATCATGGCTAACCTGATTTTAACCTCAACTCTACAGCCCTGCATACCCCCAATAACCTTTCATCCCTTTAGTAATCAAGAATATATCTACCTCTGTATTAAAACATATTTAACATTTCTGCATCCATTGCCTTTTGAGGAAGGGGGTTCCAAAGGCTCACAACCCTCTGAGAGAAAAAAATGTTTCCTCATCTCAGTTCTAAATGGGTGACCCCTTTATTTTAAACTATGACACTTTGTTCTAAATTCTTCTACAAGAAGAAGCATCCTTTCAACATCTAAATGGTCAAGTTAGAAACATAGAAACATAGAAAATAGGTGTAGGAGTAGGTCATTCAGCCAGTCTAGTTTGCTCCACCATTCAATATGATTACGGCTGATCATGCAATTTCAGTATCCCATTCTCACTCTCTCTCCACACCCCTTGATCCCTTTAGCCACAAGGGCCACGTCCAGCTCCCTCTTGACTTTATCTAACGAACTGGCCCAACAGCTTTCTTTAGTAGAGAATTCCATTAGTTCACAACTCTCTGAGTGAAGAAATTCTTCCTCATCTGAGTCTTGAATGGCTTACCCCTTATTCTTAGAATGTGACTCCAACTTTTGGATTTCCCCAACATTGAGAACATTTTTCCCACATCTAGCCTGTCCATTTCCATCAGGATTTTACATGTTTCTATGTGATCCTCCCTCCTTCTTCTAAATTCCAGTGACTTCAAGCCCAGACAATCTAACCTTTCTTCATATGTTAGTCCTGCCATCGCAGGAATCCCTAGTGAACCTTCATTGGACTCCCTCAAGAGCAAGAATGTCCTTCCTCAGACTAGGAGAGCAAAACTGCACATAATACTCTCGGCGTGGCCTCACCAAGGCCCTGAATAAAAGCAGCAAGACATCCCTATTCCTATATTCAAATCCTCTCACTATGAAGACCAGAAGTTACTGTGAAGTTACCTCAGGATCTTAAATGTTTCAATTAAATCACCTCTGACTCTTCTAAACTGCAGGTCTAGACTATCAAGTCTTTCCTCATAAGGTGATACATTCATTCCAGGTATTAGTCTAATAAGCAGGATGACAGTATTGCTGTAAATATGACAAATGTCTTTGATGCATGGTTACAGCATTCTCTGTGGAATCTCAAGTGCTGCATTCATGTTTGTTGATAGAAGCAAAACTGTGCTTGATATAAGCTGTGGTCTTTCTGCCCATTCATGCAATGCCTGAACATTACAGATTAGTTTCACTTCAAATTAGCTGATTTCATTTGAACACTATAGTAAAATATAATCAGTTTCAGCAGTTCATGGCAAAGGAGTGGGAAAGTGGCCAATATTCCTGTTCTTGGTCCTTATCCAGTGCTTGTGTGAACATTAGTTGAGAGCACTTTGGGTTCAATAGTTTACTTCAACTTGACAGTCAAGATATGAAAAAAAAACAATCACATTGAATCACTTGAATCATAGTCACTTGCATAAAATATTGGCATGCTGTGGGACTGTATTCTAACCAGGAGTCATCATCTTCAGGTCAGGTATGGGGTGTGGGGTGGTTTGAGGGTTAGGGGAAGATACACAAGCTTAGCAATGAAATCGGTTAGTTGTGACTTCTGATTGGATAGTGATTAAATTAGCATCTTGCACCAATAAGGAATTGCAGACAATTTGTATTCGATAGAAATGCCTTTATTGTTTTGTACTGATGTCATTGGACTGATGCCAGCTAATTAAAATCTCAGTTGTCTCATAGAATTAACATACCCTTTAATGCTGTTCCAGAAATAATGAAATCAACAAGTCATTTTATATTAAATTCCTCAGTTCTACCCTAAATTTCTACTCATAAAGTTTTACTGAAAAACATGAAACAAATATTTCATGTAAGTTTATTTATACTCCACAGCTGGCATTCCATTTCTTCCTTTCTATAGGTGGCATTACCAGAACTGATTCATTTTCTGAGATCTGCAACTCTCAGCATCACTTTCATAATTCATTCAGAATGTTTATTGACATCTCCTTTCCCTCCTCTCTTAAGGTGCACTGGGAATTCTAAACAGTTAATGCTGTCAAAGTATCTCTCATTGTCTGTTTTCTTCCAATCCTTCTTTTTCTTGATAATCTTCTGTTTGAACCTGTCTCTTTGTCAATACTCAGGATGACTTTGAAACTTATGGCACAAAGTTCTGAGAACTCAGAAAACTGTTTTAGATACAAGTAGCAGGATTTACCCAAAGTTAAGAAGGGTATTGAACTATCAAACTCACTTTAGACTAGATGGAGGCCATTTTTTATTAAATGCTGGTTCATACATGGGCACCCACATGTTGTTGAGGTATAATTCAAATCCCTTTATTGGTCATAAGCACATGATCTAAACTGATAGTTAGCTGTAGTACTGAGGCAGTGCTGATTTGATGGTGGTGCTGACTTTAAGCTGAGATGTTAAACCAAGGTTCTGCCTGTTTTTGCAGGTGACTGCAAAAGGTCTTGTCGCTCTGTTCAAAGATGATTAAAGGAGTTTTCCTTGTGTCTTCGCAAACAGTCATTCCTCAAGTAGTACCAGCAAGACAAGCCAATCAGCCAATCATATGGCTTGCTGCTTATGGGTTTTGTTTAGTGTAGGTGGTTGTCACATTTTTCTAATTTCATAACACCAACATTGTAACCCAATCCGCCAATTTTAAACATTCATTCAATGCTCAACCCCTTTCCATTTCTGTTGTCTCCTCCTGCATGACATCCCTTTAAGAACTTGGTGTTCCTCCAATTCTGGCCCCTTGTGCATCCCAATGTCATTCACTCTACCAGTGCCAGTATTTCTTCAGCTATCAAGTCCTTAAGCTCTGGAATTTCATGATTGACAGTCCTTTTTATCTCTCCCTCACTCTCTCCCATTCAAAGTTATTCCTTAAAACCAAACACATTGGTCAAGTTTTTGGTCATTTGTCCTAAACTCATTTTTTGACACAATGTCAGTTTTTATCTAATTAAATTTCTACAAAGTGCATTGGGACATTTTCCTATCACACATGCAGTTGTTGTTATGTGCAGCAGCACATCAAGTTGAATTAATACGGGAAGGATGAATATTCTGAAGTTTTGTTTGATTACCTTTGGAGATCAAGGGTCTTTATCCAAAACAGTTGATAAGGAGATTAAATAAGTGTGATTAATATTCATAACAGAACAGACATTACCTGGGCTACATTAGCACAAGACTTGATGTACTGATTAATATTCTAAACCATGTGTTAGTTCAAAAGGGGAATTAAATATTATCCTTAGCATATCAGACCAACAAATGTTCACTGGCTCAGCAGTCTTATGTTTCTCTCAAAACTGTTTTGGTAAATAGATCAGGCAACTTCACAATAAGCTCTCAAAAGAAGTGAACGTAAGAATGTGCAAAATGTAGCTTAGCTAAAGAATGCAACAGTAAACTGGCTTTCCATTAAAAATTATTGGAAATAATTATATTTTTGTCAAGTTTTTTTCACGTAGCTGCAAACATTGTCATATTTTATCTTGAGAGTTCATTAATCATATTTACAATTTCTTTTCTGGGAAGTAATATTGATGGAGCTGAAGTGGTTTTAGTTCTTGACATCTCAGCTCCCTTGGTACAAAGTTTCACATTTCTCTCCATAGCTCTCTGCTTCTAGTTTTAAATCCTTCCTTAAATTTACCCACACCTAACATGGGTGGACTGAAACAGAACAAAAAAACAGAAATTGCTAGAGAAACTCAGCAGGTCTGGCAGTATCAATGGGGAGAAAACAGAGTTAACATTTCGAGTCCAGTGACTCTTGAGCAGAACTGATAGCAGTTTGGAAAAAGTGTTTTTTATGGTGAAGACAGAGTTGGATGAGTGAGGAGAGAGATGAGCAGTTAGGTGGAGATGGAACCCAGAGAGAGAAAGAGGGAGAGAGAGAGAGACATAGGAAAGGGGTAAGCAGGCAAGGGGATTATTGATAGTAAGCCAGATGAAAGACGAGCTAAATAAATGCTAATGAGGGCTAAGAACAGACAAGAAAGGGTGACTGTGCTCAAAGCAACCCATGACATGACAGGACAAGGGTATGCTAGTGGGTAAAAAACATGGAAGGATGTAATCAGGCTTTAAAGTTATAGCACTCTAGCTGAGGCAGCAGGGTCCCCAAATAGAAAATGATATGTTGATATTCGAGCTTGTGCTGAGGCTTGCTGGAGCATTGGAGCAGGCCTGCAACAGGAATGTTGGTGTGGGAATTTGGTGGTGATTTGCTTTCAGGCAAGTGGAAGCACAGGGTCAGTTTTGCAGACAGAAAATGGCTATTCTGCAAAGCAGTTGCCCAGTCTGCGTTTCATCCCCCCACTGTAGAGGAGATCACATTGTGAACAGCAAATATAGTAGACTAGATTGAATGAAGTGCAGATAAATCACTGCTTTACCTGGGAGGAGTGTCTGGAGCCTTGGTTAGCAAGGAGGGAAGAAGTAAATGGGCAGGTATTACACCTTCTGTGATTGCAGGGGAAGGTGCTATGGGATGTGAGGAGGTGTTGGGAATAGAGTAGGTATGGACCAGGGTGTCTTAGAGAGAATGGTCCCTATGAAACGCTGACAAGGGAGGAGGGGAATATGTTTCTGATCATAGCATCCTGCTGGAGGTGACAGATATGGGAGATTACAATTGGATGAAGAAGCTGGTGGGCATTGTCAGTATTAAGATGCAAATGCCACTACCCATCATGATCTTTCCCTCTGAATAGAAAAACAAAAGTCCCAAAACATTAATTTCATCCTGCAATGACATCCTATAACTCATTGAGTTTAGCATGGGTGACAATTAGGTCCAACTCATGAAGGTTTAGGGCTAAACTCTCTCAATACCTGTGATATTTAAACTACTGCTCAAGACTATGCATACAATCCATCTAGTATGTACACTTCCTTCCTTGCAGGTATTATGCTTAAATTGTTAGGAATACATATCCATATTTAATGACCTCCAGGAATTGGAGTGTGGAATTGTGTACGATATTCGTAATTTTAAGAAAATTGCTTCCCAAGTTTTTGAAGTGACATGTGATGTCTTGGAATTGTTCAAAAGTAATGCAGGCTGTATCTCAGTGCTAATTTCTGTAAAAGAAAATAACATTGGAAAGGAGGTAAGCAAATCTTAAACGTGGTTTGGAAGACATGGGCCTATGTACCTAAGGTTGCCTAGTGACACTTTTTTGGAGTATTTTATCCAGGACACCTGGGTATGTCTGTAGAATGAGCAGATCTCCAAAATGCACATTAAGCAAGTCTCTCTCTGTCTTGAAAAAGAAAGAAGAAACCTTATGGCAGACCAGTTGAACAGATCTCTCTCTCTCTCTCTCTCGCTCTGTCAGCGATGCATTCTTAGGAACGTGAAAAAGTGCCCAATTATCACTATCTATGACTATGACATAAATCCTGACATTCAGAATGTTACTATGATAGTTTATTTCATTCACAGCAAACCCAGGGAGCTCTGAGAAGTCATCCCATTTCATTCTTTAATTTTGGAACCTTGACCCACAAGAGCTTTTTCCCCTTTGGCCCCAAACTATGTAACTGCTGCTGAGCTGTACTGTCTTGCTTACAGTGTGAATATTTTGTTTTCAATTAAAATAAAGGTAGTTTAGTTCCAGATTATAGCTTAGTTGTTAGCCAGTTTTTCCACTTGTTTAAAGAATGTTTGTTTATAATAAATAAGTTGTTTTTGAGTTTATGAAAGGAACCTGGTGCAAGTCCTTTAATTGTGGATGCTCATAATGGGGGAGAAAAATGACCATTTTGGTGATTGAATAAAATCATTTACAATAACAGTATGGCTTGTGGAGTTGATTACCCAAGAGCATTTCTCCCATCAGAGTCATGATAAAATAAGTTTTGGACAATGGCTGCATTGCTGATATGAAATAATGGATACATTTGTACCCATTTCTATTATCAACTACAATGATTTTGTTTTCTTCATTTATAGATTGTGGAGCTTTCTAGCGAAGCCAACCTTTATTGTCCATCTCGAATTACCCTTGGGAGGTGGTGGCTAGCTGACTTATTTAACCAAAGCTATGCTTGATGTGTACAGCCACTCACAGTACATCGATAGGGGATTCAAAAATTAAACAATCACTTGGCAGTCCAGGAATTGATTATTGCTGAAAAGAAAACACATTTGTCAAAGCATTCATCTTGCATTCATAAGAAATACCAATGTAAAGAAAAACATTTTTATATTGTGTGAGAGTGATGAATGATTGGGAAATTGCCTCTGATTGGTTGAGGTGTTACCACAGAGAATGCACTATTCAAACAATGAGTGACAGTTAATGGACAAGATTTCCTTGAGACCATGCCTAGCTAAACTAACATACGCATATTGCAGGATTCTGAACATGAACTTAGGTATGGAATTACATATAGGCCAAGCTGGGTATGGACAGGAGATCTCTTTCCCTAAAACCGACAGTGAACTATTCAGAATTTTATGAAAATTCTGGTAGCTTCAAGGAGCTCAATATAACATATTTTAACAAAGTGCCGTTTTTGTTGTTTGTCATGGAGGATTTCTTTCAGTGAGGCCTACCTATGCGATCATCCCAAACTCTCCTCGTAATGACCTACCACACTCTTCTGGTGCCCCTTTTCTCCAATGCTACTCCAAATTTCCTACCCAGTGTAGCTGTCCACTGCTGGGATAACCTGGGAATACACTGGTGTCCCTGGTGCTGTCACCATCCTGGTACCTCAGTCATGTAAGTGAACAAGGGATTGGCAGTCTGGAGTTGCCCTCCACTGTTGAACACAGTGGCACAACGGCTACAAACCAAGGCTTCTCAGGGCACATAGGTGGCATGGCTGACATCATTATACATACAGTAGCATATCCCTACATCTATCGCTGTTAATGCACCAGGCCAGACAATTCATCAGCCTTAATCACTTCCTAAGCCACTACTATTCTTTCCCCAATGCCCACTATAGCCCAGTATCTTATCATTGATCCATGTGGGACCGTCACATACAGGAAAGCATTTAGTCACTTCAAAGCGTTCACTTTTATTTGCAAACACTAAAAGCAAACAAAAATCAAACAAACAGAAGATGATTTAGCATCTTAGAATAGAAATTAGCTTCTTGCACATTCAGCACCAACAATTTTACAGCGGATTGATGATGACTACACCAAGTTGTAACTGAGTTGCACTGAAACCCTGAGATAACAAGGCGTAGAGCTGGATGAACACAACAGGCCAAGCAGCATCAGAGGAGCAGGCAAGCTGAAAATGAAGAAGGGTCCAGACCCGAAACGTCAGCTTTCCTGCTCCTCTGATGCTGCTTGGCCTGCTGTGTTCATCCAGCTCTACACCTTGTTATCTCAGATTCTCCAGCATCGGCAGTTCCCACTATCTCTGCACTGAAACCCTGTTTGGCGTGTAGCACCTGACACTGCACCTCATAGAGAAGGTGCTGGACCTCCTGCTCAATGTCCTTATCCTCCCGTTTGGAAGACTGCTCCCTCTCTCCCAGTTTATCAGCAAAATTCATATCCTGGCAGCTTTCAGTGTGAAATGTGCAGAGTCTATCTGGCCCTCCACTGGAGGGGCCCAGCTATGCTGCTGAAGCCTACAGCCAGGGTTACAGTGCTGGCCTTGTTAGCAGGAAATGAGCAGAGCGACCTGGCACAGATGACATCAGTCATAGTCTTGATACATTTGTGGGTGGACAATTAAGAGATCCCACAGGATGAGCCAGTCACATAAATGCGGCTGTCAATTTGCTGGCCACTGGTTTAGGATAATTAGTCATTCCTTTGGTTTGCAGATCTCAGTCCAGCAGCTGTCACAGTTCAATCACAGTATCCTGGGACATCCTCAGCCTGCTCAACACTGTATCTCACTCAGTCGAGCAAATAGTGTCGAGGACCAAAATCTCTGGCCCTCCTGAAGGCCCTTCCAGCTGCATCCTCTTCATGTGAAAGCTCTTCTGCCGCTGCTAGTCCTGGGATTTTAGCTTCAGCTGTTCCTCTTCCATCTCTCTGCCCCTTTGTTTCATCGCAGTAACAGAAACTACCGTACCTGCTGTAGCTGGATCCATCAGCCATGCTTGCAATGCATCTGCATTGGGAACAATAGAAACAGAGCCAGTTGTTATTAATGTGCACAGTCAGCATTCACATCATTTACAATTGACAGCTTTGCGTACTTCTTTCAGTGGGACATGGAGTATTCTGACAAGGAAGGCCAATTGAATGCTTCTACGTGGCACTTTGGTATTGGAGCTTATAGAATCCTTACAGTGTGGAAACAGGCCATTCGTCCCATGGCATCCACACTGACCCTCCATACAGCATCGCATCCAGACCCACCCCACTACCCTCTCCCTGTAGCCCAGAGTTTCCTATGGTTAATCCAGCTAGCCTGCACATCCCTGGACTCCACGGCCAATCCATCCAAACTGCACATCTTTCAACTGTGGGAGGATACCAGAGCACCCAGGGGAAACCCATGCAGACACAGGGAGAATGTGCAAACTCCACATGGACAATCAACCAATGGTGGAATCAAACCCGTGTCCCTGGCGCTGTGAGGTAGCAGTGCTAACTACTGAGCCATCATGTCAACTCCCAGTTTATGCCAATGAATGCACCACCAGTTGTGTCACAGAGCCATAGTAGGAGAACATAAATGCTGCATGAGTAACGAATCCTTCTCCTCCCAGCCCCTCATCACTTACTTACAGTTCAGCTGGAGAGGGAGTCAATTCCATGCCCCCATGTACCCCAGGAGGTCTTGCATTAGTTGTGTGCATTGTGATCTTCTGCAGCTTATCTGTAAATTGCAAGAATCAATGATATGAGAACAGATTTGCACCACACAGACTTGAACACTGCATGCACTTCATATGCTCAGCGATATAATTTTACATAATTTTAACCTGCAGTTTGAAATTCTAAGATAGGTGCGACTGCCCCTTGAACGGACTGCTGTTAATCAGAAGTGGAGTCATCTAGACACTGACTTTGTATTGCATGTGGCTCAGTGGTTAGCACTGCTGCCTCACAGTGCCAGGGACCCAGGTTCAATTCCCCCTTCAGGTAACTGTCTCTGTGGAGTTTGCACATTCTCCCCATGTCTGCATGGATTTCCTCCGGGTGCTCTGGTTTCCTCCCACAGTCAAAAGATATGCAGGTTAAATGGATTGGCCATGCTAAATTATCCTGTAGTGTCCATGCATGGGCAAGCTAGTTGGGTTAGCCATGGGAAATGCAGCATTACAGGGATGAGGTAGGGGCCTGCACTTGGGTGGGATGATCTTCAGAGACTTAATGGGCCGAATGGCCTACCTCCATGCTGTAGGGATTCTATTCTACGACACTCAACTGGATGTAGGACTGTGTCCAACTCCTGGTCTGACCAATGATTTTGGCCTTGACTGACTGTACCAGACCCACCTCTCCACCCCAGCCCCATGCAATGACAGCATATTGACTTGACTGAGGACTACTCCCCTTTGAGATTTAGCTATTTGGTTGATGCACATGAGGTGTGTCTGTTGCACAGAAAGCTGTTGGATGCTCTAAGCGTGAGATTGACACAGCACTGTTCTGTACAACAACATGTCCACCTATTAATTGATGACTGCTGACAGCCACGACAAGCTGCCTGGTTTCACATCTGCACTAAATAACAAGGCAAGACGGAAGTGCTGAGAGCCTTTAGCATGTGGCCCAAAGGGCAAAGCATCAAAAGGAACACAAGAAGGCCTTTCAAACCTGCTCTGCCAGTCAATAAGATGACGGCTGGTCTGATTTTAACCTCAACTTTACATTCCCAATAATTTTTCATCCCCTTGTTAATAAAGGCAAGGTGAGGTGGGAATACTGTGAGCGTGCAGGCAGGTGCTAAATGAGTGAGCATTAAGTGAATAAGTAAGCAGCCTTGAGATGCAGTCTGGTTGTCTGTCCCTGTGTAGAAAGTGTCCTGACAGCTGCCCTGCAATGAAAGCTCCCAGTCAGCTCCAAAGTGCAATACTGAAGTGCAGATCTGTACTGTAAGTTGATTGGAGATGTGCCATGATGGTGCAGACAGGCTGGAATTTGTCAGATGCCAAGGTCAGTGGGCATGGAGTGCCTGTAGCTACTGCTCATGGAGTATGCCCTGAAATGTCAGTGCTTGGGGTCTCCAAGTTGAAACTTCAGAGGAACCATAGGCATGCTGAAATCACAGGTACCCACCTTGGGATCTAGTTCCTATTCGGCGAGTGGTAGAATAGAAGAAGGTTTATGAATGATGTAAAACTAAGTAATAATGCGGATGATAATCCATAATCAACCTCTCACCACTCACTAGTGAGAATCTTATCTCAATATCTGGAACTTAGTTGGAAAATACTCTTGATGTCATGAAAGGCCACCTCCAGTTTCATACACATTTCTCCTGGATTTCTTGCCATAGCCCTATCATTCACAGCCTGGGAAGATTCTGTCCATGGTCACTATTAGTGGTACTAGTTTCTTCATTGCATTTAATTTTTGTTGATGGGATATAAATGCTCCGGCTGCTGTGGTAGGCTTTGATTTCATATCTGTAGATCTTTGGCCCAGGTCCCTGGATTACTGGCCTATATTGTTTGCATACACCAGGTCCCTGCTACTAATTCAGTCTGAGTGTTGTGCCATCTCTTGTTCAGTGATGTCAAATGCTGCCAGAAGACATATGAGCAGCTTGCCTTTGTGGAAATGGACACACTCTCCCTATATATTCAGGAGTATGACAATGAACCTCCTTCCATACACCACACACCACCAAATGGCATGAGTAAATCTCCTAATCTTTCATATATGATTTTCTCCAATTACTCCCAATGTACATTGAGTTAACAGATGAGAAGGTAGTAGGAACTGCAGATGCTGGAGAATCTGAGACAACAAGGCATAGAGCTGGAATAACACAGCAGGCCAAGCAGCATCATAGTAGCAGGAGGGCTGACGTTTCGGGCCTAGACTCTCCTGCTCCTATGATGCTGCTTGGCCTGCTGTGTTCATCCAGCTCTATGCCTTGTTGTCTCAGATTCTCCAGCATCTGCAGTTCCTACTATCTCTGATACAATTTTAACCCCACTGCGAAGTCATTTCTGAAGAAGGGTCTAGGCCCGAAACGTCAGTCCTCCTGCTCCTATGACGCTGCTTAGCCTGCTGTATTCATCCAGCTCTACGCCTTGTTGTCTCAGATGAGAAGAGAACTTGTGTGACACACCAAGCTTCTTTAAACTGTAATAAGATGCATAGGCAGCAATGATCATATTCCTCTCAGGTTAATCAGCAAAACCTATTTTCCATAATGATATTGAAAGAATGAATTTGTGATGCTACCTTACCGTAACAGATTTGCTTCATTAACAGAGTAATATCTCCACACCTTGTCCCATACCCCAGGGTACAGCTTTCGGTCTCTGCAATCTCATGTGATTTAGAGGCTTTTGTTGTTTGGCTGCTTCTCACAGAATCCTGCTCTCAACAACCAGACTCCTCTTGATAAGGTGTGCCTTTCTTATTATCACAGTCAGTGATCACAATGTTTTGCAACACAGTGAGTTTTCAAATTACACAAACAAACTTATAAATCATTTATCGCTCGGTCTGAAGACAAAACAAAATAACTGTTCGTTTAACATGAAATCCACCCTTTACCAGGGCACTTTGCTGAAATAAACTCACAAGGATTCACGTTATAAAAATAATATTTTCCAAATACTTTGTGTAAAAGTGGTCAAGAAATTCTGATAGTATTCAGTTCAGATCGTTCTGATATTGTCTACAATGCAGTGCAAATTGTATTTTTTTTTGCTGCCCTGCACAGCATATTGCCATCACTATAAGCTTTGCATTATAAAAGCATGGGGTGGAGCAAGAAAAGGGCAAGAAAGAATTTTCACTGATAAAGTACCTTGCCACATATTCAGAATATACCAAAACATGTCATAGCCAAGTCACTTATAAGTGCACGACGTTAAATATGCAAACATGGCTTCCCACAGCAAGATTACAGAGAAAGCAAATTGTGGCTTGAGTTAGGGAAAGATTGTTAACCAGAATACCATATATCATATACTCTGGCTGAAAGACAGATAGAGCCTTGATTGTAGCTACTAGCACTACAGTATGCGTCAGTCAAGATTATGTTTCCAGTCCCTGGGTAATAGCCATCTTCTGCCTCCAAAGTGAGCTGACTGACTGTAAAGATAAAGAAACAGATGTAGGAGATGGAGTAAATTGAAATTCATGTAACTCATCACGTGACTGACATTAGAAAGACAGAAGACACCAGCTTAGAATGAGCATGTGAATTAGGTTTTATTGTCATGTGTGCTCAAGTACAGGGATACAGGAGTACAGTGAAAAGTGTACATAGTCACCATTCCCCGCTCCATCTTAGATACAAGGGTGCTTTTTACAAAATCTTTGTAGTAGAAAATAAAGCATTAAGTTAAAAGTTCAACATTACAGTCCTTCTTAAGTGCTTAGCCATTGGCCTGGATCCGAGCCCTTCCACCCTAATGCAGAGACCAATACTAGCAAGAAACAGTTGGCCAGTGTCAAGTCCCTTCACTGTGCCACCCGTTGCCATCTTGCCTCTTCTGACTACGCCGCTGCCATGAATCCGTGCTGGGCTGATCTTGACAATGCAATTGACGTCGAAGCTGTTGAGTCACACAGTGGGCACTTTCTCCGGAACCAGGAACACACCCTCACCTCCTTCCGCCACTGCCAAGAACATACCCTCACCTCCCTCTTCCACCCCCAGAAACACACTCTCACCTCCCTCCTCCAGCAGCAGGAACACACCCTCGCCTCCCTCTTCCAGCACCAGGAACACACTCTCACCTCCTCCTCCAACACCGGGAACATATTGTTGCCTCCCTCCTCCACCAAGGGGAACTCACTCTTGCCTCCCTCCTCCACCGTCAGGGAGAAACCTGCAACAGACAGGTTGGATGCCTTAAAAGGTGTGAGTTTCCACAGACAGTAAGCAAGGTTGAGGTAAGAAAAAATAGAGAAAGAAGAAAAAGATTGTAAAAGCAGAGGAGGAGACAAGCCTCAGGCAGGAGACTACACGCTGCACTGCTACTCTACCGCCATTCTCCAGTTAAAGAAGAACCAGGCCTTAGACAGTACATTAGGGAATATTTAATAATCTACTACGTACAGGTGTAAATAAAGGAGTGTTACAGTACATCAAGAATGGAAGAGCCTTACTTAGAGATAAGGAGCAAGCAGCCTCAGGGACAGTATAAGTGCCATCACCCACAGCCCAAGATACTCCAAACCAGTATCTCAATGTGCAGGTAGCATTATTGGTTTAAAGCACAAGATAAAGCAGGTACTGAAGGTCTGCAGCAAGTTTTAGGCGGATGTTGCTTTACAGGGAGACCTGCCGGTGTTCAAAGCAAGTTTTATTTTCCCATTTTGTATTGAACCAAACATATCTCTTCCTACTTCTTAAAACCACCACTCTTTTCCCTCTCAAAATACACATCACATAATTATACTTAGAAGAAACCACAGAATGCATCCCTTAATGGGTAAGACTTTTATTTCTTTGTTTGGGAGTGTCTATTTACAAGGAACCTATAGGAATGTTATCTCCTCACATTTGGCTGGGATTTTACAGAGCTTTCCTTTTAGAACAGTGCCTGGTGCTAATATCCCTTCCTAGGACCCAGGAGGTGTTTCTGATTGAATTACTGGGGTGCTCTATCTTACAATATCCCAGAAGCAATTTATGCAGAGCTGAATGCAGAATTCAAGTTAACAGTGAGGCCGCTTAACTGTGTTCGAGCGCTGTTACTGAAAGACCTTCTTCAGATGTTCGTTTGTTAAAGGCACATTTTCAATATACCTGATGGATATCCTGATGAATGTCAGCGACAAGCAAGGGTGCTTTTGGCTGCCTATTGTAACTTCACTGGAATAACTATAGAAAATCTCAAAAAAACAGCATAACCGCGCACACAATTTCTCTAAACTTGTTGACAATACCACACATCTCCAAAAACCTCATGATTTCTTGTTCGGATTTAAGATTTGGAAACACCATCAATTCCTGTGCTTTTGCTGTTCATGACAGCGCTTACCTCTGACCCAATATATGCCTTGGATAGGTTGGCTATGCTCTTGCATTCATTCTCGGTAAGGTTTACCACAAATCAGTGGACAGTCATCTTTCAAAATGAACTTCCAACTAGTCCAGCGGTCACTCCATGTGTCACTGTAAACCATTACATAACCAAGATTTTCAATATCGTTAGGAACATAGGGTAATAAAGTAAGTATTAGCCAATGAAAAGTGACCAGCACTTGTTTTAGTCCAAGTGTCATCAATTGTCATTGATACAAGCTATTTGGTGTGACAAAGGCAGAGATTCTCTTTACTCACAGAATGAAGTGCAACTGCCCTTTAGCAGATGCATTTTAGTTATAAAAGTGACTGGGTGACTAATCCCAGCAATTATAACTTGTAGGAAAATAATTTCTTAAAATCATTTCTAAATGTACTTTTTGCTAAATGCTCTATTTACTCCTTTAACTTTAAACTTTATAATAATATCCCAGGTCATTTTATCTGTTGCATTTAATACTTCATATTTCTTCCCCCCCCCCCCTCCAATCTATATTTGCTTTGTTTCCAAACTGTAAACTCTCTCCCAATATCAGTTATATTATCCATGGAAGTACTAATGTATTGTACTAGGCCTATAGGGGTTGGTTAGCTCAGTTGGCTGGTTTGAAATGCACTGTGATGCTAACAGCACAGGTTCAATTCCTGCACTGGCTGAAGCGACTATGAAGGACTTTCCTTCTCAACATTAACCCTTGCCTGAAGTGTGGTGACCCTCAGGTTAAACCACTAACCAGTTTCTCATAAGAAAGCAGCCCTCTGGGACTATGGTAACTTTACCTTTACCAGTACAATATTGTATGTATTAGTCTCCTTATTTGAAGTTGTAAACATTTTGGAAAAGAATACCTCGGGTAAATGGGCTGTCTTACAAGGAAAGGTTGAAATGAATGATAGAAGTATAAGAGGTGACTTGATTGTAAGATCCTGAGAGGTCTTGACAGGGTGGATAGAGTCATAGGGTCACACAGCACAAAAACAGACTCTTTGGCCCAACCAGTCTATGCTGAACATAATTCCAAACTAAATTCCAAACTGCCTGCTACTGGCCCATAACCCTTCAAACCTTTCCTATTCATGTACTTGTCTTTTAAAATTTATAACTGTACCTGCATTCACCACTTCCTCAGGAAGTTCATTCCACACGTGAACCACCCTCTGTGTAAATCTCTTTCCTCTCATGTTTCCTATTGTGTGAGAATCTGAACGAGGAATCACCATTTAACAATAAAAGGATCACTCATTTAAGATAGAGATGAGGAGAATTTTTGTCACAGAGTGTTGTCAAAAAGCTTTGGAAACAGAGTCTATGAATATTTTTAAGGTAGAGATAAATAGATTCTTGATAAGCAAGAGATGAAAAGTTAGGGTCCTGAGTCTTAATAAAGGAAGCTATGATAGTATGAGGCATGAGTTGGCTGGGATGGATTGGGAAATGTCACTGAAAGGTGATAGGCTTTGACATATATTCAAACAGCAAATGAGTGAACTACAACAATTGTTTATTCCTGTCTGGCACAAGAGTCCAAAAAAAAACTGGCCTAACCATGGCTTACGAGGGAAGTTACAGATAGTATTAGATATAATAAAGATTATATACAAATTGGCAAGAAAAAAAAAAATGGACCTGAGGATTGGGAACAGTTTAGAAGTCAGCAAAGGAGATCCAAGGGATTGATTGAGAAGGGGAAAGTAGAGTATAAGAATATGCTTGCAGGGGAACATAAAAACTGACTATAAATGTTTCTATAGGTATGTAAAGAGGAAAAAGATTGGTGAAAATTAGTGTAGGTCTCCTACAGTCAGAAACGGGGGAATTTATAATTGGGAACAAATAAATGGTTGGCAAACTAAATTCATACTTTGCTTCTGTTTTCACAAAGGAGGACACAAATATTGTACCAGACATAATGAGGAATACAGGATTTAGTGAGAGGGAGGAAGTAAAGCAAATCTGCATTAGTAAAGAAATGGTGTTGGAGCAATTGATAGGATTGAAGGCTGATAAATCCCAGAGCCTGATAACCTACACCCTAGAATACTTAGGAAGTGGCCCGAGAAATAGTGAATACATTGTTGGTGGTCTTCCAACATTCTTTAGACTCTGGAACAGTTCCTACAGATTACAGGATAGCTAATGTAACCCCACCATTTAAAAAGAGAGGAGAGAGAACACGGAACTTGTAGACTGGTAAGTCTGTCATCAGTAGTGGGGTAGATGCTCAAGTCCGTTATCAAGGATTTTATAGCAGAGCACTTAGAAAACAGTGGTAGAATCAAACAGTCAGCTTGGATTTAGAAAAGGAGCATTTACATGTTTGACAAATCTACGAGACTTCTTTGAGGTTGAAATGAGTGTAAATGATCAGGGGAGCCAGTAGCTGTGGTTTATTTGGATTTTCAGAAGGCTTTAAAGTCCCATGTAAGAGATTAACATGTAAAATTAAAGTGCATTGGATTGGGGGTAATGTGAAATGGATAGAAAATTGGTTAGCAAACAGAGAACAAAGAATAGGATTAAATGGATCTCTTTTCTGAATGGCAGGCAGTGACTAGTGGGTACCACATGGTTCAGTACTAGGAAACCAGCTATTCACAATATATATTAGTGATTTAGATGATGAACTAAACACAATTTCTCAAAGTTTGCAGAAGACACAAGGGTGAGTGGAATGGGGAGCTGTGAGGAGGATGCAGAGATGTCACAGTGTGATTTGGACAGACCAAGTGAGTGAGCAAATGCATGGCAGATGCAGCATAATGTGGATAAATGTGAGGGTATCCACTTTGGGAGCAAAAACAGGAAGGCAGATTATTATTTGAATGGCAACAGATTATTATTTGAATGGCTGCAAATTGAATGTTCAATGAAACCTGCAAATCTTTGTGCGCCAGACACTGGAAGTAAGTGTACATGTGCAGCAGGCAGTAAAGAAAGCAAGCTACATGTTGGCCTTCATAGCGAGAGGATTCAAGTACAGGAACAAGGATGTCTTGCTGCTATTATACAGGGCAGTGGTGAGGGCACACCTGGAATACTGTGTGCAGTTTCGATCTCCTTATCTGAGGAAGGATGTTCTTGCTTTAGACGGAGTGGAGCGAATGTTTACCAAATTGTTTCCTGGGATGGCAGGACTAACATACGAGGAGAGATTGATTCGATTAGGATTATATTCATTGGAATTCAGCAGAATGAGAGGAGATCTCATAGAAACGTACAAAATTTGAATAGGACTAGACAGGTTAGATGCAGGAAGGATGTCCTGATGGTGGGAGAGTCCAGAACTAGGGTCGTAGTTTAAGGGGAAGAGATAAGGGATAAACATTTTAGGACTAAGAGGAGGAGAAATTTCTTCACCCAGAGAGTGGTGAGCCTGTGGAATTCACAACCACAGAAAGAGGTTGAGGCCAAAACATTGTGTTTTCAAGAAGGTGAAAGATATAAAACTTTTGTGGCTAAATAGAGTGAAGGGTATGGGGGTAGGGTGGGATTAGGATATTGCGTTCGATGATCAGCTATGATCGTATTGAATGGCAGAGCAAACTTAAGGGTTCGAATTTCCTACTCCTGCTCCTAACATCTATATTTCAATGGTATTGCGGGTAGGCAGGAATGTGGAATAATTAGTTCAGCCATGATCTTATTGAACGCTGGAGCATGCTGGAGAAGGCTCAAGGGGCTCAGTGGCCATTTCTGCTCCTAATCTATATGTTTGCATGTCAGCCATGGAGAATCATTCACCCTTCGTTTTTGCAATGTACTTGTAAAGGTCTCAGCTCCTTACATTTAGTCCGTGTTATTGGCACTGTGAACATTTCTTCATCTTCAGTGGGAACTGGAATTCTGTCCTAAGAGTATTCTGTGTGACAGAGTGTAATGTTCAAACTCAAAAGCCATTAGCTCATCTTTGTTGCTGTTTTGAGCTTCTGTACCGCACTTCCACAAAGTAGAGCAGAGCATGCCAATGTGTTAAGTGCTTGATGTTTCAGTTGCATTGAGATACTGCTATCTTTCCAGATAATGAGAGCACTTATTAAAACTTGGTGCAGGCTGGCAGTGGCTCCCAACTCCAGCATTGGAATCAAGAGCCGTCACATGAATCAGTGCAAGAAGATAGAGATACATTCATGTACTTAGGCAGTGTAGTGATAACTTAAGTGGACCCTAAGAGATTGTCCAGGTTCAAAAGCTAGCAGTGTCTCTGAAAAGTGCAATGAGATCTGGAGAAAATCGAAACATCATTAGTAAAACTGACGGAAAGAAATACTGCCACAACATTATAACAGCTTTATATGGATCTGAGCCTAGATCTAGTTTTCAATAAAAGCAACGAGTCTTTATAACAACACATTTAACACAGTAAACCTCTGCATTATTAATCTTGAAGGTGAATGGAATAAAATTAAGGTAAATGAATGGACCTCTAAACCATGTAGGGAGAGTTAGGAACATAAAATAACTGCACAGACACCAGTATTTCATTGCCAAGTCGCCTTTTATTTACAGATGCACAGTACATGGGCTCTAAATAACCAGATCAGAGCCAGTCCCTAGAATGAGGAGAGTCTCTGAATCTCCTGTTTATATCTGTCGGCCAAGGATCCCTAATTGTCCCAGATTAACCCCAAATCAGGAATTGCATTGTCAATGAGATCCACCTTGCCCTCATTCCAATCACTACAGAACATATGACCAAAAACTTTGGCAACAGAAGTTTTATAAAGGGAGTGACTGCAGTCTAGTGCAATGTAAAGGAAGTGGAGTAGTGTAGTTCCAGAGAATGGAACTAATCTGAAGATTGTGACACAAATATTGGGCACAAATTGACAGAGCTAGAATGCCAAAGGACGTGCGAGCAGAAGAGAGTATTTGATTGCGGAAGTTGCATGGCTAGAATCAGGGCAATTCACAGCAAGATTCTGAAGATAGAACTGAGATTTTTAAATGCAATTCATGGTGGAATGACTTAGTTCATAGAGCATGGTTGATGCTCGACAAGACATGCAACATTTTGGAGAAGTTGAAGTTAATGGAATAACGAAAATGGGAGGCAATGAGAAGGATATTGGGGGAAATTGATTCCTGAGGTTTCTAAAATGTGGATAAGGTGTCAAAACATGTACATGGAGGTGCCGATGCAGACAATATTATAGAGTTGAAAGACAGCGAGAAGAACAGAAACCCAAAAAGGAAACAGCGCGAGCAGAAGTGAACTGAGAACGTAGCAGAGATTAAGGAAGCATTGGTGACCTCAGAACACAGCACCAATGACAGCAACCCAAGAAACAGTGAGAGCAGTGACGACCAAGAGCAGCTATGATCCAAAAGCACAGCAGGATTAAGATTAGCAATGATCTGAGAATGTGTGCCATCTTTTGTCACGTATGCTTCTGACATATGCTGTAGGTGTGAGATTGGCCTAGCATTTTGGTGTACAACAACATATCCACCCACTTTACTGATGACTACTGACACGCATGACAAGCTGCCTAGCTTTGTATTCATGCTGGAAGCCAAAGATTGTCAACAGTACTGCGGGTCTTTAAAGTATGGCTGAGGGGACAAAGTGCTTAAAGGAAAGGCAAGTCAGGGAATGCAGTTAACATCCAGATAGGCGCTAAATGAGTGAGCGCTAGGGAAGCAAGCAAGCAGCCCCATGAGGTACCATGGTCCAAACTGTGAGCTGGATGGCTATTCCTTTGTGCAAAAGTGTCATAGCAACATTCCAATGAGAGGTTCCAGTGTGCTCCAAAGTGCATTACGGCCATGCATAAGTGTCTTGTAAATGGATGGAGATGTGCCACGATGGCACAGAGGGGCTGGCACATTTTAGATGACAATATCTGTGGATGTGAGATGAGCGCACTTGCTGCCCATGGAACTGCCCAGAGATGTTAGTGCTGGGTGTCCAGAATGGAGGTCCAGAGGAACAAGTGGTGAGCTGGAGTTACCAAAGTATCCACTCTGACATTCATGTCAAGAATTCTCAACATCAGTCCCTATCTGGTGGGTCTTAGAATGGGACAGTGCATATCAGTGAGACAAGTTTAAATAATAGTGAGGGATAATGCCCAATAATAGGCTTCTTGCTGTTCACTAGTGAGAATCTCATCTCAATTTAAAGTATCAGCAAGTCAACAACCTCATCTCATCTCAATATCCAAAAGTTAAATGGAAAATGCGACTTGAGAAAGGCCTCATTCAATTTCACATGCGATTCTGTCAAATTTCTTGCCATAGCCCACATTATTCAGGGTCTGGGAATAACCTACCCATGGCATATTTTCGTCATGCCTGTGGCTAGGTCGGCGCTAGATGGAGTGATTGTGATTAGATTTTGAGAGATGGTCTGTTTCAGGAATGCAGTTGGAACTGAATAGCATAACATTTTTGAGAAAGCTAGACAGCAAAGAGTGGCTGGAGGTAGGTATCACTGAAGGGTGATTTTTTTTGACGATGAGTCAGTGAAGTGGCTTAAAGAAAGAGTATGAAGCTCTGTGAACAGCGAGTTTTGTGGTCACAGTACATAATTGTGTGGTCAGGAGTTCAGTGAAGAAAGTACAAAGGAAGAAGGACATTGTAAGACCAATGTAGATTATTTTGAAGAATGCAGGATAAGAGAGAAGGTAAACTACAAAGTGAAAAGAAATTGGAGCTGGAGCTAGTGTGAGCAGACAGAAAGAGGAACAGGAGGCATTGTAAGAAAGACAATTGTGTACACAACCTCAAATTTAGGTACAAATAAATCTCTAAGCTCTTCACATGGCTATTGGAGTTATAATGGTTTGTAGTATAAGGCATTTGAAGATTCAGTTACTTACAGGAGGATAGGGATGCTTAGCTCTCAGCAGCCATGAGTGGTGATTGAATGATTGGAGATTTGGAAGAGGGTGAAGACACAATAACGCTTGGAAAAAAAATAAAAATGCATTTTTCCTCCATATTTGAATCCGAGATCTCAAATAGTCATAATATGTCACGAACATGGTTGAGCCAAATCTAGTAATGAATCTCTAGAGAGATTTTCCATCAGGCACACTTCTTCAATTAGCCAGACTGTGAATACAGAAGTGAGCTCCTTTACGGTGGCACGGTGGCTCAGTGGTCAGCACTACTGCCTCAGTGCCAGTAACCCAGGTTCAATTCTACCCTCAGGTGACTGTCTGTGTGGAATTTGCACATACTCCTCGTGTCTGCATGGGTTTCCTCTGGGTGCTCTGGTCTCCTCCCAGTCTAAATTTGTGCAGGTTAAGTGGCTTGGTTATGCTAGTGTCCAGGGATGTGCAGCCTATGTGGGTTATGCTCGGTTACAGAGATAAGGTGGGTCTGGTTGGGATGCTCTTCAGCAGGTCAGTTTGAACTCAATGGGCCAAATGGTCCAATTCCACACTGTAGGGATCCGATGATTCTATGATACAGTGGTCCTTATTCTTAACCTCGAGGTCATTACTGGCTGTCCCTTGATTTAAGGGTGACATCTCGCCATCATAATGAGTTTTTACTTCCTTAGACTTAATAGACCAATTCTCTACCCACAGATCTTTGGACACATGGGACAGGACATTCCATGTGGGAATAGGATCTAGAATGTAGGACTTGCTTCCTTTGTTTCTTTCTCTGCTGTCATACTGCCTCGTCATTTAAGATGTTGGGCTCAAAGTGTGAAAGCTTAAATGTACAGGTTATCCCCATTTTGAACAATTGGCAACAAGCTGCTCCCAGTCATTACTGTCAATGCTGCCACACTTCAAGGAGAGTTTCAAAGAATCTTTCAGGCATTTCCTTTGATCTGCGCAGGAATGTTCGCTGCTCGGGAGTTGAAAACACAGTACCTAGCAGAGGAAATACTTCTCAGTCATTTGGAGACAGTGTCCAGTCCATCATAATTGGTTTTGCCTGATTTCTCGTAATGTTAGCTTCATGAAGGACACCAGCACTTGATCCTCCTGTTCAGTCTGGAGGGTGCAGAGGAAGCAGTGCTGCTAGAATTTCTCTTGTAGTTTTCTGTGTAGCTGACACACAATCCAGGTCTCACTACAATATAGGAGTGTGGTGATGACTACAGCTCTGTGCATTAGATTTTTTTGTTGACTTGCACATTTCTTTGTTGTCACACAAACTGCAGCTGTGAGTGTTTAACAGCACTACTGTAAATCAACCTCCAGTCTGAAAAAAAACCATGTACCATGATTCGCTGTCAACTACACTTGACCCAAAATTTTATCTATGTTGATACTGACTCTCCCATCCCACCAGCTTCAATTTTATCAGTTTCTCATTTGGTATTTTGTCAAACACTTACTTACAATCCAAGGAACCATATTCACTTAATTTCCTTCATCAGCCCTTGCATCTACTCTATCATAGGACTCAATTTAACAAGCACAATCTCCCTTTTACAAATCCATGCTGGTTATTCCGAATTAGCTCAAACTTCTCCAAGTGGCTTGTTTCCAAAATCACATCGGTCATTAATCTGAAACTGTCAGGCCTTTCCTTTGTAGGATTGTCTTGACAAACTCTCTTGAATAGAACATCACATTTACCAATGGTGTGGCACCTCCCTTATATCGAGGAATGATTGGAAGATTATGTATGGCAGCTCTTCCACTACCTCTGCCCCACTTCCTTTAATAAATTAAACCATCAGGACCGGGTGCCTTATCGATCCAAGCAGACCCGGCCTTACCAGTATCTCCTGCCTCTCAATTTCACTGCATCCATTAGCTCCACTGTCTCTGCTTTGAGTTTTAAGCATCCCTTCCCTCAGTAAACACACATACAAAGAGCTCTTTCAGTATTTTAGCCTTCTGCATTTTTAAGCATACATGACCCTCTTTATCCCAAATAGGATCTACTCTGTCTCACACTACCTGCTTCCTATTTACATGCTAGGTAGAAAGCTTTTGAGTTCTTTTAATTTGACAGCAATTATACTCTCATTCTTTCTTTGCTAGGCTTACTTTCCTCTTTACTTTGCCTCTCAATCTATTGTATCTGACCAGGTTCTCACTTGAAGAATTCACCTTATATGCATCACATACAATATTTTTTTGCTTAAATCATGAACTTTAACAGCAGGAAGGTCAAATAACAGGGGCACGGGTTTAAGGTTTGCTTGGTACAGAAATAAAGGGGAAATCTGAGGAGGAAATCTTTGGTGGTCTAGAATTTGTGTCCTGTTTGGTGATTGTGGCAGAAACCTTCCACTCACTGAAAAGCACCAGGACCTGCACCACAAATGCTGTGACCTGCAAGGCTGTAGACCAGGGGCTGCTATGTGGGATTAGAATGCGTGCAAGTTTATTCAGCCAATGCAGGCACGATGGGCTGAATGGCCTCTTTCTGTGCTGTAACCTTTCTATGGTTCTTCTCTGGGTCTAGAGTAACGCAGCTGGGAGGAAATGCAAGTTGTAAGAACACGAACAGGCTGCAAGATACAGACAGGTTAAGTAAGTCGGCAAACAAGCTCATAATGGGGCATTATTCGAGAAACTGAGCAGCTACTTATTTTAACAGTAAGAATAGCAAAGCGTTTTTTTTAAAAAAGCATTTGAGTCTGAAGTTGCTTGACAGGACGAACACAGAGTTTGTCCACCAGCCGAGGAATTCACAAATTCAGGATATAAAGTTGCCCATTTGGGGCTGGGATGAAGAGAAATGTCTTCACTCAGAGGGTTGTGAATATTTAGAATTCTGTACCCAAGAGTGTTGATTCACCTTCATTGTGTGCATTTAAGGTTACGTTAGACAAATCCTTGGTATCTTAGGGATATGAAATATATGGTTAAAAAAAGTGTTGTTCAAGCAGAAGATTAGTGATAACTTTATTGAATGGCGGAGCAAGCTGGAGAGGGCCATTTGGTCTACAATTTGGCTCCTGTTTCTTCAGTTATGTTCCCAATCAAGTAACACTTCAATTCTAAATTTCTCACCCTTGGTAATAAATGCCTCCCTATCTCAGAAATCTATTCCAAAGCACTAACTCTCTAAGATATCTGGGCTCCACTAACCCTGGTTTGAGAGCATCCCTATTTTAATTGCTCTATCATTGGTGTTTATGCCTTTGGTTGAATAGGCCCAAAGGTTTGAAATTCAGACTCAAAGTCAATCTCTCTCTCTCTACCTGGCTAGGCTCCTTTGAGACACTCCATGAAACCCATTTCTTTGACAAAGCTTTTAGGTATCTGCCCTCATCACTTCTCATGTGGCTCCATGTCACAGAATCATAGAGACAGATGTACAGCACAGAAATAGGCCCTTTGGTCCAACTCACCCGTATGGGCCAGATATCCTAAATTAATCTAGTCCCACTGCCAGCATTTGACCCATATCTCTCTAAACCCTTCCTACTCATGTACCTCCTCTGGCAGCTCATTTCATACACTCATGCCCTTCTGCATGGAAATGTTGCCCCTTAAGTCCCTTTTAAATAATGTGCTAATGTGACCACGTCCCCATAAAGGGGCCTTTGGTTGTTTGAATGCATTAAAGGTGTTTTATGAATTAAAGCTGATATTCAACAAATTGGAACAACAACAAGGATTTCCAGATTATTCAAACCGAGGCAAGATTTGAATATTCAAAAATAGATACTATATCTGTCAGATTTGAATATTTTAAGATTCTCGACTTGGTTGAAAGATCATCACAGCTAAACATGAAACCAAAAAATGGTCAGGCCATGAAAATTGTCTCTGCACTGGTAAACAAGTGACGGACAGACTATATGAATAACTTCTGTTATTTGCCTTTATTTGATGCTCTGCTTTATAGGAAAACTAACTTGAATCAAGTGAAACAGTATTACTGTAAAAGGACTAATATATGTTTATGATATGACATCTAAAAATTGGAAAGATTATGATTAGATGATCATGAAAATATTGGTGAATAATTTTGTGTAGCACTTCCAGAACATAGAACACTTATATGTAGTGTTTGCAGAGCAAGGCATTAATTGAACGTTGATGAAAATTATCTAATATAGGAAGCTCTTACAATGGAGTGACAACAAAGTAAAAGCTTTTTAAAAGCCCACAAAAGGCATTTCCACTCATTAGTTGTCTATGCCAAGGCTGAACAGAAGTGATTAGCACAAAATGGAGGGAAAAGATATTTAAAAAGGTGGAGGAAAGAGTCTGCAGGTAATCCAAACTCCATTTCTTTTTATTGCTACTGAGGTGGAGATGTGGCTGCATGATATGGCTATAGGTAGAATCATTTTGTTCACTAATTCAGAGACCCATCGCCACTGACACTCTCTTGGAGCATGTCTGTAAGGGGATGAAGTCTCTTTCAAGCTGCATCTTGTTGATGCAGCTGACTTGTTCCAACCTCGCGCTGGATGCTCGCTGCCAGTGATGCAGGGTTGGAGGGTTTGAGGTATAAAGAGAGGTTGAATAGGCTGAAGCTACTTTCCCTGGACCATCACAGGCTGAGGGGTGATCTTATAGAGCTTTATAAAATCTTGAGTGGCATGGATAGGGAGAATAGCCAAGGGTTTTTCCCCCACCTGTGTAGAGGAGACCAACACTCGTGGGCATAGGTTTAAGGTGAGAGGGGAATGATTTGAAAGGGACTTGAGGGGCAACTTTTTCATGCAGAGGGTGGTGCGTGTATGGCAAGAGCTGCCAGAGGAAGTGGGAGGCTGATACAATTACAACATTTGAAAGGCGTCTGGATGGATGTATAAATAGGAAGGTTGAGAGGGATATGGGGCAAATACTGGCAAATGGGACTAGATTAATTTAGGATATCTGGTCGGCGTGGACAAGTTGGATCAAAGGGTCTGTTTCTATGCTGCACATCTCTGACTTTGTAATAGATGGCACAGCTCTGCATCTGAATCTCTCATGAACAAAATTCTAGAAATACATTCGTTGCCCGGTAGATGCGTTTCAAGCTAGCAGATATGGTAGGTACCATCTTGGAAGGTGTGGCCAACATTTATGCAGGCATTCACACTGTTTTTTTTGCTCTATTCAGTATGTTGACTCAGACCTCGTTCTGAAGAGGATGCAGTGAACGCTTGTTACACCAAGGTAGGTTCTCCCTGATCTGCAGGTGTTTCTGTATAGATATTAATTACACTGGAACATAAACTTCCTCTCTTGGATCCTAACCTGTTGGACAATCCTCCATTTCTAATATCAAATATCTCAGACTGGGCAATTCCTATTGGAAAACCCAATAGCAGTTGTACCATAATTTTGCTGTGATTGGAAATACAAATTTTGACACTAGGGCTAGGAAAAGTTATGCCCAGATTTTAACTTTAAAAGTTACCACGAGCTGGGGGAGAAGGGTCTGCTAGTCCACCATTTATTGGTGGCTTTTTAACTCAGGTTTTACTTCCAGGGTTTGTGTTGAGGAGCAGTAGTAGGATTGATATGAAGCCGCATGATGTACAAAAATACAAACATAGGAAATAAGAGCAGGAATAGACTACTTGGCACCTGAAGCTTGCACCATCATTCAATAATATCATTGTTGATTGGTTTAAATTGAGAGTTCTACATTTCCATCTACTGATGACTCTTGATTGCCTTGCCTAACAAGAATCTATCCTTTAAAAATATTTAATGACCCCACCTCCATTGCCTTCTGAGGTATCGAGTTCCAAGTTTGCACAACCCTGAGAGAAAAAAATAAGCTCCGCATTTCCATCCGAAAAGAGTGACCCCTAATTCTAAAAGAGTGGCTCTGGACTGACCAACAAGAGGAAACATCCTGTCCACCTCCACCTTGTCAAGACCATTATGGGGTCTTCATTTGTAAACATTCAATCTGAAAGGGTTTGGAATTGTGAAGAAAAAAAGAATCAAGTGACAGAGTGGAATCTACATGAGCAAAGATTGCATTTTGGTTCAGTGAACTCTCACTGAATGGGCTGCTAGGGGCTGTGAGGACCCAGAGAAAAGATATTCTTTGACATCGGGAGGAAGAAGCCTACACTGGAAGATGCGGTCGAAGGTAGCAGAGGAGATTTAGCAGCAGTGTGAATGGGGAGATGCCATTACAGAGGGCAAAATCCAAAAGGCATCTGCAAACATTATGTCATCAGTCAAAGACAGAACTGAACAGCTTGGCTCTACCTCTGCTAAAGCCATAAGGGTCACACCATGTAACTATCACAGAAAAACAAAGAGTACGCTTTTTTGTTTCACAAGGACTCACCACAAAATGTTATAAATTTTTGGCTAACATAAATGTTATAGTTTGGCACCACTTTGCAATATTGTCAATTCTTGTGCTTACAAGTGGTATTCGAACTTGTTTGATGAAGAAGGCAAAGACATGAATTGATGTCGACAAAATCAAGGTTGGGGAGGTGGAATGCTTGTTGGTTGCAAGATCACTGTGTCAGTGGCATAGCTGAGCAGCGTGGGGAAGGTTGGCTGTTGCATTTCTAGTGCATTGGTGCACTGTTGACAATAAGTCCACAAGATATAGGAGTAGAATTAGGCCATTCAGACCACTGAGTCTGCTCCATCATTCAATCATAGCTGATATGTTTCTCAACCCCATTTTCCTGCCTTCTCCCTATAACCCTGGATCCTCTGACTGATAAAGACCCAACTATCTCTGTCTTAAAGAAACAACTGCTGTTAACTTTACAGTGTTGAGCACCTGCTCATTTTGATTACAATTGTCAGAAGCAAATTTGTACAATTACCGGCTCTGAAGCCATGCATTTGTCTATTGCCTTGTGCATTCATAGATATTCTAATGGGAGATCTTGAATGTGTCTACAGCACAGACCTGCAAGAATCCAGAGGGAAAACCTTGAGGGTAGTTGCGACATTGACAACTACTGGTAATGTTGATAGCCATGCAGTCAATGAGGCTTCTTCTAGAAGATTGCAGATATCTTCGATCACCAGATGTGACAGTCTGATCCTCTGTGTGATGGTCGCCTCTGCTGGCCGCTTCACTGCAGTGCAGCTACTGATCTTTGAGCAGATGTGGTTTTCTGGTGATGTTGTTTGTTATCCTGATCCTCATCTGCCCCACCAGGCCCAGTCAAAGAACGAAGCAGCAATCTTAAGGGTTGAAATCAGTTTAAGAAGCAAAATCAAGCTGAAGTGAACTGGGAAAGTGGCTTAAAAAGGTAGGACAGCAGAGAAGAAGTGTAGACTTTAAAGGGCTATTCAGTAGTTCTCAGCAGATTCTTCCCAGTGAGAAAGAAAGACTCTTTTAGAAGGGTGCTCATTGTATTTAACTAAGAAAGTTAAACATTGTATCAAATTGAAAAAGAAAACACTGCATTGATATGCAAATACAACTAGTAGGTCAAAAAATTAGTCAGAATTTAAAAACCAGCACAGACTGATGAAAATAATAAGAGAGGGAGAAAGTATGTATGAGAGAAAAATAACTGGCAAAATTAAATAGATACTAAGTTTAGTGATTGGAACAAGGTCAGCCAGGTGGATCTCAGAATATGAGTTCCCTGTTTGGGGCTGTTAACCTGGGCCAATCAGGGATCCAGGCTGGCAGATGTAAACAAGAGTCTCAGGGGTTCTGTTCACTCTAGGAGCTGGCTCTAAGCTAACTGGGCCAGTGCCATGTACTATGTACATGTAAATAAAGGGAGACTTGGTGACCAGATACTGACCTTCATGGAGTTATTTCACTAAGAGTTTCTATAAGTATTTAGATAGGAAAAGTGAAACTAAAGCTAGTGTTGGCTCCTCAGAGAGAGAGTCTCCGGAATGGATATTGGAAATCAAGGAAAGGGCAAAAGCATTGAACAGGTATCCTGTCTTCACTGTAGAAGACTTAGGAAACTTCCCAAAGGTACATGAGAATCAAGAGGCAAAAATGAAGGGGATGTACTCAAAACAATCCTAATCGCCAAGGAAAGGTGCTGATAAAACTATTATACTCTTCCAAAATTCCTGAGATCTTGAAGGGTCCTCACAGATTAGAAAATAGTAAATGTTACAACTTTAAGAGAAAGGAGAGTCTGAAAGTTGAAAACTATAGATCAGCATCTGTCATATGGAAGTTTACAAAATCATAACAGAATCAAACAGAATCAATGTGGTTTTATGAAAATGAAATTTAATGTATTAAACTTATTTGAGAAAGTAACAAAATGGTAGATATGGGGATCTTGTAGAGATAGTGTTCTTGGTTTTCCAAAATGCACTTGATACTGCGCCATAGCAAAGGTTATTGTTCAAGACAAGAGAATATGGTGGAGCAGGTGACATATTAGCATGAATAAAGAATTGTAATAAAAGCAAAATACTTCGGAGGCTGGAAATCTGAAACAAATGCAGAAAGTGTTGGAGAAACTCAATAGTCTGGCAGCATCTGAGAGAAACAGTTAATGTTGCGAGTCCCATATGGTATTTCTTCAGAACCGAAGAGATGCAAAAAGAAAACACTGCATGGATATGCAAAGACAAGTGGTAGGTTTCTCAGACCTCCTGAGTATGTCTAGCATTTTCTGGTTTGGATAAAGAATTGATTAGCTAACAGGAAACAAGGTATGGATATATGGATCTTTCTCAGGTTGGCAAGCTGTAACTATTGAACAGCCACAACAATTAAAAATTTATATCAATACTTTGAATGAAGCAACTGAATGTTTGTAGGTAGATTTGCAATGAGAATGAAGAAATTAAGTTGTCAGGAGGAAGTAAAGAGCCTGTAAAAGGATATAGATAGGTTAAATGAATGGAGAAAAAGATTGGCAAATGGACTTCATTGTAAGAAAATATAAACTTATCCACTGTATTTGGAAGAATAGAAAATGAATATACTTTTTAAAATAGAGATGTAGAGTTCTGCAGTGCAAAGGGATCTGGGTATGCTGTGCATGAATCACAAAACATTAGTTTGCAGGTACAGCAAGTGATTAGGAAGGCAAATGGAAGGTCGGTGTACATTACAAGAGAGTGGAATATAAAAGAATGGAAGTTGTACTGCATTTTTACAGGCTATTGGTGAGAGCACATCTGGTGTAGTTTTGTACTCCTTGTTTAAAAAAGGATATAATTACATTAAAAGCTCAGAGAAAGTTCACTCAAATCACCCATAAGATGAAGGGCTTATTTTATGAGAATTGGCTAAGCAGCTTGGCTTGCATCCATTCTAGTTTAGCAGAATGAAACGTGACTGAGTTAGAATATTGAAGACCCTGAGGGTGGATATCAGAAAGATATTTCCTTTTTCCCCCAGGGTGCTAATACAAGGAGAAACAGTTTAAGAATAAGAGGTCCCCTGGAGATAAGGAGAAATCTTTTTCTCTCAGAGGCTGTGGAATTATCTTCCCTAAAGCAGTGGAGGCTGGGTCAATTAATTCATTCACGGCTGAGTTAAACAGTTTTTTTTGATAGACAAGGAAGTCGAAGGCTCTGGGATCAGACAAGAAATTGGAGTTGAGACCATAACCAGATCAGCCTTGATCTTATTGAATGCAGAGTAGGCCTAAAAAGTCAAACAAACAAACAAACAGTCTACTCCAGCTGCTAAGTCCTATGTTCCTCAGGACATATATTCTCACTGTGAGCTGTAAAAGGGAGGGAGGATTATGGTGGAGGTAACAGCTGGTGACGATTGCATGCTTGGGCATAAATGAAGCAAGGAATCACCTCTGAATTATTCATGCTAAAAAAAAAGCTCGTAGAGAAATACTTTGAAGGGGTACAGCAATAGTGTTTGCAATGAGTGTCATCAGTTTAAATTTCCTGAACACACCCTAGCAGTGTGAATGAAGGGGTCAAATATTACATTGACTCAAGTTCGAACTTGAGTCAATCAAAAGGATATCAGACAGGCATGGGGTATATTGGATAAGCATGAGGGATATCAGACAGGCAGAAAGGATATCAGATAGGGATGAGGGATATCGGTCAAGCATGAGGGATACTGGACAGACATAAGGGATATCAGATTTGCAAGATCCTGTCTAGATTGTGCCTGGTGCCTCCTAGTGGTCAACAAATGGACGATTGAAACTATTGGTTGCTGGTACTGTTCTAGCATCAGCAGCATAAGGTAAGAAAATTGAGAACAGATAACTATATTTTTTAAAAAATGCTCCTTGAGGCAGAAAAATGTGCATCGATGACTTACCAGTTTCAATTTAATAGTAAAATATCTTAATGTTCTCATTTTATTAATTCTAACTAAAGCAATGAAAGAGAAATTGGTATAAAATTTTATAATGGAACTGTTCTATTTGCTTACCTAGCAATATTTTGGTATTGCGAGTGTTGAGCTGAGGCAATTGATATTAATGTTATTTGATCTTAAAACATTATTACTATTTGCTACTTAAAAAATGTAGTACTGTTCTGTTTTTTGTTTTTATTTGTCTTTCCTTCTCTTCTGAAGAAGTCGATTGCCGTGAATACTGATATTCCTTTAGGAGTGAATTCTAATGTCTACTCTTAATGTTTGAACCCAGCAGTAAGCAGTGGCCAGATCATGGACAGCATCATGGGTATCTCCATCCTTTGCAAAAAGTTCTACTGTGGCCTGTTCTGGCATTTAGAGAGAGAATGTTCCAGGAGCAAGTCCTTTTCCAGCCTGTGGTTTTTCACACGATAACTTAGGGCCAGGATATGCTCTCTCAATATACACTCCCAGCATATGACAGGAATTCCTACCCTCTGGGTAGGGACATTTTGTATTTTCTAACACTGCTCATTATCTGTCAAGAAGGAGTAGACCATTCAGCCCATTCCAGTCCACAGCATGAACCCATGTTTTTTTTTAAAACCACAGCCTAGCTCAAGAGCTTGGAGATTATTTATAACAATGTAACAGCTGTCCTGACTGGTCAGCTAGTTCAGCAGAGACTGGGAATCCAACCTGAAATCTTGTGACCTAAAGGCCTAGTGCGATACTAGATAGTATCTTTCCCCCTTCCTAATGGACAGCTCCAAATAATCTATGCACTTAATTCGACTGTGCCCCACTGTGCCCATAACACATTTCCTGTTCTGAATTATATCTTTTGAGTCTCACCACTGAGAAAGAAATCTGTGGATCATTTACAGAACCCTGATGTCCCAATGGGAACTGATATCATTTTCCAGAAATATACTCAACAATTCCCGTACTGCAACTGAGGCCCAGGCAGGATCTTTGCAAAAGCTCATTGTGTTATGTCATTATGTAATTCCTGTTCTCTTCTGGCATTGGTATGAAGGATTGCTTATTTATAAATGTCAAGTAGCACAATTCTTCTTTCGTTAAGAAATGACAAGATACAGAAAACAATGTCAAAAAATCTGTCATGTGACAGTGAATATAAAAGCTTCTGGCTTTAGAAACTTTAAGAATTACTCAAAAAAACTGAAACAGTAATAATTGAAAACAAGGATTGATTTTCAGCTCAAAGCATTTAAGCTAAAAAAAGTGTACCATTCAATAAAGTAAGGATGTAGCTAGGATGGGACGGCCCACTGATATTATCGTTAGACTATTAATCAAAAAACTCAGTTGATGCTCTGGGGGCCCATATTCAAATTCTGCCATGTCAAATGGTGGAATTTGAGTTAGATTCATAGAGTCAAAGCAGGGAAACAGACCCTTTGGTCCAACTGGTCCATGCTGACCAGGTTTCCAGAATTAACCTACTCCCACTTGCCTGCCTTTGGCTCTAAACTTTTCCTAATCTGGAGTTAGGAATTTCTGAAGGGTCCTGACCTGAAACATCAACTATCCTGCTCCTCTGATGCTGCCTGGCCTGCTGTGTTCCTCCAGCCCCACACTGTGTTCCGTGACTCGACTCTGTATCTCTGACTCCAGCATCTGCAGTTCTTACTAACTCTCAAGAATTTACTTTGTTTATTGTCAGAAGAACCCAGCTGGTTCACTAATGTCTTTGGAGAGAAGGAATTCTCACCTGGCCTGGCCTACACACTCATCTAGAGCAACAGAAATGTGATTGACTCTCAACTGCTATAAGATACGAAACTGGATAGGCCACCTGATTTTTATGTAGGCACTGGAAAAGACAACAGCAGAAATAGCTCTTTACTTTAGTCATCCATTTTTTGGCATGTTGATGTCATTGACAGGACCAGTACTTAGAACAAAACACTGCAGATGCAGGAAATCTGAAATAAGAAAAAATGCTGGGAAACTCAGCAGGTCTAGCAGCTCATGTGGAGAGAAAAACTGATTTAACCTTTAAGCCCGACATGAACATAAGACCACAAGACTATGAGATACAAGAGTTGAATTAAGCCATTCAGCCCAGTGAGTCTGCTCCGTCATTGGATCACAGCTGCTGTGTTTCTCAACCCTATTCTCCTGCTTTCTCCCCGTAGTCCTTTATCCCTTTACTTATAAAGAAGCTATCTCTGTCTCAAACACAGCCAATATCTTGACTTCCACAGCCTTCTGTGGCAATGGGTTCCACAGATTCACCACTCTCTAGCTGAAAAAATTCCTCCTCATCTCATTTCTAAACGGTCATCCCTTCAGTCCGAGACTGTGCCCTCAGGGCCTGGTCTCTACTACTAGTGCAGATCTTCTCAACATCTACTGATTGCAGGCCTCTCCGTATTCTGTAACTTTCAATCAGATCCCCCCCCTCACCCTTCTAAACTCCATCAAGTACAGACCCAGAGTCCTCAATCACTTCAAGTATGACAAGTCCTTCATCCCTGGATCTTTCTTGTAAATCTTCCCTATCCCCTCCAAGTCTAGCACATCCTTCCTTAGATACGGTCCCAAAATTGCTCACAATATTCCAAATACAGACTGTTCAGGGCCTTATACAGCCTCAGTAGTACATCTCTGCTCTTGTACTCTAGGCATCCCGGAATAAATACTAACATTGTATTTGCCTTCCTAACTTCCATATGAACCTACATGTTAACCTTAAGAGAATCGTGAGCTAGGACTTCCAAGTCACTTTGTGCTTTAGATTTCCAAAGCCTTTCCCTATTTAGAAAATTATCTATTCTCCCTATCAAAGTGCAAAATGTCACACTTTCCCATATTGCATTCCATTTGCCACTTCTTTTCCCCACTCTCCTAGCCTGTCCATGTCCTTCTGCAGCCTCCCAAGCACCAACTGTCCCTCCACCAACTATACATCTACAAACACAACAATGCCCTCACTTCCTTCATCCAGAAGGTCAATATATCACTTAAATAATTGAAGTCCCAACACTGATCCCTTGCTGAACTCCACTAGTCACCAGATATCATCTTGAAAATCCCTTTACACCCACTCTCTGCCTGCTGTCAGTCAGCCAATCTTCTATCCATGCCAGTACCCTTCCCCCAACAGCATGACCTCTTATCTCATTTAGCAGCCTCCTGTATGACTCCTTGACAAAGGCCTCTGGAAATCCAGACCGATTATGACCACTATCTCTCCTTTTTCTAACTTGCTGGCTACCTCCTCAAAGAATGGTAACAGATTTGTCAGGCATGACCGCCCTTTGACAAAGGCTGCGACTGAGTCCTATTTTACAGTGTGCTTCCAAGTACTCCACAATCTCATTCTTAATAGTAAGCTCTAAAATCTTTCCAATGACCAAGGTCAGGCTAGCCGGCCTATAGTTTTGTCTTCTGCCTCTCTCCCTTCTTAAACAGGGATGTTACATTAGCCATTTCTCAGTCCTCTGGCACTCTCCCGGACTCCAGTGATTCCTGAAAGATTACCACGAATACCTCTACAATCTCCTCAGCTATTTCCTTCAGTACTCTGGGATGTAGTCCATCTGGTCCAGGTCATTTATCCACCCTCAGACCTTTTAGCTTTACCACATCTTCTCTTTAATGATGGTGACTACACCCACCACTGCCTCGTGACTCACCTGAAGTTCTGGTATGCCACACGTGTCTTCCACTGTGAAGACTGATGCAAAGTACCTATTCAGTTACTTCACTATTTCTTTGTTCCACATTACGTCTTCTCCAGCCTCATTTTCCAGTGGTCCAATGTCCACTCTTACTTTTCATATCTCTAAAAAATAAACTCTTGCAATCTTCTTTTATGTTACTAGTTAGATTACCTTCTTATTTCATTTTCTCCTCCCTTATTGGTTTTAAAGGTTTCCCAATCCTCTGGCGTCCCACTAATCTTCAGCACATTCTATGCTTTTTTGTTTGCTTTAATGTTGTTCCCGACTTGCCCAGTCAGACAGGATGAGTGTAGTGATTGGAAACAGGTAGATCTGATTGACTATGAGATCCTTGATTGGGGTGGTTAACACAGGCTAATCAGGAACCCCTGGCTGACAAGTATAAATAGGACATTCAGAGAGTCTCCTGACCTCAGGGACTGACTCCGAACTGGCTGACCACAACCAATGTACTATGCACACTTAAATAAAGGGTGACTTAGTAACGGGATACTGGCCTCTGTGCAGTTCGTTCAATGAGTTTGCCTCATCCTCCCCATAGTATGTTTCTTCTTCCTTGGTGAGGAGGTGCTGGTGTTGGACTGGGGTGTACAAGGTGAAAAATCACATGACACCAGGTTATAATGCAAACAGGTTTATTTGAAGGCACAAACTTTGAGTCTCGCCGTTTCTTCAGGTATCAGTCTGCCTTGTTACCAGGAAATGAAATTAAATTTATAGCAAGGAGCGATCATAGAATCTCTAGTGTGAAAACTGGCCATTTAGCCCAACAAGACCATACTGACCCTTGGAGCATCCCACCCAGACCCGTCCCCCTATAACCCACCTAATCTACACATCCCTGAACACCACACAGTCAATTTAGCATGGCCAATCCACCTAACCTGCGCATCTTTGAACTGTGGGAGGAAACCCCACGCAGACACGGAGAGAATGTGAAACTCCACACAGACAAATCACCCAAGAGTAGAATTGAACCCGGGTCCCTGGTGCTGTGAGACAGCAGTGCTAACCACTGAGCCACCGTGCCACGATTCAGAGTCAGAAGATGTAGAACTTGTGTGGGTTAAAGTTGAGGAAAGGGAAAAAAAGACCCTGACAGGAGTTATTTACAGGCCTTGGAGCTGTAATCAGGATCTAGGGCATTAAACAAAGGCATGAACTTTTTCCACACAGAGTGGTTCTTATGTGGAATGAACTTTCAGAGGAAGTGGTAGATGCAGGTACAGTTAGAGAAGTTTGAGAGGGAGAAGCTGGATTCAGATAGAACGGTATTGCAACTGAGTAAAGGTAACTACAAAGACATGAGGGATGAATTGGCCAGACTGGGTTGGAAGGGGATCCTAGCAGGGAAGACAATGGAACAGCAGTGGCAGGAGTTTCTAGGGGTAATAAAGTATGATACAGGCATTGCTGCAAACATATGTACATCAGGAATATTTACAAAAAAAAAAAAAAAAACCCATGGGAAAAAAGCAATAACCTTTCCATAGTCTACACTGACATGATCAATCACTCTGGTGCACAGTGATTCCTAGAAAATGCTCCCTGCCTCAGGAATCTTTTCTAGTGTAGTGAGGAACTTGAGTCACTGTCCTAATGAACCCTCCCTTTTGTGAGGCCTTTTAGGCCTGCTTCAAGATTTGAACAAATGCCTCTACCTGGCTATTTGTCACCAGGTGATACAGAGCCGATCTCACAAATCCAACTACATGATTTTCCAGGTACTCTGCAAACTCTTACGCCATAAACCGTGGACCATTGTCACTCACGACTTGTTTGGGGTTTCCAAGCCTGGCAAATATTTAATCCAGTCAGTCTGTCTATTGTTGTTTCTGTTGATACCGACTTCATAACCACCACCTCAGGCCACTTGGAATGAGCATCCATGACCACGAGCAGTATGTGTCCCTCTGCTGGTCTGAATCTGTTGCCACAGTGATGAGGCCATTCCCACGGGTGAAAGGGGCAACAACGACAGCACCTTTCTTAAATAATGCACAGAATTTGCACAATCCCGGCTCTTCCTCAATTTTGAAATCCACATTTGGCTATCAAAAGCCGCTCCTGGCATTTTCTTTCATTTGCACCATCCTGGAGTGCCCTTGGTGCACTTGTTCCAGCATCATTCCTTAAACTCTCATTCTCCACATTAAATACCCATACGATACACGCAACTCCCACCTCTGACAGGTAAGGGCATAATTCTGGATGGTTTTTTTTGACAAGTCCTTCCTCTCAGGGCTAATGATAGCCTCCATCTTCCTTGGCACCTTGTGTTGTGTCTCACTATCGATTACATGGCCCAGGTACTTGGAGTCATTTAAAAAAAAAAACAACTTGCAGGCTGCGCTCCTCCAAACTTCTTCCAGTAACAAAAACATCATTCCTATAACACTGGACACCTGGCAATCCACTCAATTTAGTCTGTGGCCCTCTGGAACACAGCCGGCATTGTCTTGATGCCAAAACAAAGTCGCTTGCAGTGGAACATTTCCCGGTGTCTCACTATCAATGATGGCTGGGACTCCATTGCAACTCCATCTGCAATTAGGCCTGCAACAAGTCCATTTTTGAGAATTTCTTGCCCAAGCCAGTCCTCAATGATTGGAAATGGGTAGGGATTCGCACACAGGGATTGACTATGACCTTAAAGTCACTACAAATCCTCACTTCGCCATCTGTTTTTTTTTATTAAAAGACCAGAATAATTGGAGCTGCCCGTTCACTAGTGATTATTGGCTCCATTGCTCCCAGATTCACCAGCTGTTCCAGTTCCCCCTCCACTTTAGGCTGGATGGCATATTGTACTGAACGTGCCTTCAGACTCCTTGGACAAGCTTCCCGCTTCAAGTGAAGTTTAATTTCTGCTTCTTTCCATTTCGCAGGGATCCCTTGAAGATATCTTAATACCAATCCAAAATCTCTTGCAAACTCATTTTTGATTCTGCCAGCCTATTAACCATGACCCAATTTAGCTTTAATTTCTGCAACCAGGAGTGACTGAATAATGCAGGGTGTCACCTTTCACGGCATAGAGGCAAGTTTGGCACATTTGTCCCTTAGCTGTACTTTCAAGGTTTTTTGGGAAGATTTGTAGCTCGGGGCGATAAGGTTGTAGACTTGCTCACCGAGCCGGTGCGTTTGATTGCAGACGTTTCATCACGCTACTAGGTAACATCAGTGCGCCTCCAGTGAAGCGTTGGTGTTCTGTCCCACTTGTGATTTATATGGCTCAGTCTGCTGGGGTGGTTGGCATCACTTCCGGTTCTGTTTTTCAGTGGTTTGTATGTCAGGTCCAGGTCAATGTGCGTGCTGATGGAGTTCTGGTTAGAATACCAGGCCTCCAGGAATTCTCTGGCATGTCTGTTTGGCTTATGCTATAATGGATGTGTTGTCCCAGTCTAATTCATGTCCTTCTTTGTATAGTAAAGTATACAGAAAGACCACCCATACAGACCAATACTTAATTACTCCAGCCACCTCCTCTACACCCATAAACAGAGCTGCATCAGGACATTATTCATACAAGCCACGACACACTGCAGCAACCTGCAACTGTGCATAGCAGAACAGGAACACTTCTACGGTGCTTTTAAAAGGAATAGATACCGAAAAAGCACAATCTGCCATTACCTCCATGACAGATCACAACAAGACGACACAACACGGCCATACACACTAGTCATCCTACTGTACATCAGAGACATATCAGAGACGACCACAAGACTACTCAGACCTCTAGGTAAAAGGATAGCCCACAAACCAACAAACACCCTACAACAGCTACTGACGAATGTAATGAATCCCATACACACAACTCATTCCTTTCCTGTGAGCTGTGAACACTTGTCATTTGAATACTCACCATGCTGAAAGCTTAGGCTTTCTCAGCTTTTAACAATCTGTAAGGTTCTAACCAAACACTCCTGGTCTATAAGTTCCATTAAGGTAACTTGGAGGTTAAGAAACTTAAGGCTCCTTGTCTCTGCTAAAGCTAATAACTTCAAGTTTTCGCTTTGTTGTAAACTCCCACAATATAATTAACTTCTATGAACAATCCAGGACTCCTTGTACTCACTTGCTCTCTGACATGTGTCAGTTTTAAAGTCATGGTTCCAGAAAGACTGACCAAATTATTTTTTAAAACCTTTCATAAAAATAAACCAATACCCATATGCTACTAGTGTAAAATCCAAACTCCAAAAAAATGTTAATATTTATAAATTATACAGCTTTCATCACACTGCCCACCCCCATCTCAGGGTTGGAAATTTCATCGCAGGCGTGAGTCTCTCTTACTCTTTGGTGACTAGCAGCAGTTGCAACCTTCAAGTTAGTCAAACCAGAGCTCTTTAAAGTTTAATCATGACCTCCTCTGAACTACACTTTTGTACTGGCCTTATGGAGAGCAGCAAAACACAAAGTATAAGAGTGTGCAGGTTTTGTTCTTTCAGGACCTACCATGCAGTGTGTTGTCTCATCATCTTCCTTTTCACTAATTGCATTTCCCACCATTTTATATTAAGTTTGGACTGTCATTGTTCTGTTCACTCAAGTTTAATCCACAGTCTGGAATTTCTGAACTGTCTCTTCCAAATTCACTGCCTCATCCAATTTGATATCTTTCACAAATATTTTGTGTTGACTTTTTGAAACTGGGTCATTGATCTAAACTCAAAATTGGGACAATATTATTATAAAGAACCATTACATGCAAAGAATGAGTAAGAACTCAGGAAGCCTAACTGGAAAGGAAAATCAGTTATTATTGAATATCAAAAGGAAAAACCACTCAGGCCATACACAGAGTAGTCCTAGCCCAGGAAGCAGACAGTTCTGCAGACCCATTCCTGATGCTGCTTTATAATTAAATAAAAATTTTTTATTTAACTTATTTTCTAATCAACCTGTATGGAGATGTTATTACTCTGGAGCAGGTGGGACTGAACCTAGGCCTCTCAGTCTAGGGGTAGGGGCACTGCCACTGCCACTGCCACTTCACCACAACAGGTCCTCAGAGAATGGGGTCAGGTGATAAGTTCTAGCTGGACAGGCCTTTGCCTGTTACCAAGGGAACTCATACACAATGAGCTCCACAAGCAGATTAATTAATGATTCCCCATGGGCCCTGCAGAGGTTATCAGAGTGTGAAAATTAGATTTTTCAACTGATGTTGTCAAATCAAAAATACTCATTCAATATACAATTACAAGAGGTTATAAGGAGTGAAAAGTATATATTTTCCTTTATTACGAAATGTTAGTCAAGATGGGCTGAAGGTCTTTCTCATAAAGGATCCAGTTGCAAAGAAATGCATTAAGCTTAAACTATAAACGGCATTACAAGCTCAAATTTCAAAAGGGCTTCACACAGGATAGTTAATTAAAGATTTCCTGATCATCACTGAAATATTGCATTTAGAAATCCACAATAAGCCTTTATTTTAAGATGACATGACTAAGCCTGTCAACACATTGGGTGACAGTTAACACGTCTAAAACTGCATGTAATTCAAGTTCCTGTATAGCTTTTACAACATCAATGGTGAATAATTTATATTGGATTAAACTTGTATGTGTGGAGCGGATTTCCCCCAAGCAAAGGAATGCTGCTATCATTCTTCTCATGCTGTTTTCTTTTCCAATCAGAGATCTCCAGTTTTGTTGCTTTAAATATTATTTGATTGATGAGGAATCTTTCACATCCCAGTACACCATTCTCTGCAAGGGTAATGATGGCTTAATATTCTAACTTTCCAATGTTTTTTAATGACTCCTGTTGCTAAAAGAAAAAGACCCTGACAAGGGGTGTTGGCCCTTAAAGAAAATTCTGCATTTTTCAGACTGAGCTAGAAATAAGTGACCTACTGGGAATCAATCACAGTTACAAAATTTGAAAAGAACAACTCTAAAGGAGAAGATTACATAAAGTGGAGTCCATCTAGGTACCCCAACCAATATATTCTTCAAACAACATTAGAATAGAACAAAGAACAAGCCAGACCAGGAACAGGTCTTTCGGTTCTCCAAGCCTGTGCCAACACATTTTGCCCTTCCATACTTAAAACTGTCTTCACTTACAGGATGCGTATCCTTCCTTTCCCTTCCTATTCACGTACTCGTCCAAGTGTTTCTTGAACAATGCTATTGTGTCTGCTTCCACCACCTCCTCTGGCAGCACGTTCCAGGCACCCACCACCCTTTCTGAAAAAGATGCCTAGCACATCTGTTTTAAACTTCACCCTCCCACACTTTGAACCCGTGTCCCCTAGTAATTGACCCCTCCACCCTGGGAAAAATCCTCATACTTTCCACTGTATCCATGCCATTGACAATCTTATGGACTTCTATCAGGTCGCCCCCTCAAGCTCCTGCGTTCCAGTGAAAACAAACCCAGACTAGCTAAAATCCCTCATACCGGGCAACATCCTGGTAAACCTTTTCTGTATCCACTCCAAAGCATCCACATCCTTTTGTTAGTGTGGTGACCAGAAATGTACACAATGTTCCCAGTGTGGCCTAACTAAATTTCTATAAAACTGCAGCATAAAACTTTTGGTTACTAATAAGTTGTTTCATGTGGGAGTTGGCTGTGTGCAAATTAGCTGCTCCATTTTCTATGTATTAAAAGTAATGACACCCCAAAAGTGCTCAACTGTGCAGTACTGTGGGATATTCAATGGTTGTGGTAGATGTTATACAGCTTCCAATTTTTTCAGTCCTTCAGATAAACCTTTGGAAAGCATATTAAAAAAAAAATCATTATTTGACATGATTATCTGTTCCATTTTGCATTTTATTCTATTCAAAGCCCCTGATTTTTAAAAATAATGTATTAAACAAACATGTTGCATTTCTTTGGATGATTTAATATTTGGTCAAATACCATAATCAAAATGATCATTCTTCTACCTAATTTCAACATGGGCATAAAGAACCCAACCAATCAAGACCCCGCCCCCCCCAACTGTCCACACATTGCATGTACTTCCATATTCCTGCCAGTCTCCCTGAGATGTATGGTGCTCAGAACTGTACACAATATTCCAGCTGGGTATACATAGGCACAAGTCATTAAAAGGTGGTAGTACAGCTAGAGAGCTGTTAATAAACCACACAGTATTCTAGAATTCATTAACAGGGCAATGACAGTTCTTATAGGCTTACCATACCATCGGGCTGCTCTGTCTTGAGTGCGCTATGGTCGTTCGTGGTTTAATCTGACCGTTACCACACCTCAGGGAAGAGGATGAGAAGGAGAGTGCTTCAGCCAGTGCAGAAATTGAACCCATGCTGTGGCACCACTATCACAAGTCAACTGAGCTAACTGAGTCCCTATAGTGGAGGAGGCCATAGAGTACAAGAATTTACTGAATTTATACAGTACACTGATTAAACCTCAAATGGAGCCATTATGTACAGCCCTGATTGCCACGCTTCAGGAAGTAGGCAAATGCATTGGAAAGACTGCAGAAGAGGTTTATGAGAATTTTGTTCCAGGAATGAGAAACTTCAATTATGAGGCTGGACTGGAGAAATTACTATTACATTCCTGCGAGAGGTGAAGGCTGAGAGGAGATTTGACAGACATGTTTAAAAACCTTGAGTGGTCTGAACAGTGTAAATAGGGAGAAGTGTTTCCTTCTCAGAAAAGGATTGAAAACCAGACGGCACGGTTTTAAAGTAGTTCATAAAAGAAGCAAACGCAAGAGGAGAGAAAAACACTTTTTTCACACAAGTGATCTGGATTTGGAATGTACTGCTTGGAAACGTGGTGAGGGAACTTCAATTGAAGGATTCAGGAGGGAATTGGATGATTATTTAAATAGAAACAATGCACAGGGTTATGGGGAAAGGCAGGAGTTTAGCACTGGGTCAAAATACTGAGTGAGCGACACAAACAATGTGCTGAATGGCCTCCTGCTGCAAAGTAACAATTCTGTGATTCTATTCAGTTTTTTTGAGGTTGTCAGTGAAACAATTATACAGAGGCTGGTATCCCGTCACCAAGTCACCCTTTAATTATGTGTGGAGAGTCCTTTACACTGATCCATCTCCCGCAGAGCCAGTTTTCAGAGTGAACAGGATGTCTGACACTCTTTCTTAACTGTCAGCCAGGGCTCCCTGATTGGACCACATTAATTGCCCCAATCAGGGAACTCATGAGATCCATCTGGCTGACCTTGGTACAATCACTACAGTCAGCATTATCAAATGAAAGTGCTCGATTTTCTAAACAACTAACCAGCCAGAGGGCATAGCAGTAGCAATACTGGCCCCTAAAGTAACTTGAAATCAGAGGGGTTAGCATGGTTGATACAATTAGATAATTCATTGTGGGGCAATGTAACTGAGAATGTTGTTCAAATTAATGGACCTCGGATTCCCTCTGGTCTTCAGTCTGCAACTCAGCTCAGCACTTCACACCTTTTTCCTGCTGTAAATTATTTTCTATTGTTTCCTAATCACTATCTCGCCTTTGCATGTATACCACAAACGGGAGAGTATCCCATTGTGTTCCTGAGCTCTGCCTTGCAGACAATAGACTGGCCTTTTAGAGTCAGGAGGTGAGCTAGTTGCCACAGAATTCCCAGCCTCTGACATGCTGTTATAGCTACAGAATTTATACAGCAAATCCAGTTGAGCTTTTGATCAATTGTAACTCCCAGTAAATTGCAGATGAGAGATTCATGGATAATAGTGCTGACAAATGGCGAGAGAGATAGTTATATTTTCTCTTCCTGGCATTTAGGCGAGTCAAGTATTGCTTGCTGCCTATGTCTGAGTGTTGTCTACATCTTGTTGCACAAGGCATACGTTGCTCCTGTATTACAGGAATTGCGAGTAGAAGTGAACACTGCAATCATTAGCAAACATCCCTGCTTTTCACTTTAGGATGGATAAAAGATCCTTGCTGAAATAGCTGTAGATTGTTGGGTTTGGGGCATGTTGGATTGCGAACAAAGCCTCACACCTACTCCTATGGCTTTGCCCGATTGTCTTGACAGCACAGCACTGACACTGACTCTATAAACACTTTACTCACGGTTTAACACTCTCGGTCACCTGCAGAGACTTATCATCTGACACTCCGCTCACACCAGTTGTAAGATCTTTTGATCTCTCTGCCTATAAACTCTGTGTGCCCTGCCATCTCACTGTACCTGAGAACGGGGCTGCACTCCGAAAGCTTGTGCGATTCCAAATAAACCTGTTGGACTATAACCTGGTGTGATTTCTGACTTTGGCCACATTAGTCCAACATCGGCACCTCCACATCATACCTAAGAAGATGAGATAGGAGAATTGATGGAAGCAAGGAAATGCAGAAACGTTGAACAAGTATTTTGTGTCAGTCTTCATGGCAGAAGAGATAGAAAGTATCCCAAGAATAGTAAAAAAAAATCAAGGAACAAAAGACTAACGGGAGCTTAAACTATTACCACTGCAGAAGAGGTACTAGGAAAATAACCGGGAGGAAGGCATGACAAATCCTTTGGAGCTTTCAAAATTCTGTAGATCCTGGAAATCTGCAACAGTAACAGCTCTATCCAATAAAAGGAGGGAGATAGTAAGTTGGAAATAAAAGTCTAGTTAGCTTAATATTTGTTGCTGAGAAAACATTGGAGACACTATTGAAGTAAGAGTAGCACGTCATTTAGAAAAACTTAATACAATCAGCCAGGGTTAGCAAAGTTTTGTGAAATGGAAATCTTGTTTGTCATATTTCTTGGAGTTGCTTGAGCATGTAACAAGCCAGGTGGATGAAGAACTATCGGTAGATGTAGGCTATTTGTATTTTTGAAAGCAATTCAGTAAAGTACCATGTAAGAGACTGATAATATATAAGTTGCAATACACAATTAAGAACCTATTTTGTTGGCTGCGATATATTAGCATTTAGAGAGGATTAGGTGACTAACAGGAAACAGAAAGTCAGAAAAAATAGGACATCTTCAGGGTAGCAAAATATAACTAATGAGACACCAGAGGAATCAGTGTCAGATTTCTCTTATTTACAATCTATATTAATTGACTCGGATGAAAGGACAAAATGTATTATACACAAGTGTATTGCTGATAAAAAGACCAATAGGAAAGCAAGTTGTGAAAAAGACAAAAATATTTACATTAAGTAGTGTACACAAGAAAATTGGCAGATAGAGAATAATGTGGGAAAACGTGAAGTTGCCAACTTTGATGTGAAGAATTGAAAATCAGAATAATGTTTAAGTGGAGAAAAGTCTACAAAACGCCTTAACACGGTGGATGTGGGAGTCTTCATTCATTGAGGTTATAATTTGAGTGCACGTTTATGAATTTCTTTGTTAGCCGGTGGTCCGTACAGGAGAAAACTGGGACCACTCTTGTGGGGATGTCAAGATATTCATGCCCCAACAGAGTAAGTGCATTTTTCATTCCAGTGCAACTCTCACATTAACCCTGGTGTCAATATTATTCATCGCACACCACTTTGAAATATTGGCCGTGACGCCTTGTCTCTTGTTGGCACCTGCAAGACACAGGATGTTCAGGACCGCAACAGAAACGCAGCCTGCTCTGCCAGACGCCACTTCCTCAACTTCTGGAGTAACAGAGTACCAGGATCTCAGAGGAACAATGAGCAAGTTTGCCTCCTGTCTTGGCTGAAATATGGGCAGGATTACAACTCAGGGTTCCTGGTTAAACTGTATTCAGATGAGAAAGAGTGCAATAGAACAGGAAGGGATAGGGGTTGCAACATTGATTAAGGAATCAACTATAACAATGAGGAGGGCTGATACCTTGGAGGGATTATCAAATGAGGCCATATGGGCAGAAGTGAAAAACACAAAAAAAGGCAAACATACTGTTGGGTGTGTACTATGGGTACCCAAACAGTTAGGGAGTGTTAGGCAGCATCTTTAGATAAGTGTAAACAGCGCCAGGGAAATTTAAAAAATAAATTAGAGACGTTAAAAGAGTGCATGAGGAAACATCAATGGGTAGAATATTTGAAAACCCAAGGGCTCTTTTAAACATATAAACAGCAAGAAGGAAAGCGTAGGGGCCATTAATGATCCAGGGTTAATCTTTGTGTGGACTCAGAAGAGATGGACACAGTCGTCAATGAATACCTGGTATTAGTCTCTACATGGAAGAGGATAATGCAGATGTAGACATCTGGGTGAAGGACCACGAAATATTAGACGAAATTAACAGAAACAGAAGAGCTACTGGTGGGTTTAGCAGCCTTAAAAATGGATAAATCTCTAGACCTGGATGAGATATATCCCAAACTGTTGGGGGAGTAAAAGAGAAGAGATAACAGGGGTCTTGGTGGTAACTTTCAAATCCTTTTCACCACTGGTGAGATGCTAAAGGATTGCTAACGTTGTCTCATCATTAAAAAGGGTAAAAGGAATGGGCCAGGAAATTACAGACTAACCTCAGCGGTGGGGATGTTATTAGAAAGAATTCTGAGTAACAGAATATATCTGCACTTGGAGATTTAATCAGGGTCAGTCAGCACAACGTGTAAAAGGGAAGGTCCTGATTGATAAATTTGACCAAAGCTTTTAAGGACATAACTAGCAGTGTTAATGAGGGTATTTCATACAATGCAGTCTACATGGACTTAAGCAAGACTATTGAAAAAAAACCCTCATGACAGGCTGATCAAGAAAGTAAGATCCCATGGAACCAAGGCAAATTGGCACATTGGATCCAAAAATCAGCTGAGAGACAAGAAGCAGGGTATGATGATAGAGGAGTGTTTCTGTCACTGAAGGGTTGTTTCCAGTGGGGTTCTGCAGGGCTCAGTGCTGGGGTCTTTGCCGTTTGTGGTGTACGTTAATGATTGATTGTAAGTGTAGGGAGTATGATCAAAAAGTTCATGATGACACAGAAATTGGTAGGATGCTAAATAGTGAGTAGATAGCTGTAGACTGCTGGAGGATACAAACAAACAGTCTGGTCAGGTGGGCCAGGCAGTGGGTACGTCAGAAAGTGTGAGGTAACACATTTAAGGGACAAGTACTTCCAAGGGTCTTACCATTCATAGTATAATCCCTGCCTGTTACAGGTTATACTATGAATGGCAAGACCCTGGAAAGTACTGAACATCAGAGGGACCTTGGTGTACATATCCATAGATCCCTGGAAGCAGCACAGCAGGTAGATAAGGTGATCAAAAAGGCAAACGGGATATTTGCCTCCATTAGCAGAGGCATAGTAAACAAGAACAAAGAGGTTATGCTGAGACTATATAAAATGCTGGTTTAAATACAACCGGAGTACCACACAGTTTGGTCACTGCATAATAACAAGACTATGATTTTTAGCCTTTTATTCCTTCATTCCCTGGTCTGTTGGGTTTACTCTGGATAGGGGTATATCCAGTTGTTCTTTATTGAAGCAAGGTGCATTATAAAAATTCAGCAAAAACAGTAATTCATCATAAGTTTTACAGTACAATGCTTGCAATCAAAAGTGAACCAGTTTATGTGGACTTATCCAGGGATCAGACCAAAACAGGTCATCAGTCTGTTCCACTTCAACATCCAATCACTGATCAGATATCTCCCATTGCCAGAGTGGCTGACTATTGCGCTTAGACACATCCTCCTAAATTCCTTTTCCATGCAGGCAGCCTGTATGATAAAACAGTCATACCGCCCAGTTTCCAGCATTTGATCAGTTTGACCACTCGCAAACATTACAAATGTGTCATCCACCATAGTCGGTGGAATTTAGCTCATTAAGACAATGCTTGTTTGCTCTGGAAAGAGATTTATCTCTTGATTTTAATGAAAATTGACCTCAGGACAGTTTGCCCAGGCTGCTCAAATAAGCTATTTCCTTTCAACCTGTGTTGTCTAATTTATTATATGATAATTACACAACATAACCCCATTTAACTACAGAGAAAGTAAGAACTGCCAATGCTGGAGTCAGAGATAACACAGCGTGGAGCTGAAGGAGCACAGCAGGCCAGGCAGCATCAGAGGAGCAGGTAAGGTGACGTTTCGGGATGAAGGGTCCCGACCCGAAACATCAGCTTTCCTGCTCCTCTGATGCTGCCTGGCCTGCTGTGTTCCTCCAGCTCCACACTGTTATCCCATTCAACTAGTTTGTTTTGATGATAAATAGTACATCGCACATTTAGTGCACAGATTCTGTTTTAAATCAGAACTTCAGCTAGCCATATAACGTCATTAGTTATAACACAAAATAAACACACATATCCTTCACAGAACACAAAACACTTAAGACATAGCCCAGTGATCTTCTAATGATTAGGTCACTGTCTGATTAATGTCTTAATGTAGAAGCTTCATATGTTTCTCTCTGATTTGGGCTGGCCCAACAAATTCAGGATTACCAATTACAGATTGAACTAGAAAGGGTGCAGATGAGACTTGGGCTAGATGTGTTTCTTGGGCTAGAGGGCTGAGATATGAGGAATGTTTGCATAGGCTGGGATTATTTACCTTGGAGCAGTGAAGGTTTATTAAATACCTGATAGAAATGTATAAGATTATGAGCGCATAGATAGATTGGATAGAAAGGCACTTTTCCCATTAGTAGACCGGTTAATAACCTGGAATCATAGATTTAAAATAAGAGGCAGAAGATTGAAAGGAGAGTTCAGGAGGAATGTTTTCCTGAAGGGGTTGATGGAAGCCAGGAATTCAGTGCCTGAAAGGGTGATTGACTCAAACTTTTGTAACTTTGAAGCAGGATTTAGAAATGTACTAGCGTTGCAATAGCCTCCAATGCAATGGGCCAAGAGCTGAAAAATGGGATTAGTGCAGTCAGATCTTTGTTGATTGAATTGTGGGCCGAATGGTCTCCTTCTTTGCTGTATGTATCTACGAGAATAAAATATCAAAAGCAGAAAAAGTTCGGAGCTGGACAAACCAGCGAGCGGGATTTGTTTTTCTAGTTCTAAAATAACTTGTTCCTGGACAGTGATGTTTCAATCCTATTTATGACCCTTCCTACTTACCCTTCCAAAAGCAGAATCAGTGCAGCGTTATGTCTAACAGCAGCATAACGTTGTTGCAATCTCTTTGGGTGGCTCTTTAAGTGAGTTTGTGGTGGAAGGAATTACTCTATGGAAGAGGTCGTATTACAGTGCAGCAATAGCTTGGGTCAAATTAATCTCTACAGAATACTTAAAGTTCAGCTCACTTTTATAAACAGGACTGATTTAAAATGGCAATGTATAACACTGCTAACTGTGATCAGGATGTAACAGGCTATAAAATAATTTGCATTTAAATATCACCTTTAAAGTAGTGGAGTCAGATCTAAGCGAGAATTAAAGGAAAATTGCAGATCAGGATTGCAAACACTATTTTGGCAATAAATTAATGAGACTTTCAAAGCAGTGTAAGGTGGGGCAAAAGTCCCCATCAGTTTATGGACATACCCTGGACTTAAAACCCTCTGAAGGCAGAAGTTGTGGAAATTATATTGGAGTAAATTCACTGAATATTTGAGACTCCAGAAACCATGGGCTGCAACTGGAGCAGGAATAGGCTGGCTGGGACAGGCTGGGTAATACACAAGCCCGGGGCAGATGTCTGGAACAGAAGTTAGCTTGCAGAAACTAAAGGAAGATTCAGAAAAAAGGGTCCCGACCTGAAACGTCAACTTTCCTGCTCCTCTGATGCTGCCTGGCCTGCTGTGTTCCTCCAGCTCCACACGGTGTTGTCTTCAGCAACTTCAGACCTTCTGGAGCCTACAGAGGTACAAAGCCACATAAAATTTTCCAGCCTGTGCTCAGGCACAGAAATACTGAACATTCCACTCCATTGTGCTAGATGCAAACCTGTTCCAGCTACGGATGTAAAAACGTTCACAATACTATTCAAACCTGAACAAATACCCATCCAAGGGAAATACTGGACATTGCAAAACCATCGAAACCATTCGCCTCAAGTCAAAAAACCATTCACTCCAGTGATCAGGAAGCTCATGCAGCCCGAGAGGAGGAACAATAGCTCGGCAGACAAGGGGGCCTGCAGTTGGGTACAACTGGAGACCCTGAGCCCAGCACTGGGCAGAGAGAGAGAGAGAGAGAGAGAGAATGTGTGCGATAGCAGCAACGAGCCCCGATTCCAACACGGTGTGCGCTCTGGGGTGGGCCCCGCGAGGGGAGTCCGAGAGAGAGAGAAAAGCAGGCCCCGTTCTCCAAGGGGAGCGGCCTTCGCAACCACCGAACACCAACAACTAACCTCGAACCTTCACTCGACGTCCAGAGGTGACTGAAGGCATCCAGAGACTCAAGACACTGACTGGGGCAACACCCACCACCATCCCAGACAACAAACCCCTTGCAAGGACCACCAAGAAAAGAAAGAAAACCCAAAGTACTCACCAGTCTAATCCCCCACGTCTAACCGCATCCGCAGACAACACTAGACTAACTGTCCCCGGTACTTGTGGCCCTTCGGGGAGTCCCAGCTACGGCAAGAGACTACGGACAATCGCCAGTCAAAATCGCGTTTCACTCCAGGGGTGAGCCTAAGGTCATCGAGACCCTGTAACCCAGCTTAGCTCGTCTAAGATGGGGGAAGGTGGGGTTCGGGGCTGACGGTGTCGGGCACCTCTCAGGAAGGGAAGCGGAATAGGACTTTGGGTCAGCAGGGAATCTCTCTCTCTTTTCCCTGTTAGCATAAGTAATGGCCAGCCACTGTATGATGAAGGGTCTAGGCCCGACACGTCAGCCTTCCTGCTCCTAGGCCTGCTGTGTTCATCCAGCTCTACACCTTGTTAACCCACTGTATCAAGCCTTGGTGGCGAGGCTTAGCTGGGGGACAGGTCTCAGTCAGAGATAGGTGGGTTTTGATATTCACTTTGTTTTCTTTGTATTCAATTTGCTTGTTTTTCAATAAGTTCAGAGTTTTCTTTGCCTCTGAAGCAGCTGCCTCCTGCGTTTTTCCACCACACCACATTCCATACATAAGCCCAGTGTCAGAGCTGGGGAGCTGGTGAACATAAACCAGGCAGCACTCCCTACAGAGGGAAGAGAGTTCTCATGTACAAGAGAGAAAAAGAGTAAAGTCAGTAATAGTTGGAAATGGAAGTACTGGTTCTGCTAGAGTTCCATTTTGAAGTAAGTAAAGTAAGTCAGACCAGAGTGTGTCATTTGAAGGTTTTATTAATTTTTGCTCCTGCCAGTCCAGTGTTCAAAATACAGGTGCATGAAACTGGAAGATGTTGCAAGGATCCAATCGGTGGCCTTTACTTCTTGCATTTCCCGCAGCAAAATGTGCCAGAGCAAACACGAGAGAGATACAGGCTGTGGTTGGAGGAACAGTGAGCAGCACAGCCCCTTCATGTGAATTTGGTCAAGGTCAGCTCAGAGTGTGCCCCATAGAGGCGAATTAAACATTGGTTAAATGCAACTCCTTAGCCTGGACCTGATCTCCACCCAATCCCCTTGTGATCAGGACATGAGGTCCACTCTTTTGCTTCAGATCTGCATCTTAACTAAAAGCAAAGAAGAAAAGTTTTATATTAGTTTGCTGTACTGAGACTTTTTCAATGGTCAATTCTGCTAATTGCTCATTTAATTTATCATTGAATTGTCATGAAATCATTTTCTTTCCATTGTCTTTTAATATCGTGGCAAACCTTATCTGGTAGAAATTTGCTCAGCAGCTCCTGCCAACCCTGAGTAGGAGAAAATTTGAATTGCCATCCTGTTTGTGTAATAAAGAACAACTCTATTCTGAATTGTGAGTTGATTCTGTCATTGATAAATTTCCATTCTGTTTACATCAATAATTATGACCAAGCATTTGCTGGCATAGAGCATCTCATAGTATGCGCCGTGAGTTGAATTTTTTTTCCTCACCCTTCAGCTCCAACTATTTCTAGGCCACAAAATTCTAGAAGTCTAAATTGATAATGTCATATTGGGGCCAGCAATGTGGCTGGGCTGTTGGTAAACTGCAGGATCTACCATCTAACTCTTTAACTGAGGAGATTTATGGATAGAGAACAAAACAATGGAATTAGGATGAATTGGAATCAAATTAGATACAAAAATGATGCAGAAAGGGAAAGAAAGATTAGATTAAGATATTGTAAAAAGAAACAGAGAGGAAAGTATGATAATTTTTAAAAAAAAGTCAAACTTTAAACTTTAAAAAATATCGCTAGGAAAATTTATACTAACAAGAAGCTAAGTTTTTTTTCTCAAAATAATAAACTAACCTATTAAATGCTGTGAAATAATGACCCTGCTGTGAGTTTAATTAATATTTATGGTACATATCAGTATTATCTTGACACTGTGGGAAGGTTAACAGTGAGACCTCTACTGTTATGTGGAGGTTCCAGTGTTGAACTGGGGTGGACAAGGTCAAGAATCACATGACACCAGGTTATAGTCCATCAGGTTTATTTGAAAACACAAGCTTTCAGAGCGTCACTCCTTCTTCAGGTGTTAGTGAGACAGGTAGTATGAAGCACAGAATTTATAAGTAAAAGATCAAAGGGTCACACCACTGATAAGGATGTATTAAACAAAACTAAGATGCTGTTAAATCTTTAATCAGTTACAAGGTTTTAATTGATTAATTTGTGTATGTAAATCCCCAAATTTCTTTCAAGTCATTGCCCTGAGAGAACTAAAGGTTTTATCAGTGTAAAGAAGAGGTGACATTTTAGGTCAGACAATGCATGTTAGGTGTGAGGCCTTGTTTAGAATCTGTTTATGTTTTGGTTTGGAGCCAGACTGGTTTTATTTCTAAAGTAGAAATTTATAAAATGCCACATTGAATGACTGTCTATAAATTGTGTGCTTTTTGAACAAAATAGAATGTATCTGCAAATACAAATTTACCCCATTGATTCACATGTAAATCTATGGGAGTAATTGTGCATAAAACACAGAAAGCTAGCGCACAGGTAAAGCAAATAATCAGGAAGGCTAATGAAATGTTGGCACTTTTATCAAGGGGATTGGGGTATAACGGTAGGGATGTCTTACTGGAACTGTACAAGGTGTTAGTGAGACCACATCTAGAATACTGTGAGCAGTTTTGATCCCTTTAAGGAAAGATATCATTTCATTGGAGGGAGTTCAGAGAAGGTTACTGGGATGATTCCTGCCTTTTAGCAAAGGCTAAACAGGTTGGGACTGTACTCACTGTAGTTTAGAAGAATGAGAGGTGATCTCATTGAAATATGTAGGACTCTGAAAGGGTTTGCCTGGTTATTGCTGAGAGGATGTTTCTTCTCAAGGATAAGAAGGCGTAGTTTCCAAATAAAGGGACGCCAATAAAAGACCGAAATGAAGAGAAATTTCTTCTCTCAGAGGCTTGCGAATTTTTGGAATGCCCTGCCACGGAAAGCTAAGGGGACAGAGTCCTTGTGTATATTTCAGGCAGAGATAGTTAGATTCTCGATCAGTCAGGGAATCAAAGGTTACGGGGAAAGGGCAGGAAAGTGGACTTGAGGAATGTCGGATCAAACGTGATCCCATTGAATGATGGAGCAGTCTCAGGGGTTTGAACACCTACTCCTAACCTTGTTTCTTAAACAGGTAGTTCTGCAATAATGCATATTTCATTAACACGAATTGGCTGTAACATGATTGATGAATGGTGGATGCTGTTTGGATAACGCAAACTTTCTACTGTACAGGTATGGCAATTTTCCAATAAAGTGATTTTCTATGGCACTTTCCTGTAGCACGATTTTCTATAGTGTGAGGTCACACAAGAATGCAACTGTTGTGTTATCGCAGAACCACCTGTTGTCTTATCATCTTTTAGGTCAATATACCAATTGCTTAGTGCACCTACTTGTCACATTTCACTGACTAATGTGAAAGAATATTTAGGTTCCTTTGGACATTAACAACATTTTCCAGTCTCATTATTAAAGAAATATTCTGCATTATTCCTCCAAACAAAGTGGATAGATTCGCACTTAACCAAATCATATTCACCTGCCATGTTCTTGCCCATGAAGTCACTTTGCATCCTCCTTACAACTCTTATTTCCACCAAGTTTTATGTCATCCATAAATTTAGAAGTTAGGCATTTGGTTCTCACATCCAAAAGGGCCCAAGCTCTGCTCCTTGCAGTGGCCAACTGGTCAAAGCCTACCAACCTGAGAATGACCTATTTAATGCTACTTTCTATTTTCTTCCTGATAACCAATGCTCAATCCTTTAATATCTTTTAGGGAAGGCAACCTACCATTATTACTTGGTACAGGCTGCATGTGAACCCACAGCAATGTGATTAACTCTGAAATGACCAGTAAAACAATTGGAAAATGGAATAAAGTAATTACAAATTGCAGACATACCTTTCAGTGCTGCCAAATTGAACAAAATTTGTATTAGCTACTGGCTGGAAGGTAAACAGCTTTCCAACACTACCAATAAATATTGCTTATCTCTGCCAACCTGAGCCACTGCTGAAATAACATTGTTTTATTCTCTCATTTCAACTTTAGCACTGAAACTATATTGAAACTTGATAGTAAAAAACTTAAGTATTGCATGAAAAAGAGACATGACACTATCATGTGGGAAACCGGTGAAGAAGGAATTTGGCAGTACAGTACTCCAAAGTCAGTGACAATGGATTGCTTAATATTAAAAACACTGGGCTGAATCTTACAGTTACTTGACCAGATAATATTAAGTTTGTTTGAGGGATTCTTGCCAAGAGGATAAGCAAGATTTCTTACACAATCTTACCAAACTCACTGCCTTAATTGCCATTCACACCAAAAGGGTAAGTATTCAGTCCAGTTTCCCCTACATCTTATCATGTGCCTTTTATCCCTGGTGCCTGAGCCATCTTTATAAACCTCTGTGCACCAGGACAATGATCGTCAGTGAGGATGGTCTGCACGATTCCTGACATTTGTCCCGGACATAGCAGACCGGGGTGGGGTGGGGGTGGAATCCACGTCTCACTTTGTGGGCTCTGTTCTGGAGCTCCTACTGGACAGAACGGTGGAACTTTCTCTTCCTTCTGGACCAATAGTGGAGGCCACAGCAGCAGACCAAGTTAGCGTAGCCTGAGATTCGCACCTGGATTACAGCAGACTCAACCATCCGGAGAAATCTCAGCACTGTAGGAAAAAATTCAATGCCTTTCTCCACTCTGCCAGTGTAACTGCCACCATCTTCTCTCTGACAGTTCACAATCACTCTGTCTCTTCCACTGCACCCGCCTCCCACCAAGGGTCATGATCTACCACTGTCACTGTTGCTTGGAACACCTTCTCCCATCCAAACCCCTGGCAGCACTAACCCCGCCTGTCCTGGGCACTGCCTGCTCACTCGCTCGGGACGCCTCCCTACCTGCACCAAAAGTAACAACTATGCCAGCCACTTTCATCTTCTGTAAAACCTACCTCCTTTTCATTCCACAAGGATGATAGCCCACAATAGGGAAGATTCAAGGCAGTTGATGGATTGCCCCTCATTTCTCCCTTCAGCAGTTATGGGAGAGAATCCTGACTCTGGCCACCTTGAGCAGGGTCTTTACTGGTATTGGAAGTCACTCTTGATTGATTATGCTGGAAACTTCTGAGTAAAGGGCATCCCCTTGACTGGACTAAGGCCTTGCCGATAACTGTGACAAGCTTTGTGGCTTTATGTCTGTGCTAAATGGCATGATGAGACTGTATTACTATGAGCCTGGTATCACTGGCTGAGATGGCAAATCACAGAAAGGCAATGCAAGGTAGGGATGCTGTGAACATCCAGTGAGGCTCAGAGTGAATGTGTGCTCTGACAATGAGCAAAGAGCTCAGAGATGCAGCCTAGTCTAAGAACTGGGTGCACGTCCCTGAGCATACAGTATTTTTGCCGCAGCATCACAATGATAATTTCCAGTGCAGCCCGGGGATCAAGTTTGAAGAGCAAAGTCATCCTGTAAGTGGATTGGAGATGTAGATTCTTTTAGTCTCGCCCATGTTGGGTGCCAGTATTTGTAGGTGTGGGTGCATGTGGCTGATGCCTGTGGAGCATGCCCTGAGATGTTGTTGCCCAACATGGACGTCTTTTGGAGTAAGTGTCAAGAAGCAACCAAGAACATGCTCTGGTTTCCTTGTCGAGTTCTCCCACAGCCTAGTTTATTTGTTGCATTTGGCAAGAGCACAACCAGAATATTTATGTGACGAGTTGACCTGTTAATAAGTTGTTTATCAAACAATAATAAACATCAATTGGCAACTCGCAAATGCCTAGTGAGAATGTTATCACACCACTGGGGAAAAGCATTCAAGATGCATAGTTCCAATGGTGGGGGGATGTAAAACGTACCCCTATATGATAAGCATCTAATTAACATGGTTATTGCGGACACAAAATGGTTAGTGCACATATTTTGCATTTGCTACTGACCTGCTTTATGCGTAGTGTCAACTTTGGAGTATTCTGAAAGCCTCAGGCTGTCCTGTCCAAGATCTCCCAGTCTAAGCAGGACACACACTCGTGTTCACCCTTCTTGTCAAATGAAGGATGATCTTTATTGTATTATCACTCTCTCTGCTACATATTTGAACAACACTGAGTTTCACTTCAACTGTACAGCTACTTGCAATTTATAGAAGACTGCATTTCAAAATTACAAACATCTTCTCACTTGGCACCATACTATGAAGACCCAGAAAAGAAGACTTCTGATGAATGCAGCAGATTCTTATTTTAACAAATTCTACTTCATTGATGTCGTTGATGCAAAAATTTTGTTGACACCAATATTAAAATGTAGCATCCTCAATATAATACTTCAAACACTGGACTGATGGAGCATTTTTATACAAAATAGCATGCTCTACAAATAACTGCCAATGTAGGTGTTATCTCATCAAAGCCAAATGCAATTGTCACAAGGCTTCTTTATTATTATACTCCAATCCCCTGCAGTTAAGGTTGATATGTCATTTGCGTTCTTAATTCATTGCTGTACTTGCATGCTAAGCTTTCATGTTCTTTGTTGAACAACATCCAAATCTTCCTGAGTATCACCATTTAAAAGTTCCACATCTTTAAAAAAATTGTACTTTCCTATTTTACCTGAAAATGAATAAACTCACACTTTTGCACATGATACCTCATCTGCAAACAATTTGCCCACTCCTTTAGCACGTCTGTCTTTCTTTGCAGCCTCTTTGAGTCATCCTCAAAGTTTATGTTCCAAATTAACTTTGTATCGTCAGCAAAATTGGATACATGACTTTTGGTGTCTTCATAAAAGTTATTAATTTTGATTGTAAGTAGTTGATATCCCAATACTGACCCTTGTTGCACTCCTGTACTTACAACAACACTCTCTGATAAATTCAGTAATTTTCCAAAATTCCCTATATACCCTCCTGCATTCTTCCAGACAATTACCTTCACAGTGAGGTGGTTGCCTCACCCTTTTAAAAACAATAATACAAGAGGCATCTTACAACCAGCTTGAAATTGTTCGAGTTGAACAACAAAGTATTTGCCTCCACGTTTGTTGGTCAAATTAGGGATTGTGGTGTCACACTAGATGGTTGGGCTGTGTAATGTCAGGATAGCAAACATTCAGGATACACACTTGTGTTCACCCTTCATGTGCATGGGGAACAATTGGTGGCAAGGAATACATAGATGCCCCTAACACCATCATAGCACTAGGCCTCTACTGAACTCGCACAAGTAACAATATCCAGGGCAACTGAGTGTCCCATCTTCCTAAATCAGGGTATCTTGTAAATAACTAACAGCAGTAAAGAGGGTCAATTATATAATTTCCAAATTTGCAAATAAAGCAAAATTAACAGAACAATGGAACTTATAGTCCATAGAATATTTGAGGTGAATAGCATTGACATATATGCAGGGCACTGGGTAAGTACATGAATGGGAAGATGAAATAGTGAGATGGGGTGAGATGGAGTAAGGTGGGAGGAGGTTCATGTGGAGCATGAACACCAGCATAGACTTATTGGACTAAATGGCCTGTATTCTATATTTGGAAATGCTGTGTAAAGCTGTGAAACTCATATAGTATCAAAAGTCACAAAATATGACTAAATGTAGCGGTGAGACTAGGTGATCTAATTTATCTTACCTATCTAGACTTAAATCAACACAGTCAGAGAGGTAGATGCAAATGGAATTGCTTAGTAACAATACAATCTATGAAGACAAGCACCAGGCAAGAAATGTGTCAACTAACATTGAGTTATGCAGAATATACACAGTTGTGTCACAAAATGCTTTTGCCCCAAAGCATTAGACCGATCATGATAGTTTCCTCTAGTCTCCTTATAAAGACAGTCCTATCATTAACCAGCAGAATCACTTAACCTCTCGCAATTTAATACTGATATTTGGACACCTGTTCTGCCAATGCTAAGGCCATCTGACTGCTAATATTGCAATTCTCTATGATAGCTTAAGCTGTCTTTAATTAAAATATAGGTCTGACCCAAAGACACTAACTTGGTTGTTCCAGGACCATATAATATTTGTTTTTCAGAAGATTGAAGGTGCAGATTTTTCAGTTAATTTTCTGCATTACTGTTCCAGTTTGAGAACATATAATGTATGTGATTATTCTGCCTTATTTCAAAAGTTGTTCAAAGCTCTTTATTAAATGCCTGAGATTACTGAAAAATTTAGATTAAGAGGGTTTTTAAACAAACCTCATTATCAATATGCTGTTATCAATATATATATGGTCACTATTACTAACTGCACATTAAGATCTTTGGCTTAGTATAACTTACTGTTAACTTATTGTATCAGAGGGTCTGTTTCTGTTACTATAATGTTTTTTCATGTCCTCCAGTCATATTCAAAACATATCAAGAGGTTAAAGGAGAACAGCAAATGTCCAAGTGTGAAAAGAAAATAGAGATCAAGGGAAATACAAAGCAACTTAATTAAAACCTCCAAGAGAAAAGACCATGAGAGAACACCTGCAATAGTGTGGTACTACTTCAATTTAAAGTAAGTGAGGCACATTTGTAACATTTTGTAAATCCAATGTTCAAATTTGTTGCTTTTTGCAATAGTAACTCTGGAAAATGTGTTCATTCTATGTCAGTTTAATGAATCAGAACTCATTGGAGTCTGTCAGGAGAATAATCCATTCCAGCATTCCAATAGCATTAATCAGCCATCTGAGTTTGGCTTTTGCAATTGGTAATCAGAACCCTTTGATGTATTACTGTTATTATCATAATCCCAAATATTGATTGCATTATAAACAGCTCTGGTCATCAAACAACTTCCATTGAAAACTTCCGACTGAACTGCATTCACTCCCTTCACCCAAGTACTTTGGTGACTATATTTAATATTTCCTAACTGTCGACTTGCATAAACGCGTGGCCCATTATCATCACAGAGTGGAATATTTTGAATGTTGAGCATTGAGGTAATTAAAACTTTCAGCTCCAAACACAATAAATATCTTGAAAATTTTCAAGTGTGTCTTTACTTGCACAGTTCCTCTCAGCATGTTAAAAAGGAGTTTAATTTTAAGTCTGCCATGGTAGGTCTTCCTGCGCCAGATGCCTTGATTCTTGAGGGCACATTTGGAGCTATCAAAGTCCCATTGTCACTGCCAAGGCTTTATAAACAGACTGAGGCAACATGCCAAATCCTTAGCCTGAAGCTTCAAACTTTCATTTGATGGAAATCTTGGCTCTTGCAAATGGCCTTGTTTCTGCTGCCTTTATCCTACTCCAGGCCATTTGTTGCTATCAATGAGATGCCTTTAAGTACAACTGACTAGCATGCAAGATTCCCAACTACTTCAAATTAGAGAGTCCTTTGTTTTGTGTTTCAACAAAAAAACTGAAAATAAAACATGTCTCTGCAAGGTAAAGTAAATCAATTTATTTCATTGTACAGTTATGCCCTACCACTTGGACAGTTTGATGGTCCGAACTTGAATATTCCATTGATTTTCTGACCAGTTCCTCCAATTTACACACCATTAGCAGGTTCCATACAAAAAGTTGTGATCTGTACTCTATTAGGACGACATTATCCCACTCACCCATCAAGTCTGAATTAAATTCGCTTCCAGTCCACCTACACTTCACTTTGAATATTCTCATTGCTGTGTTCAAATCACTCCATGAAATTGTTCTTATTACATCTGAAGCTTTTTCCTACCTCCAAGAACTCTATTCCCCCAACTCTAACAACTCTGGCATCCTGTGCATCATCCACTTCATGTTCTTCTCGACTGGAATCCACGCCTACTGCAATCTAGAAGCTGATCACTGGAACTTGCTACCAAACTTCGCCGCTTTTCTCCTTGTCTCTCAGGTGCTCCTTAAAATCTACTTCCCTGGCCATCCTGCTATACATTCCTTTGGCCTGCTGTCGATTTTGTCTGGCTTTGCTCCTGTGATGCGTCTTGGAATGATTTACTGTGTTAAAGGTGCTATATAAATACAAGCTATTGGTGTATTTTCCAAGTTAAATATATTCATGAGGCAGTATATTTTAATTTTCTTTCATTCACTCACAGGATCTGCATGTTGCTGGCATCTTTAGTTGCCCTGGAGAAGGTGATGGTGAGCTGCCTTCTGTAGTCCATGTGCTATATTCTGGTATTTTGACTTTCTTAAAACCACAGTTGACACAAAACTCTGAGGACTTTCACAACTAGGGCAATGTGCTGGCCTTCATCTATCCCTGGAATCAGTCAATCTGCATAAAGAGACATAATACCACCTCACTTCTGGAACTAACTTGATGTCCAGGAGGCTACAAAGGGCCAGTGACTTTTCAGAGTCAACTTGTTTTGTTGGTGGAGGATGAAGATCGGCTGTTTCTGAAAATAAAACACTGACTTTGACATTTAACATTTTCTTAACAGCAATTGGCCCATCTGATGATGTATTTGCACCTTACACATATACTCAGGGCTAGGCCTAAAAGAGGAAGTACATTGATGGGTGACATCATCCTGCAAGTCCCATCTTTTCTAATACAACAGACGGCGTGATGGTTGGGGTGACAGTGAGAAGACCTGTCCATATTTCCAATGAAAAGTTTTGATGTCCAAGCTAAAATATTTCCGTGTATCTGCCATAAGTCCATAAGACCATAAGATATAGGGGCAGCATTAGGCCATTCGGCCCATCTGCCTCCACAGCCTTCTGCGGCAATGAGTTCCACAGATTAACTACCCTCCCATTGAAGAAATTCCTCCTCATCTCAGTTCTGAAGGGTCGTCCCTTCACGCTGAGGCTGTGCCCTCAGGTCCTAGTCTCTCATACTATTGGAAACATCTTCTCCATGTTCACTCTATCCAGGTTTCTCAGTATACTGTAAGTTTCAATCAGATCCCCATCCTTCTAAACTCCATTGAGTCAGACCCAGAGTCTTCAACTACTCCTCATATGACAAGCCCTTCGTTCCTGGGATCCGTCTTGTAAGCCATTTTAGCTGGCCTTGACCTTCTAAGTGGTAAAGGTCAAAGGTTTGAAACTTTCTGTCAAAGGAGGGTTGGTAAGTTTCTGCAATGAATCTTGCAGATGGTACACATAGCTGCCACAGTGGTGAAAAGGAGAACATGTTGAAGATGGTGGATGGGTGCCAATCAAGCAATATGATTTATGCAGGGTGATGTCGAGCTTCATGAGTGCACTGTACTCATCCAGGCAAGTAGGGAGTATTCCATTACATTCCTGACATGCAGTTCGGAATGGAGTTGACCAATGGGTGGAAGTCTGTACTTAGTGTAAGATTCAGTGTGTACCCTGTAGAGTTAGACTACTTGCTTGTCCTTATTTCCCGTACTGTGCCAGTAATTTGAATGCTGTCATAGTAAGGTATTTCCAACTATGTTTGTTACTATAGACAGACAGAGTGCTGTTTCCCCACAGTCCCATCGCAGTCTCTTACTGGGTGTTCTCTCTGTCATGATTGCATCATCGGTTATATCACTCACTGATTTACATTAACCACTTATTCCATAACGTGTCCCTTATCGATTGCAATCAGGCATTGGAAGTCACTCGCTGCAGAATTCTCAGCCTCTGGCCTACTCTTGTTTTTAGCCACAGTACTCATTTGGCTGGTTCAGTTAACGTTCTGATCAATTGTATTAACACTGGGGGATTCTGCAATTGTCAAGCTTCATTTTCACTGCTTGCTTTGCACCTCTTATAGGCCACTTTTCATCCTGTAGTTCTCGGACAGCCTGTAGGAGATTAAGTCTGACAATCTCAGTTCAGTAATTTGAGTCAGAAGCTATTAGTCGGCCAGCGAAGACCCAAGATTTTATCTGGGGGCATGAGTTCAAATCTCACCATGGCAGCTGGGGGAATGAAATTCAATTAATATCTCTTTGATTGCAAACTGCTTTCTGCGTAATAGTAATCAACTATCATTGATCTGGTTCACTATTACCCTTTAAGAAAAGAAATCTGTCACCTTTACTCAGTCTGATCTACATGTGGCTCCAGACCCATAGCAATGTGGTTGACTTTATACTGCCCTGTAAAGTGGCCTGGCAAGCTACTCAGTGCAACTGGAGATGGACAACATTTGTGCTGATCTACTGTGAAAATAAAACATAGCTTCAGACATTGGGGAATCACACAGCTTGTCTAGAGATATATGGAAACATAGAATCTAGAAGGAACACAGAAGGAATAGGCTTTAATCAAGTGATGTGGCAAGTTGCTCCTTCAGCAGCAGCGAGTTGCCAATGAAGGGGGATTACAACTTGTCAAACACCTTATTAATGCCACAAGTTGCTTCATTAATAATCAGATTCCTATCATACCATGCATGCCAAGCAAGCTAAGCATCGTGAATCGGCAATGTGGAAGCCAGTGCATGTACCTGGTGACTTTAGTTCACTGCTTGTTCCAAACAATCTCTGTGTTGGACACCGGGTACCAATATCTCAGGTCGTGGTCCAAGGGCACTGGCTACAAGCAACCCCTGTTCACGTACATCATCTACGTCAGGCTTCTATTTATTGAGTACATCTCTGACTTCAACACCATAATTCCAAACAAATCCACCTTGAAACTTTGAGACCTAGGCCTCGGCTTCCTGACCCAAAGACTATCAGTTAGGATAGGTGACAACACCTCCTCCACCATAATCCTCAAGATCGGTTCCCTGCAAGACTGCGTACTCAGCTCCCTATTATACTCCTTATAAACTCAGGACTGTGTGGCCAAATTCCACCCCAACTCCATTTACAGGTCTGCTGATGACACCACTGCCATAGGACAGATCTCAAACAACAACAAGACAGAATACAGGAAAGCGATTGAGTGCTTAGTGGCATGGTGTAAAGACAATTATCTCTTCATCAACACCGGCAAAACGAAGGAGCTGGTCATTGACTTCAGGAAGCAAACTGAAGGGTATGCCCTGCCTGCATCAGTGATATGGAGGTGGAAATGGTTGAGAGCATTGACCCTCAACAATCTGTCCTGGTCCACCCACATTGACGCGATGGTCAAGAAAGCACAATGATGCCTCTACTTCCTCAGGAGGCTAAGGAAATTTGGCATGTTCACAAAGACTTTTACAAATGTTTATAGATGCATCACAGAAACCATCCAGTATGGATCCATAACAGCTTGGTATGGCAACTGCTCTTCCCAAGACCATAAGAAACTACAGAGAGTTGTGAACACAGCACAGTCCATCACACAAACCAGCCTTCAATCCATTGACTCCATCCATACTTCCCACTGCCTCAGAAAAGGAACCAACATAATCAAAGACACCTCCCACCCCAGTCGTACTCTCTTCCACCCTCTTCCATCGAGCAGAAGATATGGAGGTTTGAATACACATAAGAACAGATTCAAGAACAGCTTCTTCCCCACTGATATCAGACTTTTGAATGGACCTCTCAAATATTAATGTTGATCTCTCTCTCTGCATGTTCCCTGCAGCTGTAACACTGTATTCTGCACTCTGTTCTGCTACCCTGATGCACTTTGTGTGGTACGAACTGCCTGTATAGCATGCAAAGCAACACTTTTCACCGTATCTCAGCACATGGGACAACAATAAACCAAACTCAAACTCAAACATTGGCATCTGACATGAGTCAGCATCTAAGAACCCTCATGATACATCTCTAATCTACTGACATAATGCTTTTGTACGTCAGTGCTTCCCTGGCAATATCCATGTATTGCTGCAGCAAGGACCTATTACATTCAGGGTCAGATGCCCAGCTCATGGACTGGACCAGGCCGCATCTCTGGGTTCTTCACTTGATCTCATCATGCTCACTCTCTGAGTCAACCTGGATACTCAAAGCATCCCTGCCCTGCCTAGCCATTTTGCACCTTGCCGTCTTTGCCAAATATATCAGGCTATCCTTGCTTGTATCTTGCTTTGTTGCTTAGCGCCGTGGTTGTAAGTTTGCCATGGTTGTTAGCAGGCCTCAGTCAAGGGAATAGCCTTCAGGGCATCCTAGCACAGTAAGTGAAGAGTAGCCTCGTATACTTACTCAGGGACTTGGACACGGTCAGTCAGCTACTCAGGACAGTCAGAGTCAGGATCCTGTCCCTGTGAGGGGTGACGGGCCGAATGGCGGGCAGATCATCAGTCGTCCTGACTCTGTCTGCCCCTATTGTGTTCCTGGGAGTGAGCAAGAAGATGTACATACGTTTCATAGCATTTTATCAACAAAAGTTAGTATTTGTGTTGCTGAAATGTGACATTAACTGTAAAGGTGTGAAATTTATATTGAGACTATATTGGCACCAAGTCGTGTGCATCAGGCTGGAGGAGGGACAATCATTCATGAGAACAGTAGGTGGACCTCTAGGGTGAAAATTGGCAGCAACATTATCAGTTTATTGTCTGAAAAATGCAACAATTGCCATCCCCTTTTCACAATAAAGGTTCAAACATTTCTCTGTAATAAAGCCACAAAAGCTCTGTGCAAGCAGATTGCAGCACCATCTTGTGGAAAGTTGAAGTACAACCCTGGAAGTTGTTACACTCAAAACCATTTATTTGGAGGGGCTTGGATGATAAATTGATTAAGGCTAGCCAGGAGACCTAAGTATCTGCTCCAGAGTATTTCATTACATTTCTGAACAGGTTGGTAGAAACTATCTCGAAAAGGGAACAGGGATCATGGTATGCAATTAACCCCACCTGACACACTGAAAAAGACAATAAGCAGAGATTTTATTGTTCTACAAAAGGGAAAGTTGCTGGTTAAGAGTACTATTAGCCCACTGAAAGCTAAGAGTGGGGATATTGTCAATGCCCATGGGGAAATGGCACACATGCTGAATGATTATTTTGCTTCAGTATTCGCAGAGGAAAAGGAGGATAGCTTGTCAGAAGTGCCAAAGTAATTAATAGAGACAGGATCTAAATAAAATTAGCTGAAGCAAATCATCAACAATGGGGATATTAATGGAACTAAAGAGTGACAAATCTGCAGGACCTGACGGTTTCCATCCGCAAATGCTAAAGGAAGTAGGAGAGCACATTGCTGATGCCCTAACCATAAATTTTCAGAGTTCCCTTTCAGAATTCCTTTCAGATTCAGGAGCTGTACCTCTGGATTAAAATTTTGCTCACGTCACTTGGTTCTTTCAGAAGGGTGACAGAGGGAAACAAGGGAATTACAGACCAGTTAGCCCAGCATCTGTGGCAGAGAAATTGTTGGATTCTATGATCAAGGATAGAATAACTGATCACCTCAAAACGTTTCAATTAATCAGGGAGAGTCAGCATGGATTCATGAAGGGTAGCTGATGCCTGACAAACCTCATAAAGTTTTTTGAACAGGTGACAAAGTTTGTGGAGAAATAGGTTGATGAATATTGTTTATTTGGACTTGCAGAAGGCTTTTGATAAAGTCCTACTCAATAGACTGTTCATGAAAGTGGAAGCCCACAGAACTGAGGGCAAATTTCCGACATGGATAGGAAATTGGTTGACTAGTAAGAAAAATTAGAGTTGGAATAATGGGTAAGTACTCAAATTGGCAGAATGTGACTAGTGGTGCCCCGCACGGAGCTGTGTTTATGCCACAAGCTGTTTATAATAATCATTAATGATTTGGATAAACGCATAAAAATTCAAATATCCAAATTTGCTAATTACACAAAATTGAACAGCATTGTAGGCAGTGGTGACGACAGCATAAAAGCATTCATTGGGTGACTGGAGAAAGCTGTGGCAAATGAATTTTTAAAAAAATGAATTAAAAGCAAGTGTGAGGTTGTCCATTCTGGACAGAGAAAGGCCAGATCAGGGTTTTTGTTTTAAAAGGCAAAAATTAAATACAGTGGAAGACCAATGAGATTTGAGGGTTCAGGTGCATAGCTCTTTAAAATGCAATTAAGAGCGGCATAAAATAGTCAAGAAGGCTAATGGAATGCTGGCCATCATGTCTAAAGATCCGGAGTATACGGATACAGATGTTATGCTGCAGTTATACAAAGCCCTAGTCAAACCCCACTTAGAGTACTGTGAGCAGGTCTGGGCACTGCACCTTAGGAAGGATGTTTTGGCCCTGGAAGGAGTTCAATGCAGGTTTACAAGGATGATACCTGGACTTCAGGGGTTAAGTTATGAGGTGAGATTAGGCAAATTAGGCCCTTAATCTCTAGAATTTAGAGGGCTAAGGGGTGTTCTAGTTGAGATTTTCAAGATATTAACAGGAAAAGACGTGGTAGGCAAAGATAAACTATTTCCACTGGTTGAAAATTCTAGAACCAGGGAGGATAATCTAAGAATTAGGGCCAGGCCATTCAAAAGAAATGTCAAAATGTACTTCTACACTGAAGGAGTAGTGGAGGATAGATAATTTTTTATTAAGCAAGGATATCAAAGGCTCTGGGCCCAAGGCAGGTATGTGGAGTTAGGGCACAGATCAACCATGATCTTATTGAATGGCAGAGCAGGCTCAAGAGGCTGAATGGCCTATTCCTGTTGCCATGTTCCTAAATGACAAATCCATGTAGCCTGCTGATTCCCATGATTACTGCATGCGGTCAGCATTCTCCACACTGTTCATTGGCTACACCCATCAGCAGCAGACACCGCCACCCTGAGTGCTGAGTGTTACTCAAATCCAAATTACAGCGCCATACTCCCTCTCCCCAGGGTAGGCTGGGACATAGGAGTACCCCCTCCATTGGCAGGGGCTAGCACGGCACCAAAACTGCCAGAACCTCCTGCTGTTGAGAGTAATGGGCCCTGCTTCATTGACCCATGATCCCATTTTAAGCTTTCAGTCATTGATCCTGGGTCTGGCTCTGGTCCTGGAAGTGGCCACCACTCCCAGTGGGTCTAAAGGGCTTCTGTTTGACAGCTCCTGGAGGTGGAACATTCTGTCTCAGAGGAGCAGATGTCATGACGAGACAACTCTTTGCTTAAATAATGGTTTCCAGAGTAGGAGGAGGCAGACTTGATGCCAACTTTCCAGGTCATGCATAGAGCCACTGTCTCTATGTGAAATACCAGGCTGAAAGTCAGCCTACACCCTCTTAAACAGTTTTGATTTTGATTTAAGCTTTTTGTCATATGTCAAGTACATAAGTACAGAAATACAGTGAAAAGTGTACAATGTCACCTTATATGGCTCCATCTTAGGTATGAAGGTAACTAGGCACAAAACCAAATACAGGTAGAAACTTAGAGAAACAAAGTTAAAAGGAGGTGCATTGTGAGTACTGAAGGTGATGTGGTGTTTTTTAAAGCTGTGCAGTGGGACATTCAAAAATGGCTGACTGATAGAATCCACAGTACGCCAGGAAATCTGGGTGATGAGATCAAATAAAGGAGAGTTGCCCTACGTCCTCAATGATAGACAGGATGCTGTCCAGACTAAGGAGGTGGTGGGACTAAGTAGCAGCACAAGTCAATGCCAGGAGCATAGCTGCAAAATGTTGGATGGTATGTAGGACGATAGTTAATAATCCTGAAAAAGTTATCTATATCAATGAGCTTCACTACAAATACTCTACCTTGAAAATGGCACCACCAGCCTCAATCTTTATATTCCCATCACTGACCTACCAACATCTCTACCAATCACTCCTCATCCCTATGATCCATATGAATTACTGACCCTCACGCTCCTTGCATTATTGCAAGGTCTCAGACCTACAGCTTGCACATATTGGAGGCTATTCGACTGAATCAAAATCCTTCCATCTCAGGAAGCAATGGGCTTTGCCCAGGGTATAAGTCATTTCTGGATTGAACATTGTCTGCTGTGACTTTACAGGTCAAACATCCAGCCCCTTCACAGCTGGCACACTGCTGGATCAAGATGAACTAATATTTTTCCTTCAGACAGGCTCCCTTTACAGGCCATCTGGTTATTTCTTTTGTCCTGTGCTTTAATCAATCCCTTTCTGAGTACTTGTCTCCAAGACCCCAGGTCAGTAGCAAGGACTTTTCATGTAGCAACTCCAATACCATGTCAACTTAAGCTATGAGTTACAGATCTCCTTGTATGGCAGATGGGGGTGACCTGACGATATCATGTTTGTTGCAGACCATGTCTTTGGGGATGTGGCCATCATCCATTCACTCACTCACAACTGACTGAAGTCAAGAGGACTGAAATGCTGGGATCTGTGTGGTTGATGGAAATCCATAAATGCCCCTGTGTCCTGTCAGTAGATGCCCAATGTTCATCTGAGGCAGAAAAGGTGGAAAGACTTCAGCCACTGTTCTTAGCCTGGAACACACAGAACTATGAATTTTCTGTTGATTTACTGTTTGCTCACACTGGCCTTCTCAGCTTGACATGATAGCAGAAACTTTGGCAATTCTCCTGTCAATTTCAACAGCGATGCACAGGTTTCTGGTTGTTGATGGGGTGTTTATAAAACTGTCGATGTCCTCGAGTGAGACATTGCCAATATACATGGAGGGTGGCATCTCTATGTCCTGGCTCTTAACCATGCCCTTCTTGACTAGCTGATTGCTAATCCATTTTCCTCACAAACCTGGGAAAACTGATCTACAAGCTGTTGCCAATGAAAGTCTGCATAGGATGACAGCCCAGCATCAATAGCAGTGATTCAATGGCTAGGAATGTGTATGCTTCTGTTCTGGCATGTAGTCCTGCCAAGTTGAACAGCTTGCCTCTGGCATACAAGTGGCACCCTCATTTGCATCACTGAAAGTGAATATTGGAAGCATGAAGAGGAATTTTCCGGAGTGACTTGGTGCCAGGACGTAGCCTTGCCTTAATTTCTGCTCACCCTGAAAACATCTGATGGTGCTTCAGTGTAAGTGACGGAAGTGTGCACATTTTCTCTGAAAATAGATTAGAAAAGGAAGTACAAGAGGGTAAGCCCATCTAGTCAAGCAATTTGAGCCCCAGTACCCCACAGATTTGGCCAATCTTTTGGAATCCACCACACATTGGTCCTTCCAGTGAGAACTGTAGGTCCGCAAACCAGGTTGACCATTCCTGAACCTCCTTCCAATTTGCAGACCCCTCTAGACAATATCACTACAATTTGGAACACAAGCCTCCAATATGGCATTGACCGCAGGCCTGAGTCAAACAGACTGAAAGTGACCTTTCTTCCAACTGTGATAAAGTTGCTTCGATTTCGCCATTTTATAGTAATTCATATCAAATAAATCACAAGCACATCAAACATCTTTTCCAGTGATTATGATGACCGAGAGCTAATCCTCCTTGGTGGATTTCAGTCCAGCTAGGTATGATTTTCCCTGCACCGTTGTCCCATGATAACAGTCAAACGACGTTGAATCCCTTGTGCTGAGCTACTGTCTGAATTTATACTGGGTTTTTGTGTTGAGAGTTGGTTTTAGTTGCAGCATTGTGTCCATGAGGTTTAAGGTTCTTCATATTTCATAAAGTTCAGTTGGAGGAGATTCGAATCCTACAGTCTGGAATAGCATTGAGAGTTTCTTTAGTGACAACATGGAGTAAGAGGCAACGTGCCATCCAAGTCCATTTGCTTGTTGGGTTCAGTGATGACTGTTTCTCTCCATCTTTGGGCTAATTTGGTTGATGCTGGGCCATTTACTTTCTTGACGTGATTGAGGATATCAAGCAATTCCTGGGTCCTTTCTGGGTCAGTGCTATGACAAATGTTGACCCATGGATGATCTTTCCTCTTGGAATGGCATGGCTTCCTTGGGAAAACCTGACCTGTCTGGATATAAGGCAGTTCTGTGTCACAGTCAGCTCTGATCTCACATGTATCCAGGACTGCTTGAGGCATGGCTTTTTAAAAACTATATTCTTTCATGGGATATAGGAATCACTGGCAAGGACAGCCTTTATTTCCCATCTTTAATTGCTCTTGGACACAGTGTCTCTCTAGAGCAGTTCAGAGGACAATTATGAGTCAGCCAACTTGTGTGGGTCTGGAGCCACATGTAGGCCAGACCAGGTAAGGATGGCAGATCTTCTTCCTGGAAGGATATCAGTGAGCCAGATGCATTTTTTTATAACAATTGGTGGGAGTTTCTTGGTCACCAGCATCCATAGTAACAGCATAGCTACAACGGCTTTGTTCTTTTTCATTTTTCTCGCAAATTCCTTTGTACCTTATGTACTTGGCCAAGCTGTTGAATCAGTACCCACCCTTGTGTTGAACGGCCCCAGAAGGTACAGTCCCTCAGTGCTGGAAATTCTGCTAATGGTAACGTTATGTCTGAAAAGATTGATCCTTGCGATGCGGAGTAGAGATAAGTTTCAGGACAAAGATGCTCATGTGGTTAACCTCTGAGAGAAAATTTTACCCTTAATGCCAGCCCATTTTTGTAGCAAGTGAAGAGTAAGACATTTTTCTGAGTCTGTAGTATCAGTCGTGGTGTATTTTTTACTGCTAAACCCATTCCATATTACGTGCTGCCTCTTGGGTTTTCCCCTACCAGAAGAATGCATAGTGTTTCTCTTAGAGGGAACTACATTGATGTGAGCCCAGTATTTTGCAGGATAGCAATTAGCTTTGCCAGTTCTTTGTTGATCACAGCTGCCCTGTGTGTTTATTAAAAGCTTTTGGTAAGGCCAGGATGCATGGTTCCTACCTTCCAGCTTGCAATAAGAAAAATTGGTATTTTCTCTGTTTTTTTGTAAGGCTTGGTGCATAGATTAGCAAATTGCCTATTGAGAGATGACGAAGTTTCTTTGAAGTATGTCAGCTGTGATGGGACAGCACCTGATTGACTGTGGGCTGCTTAGCTTGGAGCAAGCAGTAGTTATCCAATAAAACACTAGTGGAAGTAACTCCATATTCTATTCCAAACGTGAAAGATCTTATAATGGTATCTGTCGTTGTCCCTGTCATGCCAATGTAAATTATGAAGCTGTTATAGCCTTTCCTGGGTTCAGGGCTGGGAAAATAGTATGAACACCCAAGTACCAGAGCCTTCCTCTCAGCATTGCCAAAGGTATGGATGAAACCAGTAATGCTCTGTACCAACTCTGCAGCAGCAGTTACCAAGGAGCTGCCTGATGGATCATAGATTACTATCTATGTAACTCCATTCTGGATTTTCTGTTTGAAGGTACTGCCGTAGACTTCATCTCTCTTGAGACACACACGAGACACTGCAGCTGTTTACCCATACCTGTGGGTCTGGGTCATGGTCACCAAGTAACCCTACGCTAGTAGGGCTACATGCCACAGGTCTGGAGGCCAGGTCTACTCCAAGTCCCCTGAAATTTAGTCTGACAACACAGGTACCAAGTTTACAAATGTCACCATGGAGAGGCACTACATAATATTGGCTGGCTGAGAGCCTTCATTCTGGGTAGGAAGAGGCTTAAACACTCAACACTCTTTTTCTTACTTGTCCTGCTAGCCAATGGTGAGAGCTGATAAGTAGACTAGCCACTAAACGCCACCCAGCTATTCTTCAGATGTGACAGCTAAAAATATGGCATGATACTCACACTTTCTTCTTCCTTTGCAAAAGGAGTTGGCACATGCCAGAAGGCAGCAGAAATGAACTAGATACAGATAAGCGTATTTAAAAGTTTTATTCCATTGGAGAAAACATTGCTGGCCAACATAGATCAGGGCATTACCTGTGACCACAAACTGGGCTGAAACAATTGGTGATGGGGTTACCTCAGACATCATGATCTGTATGGTTTATTTAGTCATTAGGGACATGTACAAATTTTTTTCTGGGGTCCCATGCACTTCCTATTTCAGGTGTGCATATTCCCAGAAACGGACACTACAAGGACTATATTCTCCCCTCTCTGAATCCTGAGATGTGTAGCTTCGCATTCTGAGCTGTACAGAAGAATGATGCGAGATGTATTAAATATTGGACCATTTTACCTTAGCCATTCTCCAGGATTCCCTCTCTGACTGTAAGTCCAAACCACTACTGCCTATATTTTAATTTCACTCAGACACATTCACCTATCAGCCCTATGCATGCTGACTTATTTTGGTACTCAGTCTGGCAATGACTCAGTTTTAGAATATTATTCCCTGTTACCAAATCTAACCATTACATTGCCCTTCCCTAACTCGTAAAAATCCTCTAACTCTTCTTCCTTTCAGAGGATTTTGTATTTTTTTTCTGGCCTCTTGCACATCCCAAATTGGTGACCTTGCCTTCATCTGTCAAGGCCTTAATTGCTTCTTTGAACTTCTCCACCACCCCACCTCTTTCACCTCCCCCAGAGACACACACTAAATCTAGCTCTTTCACTAAAATTTTCCCCTTTTGTCCTAATTTTGCCTCATGTGACATAGTGTCATTAATTGTTTGACAACATTCCTACGAAGTGTCTTGGAACATTTTGCTAGATCAAGGTGCTACATAAATGCAGCTTGCTGTTGGGAGCCCTTGCCAGAATTTGGGTGCAATGGCCACCGGTCCCAAGAAATGTTCCACGGCTAGCCAGCTAAATGGTTTGTGGCAATGGCCTCAAGACTGTACAGCCCACTTGGCTTTGTGAGGACCAGCTTGTTCCACCCACCTTGATAAGACTAAAGACTCAGCGTGGATAAGCTGAAGGCTCTTGTTACTCAGTTGCTACAAATGTAGCATAAGACTAGTCACTTGGAAGCCAAATGGTACAATCTGTAGCAGCCTCCACAGGGCAGAAGTGAGCCTACCTGAGGAGGTGAAGGAGCAGAGATGAATGTGGACTAGGAATGCACGAAAATTGGGATTTCTTCATTTTTTTTCTGGATAGGTCTCTTTAATCAGATGATGGGAGGATGCTCTGGGTCTCAAGGTCCACCAGCCAGTGGTGAATAGGCACCAGAGTTTTCAATAATATGGAGCGTACAGGGGCTTGAGATTCAGCTGTAATGATGCAGATGCCCTTCCTATTGAATCCATAAACTCCCATACACGCAATGGCCATGTGCCACAAATCCAGCAGACCATTGTCACAAAATTGCTTGCCTAGCTAGCAGAGAAATGGACTCTTGTGATGTTTAGAAGCCTGTAATGTGGAAAACTGTGAATCACCCAATTGACACAACCTTGAAGTTTTTAAGTTTTCAAATATAGTTACCATGATGTACCTTAAATTATCAGAAATAAAATTAACTCAGAAATATATTTCCGATCAGCGGATGTCTAACCCACATTGAAACTCATGTTTAAGAATCAACCCACCTTGTGGTTCCTGTTCGCCCAATATGGAGTACATCCCGCACGTTGTGAATTCACTGAATGCTGAATTCTAGTTGGTGATACAATATTAACTGGTGACTCATGTCCTCATATTGATAGGAGTAGGCTGAAGCTATAGTTGTTGGATTGGGGAGGCATTTGATATTTAGTTTGTGCCTTTATATGTATTTGGAAGTGCATAGAGACTAGGTTTCACTTCTCTTCATTGCCTAGTTATTTGAGTTGTAATGTATTCCAGCTTCACAGGAACATCTCTCACTTAAGAATTTAACTGGAGGTTTACACAGTTAAGTGGGACTTCCAAGTGTATTCAGGAACATCCAAGTGAGAACGACCTAATTCAACAAGCAACATTGAACAAAGGACTGGTAAAGTTGCCCACCAAGTTGGCCCATTAGGTGTCTAGACAGCAGAGTGTTTGGAAGCTCCATACCTATTAGTGAGACAGGCTAGTTGCTTACTCAATGACTGTTCTTGCTCCATATGCTAACTTCCTGGCATTCATCTGGCAATAATGTTACCTGCCAGTTGCCTGGATATTACTCAGATTCTGCATCATGTGGAGACAAACTGCTTCATTATTGCAAACGTTGGAAATGGAACTTAATGTCACGCACTTAATGAGCTGTTGATACAGGGAAGGTCATTGGTGAAGCAGCTAAAGATGATAGGACAAAGCCATTTTCATGAGGAATTGCTATGGCAATATCCTGTTCTTGTGATGATTGGTCTCAGCCAAGCACAACCATCTTCCTTTGTGTCAAGTATGATCCCAGACACTGAATCTTTCTTTTGAACCCCATTGACATTAACTTTGCTAAGGCTAATTATTCTCTTGCTTTGCAAATACTGTTTTTGATGTCATGGGCAGCCACTTCTCCTCTGGCATTCAGCCCATGGTCCATACCGAGATCAAGACTGTGATGAGACCTGGAGCACAGAGGTGCTCAGGAATCTTGAACTCAGTTGTCAGTGAGCAGATGATTGGTGAGTATATGTTCTTTGATGGCATTTCTACGGATTCATCTGTCAATTTTCTGACTATTGGGAGGAGGTTGATGAGGCATTATTGGATAGATGAGTGTCATAACAATGTTGGAACAGGTTGGCTAGAGAAGTGGCTAAGTATTTAACACTACAGCCAGATCATTGCAAGGACCCAGAACATTTGATGTGAATTTAGTTACTTCATGTCAAATGGAACAAACTGAATTGACTGGACAGAAACACAAGGACAAGAATAAATATATGAGGAGATGATCTAAGCTCTTTCTGAATTTTATGATTAGGTGTGTCATCTTGAAGCTACTTCAGTCCCATGAGTATTATATTTCAAAACCACATACAGCTTTACCCGAGCAAACTACAAAATTAAAGGGAACAAGAGATGGTAAATGCAGTGAAAAAGATGCAGTCAGAGCCAAACTGGATCATTCTTAACAACAGCTACTTTGCATTAGCACAAGATTCTTCTCCTGTCTCAGTCTCAATGTTTGGAGGCATAAGTGGGCCAATCAACTCTTCATCAATAAACTTCCCTCCTCCAACTGGGAAAGTTTGCTGATGATTGCACAATGTTTGGCATCAGCCACGACACCTCAGATAATGAAGTAGTCCATAGCCAAATGCATTAATGCCTGTACAATTTCCAGGTTTAGTCTGACAAATTGAAAGTAACATTTGCATCACACAAATGCAATGCATTGACCATCTCCAACAGAGAAAAACCTAACCATTAGCCCTTGACATTCAGTAACATTACAATCACTAAATTCCCACTTTCAACATCCTGACAGTAACCATTGACCAGAAACTGAACTGGACTAGTCATAAATGCTGTAGCTGCAAGTGCAATTCAGAGGCTAGGAATCCTGCATCGGCAAGGCACAAGTCAGTAGAGTGCTGGAATACTCTCCCATTGCCTGGATGAATGCAACTCCAAGAATGCTCAAGAAGCTTGGAACCATCCAAGACAAAAACAGCCCACGTGACTGGCACCACATCCACAAGCATTGACTCCCTCTGTCACCAAAGCTCAGTAAAATCAATGCCTGCCATATACAAGATGCCCTGCTCAAACTCATCAGGGCTCCTTAGACAGAACCTTCCAAACCCACGACCTCTACCAAGGACAGCTGGCAGATGTGAACACTGCCACCTGCAAACTCCCTCCAAGCCATTTATCATCCTGACTTGGAAATATATCACCATTCCTTCAGTATCGCTGTGTCAAAATCCTAGAATTCCCTCCCTGCAGTGTGGGAGTACGTTCATCACATGGACTACAACAGTTTAAGAAGGCAGCTCACCACTACCTTCTCAAGGGTTCTCAAGGGCAACTAGGGATGGACAATAAATGATGATCCAACTAGCAATGCCCAAGTCTCAGAATGAAAGTAAAAAAATGTCCCTTGAGCCTGTTCTGCCATAGTTGAGGGATTGATCTACACTACAAAAGTATTACCCCACCATTGCTCCCTTGCCTTCTAATAAATCCATGGAACAAACAAAGCAGGTCTGAAGAAGGGTCACTGGACTCGAAGCATTAACTATGTTTTTTTTCCACAGATGTTGTCAAGCCTGCTGCGTTTCTCCAGCAATTTTTGTTCCTGTTTTTGTTTGTTTCAGATCTCCAGCATCTGAAGTTCTTTGTTTTATATTATTAAATCGATGGGTTTCATTCCTGAAAGGCGACCATAAAATCCTTTTAGTGAGGGAATGTCAGTGTTTTTTGCCTTGTATGAAGAAGCGCTTCCTGATTTCACTGCTAAGTGACCTGGCTCTAATTGTAAGTTGTTGCTGTCTTGCACTGTACTGCTGCAGCACACACACTGGTTTCATTCAGCAGGCCAATCGTCACCCAATTATTTGTGATCTGAAATCTTACACGATGCACGATAGCGCTCGAATATTTGTTCACACATTTAGCTTCAGCCAATTTATTTCCCTTTCTCTGTCCATAAGTGCTCAGTATGTTTAAGCTCCACTGAGAGAAACATGAGTACAATTACAAGACCATAAGCCTATAACATTTAGGAGCAGAATTAGGCTATTCGGCCCATCAAGTTTGCTCTGTCATTCAATCATGCTGATATGTTTCTCAACTCTGTTCTCCTGACTTCCCCTCATAACTCTTGTTCCCTTACTAATCAAGAACCTATCTACCTCTGTCTTAAGTATACTCATAATTTGGCCTCCACAGTCTTCTGCAGCAACAAGTTCCACAGATTCACCACTCTCTGGCTGAAGAAATTCCTCCTCCTTTCAGTTTGAAGGGGTTATCCCTTTACTCTAAGTCTGTGCCCTCTGGCCCTAGTATCTCCTACTAGTGGAAACATCCTCTCCATTTACATTCTGTCCAGGTCTCTCAGTATTCTCCAAGTTTCAATCAGATCCCCCTCGTCCTTCTAAACTCCATGGATTACAGGTCCAGAGTCCTCAACCACTCCTCATATGACAAGCCTTTCATCCCCAGAATCGTTCTTGTGAACCTCCTCTGGATCCCCTTACAAGACCAGCACATCTTTCCTAAGATATAGAGCCCAAAACTACTCAATATTCTAACCGCAGTCTGGTCAGAACTTTATACAGCCTCAAGAGTGCAACCCTGCTCTTGTATTCTTGCCTTCTCGAAATAAATGCTAATATTGGATTTGCCTTCCTAACTGCCATCTGAGCTGCATGTTAACCTTAAGAGAATCTTTAACTAAGACTCATAAGTCCCTTTTATCTTCAGATTCCTGGAGACTTTCACCATTTAGAAAAATGGTCCCTGCCACAATTATTCCTACCAAATGCATGACCTTGTATTCTCCTACATTGTATTCCATCTGTCATGTCTTGCCCACTCTCTTAGCTGGTCTGTATCCTTCTGCAGCCTTCCCACTTCCTCAACACTACCTGTCCCTTCACTTAACTTTGTGTCATCTTCAAACTTAGCAGCAATGCCCTCAGTTCCTATCCAAATCATTAATGTATAACATGAGTAGTTGTGGTCCTGACACAGACCCCTATGGAACTCCATTAGTTTCTGTCTGGCATCCTGAAAAAGACCCCTTTATCCCAACCCTGCCTTCTGACAGTCAGCTAATTCTCTATCCATGCCAGTACCTTGACCCTAACACCATGTGCTCTTATCTTATTTAGCAGCCTCCTGTATGGCACCTTTTCAAAGGCTTTCTGAAATCCAAACAGATCATGTCCACTGGTCTTCCTGTCTCTAATTTGCTCATTATTTCCTCAAAGAATTCTAACACATTTGTCAAGCATGACACTCCCTTGCAGAAGTTAACTCAGCCCTATTTTACCATGCACTTACAAGTACTCCACAATCCTATCCTTAAATATGGATTGTAAAATCTTATCAACAACTGAGATCAGCTAACCAGCCTACAACATCCTGCCTTCTGCCTCCCTCCCTTCTTAACCAGGGGTGTTGCATTAGCCATTTTTCAATTGTCTCGGTCCCTACCTGAGTCCAATGATTCCTGAAAGATTACCACCAATGCCTACAAAATCTCATGAGCTATCTCCTCCAGAACTTTGGGGTGTAGTTCACCTGATTAGGGTGATTTACCCACCTTCAGACCTTCCAGTTCCCCCAATAAATTTTCCTTAATGAAGCCATGGAACTACCTCTGCCCCCTACTCTCTTGAAGCTCTGGCATGCTACTGGAGTCTTCCACTGTGAAGACTGATGCAAAGTACCTGTTCAGTTTCTCCACCAGTTCTTTGTTCCTATTACTACTCTTTAACCTCATTTTCTCTTGCTTTTATGCTGTCCCTGCCATTGCTGCACTAATATCTTCCCTGCTGGGTTCCCCTTCCAATCAACTCTGGCTGGCTCCTCTGTGATGTTTTTGTCGTTACCTTTACTCACGTGTAATACCGTTACATCTGATTCCAGCTTCTCCCTCTCAAACTGAAGGGTTAATTCAATCGTATTATGGTCACTGCCCTCAGGGAATTCCCTTCACTTAAACACTCTAACCAAGTGTGCCCCATTGCACATCATCGAATCCAGAGTTACCTGTTCCCTAGTTGGCTCTACCTCAAGCAGCTCCAAGAAATCATCCTGTGGATTTTTCACAAATTCCTTTTCTCAGGAATCTGCTGCCAACCTGATTTTCCTAGTTCACGTGCATGTTGAAGTCCCAAGTGATTATTATAGTCGTGTCTTTCTTACATGCCTTTTCTATCTCCTGATTTAGTTTCTGTCCCACATCCTGATTACTTCTGGGTGGCCTGTACATAGAAAGCCTGTACATATTATACATGAGATGCGGTGGAGGGCATTCTCACCCACCTTCCTGCAAGAATGCTATCCCCTATTCCCAATTCTTTTGCCTCTGCCGCATCTGCTCCCAAGATGAGGCGTTCCACTTCCGGATATCCCAGATGCCCTCATTTGTCAAGGACTGCAACATCCCCCCCTCAGTGGTCAAAAATGCCCTCGACTGCATCTCTTGCGTTTCCCGCACCGCAGCCCTCACACCCTCTCCCCACAGTAACAACAAAGAATTCCCCTTGGCCTCACGTATTACCCCATTAACCTCCAGATTCAACACATCATTCTCCGCCACTTCTGCCACCTGCAATCCAACCCCACTACCAAAGATATATTTCCCTCCACACCCTTATCTGCCTTCCAGAGGGACCACGCTCTCCGCGACTCCCTCGTCAGCTCCACACTCCCCACCAGCCCCACCACCCCCCGCACCTTTCCCTGCAACCGCAGGAAGTGCTACACCTGCCCCTACACCTCCCCCCTCACCTCCATCCCAGGCCCCAAGAAAACCTTCCACATTAAACAGATGTTCACCTGCACATCCGCTAATGTGGTATATTGTATCCACTGTTCCCGATGTGGCCTCCTCTACATCGGGGAAACCAAGCGGAGGCTTGGAGACTGCTTTGTGGAGCACCTACGCTCGGTTCGTGACAAACGACAACACCTCCCAGTCACGAACCACTTCAACTCCCCCTCCCACTCCTTGGACAACATGTCCATCCTGGGCTTCCTCCAGTGCCACTACAATGCCACCTGAAAACTGGAGGAACAGCACCTCATATTCTGCCTGGGAACCCTACAACCCAATGGTCTCAATGTGGACTTTATAAGCTTCAAACTCTCCCCACCCCCAACCTCATCCCAAGACCAGTCCCCACCTCTCGTCCCCGCCTCCTTAACCTGTCTGTCTTTTCTCCCATCCATCCGCTCCTCCCAGCTCACTGACTAACCCCCACTCCCGCTTCCTACCTACACTCACCTCACCTCTACTAGCCTCATACCCGCCTCCTTGACCTGTCCATCTTCCGTCCCACCTACCCACCCCTTCCTCCTCACTGACCAACCCCCATCCCAACTTGCTACCTACACTCACCTTTACTGGCTTCATCCCCGCCTCCTTGACCTGTCCGTCTTCTCTCCACCTATCTGCTCCACTATCCACCTTCTATCACTGCCTCCCTCTCTCTCTATTTATTTCAGAGCCCCCTTCCCCTCCCCCACTTTTGAAGAAGAGTCTAGACCTGAAACGTCAGCTTTCCTGCTCCTCCGATGCTGCCTAGATCTTTCCTCTCCCGCTCCAAGTTCCTGTGCAGCCGAGATGAGATATCTTGAACCTGGGCACCAGGCAAACAACACAACTTTTGGGACTCTCGATCCTGGCCACAGAGAACAGTGTCTATTCCCCTGATTATATTATCCCCAACCATAACTAGAGTTCTCTTTTTCTCCCATCTTGAATGGCTCCCTGTATCACAGTGCTGTGGTCAGTTTGATCATCCTCCCTTAAGCCCCACTCTCGCCTCCCCAAGAATTGAACTTGTATTGTTGGGATTACTCTGCATTGCAAACCAGCTATCCAGCCAAAAGCACTAACCAACCAGTAAATATCAGCTACAATGTGAAACAGGTGTCAGGAAATAAATGATCTGATACAATTCTTTAGTTAATGATGCAGAGCGGTGTATGATCAATGATTAACCATTAATGCAACGAGAAAGTTGCACTACCACATGTAGGATTTGCTTACAATCACTTTTAAAATAGCTGCATTGAACTGTTTTCATGTAAACAAACAGGTATCCTCTATTTCCTGTATTGATGTGACACAAATTTTATATTGCATTGACAGGGAGTGTGATGCAACTTGGGTTCGTGCGTTGCCAATCTGTCTGTGATCTGATGTTTGGTAAGCTTAATGTTCAAGCAGATGGTTATTCAATATTTGACTGTCACGGCAGGTGCAGTAGAGGAAAAACAAGTTATAAAACCACACTTTAACACTTTTTTTTCTAAATTGTGAAAAGGTCTAGTGAAGCTATAAAGAGTAGCATCAAAAGTGTCACTTGTTTTTAGATGTCAGTGATTGGAGCACCATTGTGTTTTTGAGTACTCAGAGCCTTGTCTTCCTAATATTAAAGTGACAGGACAATCTTCTGTCAGTTTGCAACACATTGAAAGGGATTTTAGCATCAAATTGTGAGATACAATATGTGTGCAGCATGACATCCTTGTTTGCGTTGAGTTCTTCCAATGTAAACCTCCTTAAAAGTCACATTGCCATGCATTGGCCACTTCAGATAATTGTACAACTGGAATATACGAGCAAACAGATGCATACAGATGTTGTACCCCATAAGAAGGCTGCCCATTGGTAATGGGCACTCAGTCATCAAACCCTCTAATTGCCACAACTTTGTATAATGACATGCCACTGGGGGTTGTGGAGCTTTTGGGTTGGAGTTGTAGGGAAAGGATGGCTCCAATCAGGTGCTCTCAGTACCTTAATGAGGCACTAAGAGCCTCCGATTGAAGGACCCCTCCCTTACACCCCTTAGGTGCACGCCATGTGGGAAACAGTCACAGTGGTAGCAGGAAGAGGCCCTTGAATGGTCTTTAATTGGCTATTTAATGGCCTCAATTAACAACAGGGCAGGAAGGTCACCATGGGCCTTTCCATTAAAACCTAATTCTGGTGGAGGCCAGAAGACAGGGGTCGTGGTATGCCGCTGCTCCAGTTAATTACAGGCCCTTCTTCCCTCTAGGCTCAACCTGCCAAGAATAAAAGGTTGTGTCCAAGAAATCTGACAAGATCAGCTGTAATGTGAGTCTTACACTAAACTGACGTTAATGGAGAGTAAACTAGATAAAGTGTAAAAAGCCGTGAATTTTCTGGGTCAGCAAATTAAGTTAAAATTATCCCTTCGTTTCTGGTAAAGTAAGTCAAATCTACACTATTTTTATAGAAAAAAATAATAAAACCTCATTTCATGGCTCAATTAGTTAAACCCCTAGGGGTGAGTAAGTACACAGCTGTTCAACTTAATATTTTTTCCAGTTGCTGTTGTCACATTTTAACAAAATCGGCTTCACCAGGACTAGATTCTGCATCATGCAGTAGATACGGTGGCTATTATTCAGCAATGTTAATTTGATAGGTTTATGCCAATAATAAAATGTAATTTCAGCAAGCCCACATATGTTGTTGCACTGCTAATATTGTGTCTAATTTGGAGCAGGAAGGGCAAGAAAGCAACATCATGTTAAAGGGCCTCCCCCCTTTGAAACTCTCCTTGTGCTCTGAGGAAATAACATTAAAGACTGCTGCACTAAGTCAAAGACCTGCTCCTTTAGTTATCAATTGCCATATTTTAATACATAGGACAGAATCATGTTCAACTGATTACAGGGAGGCCATGTCAGAGTAATTTCTTCTGGCTCGTTTTCATGCTGATGCCATCATGGACTTACGAGTAAATCTGAGTCCCCAGGTCATTGGCAAGCAAGATAGCGTTACCACAAAATCAATGGATGTAAACCTAAGGGCAGCACATCCTTAGTACATGCTGAGTGCACAAAATTGGTGTTAAAGCAGAAAAACCCCTCCCTACACAGAGGAGAATGGGATTGTGGTAGGCAATTAACCTGGTTTAAGACTGTGGTAGGCAATTAATTTGCGCTTGTTCATTGCATTACCGACAAAATGTTAAATTCAGGCTTCCGGCTGTTTTGCATGATCTGTCCTGTGGTGCCTTCATTTCCTGCACTGTTTACTGGCTGCATGCATTAGTTAGGAACCCTGATAATGTGGGTGCCTATTGCCATTTAAAGGCTGCCAGCTCTAATCATTTTGTGGAACGTGAGTGTCACTGTCTGGGCCAGCATTTCTTGCCCATCCCTAGTTGCCCTTGAGAAGGTGGTGGTGAGCTGCCTTCTTGAACTGCTGCATTCCTCCTGTTGTGGGTTGGCCCACAATGCTATTAGGGAGGGAATTCCAGGATTTTGACCAAGCGACAGTGAAGGAACGGCAATATATTTCCAAGTCAGGATGGTGGGGAACTTGGAGGTGGTGTTGTTCCCATATATCTGCTGCCCTTGTCCTTCTAGATGGAAGTGGTTGTGGGTTTGGAAGGTGCTGTCTGAGGATCTTTGGTGAATTTCTGCAGTGCATCTTGTAGATAGTACACACTGCTGCTACTGAGCATCGGTGGTAGAGGGAGTGAATGTTTGTGGATGTAGTGCCAGTCAAGCGGGCTGCTTTGTCCTGGATGATATCAAGCTTCCTGAGTGTTGTTGGGGCTGCACTCATCCAGGCAAGTGGGGATTATTCCATCACACTCCTGACTTGTGCCTTGTAGATGGTGGACAGGCTTTGAGGAGTCAGGAGATGAGCTACTCGCTGCAGTATTCCCAGCTTCTGGCCTGCTCTTGTAGCCACTGTGTTAATGTGGTGAGTCCAGTTGAGTTTCTGGTCAATGGTAAACCCCAGGATGTTGAAAGTGGGGGATTCAGTGGTGGTAACACCATTGAATGTCAAGGGACGGTGATAAGATTGTCTCTTATTGGTGATAGTCATAGCCTGGCATTTGTGTGGCACAAATGTCACTTGCCATTTGTCAGCCCAAGCCTGGATATTATCCAAATCTTGTTGCATGTGAACATGGACTGCTTCAGTGTCTGAGAAGTTACGAATGGTGCTGAAATTTGTGCAATCATCGGCGAACATCCCCACTTCTGACCTTATGATGGAGGGAAGGTCATTGATGAAGCAGCTGAAGATGGTTGGGCTGAGGACACATCCCTGAGGAACTCCTGCAGAGATGTCCTGGTGCTGAGATGATTGACGTCTAACAACCACGACCATCTTCCTACATGTCAGGTATGATTCCAACCACCTGAGCATTTGCCCCCTGATACCCATTGATTCCAGTTTTGCTATGGCTCCTTGATGCCACACTCAGTCGAATGCAGCCTTGATATCAAGGGCTGTCACTCTCACCTCACCTCTGGAATTCAGCTCTTTTGTCCATGTTTGAACCAAGGCTGTAATGAGGTCAGGAGCTGAGTGGCCCTGGTGGAACACAAACTGGGCGTCACTGAGCAGGTTATTTCTGAGCAGGTGCTGCTTGATAGCACTGTTGATGTCACCTTCCATCACTTTACTGATGATCGAGAGGAGACTGATGGGGCGGTAATTGGCCGGGTTGGATTTGTCCTGCTTTTTATGTACAGGACATACTTGGGCAATTTTCCACATTATCGGGTAGATACCAGTGTTGTAACTGTACTGGAACAACTTGGCTAGGGGAGCAGCAAGTTCTAGAGCACAAGTTTTCAGTACTATTGCCGGAATGTTGTCAGGGCCAGTAGTCTTTGCTGTATCCAGTGCTTCCAGCCATTTCTTGATATCATGTGGAATGAATCAAATTCGCTGAAGACTGGTATCTGTAATGCTGGGGACCACTGGAGGAGGCCGAGATGGATCATCCAGTCGGCACTTCTAGCTGAAGATTGCTGTGAATGCTTCTGATTGTGAACGTACATGGTGTCAAGATGAAGTTGAGAGAGTTTTTTTTCCAAACTGAAAGTTTTTGCAAAAGATTGAAGAGTGATTGCAACATGGAAGAAAAGTTGCACCAAAGTTTTCTGATAAGAGGTCAGAGGTCTTTGTGCATGAGAGTGTGAGGAGAGACATTCTGTATTCTCAAGGGGGTGTTAAGAAATCTTTTTTCTCTATGCTGAGGAGACAGCTAGAGATACTTGCTGTGGTGGACGATGTTAGAATGCAGCTCAAAAACATAAGTGTAGTTTAGAAAGACATTCAATGATCCCACACATATTCCCAAAAAAGTGAAGTGAATATTCAAGAGGCATATCCTACGAATTGATTGCGCTCTTGTGGTCCAGTAGTTGTGTCCCCATCTCAGAGTTGGGAGGCCCAGTTTCAAGACCAAACTGCTCCTGATGTGTGTAGTAATATCACTGATCAGGTTGATCAGAAAATATCTCCTACCAACTGATTCACCATCTTCACCCATTTTTCAATTCACTACATTCCATCACCCATTTAACAGCAATTGATCTCAAGCAGAATGTCATCCAGTGATCCCCATGGCTTAGTTCACCCTCACACACTGAGCGCATGTGATCAGCCTCAAACAGATAACTCAGAACTTACACCCCTGACAGCTATTCAACTATAGAAAGCCATGTCAAAGCACTTCACTGACCTAAATCACTCATTCTTGCAGGAGAAGTTGATTCAATGAAGGAGGCAGCAGGAAGGAAGTAGAGCAGGATAAGTACATCAGCAGCATTTAAATCCTATGGAGGCGACAATGCAGGCCATCATGTGAAATGGCATTATTGAGGTCATGTCCGCTGGAGAATCTCTGTCTAGCCAATTTCACTTCTCTTTTCTTACTTCAACTGTATCCCACAATTGTCTCTGACTCATAAGATGTAAATTGCACAGCCACATATTTCTTTCTCCTTTCCCCTCACCGGAACTGAACTATCCCTTGAATTAATCCAAAGATTTGTAGGTTAGGTGGATTAGCCATGCTAACTTACCCCACACCATCTAGGATGTGCAGGTTTTGTGGATTAGCCATGGTAAATGCAGGGTTATGAGGATAGGTGGTAGACTGTGTCTGGGTGGAGTGCTCTTTGGAGGGTCAGTGTAGTCTCGATGGACCAAATGGCCTCTTTCCACACTGGAGAAATTCTGTGATTCTATGTACCTTTTCGATCTTGAATACCTTAGGCCCCCTCTCTTACTAGAAGAGAAGGGAAAAGAAGACAGTGAAGAATAAAGGTGACATAATTCAAACTTGCACCTTCAGTCACTGGCTCACTATCAGTTCATCGAGGTTAGGTAGGGAAGGAATCTGTATGCAGTGACGACACAAACGTGTAATACAGGTAGCAGCTCTTTGTTGAATTAGGCTACAGAGGAAGGATAATGTGTAAATACACCAAATACTTGGTGCAGTAGGAAACATGATGGAAAGACTGCAAGCTCCAGGAACACTGAGGAACCCAACTTCAATTTATCAGTAGACTTTTTGCAATGCTTGAATTGCATTCTTTCCAACACAGAACATGTGATCACTTTCCTCAGGCTCTGTGCAGTGCAGCATGATGTTGTGTTTGAAGATCAATGTGACAGCTTCCATTTCAGTACTCACTTCACATGTCAAAAGTTTCCATGGCCACACAAAAAGTTTCCATCAAAGGCCTGAGTGCTGCAGTGGAGATTCAAACTGCTGCCTTTTAAGGTCAGTCCCGTGATGAAATTGGCAGCAAGGAACATGATGCCGTATTATTCCACGACTGATTATTACAATATAGCTAACATCTCACCTTCATACTCCCTGCTCATTTAAATTGCATCAGCATTCAGTCGGTGTTAACCGCACTATCATAAGTGGCTAACACTACTTGAAGCTAGCCATCGGTGCTTAAGGCTAGCTTGTACCACTTTACAGGGAAATGCATTGTAGATGGAACAAGTTCCCAGAGGGAAAGAAGTAAATCTGATCAGGGAAACATTGAAGAATGGCAGAACATGAGAAGCTACAATCTCCAAAACCTTTGGAACTGCACTGGAGGTTTTTGTGGACGATGTTGAAAGGAAAGGTATTGTGTATCCAGAGGAGATCAAAAAAGCCTCTAGATATACATTCAGAAGATAATAGTTGTGAAGTCAATGCCGAAGGTTAATCATGAATGCTGGGTGCAATACAACACAATGTTCAATGACCTCATGAGAGTGATCAAGGTCAGAGGATGAATCTTTAGAAGCCATATGCTATTGTTATGGACCAGACCAGATCCCCTCAAAACATTTTAAGAAGGCAGCCTAGACCCTAACATTTCCTTATTTTAAAGGCAAATGTGAAATGCTGTGTTCCAGATGTAATGCGACTGGTCAAACTACTTGACATTAAGCAAAATATGATTTATTTAAACACTATAGTTAAAATACAACCAAAGAAAGAGGAATTTAGAATAAATTAACTCTATTGAAAATTTAACTGAATGATATAGTAACTATTACTAATTAACTGTTCCAATATAGTAGCATCGCTTGGCAAAAGTGGACAATTCAGAAAAATAGATTTGTCTCACAGGTAACCCAGCAGCAGAGAGAAACCCCAGCTTCTAGCTGTAACTGAGATAGGAAAAAGATCGCTTCTACTTCTTCAAGCCCATAACAAAAACTACTTAAGGCTAAACCTAAAACTGAAAATAAAACTAGAACGCCTGGTCTGTGAGAGCTGACCACACCCAGCCCGGCTGTCTCCATTTTTCCAACTTAAAAAAAACCCAAAACTGTTTACTCTAGTGGTTTTGATAGACTGTTTGACGCCTCCGCCTTACAACCTCTCTTCAAAAAAAGACCAGGGTGGTACGGTGGCTCAGTGGTGAGCACTGCTGCTTTACAGGGTTCGAATCCACCCTCAGGTGACCGTATGGAGTTTGCACATTCTCCCCGTGTCTGTGTGGGTTTTTTCCAGGTGCTCTAGTTTCCTCCCACAGTCCAAAGATGTGCAGGGTAGGTGGATTGGCCATGCTAAATTGTGCGTAGTGTTCAGGGATGTGTATATTAGGGGATGGGTCTGGGGGGGGATGCTCTGAGGGTTGGTGTGGATTTGTTGGGCCGAAGGGCCTGTTTCCACACTGTAGGGATTCTATGAATAACATCTTAAATCCACAACATTGTCATTATTTGCAATACCAGCATCAGGTACCGTTCAATTTACTCCACTTTGTCATTCACCAATAATCTTAAATAATCATGAGTCATATTTAACATTAATAGACTATGTGCATCTTAAACAGAAAGCTGTTCACCTAAATTAAACGATTCTTTATGGTTTAGACCTGCATATACTGTCAAATGCAAGTTTTTTACTGAGAGACCTACAGTATAATAAACATTAGTTATTCATCGAATCTATATACCTCATTCTATACACCCATGGTGATCAGTGTTGGCTTCTGTAGGCTGCACTTCTAACTGTCCAGACAACTTAACCTAAAAAGCCTGTTATTCTTATATCTTCATTATAGTGTGAATCATCTCCATGATGCCTAGAATGTATCTTGGAGTCAGGTAACCTTAGGAAACCTTAGATGACAACATAATAGCCATCTTGACAGTTTGATTGTTAAACATTTGTTTTATATCTCCTACCTAATAACAGAAAGGGATAGTAGATGCCCTGAGCATCCCAGAAAGAAAGATTGATTGGTTTGCTATAAGGAAGCTCCATTGTTCCTCCTAACCTTTGATGTTCGCACAGATTTTTACCTGTTAATCATATTTAGATTTGATTCAATTTGATGGACCAATTCCCCCCCTCACATACATAGGCCTGCTGCAAGTCTCTCCCATACAGTTCACAGTTCGCACACACTGCCAGCTATTCATTCATGACTGCTATGTCATCTAAAGATATTGCACAAAGGTCACTAACACACTTACCCTATTTCCACATGGCAAGGTGGACTCATAATCAGAGGGCAACAGGGATGCCTACATGTCCTATTTCCCTTCAGGATGACTGTTGAAACATCAATCGCTAAGGCCATGTACACTGCCAGGACTGAACCACCGAAGGTGTTGGTACTCAAATATTGTCTTTCTCAAATTGGCAATCGATCATAATCCAAATTTCCTTCTAATTTACAGGCAACAGGTGGTTTAAATGTTCACTTCTTGTATCTCCATTCCCATATTGCAGCTTTACTTTTGTAACCTTTGACCTTCACAAGATGTGTAACCCAGTCAGATAATAGAGGAAGAACATGATGATAAAGAGACATTGTTACTTGATTTGACATGTGAAGGATGACACGGTGGCTCATTGGTTAGCACTGCTATCTCACAGTGCCAGGGTCCTGGGTTCAACTCCCGCCTTGGGTGACTGGAGTTTGCATGTTTGAATGGGCTTCCTTCAGATGTTGTGGGTTCCTCCCACAGTTCAAAGATGTGCACGTTAGGTGGATTAGTGATGCTGAAAATCACCCTGTAGTCTTCAGGGATGTGTACGCTAGGTGGGTTAGCCATGGTGAATATGGGGATAGGGTGGGGAGGCTGGGTCTGGGTAGGATGCTCTTCAGAGGGTCGGTACAGATCCTATAGGCTGAATGCCCTCTTTCTGCACTGCAGGGATTGTGTGATTCTAACTCCATACTATTGCTCTTATAATTTAGAAGTTAATACAGAGGTATTGTGAAGAAGGCAGGGGATAAAGATAACATAGACATCAGCTCACCAATGAGCAATGTTACATCAACGTCTGCTGCTGAGGACTGGAATGAGGACTTTGATGGGCAGACCAAGAAGAAGAATGGTGGGTATATTCAATACAGCTGTTAAAAGATGCCATTGAACTTCCTAAACATGTGACAGAACCCAAAAAAAGAATCTCATGAGATTACATATTTGGATTAAGGGAATTGTTTCACATGGTCAACAGGATGAAAGTCTGTATCTGTGAGTTGGAAGAAATTCATCCTCTTCTTCGGGTGGTAAAGGCATCAAGGCTGCAACATCTGCTATGCCCATCTAAGACTCTAAGGTTTCTTCAACGCGAGGTGAAAGGGGTGAATCCACAGGTTCCGACAGCTTTCCCAGCTATTCTGAGGGGCAGGGTATGTTTTGTTCCTGTCGTGTTCACGAGTTTGCATGTGGTTCACGCGCTTGTTCAGGACTGCCGCACCTACCTGAACTTTGTGTTGACCTCGTATCAACCATGCCTCTTACACATGCAAGGCCATTTCTGTAGTCTCGGCACCAAACTTTGTCCCCTGAAGTAAACTATCTCTCTTGCTTAGAGGAGTTTTATGTCCAGCATTGGCATTCCTGGTGCCGTTTCACAACACCCTCCCCCAACAAAATGTCCAAGAAGATCAGATTTAACCCGGTATGGAGTCTTGTCCCCATTCGCAACTTGGCTGGAGTATTGCATGAGGGGTCCCTGTAGTTGCAGGAGGGGTGGTCCAATAATTAAATAGGAACCGGTACAGTTTGGTATTGAGTGAAGCTGTAGGCTGCTTCTTTAGGCATGCCTTCAAAGTTTGGACTGCTCTTTCTGCCAGATCACTGGATGGTATAGAGCTGTCCTTATATACCAAATGGCATTTGACTTCAGGAAATACTCAAATTCCCTACTGGCAGATGATGGCCCATTGTCTATGACCAACACTTCCTGGGGTCTGTGTTCTGCAGAAGATGCTTGCAGTTTTTCTATCGTTGTCCCCGTGTTTGACAAATGAACTCTATGCATGTCCAACTGCTTTGAGTGGGCATCCATAATAACTAAGAATGTTGAGCCCATGGTAGGGCTGGCACAGTCAATGTGTAACTGAGTCCAGGGTTTACCTAGCCATTTCTGTCAATGTGAGGGATCGGCTGGCAGTAATTTTTGTTCTTCTGGGCATTCTGGGCATTGCCCTACCAATGCGGCTATGTCTGTATCCAGTCCTGGCCACCAGGCATAACTTCTTGCCAACATCTTCATTTTGGACACCCTGGAAGACCCTGGTGGAGTTCAGTCAGTATTTGGTAGAGAATTTATTTGGGACAATCACCCTTGTTCCCCGTAATAAAATGCCATCCTCTATGGTGATCTGAACTCGCCTGATCCAGAAAGGTTTCAATTTGGTTCTGATGGCCCTTTTGTTTCCCCAGTCACCACCAGCTGTTCTAGTTTTGTGTCCACAGGCTAATATTGTCAGTGGTAACCAGAAGGGTGTCCAGAAACTTCAAAACCAGAATAGACAGAATGAGAACCAGAATCTTACAGTGGCAGCACCACCGATGATGTATCTGCCAGCGGGAGGTGGCTCAAGGCATCTGCATTTGCAACTTGCCTTCCTGAATAGTGTTCCAACCTGTAATTGTACCCACTCAGAATGAGAGCACACCGCTGATTTCAACCTGAAGCTATGGGTGACTTAGCTTGTCCTCATTGAGTAGCCCTAGCAAGGATTTGTGGCCTGTCACTATTACAAAATTACAAAGGTACTGGTGAAACGTTCTCACACCAAAGATGACCACCTAACCTTCCTTCTCTATCTGAGCGTATTTGCGTTCTACATTAGCCAAAGTCCAGGAAACATAAGCTATTAGGTGTTCTTCTCCATTTGGCCATCTGTGAGCCAACACTACACTGATACAGTATGGGGAGGCATCACATATCAGCACCAGATCTCGCTTGTGATCACAGTGTGCCAACACCTTAGACAATGTTAGATGCTTCTTCACTCCCCTAAAGACAATGTCTTGGCTACGAGATCACTTCCAAAACTGACCCTTTCTCAATGGCAGATATCAGGGCACCAGAATAGAGGTCAGGTTACGTCTGAATTTTCTGTAATAATTCACTAAGCCAAGGAAAGACCTAAAGTCCGGTACAAACGTGGGAGCCAGGGTGCCTTTTATCGTCCTCGCCATCTTCCAACAGGTGTATCCCAGTCTTGTCAACTCTGTAACCCAAGTAGGTCATTTGGGGTGCTTGGAACACACATTTTTCCCTTCTAAGGCCAATACATGCCTTGGAGAAATGTCTAAAGACTATGTCCAAGTTCTCTATGTGCTCTTTATTGGTCTTCCCTGTTATTAGCACATCATCCAGATAAATGACAACCAAGGGCAGACCTTATAGAATGTACTCCATCATCTGCTGAAAAATGGCACAGGCTGACGATACCCCAAATGACAGTCTCGTGTATTGGTACAAACCCTTATGGGTATTAACTGTAGCACACTTCTGAGAATCCTCAGCTAACTGCAATTACAACTACTCATGGCTCATGTCCAGCTTCATGAAGAACAGCACACTTGCTAGTTTTGCATATACGTCATTGTGTGAGGGATTGGGTATATATCCAGCTTCAAGAAACGGTTTACCATTTGTTTAAATTCCCCAGAAAGGCAAACCAACCCGTTGGGCTTCACAACTGACTGGTGCTGCCTATTCCACAAACTGTATTGGTTTGATGATTCCTCCGCTTTCCAGCCTCTTGATTTCTGCCTCTACTTTTGCTGGAAGGCAAATGACTTTGGGTGGGCCTTGCAGAATCGTGGAATTGCTTCCTGGTCAACCTGCAAGGTGGCCTTGACTCCTGAATATCTTCCGGATATTTAATCAGGACTTCATTCAGGCAGCCACTTTCAAATCGAAAAATGTTGAGCCAACGAAGGTGAATCTTTCTCAACCAATTTCACCCCATCAGCCTTGTGCCTGAACCTTTTTACTACTGTCAGTAATAACTGAACCAGCTGCTTCTCGTACGAGACTGGAACCGAAGTTGTACCCTTAATCTGCAAAGGTTCCCCAGTATAGGTTCTCAGTCTAGCCGAGGTCTTCCTGAATCTTAAGGGTTGGAGTTCAGAGAATATTTTGTTAAAAACAGCTTCTATAATCACTGATACAGCCATGCTAGTGTCAACCTGTCATTAATCATTATCATTAGAACTGACTGACCATTTAATCAGACATTTGTTTTGATTGGCTCCGATTTGGATGTCACCAAGCAATTTAACTGTTCCAAGCCAGATGTAGGTAGGCTTTCCAGGATGTGCACATTCCTGGATACCAACCTATGGATTCTTCTACTCAATTCAGGTCTACTGGGACTCTTGTTCCCTCGAGTCTGCAAACTGATAGCAAACACAATGGCTTGCCAGCCTGGACCCGGAAGAAAATTTTAACCATTTGGCCAAAGCTTGGCTTTGTTTTGGGGATTTGCTTTAGGGTCAACTAGAGTCCCTCTGTTCAGATATGTCCTGCGTGAGGCTATGCAATTGCCTTCACTGAAGTGGTACTCCGAAGCTCGTTCAGCCCGACGAGGTTGTCCACTTCCATCGGAATACCCTGTGATTCATCTGCTCCACTTGCTGCATTTTCCAATGACAGAATCACTTGTAGTGCCTGTTTGAAATCCAGTTGAGCTTCAGCTAATAGGCACTTTTGCATGGTTACATCATTAATCCCACATACTAAACAGACTCTCAACATCTCAATAAGGGTTAAACCAAAGTCACATACCTCTGCTAGTCTTTTTAACCTCATCAAAAATCCCAATACAGGTTCCCTGGTTCTCAAACTGCTGAGTCAAATCAATAGCATCTCAGAATTAGACGAAGCTTGGAGTCATAATATTCCTTAACCAAATCCATCACCCCTTGAAAGTTTTTAGTATTTGGTGCCTCAAAGTAAGTTGGGCTGTAAAAACCAAAACAAAAGCTGTAGGTCCACAAGTTGTAAGGAGAAGTACTTGTTGCTTTTCATCTGCCCCAATGTCATTTGCCCCGAAAAAATAACGCACTCTTTCCATATTCTGGCCCCAGTCATCGATGGCAGGATCGAAAATGTCAAGTTTTCAAAAAGCAGCATGATGCCAGAAGTGCTTACCCCAATTCAAAGACGGCTGTTGCAAGCAAATTTCTTCAGGCCTGTATTTTTTTCTCTCATTGCCACTAAAATAACTCCACAAATGCCAGCATGTCGTTGCAAAGTTGTCCTTTATTTGCATGTGCATAGCACTTGACACTGGTCTGGTTTCTTCAGGGCCAGCTCTAAGAGTGAGCAGAACCTCTGCTACTCCTGTCTGTCAGCCAGAGCTCCCTGACTGGACCAGGTTAACAGCCCCAATCAGGGAAGTCATATACTACGAGGTCCACCTAGCTGACATTGTCACTCTTACTATACCTAGCAATAGAGATGCCAGACATTAGCCAATTCAATTTACTCCATATGTATCAGGAAATGATTGAAAGCACTGGATACTGAAAAGTCAATGCGTACTGACATGTTTCAGGCCATAAGCACTGAAAATGTGCTCCAGAACATGCCACACACCGAGTCAAGCTGTTCCTGTACAGCTATAACACTGGCATCTACCCAGCAATGTGAAAATCTGCCCAAGTAGGTCCTGACAAGAAAAGCAAAATCCAACTCGACTAATTACTGCCCCATGAATCTACACTCAATCATCAGAAAATGGTGGAAAGTGTTATCATCAGTGTTATCAATCAGCACTTGCCAAGCAATAATTTGCTCACTGATGATTAGTTTGGGCTCCACCAGGGCCACTTTGCTGCTGACCTCATGACAAAAAAGGTCCTTCCATGATATCATCACTCCTTAACTCTGCAATGCCTTCATGCCTGTGCATTTCTTCCAGTCTGTTCCCTTATTGCACCTCTCTCTTTCAATTCAACTTTGGTTGCAGAATTCTCATGATTTAGAGGAAAGCGGGTGATTTCTCATAGTGTCTTGGTCAACATGTATCCCTCAACTGATACACTAAAAAGATATAGCAAATGGTTGCTGTGTCAGATCTAGCTCTGTGCTCATTGTATGCTTTGTCACAATAGTGACTACATTTGGATAGTACTCATTTGGTTAGATGGCTGGATGGCCGGTTGGCAATGCAGAGTGATGCCAACAGTGTGGGTTCAATTCCTGAACCGGCTAAGACTCCCATGAAGGACTCTCCTTCTCAACCTCTCTCCTTGTTTGAACCTGGTGACTCTCAGGTTAAACCTTATTTTTACTCATGTGGCTGTAAAGCACTTTGGGATGTCGTAAAGTCTTGCCAGATACTATATAAATGCAATTTTATGCATTCATTCATTCGTAATGTCACTACATCAGTAATCTAGAGTTTCAGGCTAATATTCTGAGGACTTTGATTCGAATGTCATCTTGGCAGATGGTGAAATTTGAATTCAACAAAAAAATCTGGGATAAATACAACGAAATGCAACTATAAAAAAAAACGTAACCACCATGGTAAAACCTCATCGTGTTCACTAATGCCCTTCAAGGAAGAAATTCTGCCATTCAAACAAGTTAGGCCTGTTTGTGACTCCAGATCAATGTTAAATGGTTGATTCTTAACTGCCTTCTGGGTTTTTAGGGGTCAGCAATATATACTGGCCAAGCTAGCAACACCCACTTCCCATGAACAAATGTTTAAAAAGCCTCTTTACCTAGAAGGGAACGAATTTCATGAGTTGGGCACTGTATGTGTGAGGAAATTCTGTTTAAAATTTAAAACAGTTTAAAATGTGTTGTTTTTGCCAGTTTGAAGTTGTATCTGTTTGTCATTTCTGATTTTGACCTTTTCTGTTCTATTTAATATTTATACACCTCTATAAGGTTTTCTCAGATGCATTTTCCGGTGCCTTAATTCAGGATCTCTCAATCTACAAAAGGTCATCGTGACTCTTTGATGTTGACTGTAGAATTGATAAAATCGTATGTTCTCAAAAAAAAATCACATTTATATTTCAATGTAGAGGTAAACACATTTGTAAAAGATATGTGACATTTTTTACAATTTACTCCACATAGCATGAAATGGAACATTTAAAAAACTGCATTTTATACAATTTCAATCCTGGTTCCAAAAATATTGCACATTATTTTCAAAATGTCATCAAGATGTAACTGTTTTAAAATATATGTATCTATAAAACATTCTGTTGTTTGAATGGTGTCTGGGGACTGAGTTCTTCCTGTTTCAGCTAAAATTAATGACAAAGGAAATCATACATTAACATTCAACTATGTTCATTGCAACTCACCAATAGGAGCTGAAGCTACAATGGACAGGATTGAAGTTTCTTGATCAAGATAACTTAGTAAAAATAACCAGTACTATAGTGTGAACATCTGCAGCCAGGACAAAAATTTTCATTGAAATTTCTGCTCTGATTATACAATGGCCTTCGGTGCTGGCAAATCAAGACCAGTACCAAGCATTTTTCTTTTTATACTCAGCATTACAATTGGTAAGTATTTCTTCTTATATTTTCCTTCTTCTCATTTGATGCCAAAGTACTCATTGTACTTGAAGGATTTGGGGATCTGAAATCGGAGAAGGCATTAGTGTACATCTTTGCAGTCTAACCTGCATATGTTTATAGAATCACTTCAAATGATTTTCTGCATGAATTTCTATTGAAATCTACATCTTTAAGCAGCACTGTGCCGTGGGTCAAGCTGAGGTCTTTTCAACTCATGGAAGGTGATATTGCACAATGTTGAATGTTTGTCTTGAGATCGAACCATACATGTTGAAGCAGTGTTCTTAGTGCATTTCTTGGCCATTTATTGTATGCTATCCTCAGTTTTAAAAAGCATAGAAAGTGCAGATTCCTTTGTTTTTAATATTGTGGTTTAGTCTTACCTTTGTTTGTGGAGAGCAACCTGAAAGTAGTTTCTTTCTGAATTGGTAAATGACTTTCTTGATTTTTGTGCAATTCTGCTGGAGTGGTTTGCAAGCAGCCTAGGAAAATAAATTGATGCTCAAACCTGTCAGAAATTAGTAACACATAGTTAAGCTTGTATTCCTGTTGTGCCTGTTTCTGTTGCTTTATTGGAAGTTATTTCTTCATTGCTCACCTCTAATCTACTTGTGTCTCCAAAAGGTAACTTAATTTAATGCTGGTTTTAACAGCAGTCATGTTAAATATTTTAGCATTTCATACTGGAATCCTGTTGATCTGTAGAATCTACATTGATTGTTTGATCATCTGAGGAGTGTTTCATGCAAGAAAATTCCTGCCCTGGATACTACTTTATTGAGTAGGACAAATGACTTTTTACTTAAATTCTTCTATTACTCCACTTTTGGTCTCACCTCCCTTCCAAGTTTCCTTCTATTAGAAATTTGAATTTTGGGTTCTGGACTCATTCAAGATCTTTGATGGCAAGAACGTGTCCTTTTCAGAACCCTAGAGACATCTTTTTATCAATTTTCCCTTTCGCTCTTTAACAGCAGAACATCAACATGAAATCTCCCATCTAACACCCCAGCCAAGAACTGATATATTTAATATGGACAGTGCAGAAATACATGAATAGATTTCAGTACCAGGATTTGAATTTCAGCCTTCACATAAAGTTTCCTAGCCTTTGAGTTATGAAGCTGGATAAAGCATTAAACATTCACAATTTCTGTAGATTCTTCATCTGAAATTTAATCTTTTCAAAACAAAACCTGAGACATAAAAGAGGCAGACATGCTGAAATATTTGTACAGTATGTACTTTTTCTGGTAGATTGCATATCATTCCTGCACCAAACAGATTTTCAACTTCACAAAATCGGCTTGTAGGGAGAAGAAGAAAGGACAGAACTAAAATGTTTTCGACAAATAGGAATTACATTCAGAATCCAGTGGATATTTTGTGGTGTAGTGATAGATATAAAATTCTTATCTAATATTTATTTCAAATAAATTTAAATCTATACTTCCGTTAGTTTATATTTCACAAGGAACAAGAAAGAAGAGGAATTTTTGCTTGTTAGGCTGGGACAGAAAGAAGTAGGCTTTGGCTTAGCAGGTACTAAAAGAAATGTTGATTCCAATGATGTAGACATACTCCTTTTCACAAAGTCTCATTCCTATCTCAGGAATTGCCATGAAGCAAATGTATATGTAGTACTAATTACCCTAATCTAATGAACTACAATACAATTAGGAAGTTGTTGGATCTATTTTTTTTCTGTGAATCCACCAGTCTCCATTTCCAAGATGGCAGTCGTGAGGTCAGCAGCGTTCAGCCTCTGAACCCGGAACTCATCTGTTCATGGACACCATGCAGCAGAGGCGACCACACCCACATCATCTTGCACACATTCATCATTCAGTACTGTGGCAGCTTCATTGTCTTTCCACATTTGTTTTCTGTGGGAGTTATTTGGAGCCAGGACCCACACAGCCCCAGATCCATGACTGGCTCTGGCTCTACAGTAGAGGCTTCAGCAGGAGCCTGGGGCCAGGATCCCAGTGACCAATGACTGGTGGCAGCACCTGGAGGAGCATTAAATGGGGAACAGGAGGCATGAGACCAGGCCCATGGCTCCAGCTAGAACACAGTGGTTGTGGGAGTGATGGTGAGAGAGGAGGTGGCCCGAAAACAGAGACCCCGAAGCCCATTAGAGACCCCAGCTGATGTCAAGCAGCAAATGTAGGAGTAGTGGAGTGTAACAAGAAAAAGAGGAAAAGATGAACTCTAGTGCACTAAAATTTTGCATTATATTCAGTGTTTCAAGATGGCCACCAGAGCTTGACAACTGTTTGCATGCATGTGAAGAAACACTTTTCACTGTATTTTATATACGTGACAATAAATCTAAATGACATGATAACTTAGAGAGTCAATTTATGAGGACAGATTTTATAAAATTCTCTTGGATTCCTATGAATGTAGATTGAGTGGTGGTCTGACTGAAGTGCTTGGCATGTTAAAAAGATTAAATAGGGTAGATGTAGAAAAACTATATGTGCTGATTGGAGAAATCAAATGTGAAGGGTGTATTCTTCACATTTGAGGAGAACATTAGGTAACAATTTTACCCCAAATAGTAGCACAAATCTGGAATTCTCAAAAATCTGTGGATGCTGGCAAAATTGAAACTTTCTAAAGTAGGATTAATAGATTTTTTGTTAGTTAAGGTTATCTGAATAGGGAGCTACTGCAGATAAATTAAACACAAATTAACTATGATCTGACTGAATAGTGGGGCAGGATCAAGAGGCCAAATTAACTATTCCTGCTTCTTTTACACCACCGTCCCTCTAAATCACAGGCGTGGTTGCATGTTGAATATGTTATTAGTCTAGAAATTGAGAGGCCTGGAAACATGAGTTCAAATCCCACCATGGTAGCTGGAAAATTTTAACTTCAATTCATTAAACATGTCTGGATAAAGAAACTAGTCTCAATAATGGAGTCTATTAATCTAGTGAATTGTTGTAAAAACCTGTCTGGTTCACTAATGTCATTTAAGTAAAGAAAATCTGCTATCTTTATGCAGTCTGGCCTACACGTGACTCCAAAAACACAACACTGTAGTTGACTCTTAATTATCCCCTAGCAACCCATTCCATTACATCAAACCCTAGTAAAAGCCAAAGAAAACAAATCTGGACCACCCAGCATTGACAGAAGCAAGTCCAGCTAGTTGACTCTGCAAAGGACATACTCAAAATTGGACCAGCTGTCCCACAGGCTTGTCCAGCAATGGCCTGACATAATACTGATTACTAAATCACACCTTTCAGCCTAAGTCCATAGCACTTCAATCACAACTTTCTGTGTATGTCTTGTAATGCTGGCAGGACGTACTCAACAGATGTAATAGCACAATGGTGACTCTGGGAGTCATCAACGTTCAGTTGGGTTCCCTTGAAATCCAAGGGCAAGGAAGCCTCCTGCTGAGTACTACCTACCACCTTTCTTCGACTTATGAGTCAATATTCCTCTACATTGACCACCATTTGGTAAAATCTCTGAGGGTAGCAGGAGTAGAGAATGTACCCTGGGTGAGAGAATTCAATGTGCATTATCATGAGTAGTTTAGTAGCACCACAACTGACCAAGCTGGCTGAGTCTTGAAGGATATATCTGCCAGATTAGGCCACTAGCAGGTGATAAGAAAACCAACACAAAGGAGGGAATAATTTGATCTTCACCTATACACTTGGTGCAGATGCATCTACCCATGACGGTATGCGATATGTGATCACTGCACAATTCTTGTGGAGACAAAGTCCCATCTTCACACTGAGGACACCTTTCATTGTGTTGCATTGCACTAAGACTGTGCTAAATGGGATAGATTTAGAAGGCATCTTGCAAAGGTTGGTGTTGTGGGTCATCAGGAGCAGCAGAATTGTATTCCACCACAATCTTGAATTTCATGTTCGAGCATATGTCTCAATCTGCCATTGCCATTGAGTCAGGGCACAGACCTTGAGTCAATGTGAAGTGTAGGACAGCATGCCAGGAGCAAGAGGCATGCCTTGAAGTACTATGCCAACACTTTGAAGCTCCTTCACAGGATTGCATACCAACTAAACAGCAAAAGGAACATGTGATAACTTACAACCAATGGAATATTTCAAAAACTTAGCATTCATGGGACATCATGAAAACAGTGCAACCATTGAATAACTAACAGCCGGCAAAGGATCCATGCATATTCATATCCACAGTGATGGCGGAGTCAGCAATGCAACCAACATCAGCTTAGGTACTGGGTGGATGGTCTAAATCAGCATCTTTCTGAAGTACCCAGCATCACAGAGACATGTCATCAGCAAATTCAATTAACTGAACATAATATGAAGAAACTGTTGGGCCACACTGAATGAAGCTCTGTTTGGATTCTGCCTGGATCACTTGGCTCCTGACTTCAGTCCAGCCTTGGTCCAAATACGAGCAAAAGAAGAGAGGTGAGAATGACTACCTTTGACATTGAGGTAATGTTTGACCATGTGAAGCATCTAGAACCGCCGTAAAATTGAATTCATGAGGGCTGAGGGAAAATCTTTTCAGGGGCTGGAGTCATATGTCATACTAAGGAAGATAGTTGGGATGTTTAGGGTTGGGGCAATCATTTCATCCCCAGCAGATTGTTATTGGAGTTCTACATATCTATGGAGTCCCTATAGAGTGGAAACAGGCTATTCGGCCCAACAAGTCCACACTGACTCTCTGCCTGCACACAGGTAGTTGCCTGAGGGTGGAATTGAATCCAGATCCCTGGCACCGTGAGGCAGCAGTGCTGACCATTAAGCCACCATGCCACCCCCACACCAACGCTCTGAAGAACATCCCACTCAGACCACCCCCCACCCAATCACTGTAACCCTGCATTTCCCATGGCTACGCATCCACCTTACTTACACATCCTGGTCACTATGGGCAATTTAGCCTGGTCAATCCACCTAACCTGCACATCTTTGGACTGTGGGAGGAAACCAGACCACCCAGAGGAAACCCACACAGACACGGGGAGAATGTGCAAACTCCACACAGATGGTGGCCCAAGGCTGGAATTGAACCCAGGTCCCTTGGTGCTGTAAGGCAGCAGTGCGAACAACTGAGCCATCTCAGGACCACGTTACAAGCCATCTTTAGCTGCTTTGTGAATGATCTTTCTTCAGGTCAGAAGTGAGGATGTTTGCTGATAATTGCATAGTGTTCAGTGCCATTCACAACTCCTCAGATAATAGGGTTGTTAATATTAGCATGCCGCAAGACCTGAAAAACATGGAGGGTTGTGCTGATGAGAGGCAAGTAGTAGACTTGTATTCCGCCACATTCTATAATGTCATGGTGCAGCATATCTCTCACCATTACATATACCATTTGGTATAGATTAGTTAGTTAAATTCAAGCAATGACTGTAACCAATAGGCTAGAATTTAGCCACCTCTCTTGTCATTCAATAGCATTGCCATTGCTGATTCAGCTATCATCAACATCTGAGGTGGGGATGGGGGAGTTAATATGATTGATCTAAAACAAATATTGTGGCTTAAAGAGGATATTTGAGACTGGGAATTGTGTGGTGACTGAGTCACTTCCTGAACCTTAAAGGTCTGTTCACCAACTACAAGGCAGAAGTCAGGAGTGTGATGGAATGCTCACCAATTTCCTCGAAGATTGAATCTCCAACAACATTCAAGATGCCTGTAACCCTCTAGGACATAGCAACCCACTTGACTGGCATCCCACCTAACAATTTAAACATTCACTCCCTCCATTACTGGCACAGAGTGGTTACAGTATGTACCATTACAAGATGCACTGCAGCAACTTGCCAAGATTTCATGGACGGCACCTTCCAAATTCCTTAGTTCTAATTTTTTTGTTCTAATTTATTTTTATTGTAGAAAGCCTATACCTATCTGTTAACATTGGTTATTACTCTTCTGTCAGAACAATGTCATGTGAAGCGTTTCAAAGAGAGGAAGTTACAATTATAGCAGTCAGGATGAGGCTGCAAAACGATGCAAATGCTGCTTTGCATAGTTGATATTGCTAGAAACGGTAATTTCTTCCCTGCAGCTTTTTGATCTGTGTTGCAAGAGATACTATTTGTTGTTTTAATTTTGCCACAGCTCAATAAACAGTGATTCCTGTCCATTTGCACAGAAAGAGGAAGCAAATGTGGTAGATATCTGAATACACCACAAACTTTAAAAATCTTCCACATTCTGACTTATAACTCAAGTTCATTTGGCTTCTGGGACATAATTTGCTCTGCCGCTAAGATGCTAGACTACTGTCTCTGGCGACTAGAAAAGGCAAAATAAAGGAGGCAGTGCCAAATCACTTCCTAATGTGCATGCAGTCACTGTACAGAGATGCCCAGAAGGTGGCATTAAGTTTCGGATTTTACCTTAAGCTCCAAATGAATCCCGTTGCAGATCTGAATGGCCTTAAAGGATAGCCATAGAAAGGATGAGGGCTTACTAATGCAAGAGGAATGTTGTTTTATGTATGAAATTTAGGTGCCTTGCTGAAATCAATTAGGAGGTTAACTTCCTTTCCAAACAATCATTTCTTTCTGTGGAGCAGATCAGAAACAAAATGTCACTATCAGTTCCTGTGAGAATTATTATCTCACAACCCAACAAGCTGGGAGCAAAAACAATTCACAGCATACATTGTTAACAGCTGGCCTCTATAATGTAACATCAATTCCATGTTGCAGCAAAGAGCCCTCTTGTAGCGCAAAGGTAGTGTCCCTACCTCTTCACTAGGAGGCCTGGGTTCAAGTCCCATGTACTCCAGCAGTGTGTATTAACAGCTCTGACCAGATCAATTGCAAAAATAGATTTTAAAGCAGACTTGGGCCCTCTTGTGGTACAGTATCCCTACCCCTGCACCTAGAGACCTGGGTTCAAGTGCCACCTGTTTCAGAGGTGTGTAATAATGTCTCTGAACAGGGTGATTACAAATATAAACATCCATGGTGAGGCCAAGTGGCCCCTCTTTTGGCACAGTCCCTACCCCTGGACTAGGAGCCCTGGGTTCAAGTCACACCTCGTCCAGAGGTGTATAATTGCATCTCTGAACAGGTTATTTAGAAAAATAGGTTAATAAATAAAAATGCTGAATTATGTACATAATGAGGCAAAGGTGGGTCTCTTGTGGCACAGTGGCAGTGTCCCTACCCTTGGACTGGGACGTCTGGGTTCAAATCCTACCTATTGCAGGGGTGTGACATAGCATATCTGTGTAGGATGATTAAAAAACATCTAACTGATGAGGCAAGGGTCCTCATGGTGCAGTGGAATGTCTCTACCTCTGAGACCAGCAAGCCTGGGTTCAATTCCCATCCTGTTCCAGCAGTATGCAATAACATCTTTGATGCAGGTTGATTAGGAAAATATTACTGGGGTTCTTGTGGTGTAGTGGAAGTGTTCCTATCTCTGGGCCAGGAGACCTAAGTTCAAGTCCCACCTGTTCTGGGGATATGCTGTGACATCTTACAACAATTTTTGTTTTAAATTACACAGTGAGGTGATGGAAGCTATTGTGGTGCAGTTTTAGTGTCCCTACCTCTGAGGCAGGAGACTCAGGTTCAAGTCCCACTTGCTCCAGAGATGTATAACAATACCTCTGCATAAGTTGATTAGAAACATGGTGAGGTGGCAATTTTACTAGATTAATAATCCAGAACCCTAAGTTAGTATTCTGCAGGTCATGGGCTCAAATACCATTAAAGCAGATAATGAAATTTGAAATTGATATACATATTTTAAAAAACTGGAATAAAAAGCTAGCCTAATGACAATTATGTAACTATTGTCATAAAATCGCATCTGGTTCGCTAATACCCATTATGGAAGAAAACCTGCTATCCTTACCTGATCTGATCAAATGTAGCTGTAGACCCACAGTAATGTGGTTGATTCTTAACTGGAGGATTGGCAGTAAATGCTGTCTGGCCATCCACTTACCATGAAAAAAATCTGCTCCCCTTGGCTTTACTACATGTTCCCCATTGAATCATTTCCATGGCGAATCTCAACCTTAGTATACCAGTGAACCTCTGCTCTCATCGGAACACTGTCCAAAGTTCTATTCTTTGAGCCATGAAAAACACATTGCAAGATAAACTATGATATAGGACATAGTTTGTATGAATGTAGAATTTCACTGCAGAAATTCAATTCAATCAAACCTTTTCTTTTGAATAACATTCAATTCTTTCCTGTGCTGCATCCTAAAGCTATTTTCTTTCTCTTCTCAACTTTTAGGTCGCTTACAGCATTGCAACATGATGTAACCGAAGGGTGCAATGCAGGCATTTTTATCAAAGATTTGCGGGAATCAGAAGACAATAATTAATCCTTTATTTTTCTCGTTCTCATTAAAGTCCACCTTCTGCATATCAGAGCAAATATGTATTGGTATAGTAAAGGTGGGTCAGCATATTACCTGCAGAGTGACAGGTTATAGATTTGAAATAAACAGCTCCCCTACAGTAAGCTCCCAAGCTTAGCTCTAGCATCAAGGATGGGTTTAGGACTGGGTTTCGTTGTAAAGTGGAAATGAGGATTTGGATTTTGTAGTTCTGAAACACAACCAAGCACAGGTGAAACAACACAAAAATAACTACTGAGTGGCTCGGCCAGAAATCCTACCTTTGTTTCCATCTGGCACCATTTTATGCAGTTCAGGAGAAACAATGAGAGGAAAGCAGCCTTGCACCTATTAACAAGACACTTAACATCATTGTGGGCTAATAAACAGCCCATGACTTAAGTTTGTTTAATTATCAAGGTGGTGGCCCAATTTCATTTGTCATTTTACACATGAAGGCATCATGCACAGATTGGAGGCAAGAAGAATTTTAAGCGTAAGTAAAATAGTTTCTGCTCCCTTGACACTTCATCATAAAATAATGTAGCATGAGTTGTATTCATCAAGATGAGTCATGCAATATTGTAATTGAAAGGTATACCTGGCCATTAAACAATATTTGTGCCAAATTGTTACTTCTGCCAACTGGCAAGCTGTCAAGTAAAGGATTAATGCTATAAATGTGGAATAGTTACTAAAATGGAGTAATCGGCATAACTGCAAAGACGACCACCAACATGGTCTCCTACACTTGAGCAAACAGACCCAGTGACATCAGTTATGGGTAGTAAACCCCTAAGGCGGAATAAATCTTGGCATGTGTGCTGTGGCATCCCAATGAAACGCGGCCTTTCCTGACTCTAGTTTGAGCACAAACAGACCTTGAACAGCAGACAATTACACAACATCTGAAAACAGAAAAGAGCATTGAAATGAGCCTCACACATGTCAAAAATCAGCCCAAGCTCATGAGTAATAACTTCACCGAATGTCCTTGCGCAACTGACACTGAAGTTCTGCATAGCTGGGGGCATCAAGAACTGAGAATCTGGGAATGAGCACAGAGGCCTGAATTGATGACAGAAGTGAAGACTTAGGCCATAAAGCTCATGCTGGCCGGGTACTACCTGATAGTAAGACAGCTCTTCACTGTGCAGAGGGAGAGGTAACAGTTCCATGCAGAATTTGGACTTGAGGGGAAGCTCTGACAGCACTGAATTCACTTCTCCAACCCGTCCGCATTTCACTGGACACCCGAGAGCTAGCTCAATAGGCTATCCTTCCACTTAGAAGGCAGTTGTGTCTGTCACTTAGCCAATACGTAGCACTGCGATGTTTCTGCGCTTGTGCGCTCCTCGCACCCCTTAGTGGTGGCATCCCAATGAAACACGGCCTTTCCTGACTCTAGTTTGAGCACAAACAGACCTTGAAGAGCAGACAATTACACAACATCTGACAACAGAAAAGAAAAGAGCATTGAAATGAGCCTCATACATGTCAAAAATCAGCCCAAGCTCAAGACCACTACTGCTCTCTCGAAGCTCGTGACCCCTTGGAACAAATGGGTTGATGTTTCTGAGGACGAAAGTTAGCCTCCTTAACCTACTCACTCTGAAATCAGCACATTGATTCCCCCCATCCTCAGCTCTGGTAAGCCCATCTAGGGGCCAGCTAAGACCATTGCTGCTGGCAAATCCAGTTTCCCAATGAATAGGTGACAGAAGCAGACATCTTGTCACCTTATGCAAGTGATGGAAATCCAGGTCCTGGACATTTTCTTTCAAATTTGGAATAAAGTAGGCCAGTTTCTTACTTCCTGGTGGACAATCTCAGCTTAGCATTGATAAAGCCTTGAGGAGGAGTTTTAGAGATTTATTTCTCAGCCCATTTATAACATGGGAGCAATTACTGTATGAAACAACATGTGCTGTAAAAAGGCAGGAAAGCTTAGACCTATTTTATCAAGATACCTCGTAATTTAGAAAGTACAATTTGATTCCAATTGTTTGGTGAATGGTTCTGAGCACACAGCAACAATGCCAAATTTCACTATTATTTTAATTCATAAAAATGTTATTTGTGAAGGGGATAACACAGTGTGGAGTTGAAGGAACACAGCAGGTCAAGAAGGGTCCTGACCTGAAACATCAACTTTCCTGTTCCTCTGATGCTGCCTGGTCTGCTGTGTTCCTCCAGTTCAACACTAAATTATCTCTGACTCCAGCATCTGCAGCTCTGACTATCCATTTGTGAAGTGCAGACTAGAACCAGAGATCTCTCATTTAGGACTGAGATGAAGAAAATTTTCTTCACTCAAAGGGTAGTAAACTTGTGGAATTCTCTACCACAGAAGGCTATGGAGGCCATGTCACTGAATATATTCAAGGAAGAAATTGTTAATTTTAGTCTTCCAAGGCATCAAGAGGAGCAAGATGGAATATGGTGTTGAGATAAAAAGTCAAGCATGATCATATTGAACGTCAGAGTGGGCTCAAGGGGTCAAATGGCCTTGTTTTTATGTTTCTACCTCCCTGTAAAGTGCTAAATATATATTGATTGGAAAATAGTACATTTGATTTGTGATCCAAGTTAACCAAGTGAGACTGGGTTAATAGTTGAAGTGCTACATTTGGCCACTGTAATATATATTGGCAGTAGAGAGCAAACCTGACTGCAATCTTTGTCATCTTGTTGGTAAGTGTGTACCTGGCCATAATGAGTAAGAACATAATCAAGTGTATCTACCTGCGATCAAATCTCCTGACAGCACTAATAATCTCAACCACTGTTCCTGTTATCCAAGGAAAGAATATGCTGGCATTGAAGACAATCCAGAGAAAGTTCACAAGGTTGATTTCAAGTATGCATGGACTTGCTTGTGATGAGAGATTAAGTAGGTTGGACTTGTTCTCATTGGAGTTCAGAAGAGCGGTCTTAATGAAACATTTCAAATTCTTATTGAACTTGATAAGACAGACGCGGAGGCATTGTTTCTCCTTGTGGGAGACTCTAAGACTAAAGAAAAATTTTGGAGTGAGAAGTCATCCATTTAGACAGCGATGAGGAAGAAGTGCTTCTTCAGAGAGTAGTGAATCTGTGGCAGTGTTTACCACAGAGGGCTGTTGAGACTGGGTTTGTGTGAATATTCAAAACTGTGTCACATCCCACTTGGGAAAGTGAGCCGATATTACATCCACACCATTCCCAAGGTTGCCACAAAAGCTAAAGGCCTAATCGAAGTACTTAAAGTCCCAAATTTACCTGTATGATAGACTCATCTTAACAGAAAATACTGACCTGATTTCTGTACTTAACAAGAACTATTATTTATTACGACTAAATAAATTCTAACCACAAGTAAACAACTAAGAATTAACAACATAAAGAATTTAAAAATGAAATTAGGAGGGCTAGAAGGTGTCAAGAACTGTCCTTGGAAGGTAGGATTAAGGAGAATCCCCAGGCATTTTATAGCTATATTAGGAACAAGAGGATAACTAAGGAAAGGGTAGGTGCACAAAGGATAGAATTTATATGTGGAGCCAGAGGAAGTAGGTAAGATCCTTAATGAGTATTTCACATTGGTATTATTTCACATTGGTATTATTTCACATTGGTATTCGCGGAGGAGAAAGGCACGGATGGAGGTAAGTTTAGAGAGGAGCTAGTTGATAGGTCCTGATGGGATCTATCTCAGGATAATGCGGGAAGCAAGGGAGGAGATTGCTGGGGCCTTGACAGAGATCTTTGTATCTTCTTTAGCTACACTTGAGGTCCCAGAATACTGGAGAATGGCCAGTGTTGTTCCTTTGATCAAGAAGGCCAACAGGGATAATCCAGGAAATTATAGGTCAGTGAGTCTTTCATCAGTGGTAGAGAAATTATTCAAGAAAATTCTTAAGGACAGGATTTACTTGCATTTGGAAAAGAATAAACTTATAGAGATAGTCAGCATGGCTTTATACGGGGAAGGTCTTGTCTCTCAAATCTGATTTGAGTTCTTTAAGGAAGTGATGAAGATGATTAATGAGGGTAAGACATTGGATGTTACCTACATGGGCTTTAGAAAAGCATTTGGCAAGGTCTCTCATGATAGGCTGGTCAAAAAGATCAAATCGTATGGAATCCATGGTGAGTTGGCAAGTTGGATTCAAAATTAGCTTGGTCGTCGAAGACAATGGGTAGTTGTGGAGGGGTGTTTTTCTGACAGGAAGTCTATGAATAATAGTATTCCATAAGGATCAGTGCTGGGACCTTTGTTGCTTGTAATATATATATAGGTATATATATAATTTGGATGCAAATGTTGGTGGTCTGATTAGTAAAGTTGGAGATGACATGAAAATTAGAGGATTTGTGGATAGTGAGGAAGGATATCAAAAGATGCAGCAGGATTTAGATCAGCTGGAAAGTTGTGCACAGAAATGGCAGATGGAGTTTAATCCAGGGAAGTGTGAGGTGATGCATTTTGGGAGGTCAAATGCAAGAGGAAAGTATACAGTAAATGGGTGGACCCTTAGGGAAGTTGATATACAGAGAAATCTTGAGGTCCAAGTCCATAGCTCTCTAAAAGTAGCAACATAAGTGGATAAGTAGCAAAGAAGATATATAGCATGCTTGCCTTCATCCGCTGGGGCTTTGACTATAAAAGTTGGCAAGTCATGTTGCAAGTGTAAAAGACGTTGGTCAGGCCATATTTGGAGTACTCTGTGCAGTTCTGGTCTCTGCACTAAAGAAAGGATGTGGAGGCTTTGGAGAGGATGCAGAAGAAGTTTATCAGGATGTTGGCCAGCTTGGAGTATATTAGCAATAAGGACAGGTTGGACAAACTTGAGTTGTTTTCACTAGAACATTGAAGGCTGAGGGGCAACCTGAAAGAAGAATATAGAATTATGAGAAGCACAGATGGGATGGATAGTCAGAGTCTCTTTCCCAAGGTGGAAATGTCAAATAGGTTTAAGGTGAGGGGGGAAAGTTTAAGGGAGATGTGCGAGGCAAACTTTTTACACAAAGGGTGGTAAGTGCTTAGAACGCACTGCCAGGCGAAGTGGTGAAAGCAGATATGATAGCAAAGTTTAAGAGGTATTTAGATGGACACATGAACAGGCAGGAATAGAATGACACGAACCATGTGCAGGCAGATGGGATTAGTTGAGAATGGCATCATGGTCAACACAGGTGAGGTGGGCCAAAAAGTTTGTTCCTGTGTTGTGCTGTTCTATGTTCTAACATATAACTCAACTGTTAAAACTCTAACTCCCCCCTTTAAAATCCCTACACACATATAGACAGACAAAACAGCATCACTGGAGGAAATAAAGCCTTGAGAAACACAGAGGGAGAGATCCAGTCTCTTCCAGTCTGGAGCCCTTGTGCCTCTGATTGCTTGCTGTGTTCGTCCAGCTTCACACAGTGTTATCTCACAGTGAGTTCCGACAACTTATTCTTTTTAAAGGGCAGCAAATCCTCCATAGTCCTGAGTTCAAAACACTCCTTTTTCCATTTTAAGCCACAATCAAAAATTTTAAAGATAAAAGAACTGCAAAATTTACGTTGAGATCAGCAGGCTTTTAATCAGTAAAGGAATGAAGGGTTTTGGGCATAATGCAGGATGTTGGAGTTAAGAGTTATGCGATAAGCCATTATCTTATTAAGTACCAGAACAGGCTTGATAGAGTAAACGGTATACTTCTGATCCAGTGTCGAATAGTTAAACAACAGAGTTCCGCGAGGTGCTATGTTATTACTGATTTCTATGCAATGGTATCCCTGCTTACCACTCCTTGTAAAAGAAAATTTACTATTTATAATACATATGTCTACAGTATGTCTGTTTTAATTGCAGGTGCATTATGTCAGGGGCTTGCCTTTAATTACTCCGTACCGTATCGAGCTGTTAAGCTCGGAAAGAAGGTAAAACTAACTTGTGTCTTTGCACCTCCTGCACAAACGCAAAAGTTTGATGTCAAGTGGTATAAATTTGATGAAGAGCCCATTGAAGCGCGCGAGATAGCGGGAGTAACAACCGGAAATGGCGGCACACTTTCTTGGCTTTTCATCAGGAATGCATCAAAAATTCATTCTGGGATTTACTACTGCAATTCGTCATTGCAGACCCATTCAGATTCTCGGTGTGGTACAGAAATTAATGTGATAACAAGTAAGTAAAAAGAAACTTTTCAAGATTTTTTTGTGCTGTGTAAAAATGTGTGGTTTAATATTACTGAAAAGTACATTTTAAAATTTCATTTCATATGGCAATTACCAGATTGTATTTTTAATAATTTTGCATATTTAGACTATATAGCTATTTTACAAATCAGTTTATTTTGCCAATATACTGACTGTGGAACTTTCTTCTCCTGTGGGTAATCCCAGATAACCCATCAGTCAAACCAATACAGAATCTTCAGTATTTTAACTATATCAGTTTTTTTTAAACCATTTAAACGTTTATATTTTGTACTAGATATACTAGAGTTACACATAATGGAATAGGTTAAGCTCAAAAATCAATGGGGTAAATAATTTTAAAAAAATTCAGGCAAAGTTCTCACTGCATTGAAGGGACCAAATATAAATCTGCATGAAAATTGAAGAATGAGATACTTAGAAGAGACATCAAACAAAATAAATAGTTTAAAGGACAAAGAAATGATGTTGGTCAATGGAGCACCAAATATAATTAGATTGACAGGGTAATTGATTGCAAAGTAGGAAGGAAAAGGTTACGACTGAATGTAATGGCATCATTGGGAAATTAGGTCAATCTTGCTGTAATTCTTTTCTGTTCCCAAATGTTTATACCTTTTCTATTGGAGGACTGTATACTTTAAGATGCACTGAGAACCAAATTTTACTTTTTGAATGCAAAATTGGATGAAGCATGTAACCAGCAGTTGCTCTGCTCCCACCTCTGCCAATGTCAAGTTTCACTCCCAAATTATGGATATAAAAATTTGGCATGTTAGACAATGTGGTCACCTGAGATGCCATTCCTTACCTATTGGCTTTAAAACTTGTTTCTAACATTGTCACCCTGACGCCTGCTAACTATCTACCTTTCCATAAGTGACATTCATATTTGTAACAATTTGGGAGCCAAGTGGTTACCATCCCAACATCTTTGGTGTTGTATAAAGCTCTCAAACCCTGGTAATCTAGTTCAAGATGCTTTCTTAGCACATTGGTTTTCCTTTTTTTTTCGTTATTTATTGTTTAAGTGCTGTCAGACAAGAGAACTGGAAAGATATATTCATACAGCTGTGGTTTATATTCCTAGTTAATATGTGAAACACAAGACCAGAATCTCAGTGAACTGAATGTAATGAGTGTTGTGGGAGTCCCAGTGGCCACTTACATAATAGTAGCACGGATAGCAAGAACTGCAGATGCTAGAGTCAGAGACAGCACAATGTTGAGCTGGAAGAACACAGCAGGCCAGGCAGCATCAGGGGAGCAGTAAAGTTGATGTTTTGGAAGGGTCCTGACACAAAACATCAACTTTCCTGCTCCTCTGCCACCTGGCCTGCTGTGATCCTCCAGCTCCACACTGTTCTCTGTACACATTAGTAATGCCTTCATCAAATGATCTCTAGGAGCCCTAAGAGTCTTTATTTGGCAATGGAAATACTACTCTGGAGTCTCAGTTCCATGGGGATACCTACTTCTAGGTCTTATCCCACTATGGTAGAACTCTCAACCCAAAGAGCTGCTGGCCCATTTGAGGCCATCAGCTCTCCATTACCACCTGCTTAACTGGGAATGTTGGTTGCTGCTGGTCTTTCACTTCTGTTGTGAAGTTGGATAGAATACTTGTGGTTTTGGAGGCAGGAAGTTAGAATTTGGTGTTTGTAAAATGCTAGAGGGGAAAGCATTTTGTAGTCCCTTTAAAAGATACCTGTGCTTTTTCTATGCTTAGAGATTTAAAATGGAGGTCTGTGAGCAGCAGCTTGAAAGTTTGCAAGTACACAGAAAGCACAGGAATTGAAACATTTGTGTCAGCAGGCCAAGCAGCAGTTTTTAACGAGACAACAAGCTTTTGAATTTAGCCAATCAATTTGAACCAAGCACTTAGATACCAAAAACCAATTACATTTAAATCTGATGGTTTTGACAACATAGGACCAATTCTATTGTAAGAAGTATTGATATGTTATCAAGGGTATGAAAAGAAGGGGGCAGTTGGACAAAGCTCTAGAGCTAACTACCATCTGCCAGATCTAACAGCCCTCAGCTCTCAAGAGAGAATTATTGGTTCTCACAGCCTCCTCTGTGTCTTAGAGGATATACCATCTAAATAACAATGGGACCAACAACACAAATAGTTAATATTCTTGTCAGAAGAATCGACAGAGAAGGCATAGAACGTTCCAGAAGACACATAAATTGTCTGTAATTTCAAGAGATTAAATTCTTTTTTTATATGTGGGACTTGTATTTATTGGAACAGCATACCATCAGAATCTTGCTTTATTTGGGAACTAGATAAATATATTATTACTTGTTGATTGTAAAGTGAGTGTCAAGGATTTAATTTATTTATCCACTAGAGGTTGCTGAAAGGCAGGTTACACCACTTTTCACACTTTTTTTAACAGATTATAGGGCAAGGTGCTCCTCTTTGGGTGTTTCAGTTTTAGTTTTCGGGGGTGGGGGGGGTCAATGTCTGCTTTATAACAGACTGGGGGCTCGTCATTCGGGATTTGGACAGATTTGAACAGATTTGTGGTATGAAAGGTTCCAGCAGATATAAACAGACTTGGGGACTAGTGTCCTAGATCTTTAAATAAAACTTAAGTGAGAAGTGGAAAACATGTTTAATTACTCTTACTTGTTGTTGGTTAAACCAAAAGTGGGGAAACAGCTCTTAACATTGCTAAACAGGTGCTGAGGGTCGAAGATGCTTTCCAAATTTGCTAAAAAATTTAGAAAGACAGAAAAAGGTGACACTTAGAATTAGCAGACAGGCTAAAATTGTGTTTAACCAGGGACAATAAGAAAGCTGAAATAGTAACGGAATTAGTCAAGCATTTAGGTATAGCAGAGAAACAGTCAAGTGCGGTGGTGTTAGAAAAAACTAAATTGCAAATGAGCCAACTGGAGTTTGAGGACAAAGAAAGCTGAACCAAAAAGAAAAGGAAAGAATTGCTCTGGCAGAAGAAAGGGAAAAAGAGAAAGAGTTTGAATTTCAGATGTTGGCAATTAGACAGGAAAGTCAACTTAAAAGGATGGAGATGAAGGTAGAAGTTAGGCTTAGTGAGGAGGATAGCAATGATGAGCAAACCCATCGCAGCCAAAAGTCTGGTAGGAATATATACCAATATATCAAAACATTACCAAAATTCAATGAAAAAGATGTAGGAGCCTTTTCCATTTCCTTTGAGAAATTGGTCAAACAGATGAACTGGCTAGAGATTGTGTGGGCAACATTAATTCAAACCAAGTTGGTAGGTAAGGCTAATGAGTTGTTTGCGGCACTGTCAGAAGAGGCGTCAGGAGAATATGAAGAAGTCACATAGGCTATTTTGAGATCCTACGAATTGGTATGAAAAGCATTTAGACAATAGTTCAGAAATGTAAGAAAGGAATCCGGTTAGACTTATATCGAGTTTGAAAAAATTAAGCAGAGCCACTTTGATAGATGGAGGAGAGCATTAAAGATAGAAAATAAATACGAAGCTGTTAGAGATATTATTCTGCTGAAGGACTTTTAAAAACTTGCTTTCAGCAGTGATAAAAATGCATGTTGAGGAACAGAAAGTTAAAACAGCAGGAAGAGCCACAGAGATGGCAAATGAATACGCATTAGTGCATAAATCAAAATCTAGCTCCGACAGCAATTTCATTCCATGAAGGATAGAAATTGGGAAAGAGGGAGCTCCTTCAATGAAAAACAAAAAGTAGATCACACTGGGAACAGTTTACTACATGTGAAAAAAGAAACGCAAGAGGGTGGAAAAGAGGTGAAAGACGTCAGGTGTTTTCACTGCAATAAGGTGGGGCACACAAAGTCACAGAGCTGGTAGTTTAAGAAAGGCACTGGGATAATGATGTGGTAAAAGAGGCTAAACCAGTGGGATTATTTAAGGTAGTGAAGGAAATCTCAAGAGAAATTGAGGAGCTGCAGGAAAGCGCATAACCTATTCACGGGCTGGATAGTAAGATAGTGCCCGATCTTTTCAAAGACTTCACCTGTATGGGTAAGATTTACTCAGGGAGAACAGGGGGAGGAGGTCAAGAAGTTAAAATATTGAGAGATACGGGAGATAGGCTGCCTCAAATAGTAAGGGATGAAAAGATTTGTACTCCTTCTGAAATATTGCCTGAGAGCGTGATAATCTGTGGAATAAATGGAGAGAGGACTAGTGTTCCCCTGTGTAAGATAAGGCTAGAAAGTCTAATCAAGATGGGGGAAGTGATCGTGGGATTGATGGAAAAATTGGCTATTCCAGGAATACAGTTTATTGTTGGAAATGATATCACCGGATCACAGGTGGGGAAAAAACAAAAGAAAACCAGGGAACTGAGGAGTTAAAAGAAAAATACCCTGGTATTTTTCCAGACTATGTGGTGACAAGATCCCACAGCCATAAGTTAAAACAAGAAGGGAAAACAAAAGAGAAAGATGAAGGAGTTGAGGTCCAGTTAGCTGACACTCTGTTTGATGAAATGGTAAAGGAAAAACCTAAGCAGGTAGAGGATCAGGCAGAGGTGTTTACTTCTGAAAGATTAATAGAGTTACAACAAAAAGATGAGACGATAAAGGATTTATATCACAAAGCCTACTTAGAAAAGGAATCAGAGTGTATTCCAGAATTCTGTTAGCTTAAGGATAAAATCTTAAGGTGGAAATTGAGACCTTGGCAGGTTAGTACAGATGAGAAATGGGCAGATTGTGTTGCCAGTAGAATACAGACAGGAAGTATTGTGACTAGCACACAAATTACCTGTAAGAGGTCATCTAGAAGTGAGAAAGACTCAGGCTAAGATACAGAAGCATTTTATTGGCTGGGATTACATAAAGATGTGGTTGAATTTTGCCATACCTGTCATATGTGTCAGATGGTAGGAAAGCCACAGGCAGTAATAAAACCAGTGCCTTTGATGTCAATTCCCGCATTTAAAGAATTTTTTACATGGGTTATAATCAATTGTGTATGTCCCCTCCCTATAATCGAAAGTGGGAATCAGTATTTGCTAATCATAATGGATGTGTCTACCCAGTTTCCGGAGGCAATTCCATTACTGAATGTCAAGGCAATTTGGGTTGTGGAGGATTTGCTTGTTTTCTTTACCTGTTGCAAACTACCCAGGGAGATTCAGTCAGACCAAGGGTCCAATTTTTGCCAAATTATTTAAGAAAGTCATGGATAGTTTAAGCATCCAATACTTTAAATCAAGTGCATACCATCCTGAAGCACTGGAAAGGGCATCAGACCCTAAAGACCATGTTGAGGGCTTATTGCCAAGATTACCCACATGATTGGGATAAATGTTTCCCATTTATATAGTTTGCTATTAAAGATGCTCCAAATGAATCAACTCCGTTTACTCCATTTGAATTGATATTTGGACGTGAAATAAGAGGGCCTTTAAAATTAATTAAGGAAAAGTTGATAGGCCCAAAGTCAGAGATCTCACAGTTGGGTTATGTATCTGAGGTGACAGAAATATTAAACAGAGTAGATGAATTAGCTAGACAACACTTGAACGTGGCACAGCACCTAATGAAGCAAGAAGCAGATAAGAAATCTAAAATTCGTACGTTTGCCCCGTTGCAATCAAGTATTGGTGCTATTACCAGTAGTACGAGATCCCCTCCAAGCAAGGTTTAGTAGTTCCTATCAGACTAAGATTAAGTTATCGGATAAATTGTTTATCTGGCATCTTTACCAGATAACTCACCTCACCTAACTTAACTTCTTAGTCTGATAGGAACCACTAAACCTTGTTTTGAAGGGATCTCCTACCACTGATAATGCCAAAACATTAATATGACAGGGAAACGGAATCAGAGAAACAGGTATTACTTACTGCCACTCAGACTGAGGAATCAAATCGGATGATTTGGATTTTGATGTGCCTCAGAATAGATTGAATAATGAAGAATTTCTTGATGAATGGGATTGGGTAGTGAGCTATCTGTCCCAGGAACAGAGAACTGAATTGAAAGACTTGTTACAGTGCTATGAGGACATATATAGAAATATAATGTGGAGGACTAACGCCATAGTACATGAGGTTGATGTAGGGAATGCTGTTCTGATAAAACAACACCCCTAGAGGCGTAATCCTCTCAAAGCAGCACAGATTCAGAAGGAAGTGGAAGCGATGCACCAAGAAGACATCATAGAGATGAGTCAAAGCGAGTGGAGTTCACCGATTTGTGTTGGTTCTTAAACCTGATGGTACTCAACGATTCTGTGTAGATTTTCGGAAGGTCAATGCTGTGACCAAATCTGACTTCTAGCCGATTCCAAGGCTGGAGGATTGTGTGGAAAAAGTAGGACAAGCCACTTATCACAAAGGTGGACTTACTTTGCATTTACTGGCAAGTATCTTTGTCAGAGAGAGCAAAAGATGGTTCTGCTTTTGTCACCCCAAATGGGCTGTATCAATTTAAAGTATTGCCCTTTGGAATGAAAAATGCATAAGCAACTTTTCAAAGACTTCGGTACAGAGTTGCAGCAGGATTGACTAATTGTGCTGCCTACATAGATGACTTAGTGATCTATCGCCACTTGTGGAAAGATCACATGGAACATTTGGCATAGCTCTTTGAGAGACTACAGAAGACAAAGTTGGTCATAAACTTGGCAAAAACAGAATTTGCAAAGGTGGAAGTGGCATTCTTAGGGCACAATGTCAGATATGGACGGCTGACACAGAGGAACATGAAGATGAAGGCTATTGAGGAATTTCCAAGACCATCCTCGAAGAAGGAAGTGCTATGATTTTTAGGATTGAGCGGATTCTACAGGAAATTTGTACCAAACTTTAATAGCATAATGGCATCATTGATGAATTTGTTTTAAAAAAAAAATGAAATTTAGTGGAACAGCATACCAACAGAATCTTGCTTTATTCAGGAATAGTTAGTAGTTAGAAGGGATTTATTCAGTTTGTTAATAGTTTAGTTAATTTGTTCACTGTTAGAGTTAGATAAGTATATTATTACTTGTTGATTGTAAAGTGAGTGTCAGGGATTTATTTTATTTAACCACTAGAAGTCGCTGAAAGGCAGATTACACCACTTTTTCACTTCTCTTATAGGGCAAAGTGATCCTTGTTGGGTGTTTCAGTTTCAGCTTTAGTTTTCGGTGGGATTAGGGAGGGGGGGACACAGTGGGGTCAACCTCCGGTTTATAACACTTGCTCTTTACCTCGGTTCATCATAGGATCGTTCGAGAGGTAAGTAACGGTGGTATGGTGATTACAGGAAGGGATTCGGAGGAGAAAGTAAGGGGCTGACAGTTTCCTTACACAAGTTGCCCAACTGGAATGCCAGCAGCAGTGGCAGGCCCGAAAGTGAGTATTAAGTGCCTCAGTTGGCATCTGGATCAGAAGACATCCTGCAAGCTTCGTCAACCCAGGCTTAATCAGAAGAGGCAAGTGTGCCCATCTTCCATACACCTGTCCAGTCAAACGGCTTTCTGCCACAGAAGCTGCCTGCAGGTGTTGCAGGGCTTAAATTCCAAGTTGTTTTAGAATGTGTGCATTAATGGAATATTCATTTGGGTTGCATGTTGTTGGTAATGTTCACCTTTTGCCAATTTTCTTAGATTTATATCATCTCATTTTCAATGCTTCCACCAATAGGAACAGCTTCTTGTTACCTACTCTGTCAGGACCCTTCACGGTTTGCATACCTGTAACAAATCTCCTCTCAAACTTCTATTCTCAAAGATGAATAGTCCTAGATTCTCCAATCTATCCACGCAACTGAATTTCCTCATCCCAAGTTCATTGCAGTGTATCTTTTCTACACCTGCTGTTATCCTGCCCAGAACTGGATGCAATGTTCCAGTTGAAGTTGAACCAGTGTTTTTAATAAGTTTATCATAACTTCTTAATTATAAAGCTCGGCATCTCAAAACTGTTAGTCAGGGCCTGTTACGTCAATTTATACAAATGAGCTCTTGCCTAAAATAGAAAAGAAAGCTGCATTTTGCATTGATTTGGCAGTGCATTGGTTGTCAGACATGGGTGCATCCTCCTGTGCTAGCTGCCCAATATGCTGTCATAAATGGATAAGCACCAATTGGAAATGGCTGCTCCTATTGCCCACCACTCTGTTCTCTTCCCAGTCTCCAGTAATGTTTGTAACAACGTCCCAGTAAATAACATATCGAGAGGTCAGTCAAACCTTCTTGTCTGCTGAGACATCAACAAAGTGAAATTGGGATTATGTTTGTATTTCGTATTAACATGGTGCCGCATTTTATTCAGCAAGCAGTTGTTCAGTTAACTTCAAGCTTTTGAAAGAATGAAATTTGAGAATTTCAAACTATTTGTGATGACTGTTGTCATGAAATTTTAATTTAGTCAATTGACTGGAAGGTGAATGTCCTTGTAATGCATAATCATACCCTCGAGAAAGTTTGATTGAAATCGAGCAAAATATCAGTATGAACTGCCTACAAGATGCACTGCAGAAATTCACCAAAGCTCCTTAGACAACATCTTCCAAACCCTTTAAATCTTAGGATCCCCTGACCACCACCTAATGGCATTTTGGGCAGTAACAGCACAAAGACTGAAATGGTTGAAGAAAGCATACACACCACCACCTTCTCAAGGGCAACCTTCTCAAGGGATGGACAATAAACAATAGCTCAGTCGAAAACACCCACATCCCATGAATGAATAAGAAAAAAGGACAAATGTTTTCATCATGCCACAAAGAAAGGTTTCGTAATAACTCAGAGTTTTGTATTCAGTAATAGGATGGGAGAATGTTAAGCAAAACTGTGTATATTTTCTATTGACTGTTCCCTACAGTATTAACCTATGTTATTTATACAGAAGATGAGTGCTTTAACTTTTTTTTATATGTTGTCAATGTTTAGGGGAAGACTTGTATGCAGATCTTTGATTTCTGATGGGATTGTATTTTTACATGTGCCTGGAATGTCGCATTAGCAATGAGTTCTATAGTAATTCAGGCAAAGATGCTGCAGAGCAAGCTGTATATTTAGTATGCCATAGAATGACTCTATACGAGCCCATTTCTTGGCTCGTATTGTCCTAGTTATTTCATTCTATGGATTAGGAGAGTTTGACTTGACTTTCTCAAAACTTTGAACATGTATATTTTCCTCTGTTCATTGAATTTATCAAAGAAGTAAATGTAGGTACCAAATGGAGAATTAGGTCTTCTACTCATTTTCTAGTTTTCCATGAAAATCTGTGAACAGATTCTAGGATAGCCATACGTTGTAGTAAGCAGTGTAGTGTTTGTTACCAGACTAATATTTCAGAGGCCTGATCTGGAGAATTTGCATGCAAATCTTTAGAGCAGCTTGAGAATTTGAATTCAGTTCTAAAGCATCTTAAACATCTGGGACTATTAAGTTGATGTTGGTAAAAGTGATCATGACACATAAAACTCCAATTTGTTCACTAAATCCATTAGTAATGGAACCCTGTTGTTTTTATTGGGCTAGGCCTGTGCTTAAATCCAACCCATACCAATGTAGTTGACCCAATGGATGTAAAGGAAGCCACTCAGTTACATCAAGGCATTTTTTTAGCAGTTGCAGAAGAACAACCGTTGCCAACTTCTTCTGAGCCACAAAAGGAGCTATCAAAACAAGATCTGATCAAAGAGAAGACCAAAATAGAAATTGCTGGAAAAGCTCAGCAGGTCTGGCAGCATCTATGGAGAGAAAGATCAGAGAGGTTAGTTTTAGGGAGTGGATTAAAACAGTAGGTTCAGGAAGGAAAGAAGTTCAGAGCTCAGGGAATTGTCACCAACAGAGTGATAAAACTCCAGGATCAAAGAGAGAAACTGTATGAGCCAAGAACTCTCAGGCAGTTGCAAGGATGGAGGAGTTTGAAGAGATAAGAATGGGTTAGATCATGGCAAGATATTAAAAGAGGATGAGCAATTTAAAATGAGGCTTTACTGGATCAGGAGCTTATATAGGCCACTGCGCATAGATTGGATGAATGAAACCGAGCTAGGTGCAATTTAAATTATTGGCAGCAGCATTTTATATGAAATTAAGTTTAACAAGGATGCAAGTTGACCAGGAGAATCAAACTCTAGGGGTAAAAAAAGGCATGATGGAGTTTCAGATCAGACAAGCTAAATCAGAGTCAAACATTTATACTATTTCAAACATGGAAATAAGTGGTTTTGTGATAAACAAATAATTAAGCAAATAATTCTTGAAGCTTCTCCATTATGAAGTGCTCACTGAATTATAGGTCCTGTCTATTTGTGTTAATGTTTGATATTTTTGCAGCATGATATCAAGCAAAGATGATCACTTATTTTAGGTCTCACAACTTAATGAGATTTTCTACTGCTCTTTCATCATTTTTTCCACCAAAAATTAGAAAAGGGGGGAAAAACCTGGACACCAGCCTCTCATTGTTTCTGCTCAACTTAGAGGCAATTTGGGTCAGATGAAAAATAGCAATGGGATCTGGGGGTACACATACAAAAAACACTGAAAACAGTGATGTGGGTTAATAAGTTCAGAAATAGCAAATCAAGAAAGAGAGTTAGGATGGAAAAGCAGAGAAGTTATGATAAATTTATATTGAACTTTGACTAGACAACACTTGGATAATGTAGCATTTGAGTCTGGATTTTCAATGTGTTGTCAGGAACTCAACCACATGAAGTTTAGGTCCTGACATTGTGCCTTTGTTACCTCACTGTCATGATGCTATTTTGAAATTCAAATGCCCTAATTAGACAAGGGGTGAGTTTGGTGCCAATTAGAGGCATTGAGTGCCTTCAGGCAGGTGTTGCTAGTCTGGCATCAGTAGCACAGGCTGGTGGTAGACATATTGGTGGCTGCCACTGCTTTTGCCAAATAAAGAAAGCAGCATCCTAGAGAACCAGCAGTATTCTAGCACTGCAAGAGGCCATGCGGGCTAGACTACTGCAGCACCTCTGGAACCAGCACTCAGGGATTCCGGAGAAGCCAGATATAAATCTACAAACTGAAAGTTGCTGGTGGCCTCTCTGTAAGCTTGGTGGCTGTGCACTAGAGTACAACAGATTTTGTTTTATACATTCATAGGCTGTGAATGTCAATGGCTGAGCCAGCATTTATTGCCCATCTATAGTTGCCCTTGAGAAAGTTGTGGTGAGCTGCCTTAAACCGCAGCAGTGCACATATTATAGGTACACCGACAATGCCGTCAGTTCAAGAATTCCAGGATTTTGACCCAGCAACAGTGAAGGAATGGTGATGTGTTTTTAAATCAGGATGGTGATTGGCTTGAAGGACAACATGCAGGAAGTGCAGTTGCCATATATCTGCGGCCCTTGTCCTTCTAGATAGTAGTAATCATGGGTTTGGAAGGTGCTGCCTTAAGAGCTTTGGTGAATTTCTGCAGCATATCTTGTCAATGGTACACACTGCCACTAAAGAGTGCCAGTGGTAAAGGGGAGGAATGTTTGTGAATGTGATACCACTTAAGCGTGCTGCTTTGTCCTGGTTGCAGAGAAGTTCTTCAGTCCGGGTTCACCGAACTGAGTAGTGAACTGCTAGGCCCCTTAATGAGTTCCTTAATAGCCTGATGAACTCATTCATTGGTGCCAACTGCCTTTCTTGCTTCATCCCTAAGGACAGCCCTTTGAAAATACAAACTGTTCCAGAGGCATCAGAATTCTGGGATGGCCTTAAGGATTGCAATTGCAAAGTCTCATCTGCACCCAGTTCCAGCCAATGTCTCTTTAAAACTCCTGTCTACTCTCCATGTTATACAAATAACATCAAGGATGACGCTAGAACTGACAGATTATCCTTTTAAGGAAGGGTTGCACAAGATCAGGCTATTATCTCTGAAAAGGGGAAACTGATGGGTGACTGGTAGATGTACGAAAAATGATGAAAGATTAAACATGTTTACATGGTGGGGAGAGACAAAAACTATATGAAAACATGAACATATATATATTCATAGATATTGTAAATTAATGTGGTGAGGTGAGAGTGACAGTCCTTGACAGCAAGGCTGCATTCGACCAAACATGGCATCAAGGACCCCCAGCAAAATTGGAATCACTGGGTATCAGGGGGCAAACTTTCCAGTAGTTGGAGTCATACCTGGCACATAGAAAGATAGTCATGGTTGTTGGAGGTCAGTTATCTCAGCTGCAAGACATCTCTGCAGGAGTTCCTCAGGGTAGTGTCCTAGACCTACCGTCTTCAGCTGCTTCATCAATGACCTTCCCTCCATCATAAGGTTAGAAGTGGGGATGTTCACCGATGATTGCATAATGTTCAGCACCATTTGCAACTCCTCAGATACTGACGCAGTCCATGTTCAAATGTAGCAAGCTCTGGACAATATACAGGCTTGGGCTGACAAGTGACAAGTAGCATTCGTGCCACGCAAATGCAAGACTATGACCATTGCCAATAAGAAACAATCTAACGATTGCCCCTTTACATTGAATGGTGTTACCATCACTGAATCCCTCACTATCAACATCCTGGAGGTTACCATTGACCAGAAACTTAACTGGACTCACCACATTAGCATAGTAGCTACAAGAGCAGGTAAGAGAGCAGGAATATTGAGGAGAGTAACTCACCTCCTGCTGACTCCTCAAAGTCTGTACATATCTCCAAGGCACAAGTCACGACTGTGGTGGAACACTCCCCACTTGCCTGGGTGACTGTGGCCCCAACAACACTCAAAAAGCTTTACACTATCCAAGACAAAGCAGACCGTTTTATTGGCATCACACCCACAAGCATTCACTCACTCCTCCACCGATGCTCAGTAGCAGCAGTGTGTACTATCTACAAGATGCACTGCAGAAATTCACCAAAGATCCTCAGACAGCACCTTCCAAACCCATGGCCATTCCGTCAAGAAGGACAAAGGCAGCAGATGCATTGGAACACCACCACCTTCAAGTTCCCCTCCAAGCCACTTACCATCCTGAGTTGAAAATATATTGCCATTCCTTCACAGTTGCTGGGTCAAAATCCTGGAATTCCCTCCCTGATAGCATTATGGGTTGACCTACAGCAAGTGGACTGCAGCAGTTCAAGAAGGCAACTCCTTACCACCTTCTCAACTGCAACTAGGGACAGGCAGTAAATGCTGGCCCAGCCAGCAAAACCTACATCCCACAAATGAACAAACAAAACTTTCCAAATACAAGATAATCAGACATAAATCCAAAATACAATTCCACAGAGATTTCTTTACCCTGAGAGTGTTAACAACATGAAACTCATTGGCACGTGAAATGTTTGACAGGAATTATGTCGGTACATTTAGGGGGAATCCGCACAGGTATTTGAGGGAGGAAGGATTAGAAGGACATGATGTCAGGGTCAGGTGGAGAAGGAGGGGAGGAGGCTTTCTGGAGCATAACGAACCAGTTGGGCTGAATTCACTGTTTCTGTACAGTGTATTCTGTGTAATTTCCTTCTCCCTTAAATGTTTTCTCCATTGCATATAGAAATACTTGAGGGATGCATCATTGTTCCCGTAACCCACTGATTCCCTCACTGCCACATGAAGCCTGATAGCAGTCTCTGGACCATTTAGCAAAACGCTCACCAGGATTTGAATGCTTCATCCATTGACAAGAAACTTATAAACAAAGAGTTTGTAAGGAAGACAATGCCAATGGCACAGAAATCCAGCACAGTCTTGATCTAGATTTCTGTGGTATTAACTGAAGGCTTGGCAGATTTAGAATTGACAGAACTGGAAAACATAACAAGGCAGCAATCACTTCTGCACTACAGATACAGTTATAAAGAGAATAAGTAGTAATAATGAATATGGAACTGAACTGAACATTTGGCAAGTGAACTAGTGGTGTAAACAGAATTGTCAGCACAGCTGGCACTGAAGCTACTGTTACAGCGCAGGATTTTCTGTATACAAGTAAAAATGCAAGGATTATGCTGAGAAAATGTAAACATGACTTATGGAAAGTTTAAGTGCATCATGCTGCAAAATGATAATGTACTTTTTTTTTACAAACTCCATTATAATGTAGTAAATCCATTGTCTGGCATCATGAAGAAAGAAATAACTTGCATTGACACAGCATCTTTCCTATTACTGAGATATCTCAAAGCACTTCACAGTTGAAGGTTTGTTTTGTTAAATATAGGGCAATTTGCGCACAGCAAGGCCAACAAATGGCTGAAAAGCCAGTTTAATCTGTTTCAGGTATAGTGACTAAGCTATAAATGCTAGTCAGGACTTTGCCCCAGTTCTAAATACACTGTCTGGCGGTTTCTTAATTTTAATATCTCATCCAAGAACCAGCTCCTGATGCACAATGAAAAGCAGATGGCAGCCATGATTGGATTTGTAATTGCCTTAAAGATTTGAGAAGGCAAAGAGCCAGCAGTTTCTTTGTGTGTACAAACGGCTAAAAATTATGTGCTATCATGAAATGGTTTTTAAATTTGCTTCATTTTCAACACTTTAATTCAGCTGTAAAGTAACGTGGTTCCTCGTAAGTCATTGCAGATGAATCAATTGCTGGTTTCCCATACACACCTCCCCAGCTTTGAAGACTGACATGCCATCTATGCTTGCATACAACCTCACCCTCATGGGCATTTGAAAACCAAGCTTCAGGAATATGATGTTCATATACTGGGGCAGCATGGTGGTTCAGTAGGGGTCGCACAGTGGTTTGCACTGCCACCTCACAGCAACAGGGACCCATGTTCAATTCCAGACTCAGATGACTGTGTGGAGTTTGCACATTCTCCCAGTGTCTGCATGGGTTTCCTCTGAAAGCTCTGCTTTCCTCCCAAAGTCCAAAAATGTGCAGGTTGGGTGGATTGGCCATGCTAAACTGCCCATGGTGTCCAAGGATGCATAGGTTAGGTGGATTAGCCATGGGAAATGCGGTGTTACAGGGATAGGATAGGGTAGGAAATGCTCTTCAGAGAGTCGGTGTGGACTTGTTGGGCCGAATGGCCTGTTTCCACACTGTAGAGATTCTGAAATATCCATTTGTGTCATTCCTCCATAATCTGTACAGAATTTACAGCAGAAAATAGAGAAAAATCCTTGAGTGGTGTATCTCAAAACATTTGATATCTAATTCCAGTCTCTCTTGATGTGCACAGTTATAATGTTGTCATTTTACCCTGCTACGTACTAGATGCTAGTTTAGCTTAAATATGAATTTATCACTTAATGACCTTGATGGTCTCCATGATGATATGTCAAAGGAGTTTCCATGGCAAAACCATAACCAAACAGAATCTACTTGCCTGGTCTGAGAATTAAGATTGATAGGCATCTCCATGCCTAACTAACTAATTAATTAACAGCTGCTTTCATGCTGTATAAAATGGTGTCCCTATGTTCAAGTTTGTTTTGATGAGTGCAATGCAGAAAAGCTTCAACTTCTTGTGTATTTTTAGCAATGTTTAAGCTCTGTACTACCAAGCAATTATGAAAATATAAATAAGTGTTGCAACCCACCCAGATTGACCATGAATTAATAATTGACAGCCATGTAACGATTGAAGAGAAAACCCAATAAATATACTGCGTAATGCAGTCCAGGTGAAGATGCAATGTAGTGAATCTATACTCTGGACTAAGCAACTTCTGGAGTATAGACATCATGGACACTCTAGCTATCATCATTCACTTATGAAACAGACAACAAGTCATTATTAAAATGGCTCAGAGTTGTTAAACACGATCACAACTTGATACAGTTAGATCGAAAAGCTGTTGTCTCTTGTAAAGTTCTGCTTTGTGTTTTTGCCATTCAGGAACCTTCGCTAAAGACGATCGAGATACTATGTACACAATGAAGGACATGTTGATTTTAATTCAAGGTATACTGCTGATCCTATGTCTCACGTTGCCAGGAATGTTATTTCTTAAAGTAAGTAAGCAGCAATTCATCCTCACAACTACTTAATATATTCTCCTGCAAATGTTGTAGACTGTTTGGGGTCACTGAGATTTTTGTCTTTCTTACTTGGGTGTTAAGGATTTGCTGCACAGTACGTAGGAAAGGATAGTCTTTTATGAAGGATCATCTAGAAAATCTTGCTTAATTTTCATAACAACAAACTGAAGTCTATTGAGTCTGCCATTCAATTCATGCTTGCTGTACATCTTAACTTCATCTACCAATGATGGTTTGAAACCATTGATAGCTTTCCCCATCAAAAGTCTAGCCATCTTAATTTTAACATCTTCAATTAATTCCCAATTTCAGTGCTTTTTGGGGAGACCATTCCAGATTTCCCTCATGTAAAGAAGCGTTTACTTAGCTCTGAAAACTCAAGCTCTAATTTTAACATCATTCCCTTGTTCTGGACCCTCCCATCAGAGAACATAGATTCTCTCTACCTATACGGTACAATTCAATACAGCACAGGAACAGGCCCTTCAACCCATCAACCCCATGTGAATTCTAATCCTTATTTAATAAAAGCAACTAGTGAGACCCAGTAAGGAAAACCAAGAGCTCATTGATGTTTTGTTTCTAGGCCATTCTTAACATTCAGGTATTGAACATGATAATTGACCTGCTCAGTGCAACATGAATAGATAATGTCTTAGTAATAAACAAAAGCAAAATACTACAGATGCTGGAAATCTGAAATAAAAACAGAAATTGCCAGAGAAACTCAAAAAGTGTGGCAGCATCTTCAACGAGAGAAATAGTTAACATTTTGAGTCCAATATGACTTCTTCAGATAACCACTTCTGAATTTCCTTTATCCTCCTTTTATCTGAAGAAGTCATGTCAGACTCTAAACATTGACTCTGTTTCTCTTTCTATAGATTATATCTTGTTTTTATAAACACATATTTTTGGGTTGAATAAAGCTCCCTTACATGATAGGACAGAATGAGTTATAGAGAATCAGTAACATGCTTTACAGCCCTCTCAATGTGAAATAGTCATTATTAGAAATGTAATTTTTTTCATTCATTTATGGGACATGGACATCACTGCTGGTCCAGCATTTCCTTACATATCTCTAGTTGCCCTTGAAAAGATAGTGGTGAGCTGCCTTCTTAAATTGCTGCAGTCCACAAAATAGGCTGTAGACTTGCTTTTACACTGTTGCAAGTCAAGGTCTACCCCTTTGACTGAAAGACCAAGACATGAAGTGTTCCCTGACTGAAATTTGATTTAAGCACCTAAAACAAATTTGATTTTTTTTATGCTCCTTTTTTCCCTGTTTTCTCCCATTCCCCTCTCCTGAATGTATTAGTTCCTTGCTGAGATGTGATTGGTTGTTAGACTATTGCTTTGTCCAGTCCAATACACAGGAGTGCATTTTGAGCAGAACATTCCTGGAAAGCATCAGGTATAATAACTGGCTGATTTATGTCTCCCTAACCTATGAATATTCAGGCAAGCTCCATATTGTAAATGTAATCAGCTATTTATTTTCTTAACCTTCAGATTCTGAAATCACCTGATTCAGAAAGGATTTATTTCCATTCCCCCACTAGCCTATACTGAGCAAATAAGTGCTCTGTCATTGTGCCAAACAACTTAAAGGACTACATTAGCCAAATTAAGTAGTAGGGTGTCAAAACTAGCCTCCATCCCTTGATAGCAGTAAGGAGAAGAGGGAGCCAGGGCAATTGCTCATTTGGAACTTGACTAACATCATCCAAATTAAACTTGAAGCTCTTGCCAGCAGGAGGAAGAGACTCTCATTCTTGTTATTTCTAGAGTAGTTTAACCTCATTGATGGAATCATTTGTCAATGCATAGTCCCAAAGGAGCTGATATACTTTCTTTTAAGATATGGATATTATGGAGGTGATTTATTTTTAAGTCAGCATGTGGAGTAGGGAGAGTATTGAATTAAGGGCGGGCCATTTAAGACTGAGAGAATTGTGAATCTTGGGGATGTCAATGCTTAATGATTGAGCATATTCAATACTGAAATCAATAGATTTCTGAACACTAATGACATCAAAGGATACAGATAATGCAGGATAGTTACATCAAGCTGAATATCAGCCATGATCTAAATGAATGATGAAGCATTGGGCTGAATGGTTTACTTGTGTTACTATGTCTCTGTGACTGTTACCTGAAGCCTGGTGCTAATGCCCAACATGTGCACCTATATTTTAATATTGGAGGACATTTACTTCGTGATGTTTCCCATACCATACTGTCATTATTAGTTAGCAGGAAATGACAAAGTATAATTTGACATGTTTGTCGATGTATAGCATCTCCATTGCAGCTGATATTTCAACACAACGTGAAACAAAATGTTCTTATAACTAATGATTTCAACATTTAAATGCTATTTAATTGCTCCATATAGTTTATTTAAGCAGTGTTTGCCAATCAAGTTCAGCTAATGGGCATTTCATTGCAGTGTGAATGCCAATATTTCTTATGGGCAAGGTTTAAAACAAATCAGTAAATGATAAAGAAAGAGGAGTTGCAAGTATAATCAATTTTATTTTTCACAGAACAATCGAACAAAGAAGACTGAAGAAATAGAGACATACCATATGTATGAGGTATGAAATAAATAAAGGGGAAAATTTTATTACTAACATTACACCAGCAGAAATGTAGACTTGATGTGTAAGATATTTGTATTGTTACAGATATTTTTAATTATCTTGATCCAGTTATGCCAGTTTCACAAAGTATCTGTGATGTGAAATTTGGTCTGGCTCGATCAGAATCAGCCAATAGAAATTGATGACTTGCCACAAATTGTGGAGATTGCAACATCATGTGGTTACATGCACAAATTTTGGATGAAGTGCCTTGCGCACTTACAATGCAGGTATATGTACTTGAGAGGTCTTAAACACCCACAATCATTCTGTAACTAAAGAAATAATGCACTCACATTCTGCTTCTCATCTTATTTTAGCAGCATAAGCACAACCAGGCACACATACACAAAAGCAAAATGCTGCAGACACTGGAAAACCGACACAAACGTAGAAACTGTTGGATATACTCAATAGGATTGGCAGCATCTGTGGAGAGAGGGTTAATAATTTCAGGTTATGATCTTTTCACCAGGTGAAATACACATACATGTCCCATGTGAATGAGTATAGAGGTTACATGCTTAGTAGTAGTATGAATAATTCAGGTTTTAAAATTTATTGATGAGCAATGAAATTTGGCACATTGGATTCCCAATCTGTGTTTGTATAGGCTATTTAAACATTCAGATGTTCTAAACATGTCACAGCAATGTTAGAGCACTGAATTTTTTAATTTTACCCTGAGTTTCAGGGCACAAGAGAATAAATACAAGATCAGCAACTCACAAAGTCCAGAAACATTACACTACACAACCCACTCTCTTAATCAGCATTAAAAGTGATATTAATATATGTTCCACCAAATTGCAAACTGAATTGTTTCTGATGCCAAATATTTATCAAGCAAAAGTTATTGTTGCTTTGGCTTTGCAAAGATTAGCATGTTTTATTCTGTTCCTGAATGGCTATGCTTTTGCTAATCAGAATATTGCACAATGAGATGTCTTAGCATTTTGAAAAATAGAGCCATAGAGATCTACAGCACAGAAAAAGCCTCTTCGGCTCAACACATCTGTGGTCAAAAACAACCACCTGACTATTCTAATCTCATTTTCCAGCACTTGGCCCTTAGCCTTGTATGTCATGGCACTGCAAGCATACATCTAAGTACTTCTTAAATGTTAGGATGGTTTCTGCCTCCACCACCCTTACTGGCAATGAGTTAGAGATTGTCAGCACCCTCTGGGTGAAAAGGGTCTTCCTCATATCTCTGCTAAACCTTCAGTCCCTTACCTTAAAACTATGCGTCATTGTCATTGATTCTTCCATCAAGGAGAAAGGTTTCTTCCTGTCCAACCCATCTACACTCATAATTTTATACATCTCAAACATGTTCCTTCTTAGTCTCGTCTGGTCTAAGGAAAACAACCTCAGACTGTCCAAACTCTCTTCGTAATCGGTAACGTTAAACATTACATTGCTCACATTCATGTTTTCTTGACATCAAAATAGATATATATCTACGTGTATGTACAAACATTTGGAATTTAGCACATGTGTCACAAAGTATCAGCCACACAGGGGAAGAAATTCAGGACCACTTGTTAATTTCCCATTTGATTGACTTCACTGAAACCGAGTGGAATGTGTAACTGCCAGCCAATGCAATACCACCTCAATGTGAATTTCTACCCTGCAACATCTGTGTTACACTTGTTACTGATTGCTTTAAATATTGTGCAACAAATCTCAAACAAACAAAAGGATTAACGAACACACCAATAGTATCAAAATGATCATTTCAAGTTTTTGTTTTTCTCGCTATGATAATCCGAACTCTTCTAAGTTGAAGAACTACAGTTGTACGTGATGGTTTTTGTCTGGTTTCGAAATGGGCACTTTTTGGGTGAGGAGGTGAAGATAATCACCCCACCACAGAGACACTGTTTGCTGGGGATGAATGTACTGTTTTAAATAATGCAATAAAACAAACTAACTAAATAAATGAGCAACAACGCTTTGAGGGATGTTTCCGACAATGGAAAATTACAACATGTTCAGATGGACAAGTGTAAATGAATTGTGCACATGAGCAGCCTATACAGGAAATCCCTCTGTGCAAAATGGAATTGCCCAGATGGAATTTCTGCCGAAAAATTCAAACTGTGGGGCTGAGGTTCCTGAGGAATGTTTTGAAACCTGGCGTCAATGTGAAAGTCTGAACGTGGGGCCGGATCAGACAAAAATCCATCACATGCTTGAGCTGTCATCATACCGTGAGTATCATTAGGGCATGTGTGCCACGTTCTTCAGACTCTGGTTGGCTTTGATCATAAGCAGGACATCTGAAGATCTGTTCCATCTTAGTTCTTCTGGCATCAACCTCCAATTTCTCCACCATCCAGCATGTCCATATCTCTGGTCACCCGACCAACCTGACCACCCACCTCACCTGCTAGGTGTACAAACCTGTATTGGTGAATGTGTAGATTCAGAAGCAGTGGCTCTCTGATGATGGCAGCTATTCCTGCTGAAAAGAGCTCCAGCATGAGGCAACCATGTTCTGTACTTGACCAGCTCCTGGTAAAAGACAGGCAATTCCTCTAAGGAGTCAGCTATCCCATGTCCATAACAGAAGCTGCCTGTTGCAATTGAGGCTGTGTACCTGGCAGAAAAAATATATCACCTGTGCACACCATCTAGGAAGGGGCTTGATGTAAAGATATCCATCCAAAGGCAGAAAACATTCCCGTGGATGGGAAGGCACACCAGTGCCTGACCAGCCTCCGTAAACAGGAAACTCAGTCCCTCAACAGTGACTCAGGATTGTTTTGTATCAGAAGTTTTATGGGCATCTTCTGGACCGGAAGTCTAGAATATTTCCTGTCTAGAATATAATCCTGTCCCCAGACTAGATTTATAAGCAACTGCCAATCAACTGACTTGTTCCTTTTCATAATACCAGTTAGTGTCCAATTGTCTTCCTGTAGTACTCATATAGTAGAATGAGATGTTATGGTTTTAAATAGCTAGGTCACATTAAACACAGTCAATTCAATACAGTAATCCATTATGTTGATGTTATAACACACAAAATCTTATATCCTTCAACTTACTACGAATATCAGCAAACATCTTGTTTACGATTTGTACTGTGCTTTTGAATTTTAAGCTTTTCAACTGTTTCAGATTTTTAATAAGCTTGCAGATATTATGTCATAATTGTTAATGCTGTACTGCAAGTTACATCACAGAAGATTATGGCTAGCACTGGCAGGTACATGAACTTTTAAATATAAGAGCTGATTTCCTCGTGGGGATTAACGTTCATAATGGTGCTTCAACCAGAGGTCTGTAGTGCTCATTTTCTGTCCATTCAAATGAACAAAGGGAAAATTTAACAGCAATAGACCAATCCATTGTGAGCTCCACTTTTCCAGTGAGAGCATCCAACTGGAGAATCATGACTAGAGTTGACATCAAAAGTGGTAGCACAAAAAAATTCAAGCCTGCCTGTCACAATATGTAACATCAGGGTAGGATTTCTGTTTGATACATTTCTTAATTATATTGTGTGTTTGTACTAAGTTCTTCCTTGCATCAAAGTTGTATAGATGACAATATAGTATAAGCAGACTGAGCTCTCTTATCCAACAGAGCTGATCTTAATTTCTCTCTGATCATCCAAAGCTAATTGATGTTACTGAGTTGTAATTACTCATACTCATCTTAAGTCTTGTAAATGATTTATGAGCTATTTAACTTAGTACTTTAATGGAACAATCTTTCATATATTTAAGAGAAACAGGCAACAAAATCTTTTTGTGTTGAATTATGGACAGCGTGGTGGTTTCGATGAGGCATAGCAAATGGGACTAGATAAACTTATTGATATTGCCGTAGCCCTTTAACATCACAAGAAACCCTTTAACGTTTTCTCTGGGGACATAGGTTAGACTTAACAGTCTAAGTTGAGGTGTTTATGTGGGTGTATTGGAAGTTGCTTACATTTCTTTTAAAACAAAATCTATTTTGTTTCATTTTAGGGTTTGGAAGTTATGCAGACAGCAATGTATGAAGATATTGGCAATATCAGACCAACAGATGCTAAATGGACAGTTGGCGAGCAACCTAAGGAATAAATTCCACAGTTATCTCATTGCTCATTTGCATTACAAACCCATAACAATGTTCCCATGAAGAATATTTTCAAAAAAATCCTATTACTGCTATAAGAATCAACTTGAAGCAAATGGTCAAGGTGGCTTACAGAAGTGATTTTTGGTTCCCAGTTGACACTTCAGTCAAGTCTAAATGTATGAGGCAGCAACATTAAAAGCCCTAACTTTTGCAGATCACCCATTGCCTATCCACAAGCATGTATAAACTGTTTTGTTTGCCTTTGTACTTTAACATTGGGAAGATTTAATTGAGTCTTAATTATGTGAAGAGGCTACTAAATGTTGGAGATATCTATTGCTGATTTGTAGGGAAATTGTCTGCACAATTTAATCGAGCGATTGATATATTTCATCAATTTAGAGCTGTTTACTAACCACATTACATGTAGCATAATGGATGGTCAGGAAAATTATTGATATGTGCACAGTTATTTGTAATTGGTGCGTATACCATCCAAAATAATGAAGGGTACAACACCAGTTAAAGGTTTTATCCTTTTGATAGCTCTTATTTTGTCAGCTGAGTGTAAAGTCATCTATTACATCAAGATGAGATAATGTGCATAATGGAGGAGACTACAGGTATTGGTAATAAGGGAAAATATCTTTCTTTTTCCAGAGATCAAAAATTAGGGAAAATTAACAATTAACCTGATATAATTTGTACAAATTTTCACCTGATGTGAGGCACGTTTATAAGGACTTTTTAAAGGGTTGATGTGATTCCATAGACAATATGGGACACTGAGTGGTTTGTCAAAGTCATCTTAAGCTGAAGACATTACTGAAAAAACACACTCCAACCACACAGCAATCTGTGCTTTTCTGTAAATTAAACAGCATTACAGGCTATACAGAGTTGTTTCTTTTCTGGTACTTTGTTGACTTCTAATTATTTTTCTATCACGTGGTCACAGATGTCAGTTTTTAGTGACAAAATCAAATGATTCATCCAATAATGATATGGTACGAACTGATTTTCATCAATGATGCTGGGATATGTTTTAAGGAAATTTGACCATGTATATATTGTACAAATAATTGATTGAGAATCTTGCTATTATTACTAACAATGTGCTAATTAAAAATATATGTATGCTTGAAATTAACAACATCTGTGTTCACCTCCATCCTTTAGAATTCAAGGGAAAAATGTAAATTCAGGGAGTTTGTTGAATTGTTCTGTACTTAGAATCTGTGATAACTTACCTGCTTTTAAGTTCTCTTCATCAAAGGGTATCTGTATGTAGCCTAATTATAAATGATTGAAAACCATTTCATGCTTTACTGTTTTTTCATTCTTATGAGCACTCAATAGGTGTGGACAAGAACATGAGGCTTATCAAGCCCACTCATTGCAGGCAGCAAGACAAATTCACACAGGGTTTACCCTTCTCTCACAATGCTTTAGAGATGACCTAGTGCATATTCCTTCTTACATTGTAGTTTACAAAATAATTAAAGGAAAGAAGCGTGATCCCACAAGCCAATCCTGTCTCAGAGATCTTATACACTCCAAACACTTCACACTAAAACATATAATTGCCTATTAAATACTAGATTATTTGTTTGAATTATTATTTTTAATAATTTGATGCATGAATCTATTAGTTGTGGATGAAAATAATGTTCTACTTATTATCCCTAAGTTCCTTCTTTGTTTCCTCTGGAATTTGAGTCCTTTATCACCGTAAACTATTTATTTGAATTTAATTTGCCAACAATTTTTAAACCTGCTGTTAGTTTGATGCTGTACATACCTCATCTTTTCAATAGATAAAAAGGATTTAAATAGCTAGAAAATTCCACCGTTTCTATTAAATAGAATTCCTTTATGTTTAATGTTTAAACGTTGCTTTCTAAGTTGAAGCATAGTTTTGCACCGTCAGACGGGGGTGGGGGGGGAGAAAAAGCAAATTAATGCAAATATTTTTTGCTTCCTATGAGGTAATTGTTAACATTTATCACCAAGTGATGATGTCACACTGCTGGCTGCTGCTTGCTAAAACGCACAGGGACAAAATAAAAACCAATGTAGGATTTTTTTTTACATTGGAAATTTTATCAAAACAGGTTTTCACAAGCAACTTAGCAGAAACAGAGGTTTTCTCTGTATTAATGGCTATCCTGTGAACTAGTGCAAGTGAAATAGTATAAAAATGCACCTAACTTCGCTGCCTTCAATGTAATTTCAGCCAGTAGGAGGCAGTGTTTCATCATGATCTGGTAGCATACACTCCAATGGCTTCTTTTAGTAAGTGCAAAACAATTGGCTTTCTTTGCATTATGATTTATCTATGTGTAGAGATATAGTGAAAGTAAACTGAAGTAGAAATTAATTATTCGTGTTAGTTATGTCCATTAAGTGGAAATCTGATAGGGATTGGAGTAATCCTTTTAAAGTGAAAATACTTTCTTATTGGAAATCTTTGCTAGATAACTAAAGCAGTTTCTTAAAAAAAGTAACCTTGCTGTTTATCCATTTTTGCAATCAACACAATGACGAATTGCCAAGGAATATCTGATCGACTTATTTTGGTTTACCAAATAACTTGAGTGTTTCAACAGGAACTTTAAAATTCAGTGGATTTCTCCTGTTATTGCACTGCTATCCTAGATTTTAAATAAATGGATATGCTGGCAAGAATGTGTAACCTGCATTTCTGTAACCTGCTATCAGATACAACCCGTGATGGGATGAGAGTATAAATTTTCCATTGACATAGTTTTTAATGATAACTTGAAGCTTGTAATTGATTTCCATTTGTATTGCTGCACAATTTTATGACCCCAGCTGATGGTAATACTGAAGAAGTCAGATCCGAAAGTGAAAGCTGGCTTGATTGACCATAATTTTTTTATTTTTGTTTCTGTTTACCATGGCGGTCAGTCACTGCACATATTTGCAGGAGGCAAGCAATTTATTTTTAACAAAAGAATATAAATTTTAAAAACAACAGGGATAAAATGTGGACAATATCACATTATACAGGAACTATTCAAATTATTAAAACTGTACAGTCTCTCAAACCTCATTGGAGATTCACCCTGTCTCCATGTTAAAGCTTCTTACTCAGCTGGAACAGCTTAAATCTGTTTCTGTTTGGCAAATTTCTGCTTTGCATTCATTCAATGTTATTTTGTTTAGTTATTGTATCTCCTTGAAACCCTTAAAATAAACAGCTAAGCTAGCTCACATATTAGTTAACATGGATTCCTAAAACTTATGTCTTCAACAGTCTTGTAGAATATTTTCTCTCTGACACCTTCACAGCCTTCTGCTTCTGGAACATACTTTCCAGTAACTTTATACATTTTTAAGGGCTTCAGTCCAGCCAAAATTGCTTGAACACAGCTACATTCCCTCTGCTATTATGAAGCACTGCTCTCTGAATGAATCTGCTTGTGGCCCTGCTCTTTCTCTCTGTTTCTCTGGGTCATAAAACTCAATTGGCAAACACCCTAGCAATATTTCCCCTGGTGGCTTGCTGATTATTTAGCTAAAATCCTATCCATTCTGGGAAATGTGGCTTTGAACTCTGGAATCAAAATGACTTTCTGACATTAAAAAACAAGTCATTTTCCCTCTCCTTTGGATCCCAATTTCCCAAATAACAAAAAAGTCTAAATCTTAAATTATACCACCCCAGAAAAATTGCATATCTATCTTTAAAAATATTTTAACTTCCTGTTGTAATTTCCTCCTATCACCATTACTATTTTACTAACATATTTCTTTTGGACAGTATAAATATATTTATATTAAATGGGGAAGGACTTTCCATATCAATCATATTCTACACAACTCTATTTGATCATGACATTTTTTTTCTTCATAACTTCTTGATAAAATTGTGTCATCTTCTTAATAAATGATTTCCAAATTGTATGCATGTAGCATTAAACTCCAATGAAACAATCCCAGACTTTTGTTATTAAATGTAAATGATAATAATCAATGCAAGTAAGTCTCTGAGGAGTCCAAAATGTTTTGGAGCCAATATCAAACTTTTTTCCAATTGTTGAATACGTTTGTTGGCACAAATTCAGTTATCCTTTAGAAAAGGAACTGACTGGCCATTTGATCCCCATGTTAGCCTCGTAATGAAACTGCGTCAACATTGACATCAGCTAGTTTAAATGGCATGGTTTAATTCTACTGAAACCAGTGTTAATGTCAACTTTCATGCTGTCAAAGGCACATTGACATTCTTCTATCCGTTCTAATTTCTTGACTTTCTTTAAGAAGCTTGTTAGTGGAGCTGAAGATCAGAACAAATTTCCAATAAAATCTACTCATGCGTCTCATTTTTGTCTTAGGCACAGGAAAATCCAAGATAGTCCATATTTTTGCCTCCCTGGATGATATGGCTTTGTAGTTTGATCCAAGTAAGTTACTTCCACTTAAGCAAATCCACTTTTTGCCAAGTTTATGCAAAAATTGGCCCCTTGATTGAATAATGTTCCAAGTTTTTTTGAACGTAATCAAATCATCAGTGTGTACAGGACAGTTCAATAAGCCTTCAATGGCCTTGTTGTTTAATTGCTTTAAACTTGCTCAAGCATTTTTCAATCCAAATTGCATGAGTTTACATTCATAAAGTTCATTTGGGGTCACAGTGGCTGAGAGGTCTTTGTACAAATGAATGGAATTTGCTGAATTTCCTTAAATCACTTTTTGCAACAATCCATGCTTGTCCAATCCTTCTAATACAGTACTCCAATGTTCCTGTGTTGATGTTGCAATAATCAATGCAATATCATTGTGATCCATATGGTTTCAACATTGTCACAAAATGTGAATTCCAGATATTATGACTTGGTTGAATAATGTAATTTTCTATCATGAGCTTGCTTTCTGCTCTCACTTCAGCAAAACTCTCTGGGATGAGTCTGTAAGGATGTTTCTTTATGGTAATGAAATTCTACATTAACTTCATGTAGGCAAAGATATTTTCCCCTATTTATTTATGCAATGGATTCCTAAGTCTGTATTAGCTTCTTAAGTCACCTCAAAATTTTTCTGGGAGAGAGTATAATATTTCATCACTTTCATATTATTCAATCTGATTACTGTGGGGCTAACATTTCATCTCTAATTCATTTCACTGTGTACTTCTTTAGCTACTATAAATATACTTCTCTTCCAATAATCCTTCTGGTCATAATATTGGTTTAACATTAAGATAACACACTTGCTGATTCTTCCTCGTGCCAGGAGCACTCACTGCATGATTCACACTGCTTTAATGGTTGCGTAGAAGCAAGTAAAAATATAGCACCTTATCTCTGGCAGCACAATTTTGAACTTTGGGGCATTTTTTTTACCGTTTTCATTATTAAGCACCTTTTTGGCCAAATCACAAGCTTTGCTTGGTTTCTGTTTGAAACTCAACACTTAGGTTGCAAGTGGTGTCTCTGAACTTTGATTCATAAATTTTTCTTCAATTTGTAGGGTCATCTCATCTCATGCCCACGAGTCAGTTCAAGAGAACAGAATCCTGTGGACTAATTAGAAACATCCCAATTGGTAAACAGCAACAACATAATTCTTTTATCCCAAGCATTTGGATAATCCTGACGTTAGGCTGCAATCAAACTTCATAAAGTTTACACCTTCTGCTTCACATCCAGAATCAAACTTTATAAAGTTTGATTCTGGATGTTAAGCAGAAGGTGTAAACTGCTCTATCACCAACAATTCATTATTTCCTTATATATTTGAAACATAAAATTTGAATCTTGATCTGATTACATTTCTGTGTGTAATTCATGTTTTGAAATAAAATTGGATTAATTTTTCCAATACTATTTTTATATTAAATTTTCCCCAAATGTACTATCTCAGGAAATCTTGTTAGATTATCCATTATTGTTAACAGATATTGATTCCCACATCTGGTTGATTCACAATCTCTTAAAATCATGCTAAATTATTCTTCAAAAACTGGTATCAGAATTAAGGATGTGAGTTTCAATTATGTTGTAGTTTCATTACCTCTTTATCTTTTAAATAATTGGTTAGGGAATCAGGAATTGGTTCTGATTTGATATGAACCAGACCAAACCCCCTCAAAATACACTCAGAAGATTGTCTAGATGCTAACTTTTTCCTATTTTATAGGTAAGTGTAGGTGTGGCATTCCAGATGCAACTCAATTGGTCAAACTACTCGACGTTAAGCAAGGCACACTTTATTTTTACACTGTCGTTAAAATACAGACAAAATAAAAATAAAAAGAATTGGCTTAACTATAACTGTATCAAAATGCTTAACAAACTAACAGATATATTAACTAATTAACTGTTCCAATATAGTAACATCCCATAAACACACCTTGGCAAAATTCAGTAAATAGATTGTCTTGCAGGCAATTCTACAGTGCAGGTTGAAAAACATCAAGAGAAAACTTGGGGAGAGAGACAGTGGCAGGGTGAGATGTATCACAGCTTCCAAACCCAGTTTCAAGACCCCAGAAACTACTACTGAAAAACTAAAACTAAAAATCCTGGCTCTGGGGGAGCTTGCCTCATCTATTCAGGCTGTTTCTATTGTTCTGAACATTTAAAAAAAAAACTGAAAGGCCTCACATGCTGTTTACTTTATTGGATTCAAATGGACACCTCTCCACCTCTGTCTTAAAACTTCTCTTCAAAGCAAAAACCAGGACAAAATATGACTTTTAAAGCCGTAATGTCATTACAGATTCAATTTTTGAGTGGCTAAATTGTTGCAGTTCTCTCAGAATACATTTGTTGCACTTCTATTAAAGAAGCTAGGCTGGTATGTTTAGTCTGTCAGCATCATCATCTTTACCCTAATCAATTTTACTTATGTTTTTGAAAGAAGTATCAGCTGACTGCTTTTCCACATCATCTCCCTTTTGCATAGACTGTTTCTGTTCCTGTCTGATTCTATGGATTCTGATGTTCAGTCACAACACAGTTAGAAAACAATCCAGGATATTCCTTCTGGCATTCTCTGTTTCTTTTTGCATCTTCCAATTGCTCCAACAACCTCAATGACGTCAACATTTGTGAACTGGCCAGGTCATTCCCCAAGATAAATTTATTATTTCTATAGGGATTAGTTGCACTACTACAACTAAAACTTCTCCACTAAAACATTCTCCAGTCTAATGGGATTGGTTTGAAACCTCAATATATGCCTCCAATTAATATTTTCTCCTTCAATGACACCACTGGATTTATTTCATCAGCCAGCATCAATGACTGTACTGCTTCAGTGTCTCTCACTATTTTTATTGGATTTCCCCTTGTTTAGAAGAATAAGGAACTATCACTTCCTTTTGAAAAATACATATTCAGAACATCCAGAGTTCTTAATTGCTTTAGCATTACTCAAGGAAGATGTTTCTTAACTCCCAGAAACCAGCTGCCCCTTCTTGGCGGGTCCTGGTGAGACACATTCCATCTGTGGCACTGCTACAGATTTAATATTAATTTTCTCTTCTGATCCACCCTTTTTTTTTAGGTATTCCTGTGATTCAATATGTTCCTCATTCAGTTTTTAGCAATTAATTTTAGTATGTCCACTCGTATTACAATAAAAGCATGTTATGTTCTTTATATCAATTCTAGATTTAAGCCTTTCTGCTTTATTGGTTTGGTGCTCTGGTGTTTATTCCTTTAACCCAACACCTTTACTGTCCACAGCCTTTCTATTTCAGCCATTTTGTTGTTGATTCCTCAATGTACATGTGAAAAATTACCACGTCTCGAATCTTTGAGACTTGATACTCATCTATACACGTTAAGTGTTGCCAAAAATCATTTTAGAATTCTTCCCTAATGATGATTTCCCTCACATCCTAACTTTTCTAACTTCTTCAGTGAATAAAACTACTGAAACCAGAGCATTTCTTTTTCTCTGTCAAACTTTACAAATGTCTGATTAAGTTTATTTCTTATAATCCCATAGTTTAAATGATAACTTCCTGAGACAAGCATTGTATTGCCTTTTTTAACAACTTCATAGTCTGCAGACGGCTCTTCTGATACACTGGTTGATTTTGTCCAGACACTCTGTAATATAAAGGTTAAAGCATCTGTTTCCCATTTCAACTACACAGATATTTTTTCAAATGAAATTAAAATATCTTTCAATTCCATCTTTTAAATTTAAACACTAAATGAAGATTTTTATTTAAATCAAATCACTCATTGTAATCATAATCATCCTCTGAATTCCTATCTTTTCTGTTGTTACTTTAACATTTTCTCTAGCCAAATATTATCTGAGCTCCCTGCTTTGATTTTTAAGCTTCTTAAATGTTATTTTTCTTTATTTTTCTTTCTCCTCTCCTTCCAATTCTCTTTGTTTTTTGGTCTCATCTCTTGCAATTCAAGCTTTCTTACTTCTATTTCTCTTTTTCTCAGGCTCTACTCTTTCAATTTCACTTTTTTCATTTCTAACTAAATATTAACCAAATCCTTACAAGATCATCCTTTTCATTTTTACCTTCCATTTATCTAGTAATTCTCACTCAGTTTAGCCTTAGTCAAAAATTTCAAATAATCCACTGTCACCACATTTATTCCCAGTAGAGTATTAGCAATAGTCAAAAATATTCTAAAATTCCAGCTCTTGTCATATATCAATTTGTTACAGTATCCATTATAAACTCACTACTTCCACAGTTACTTGGACTATACATCCTTATATCCTGCTTCCTGTAAGGACTCCATCCCATTCTCCCAGTTTCTCCTTTTCCATTACATCTGTCCCAATGATGCCATCTTCAGCAAGGGGATCTTAGAAATATGCAAATTTTTCCTCAAATGAGGATTCCCTGCTACCATGGTTGACAGAGTCCTTAGCCGTGTCTGACAAATCTCCTGCTCTTCTGCCTCCACCCATTTGTTTCTTTCTCATAATTATGATAGAGTCCCCTTGCTGCTCAGCTACCACCCCACCAGCATTCACATCCATAGAATCATAAGTCACCATAGGGGAGGCAATGGCTTAGTGGTATTATCTCTGGACTGTTAATCCAGAGACCCAGATAATGTTTTGGGGACCTGGGTTCAAATCCCGACACTGTAGATGGTGGAATTTGAATTCAATAAATATCTGGAATTTGCGGTCTAATGATGACCATGAATCCATTGTCAATTGTCAGAAAAACCCATCTGGGTCACTAATGTTCTTTAGGGAAGGAAACTGCCATCCTTACCTGGTCTGGCCTACATGTGACTCCAGCCCCATAGCAATGTAATTGACTCTTAACTGCCCTATGGGCAATTAGGAATGGGCAATAAATGCTGCCTAGCCAGTGACGCCCTCATCCCGTGAATGAATAAAAAAAAAATTCTGTCACGTCCAGCTGGATGCCATGTCCAGACACATACTTCCCTCCCATCTTTGTCAGCATTCCACAGGAACTGTTCCCTGCAGGTCACGCTGGTCCACTCCTCCTGTTACGCCAACACCTCCTCGCATTTCCCCATGCAATCACAGAAGGTGTAACATCTGCCCATTTACCTCCTCCATCCTCACAATCCAAGGACCCAGAACCTATCTTTCAGGTGAAGCAGCCATATACTTGTACTTCATTCAATCTAGTTTACCGTATTCATTGTATACAGTGCGTAGGAGATGAAACACAGACTCTCTCTCTCTTTTCACACTCTCTCTACCAGTTTTGATTTTGATTTTATTGTCACGTAGCGAAATAAAAAGAAAAGCTTTGTTTATGAGTGGTACAGGCAGATCACAGCAAGCAAAGCATGTACAGATCAAAAAGACTTAGAGACATTCGGGTTACATTATTTGAGGGTAGAGTCCATTCAACAGTCTGATAACGGCTGGGAAGAAGCTATTCCTGAACCTGCTCATGCATGTGTTCAGGCTTCTGTGTCTTCTGCCTGACGGATGAGATTATAGGAGGTCATCACCAGGGTGCAATTGGTCTTTGATGATTTTGGCTGCCTTTCCGCAGCAGCGAGCCGTGTAAATAGAGTCCATGGATGGAAAGTTGGCTTCCATGATGGTCTGGGCTATGTACACCACCTTCTGTAGTTTCTTATGGTCCTGGACACAGTATTTCCTGAGCTGCCTGAGGAAGAAGAGGCGTTGTTGTGCCTTCTTGACTGTCACATTTATGTCCTCGGTTATCGTCACTCCGAGGAACTTGATTCTCTTCACTGTCTCAACCTCAGTTCCGTTGATATAGATGAGGGCGTGTTCTCCTCCTTCCTTTCTGAAGTCAATGATCAGTTCTTTAGTTTTGCCGACATTGAGAGACAAATTGTTTTCATTGCACCACATCACCAAGCCCTCTATCTCCCTTCCGTATTTTGACTCGTTATTGTTAGATATCTGTCCCACTACAGTGGCGTTGTCAGTGAACCTGTAGATGGCATTCATTTGGAATTTGGCAACACAGTCGTAGGTTTACAGGGATACAGTAGGGGACTGAGGACGCATCCTTGGGGGGCTCCAGTGTTGAGTGTTATTGTGGAGGAGGTGCAGTTACCTATCCTGACCGATTGCAGCCAATGGGTCAGAAAGCTGAGGATCCAGTCACAGAGGACGGAGCTGAGACCAAGGTCATGCAGTTTTGAGATCAGTCTGGAGGGGATAATGGTGTTGAAGGCAGAGCCGTAGTCAACGAGCAGGAGTCTGATGTAGTGTCTTTGTTGTCCAGATATTTTAGGGATAAGTGCAGGACTAGGGATATGGCATCCTCTATGGGCCTGTTATGTCAGTAATCAAACTGTAGGGGATTGAGGCAGATTGGACACTAGAGTTGACATGGGCCATGACCAGTGTTTCCTATCTGCTTCCTCCCCACTGATGCTGCCAGACCTTCTGAGTTTCATCATCAATTTCTGTTTTTGTTTCACATCAATTCTCCTGTTTCTATTCTCATTAACTCCATGTAACCATTTTTGAACATGCACAAATCCTCCTTAAACTTAAGGATGTTTGATCCCACAGACAGCCCCACTTTGTTATGATCTCAGCTGGTGGTAATACTGGGGAAGCCAAATCCCAATGTAGAAATTGGCTGGATAGTTTAAAAGTTTTATTTGGAATTTTAATTACCACGAATGTCAGTCATTGAATATCTTCACAACAGGCTATCATGTATTATTATAAAAAAAAACACAAGAAAAAAAATCACAAAATGTATCACACATCTGAAATAATTTCAATACATATATTAAATATAAATATTCATCCCTTTTACCCTAGCAATAACCTTGCAGATAATCAAATCTTAGTGAACTCAACCTATCCACATGCTAAAACTTCTTGCTCAGTTGTCATGGCTGTAAATTGTCTCTTGTCGGCAAATTTCTGCTATGCATTCACTTTATGCTACTTTCTTTAGTTAATGTCTCTCTGAGATCCTTAACGTACACTTAATAAGGGTTCTTTATACTCCAGTCTTTAACAACATTGCAGGATACCTTCTTTCCTGATACCTCCATGGCATTTTGCTTCTGGAGCTTTCTTCCCACTGAGTCATAAGGTTCTCAGGACTTCAGCCCAGCCCCAGCTACCAACATTTCAGCTGTTATGAACTTCTCTTTGAATGAAACTGCTTCTGGCCTCCCTCCCTCTGGGTCATAAAACTCAAGACAGCAAACACCATAGCAATTATCTCCCTAGGTGGTTGGTTGATCATACTTGGAAATACTGTTTTGAACACTGTTGAAAATTCTTCACTGCGGTTTTTTTTAAATGTTAGCTCTTCATACAATTGAAAATTAAAATCCATTTTCACTCCACTTTTTAACCCAAGTTCCCAAATAAGAATAATATATTACGAACCTCAATCACAACAGAACTACTCATAATCTAGCACAATTTGGCCATGTCATTCGGAAAGTAAAAGTTTCATTTTGTTTTAGAGAGTGCTTAGGTAAAGTTGAAGTTTGGCACATTAATGAAGTAAATTAGAGGAAACATTACTCTCCATCTCACACTGCTGCTGGATGCTAAAAATGAAATCTATTCCATTCCCCAGCATTAACATCTCCTGTTCCTATCATCAAATATCTTGCAAAAAATGAAATATAGGTGAAATGTTATAGTGTCTAATATTCCAGTCAATTTATGTGAATTCAATATGTAATTAATTTGAATTCCTGAGTCCTGAAAGATGGTGTCTCTTTTCCACACAAACATTTGCTTGACCAGGCTTACATTGTATCCATTCACATCCACTATTATGTAGTGTCAGCAACCATGAATCAAGTAAGAACATCCAGGTACAAAGATAAAATAAAATAACCACTGATTCACCAACTACGTCCAATCAGTCATTGGTACAAACTTTCAATTTGCACATCCACTCTTTACAATATTCTATGATTTTATTAATGCTATCTCCTGGAAGAAATAAAATGAGAAACAGAAAGACTTTAATTTTTTGGACCATTTGTTCCCAATGCAGAAATGGCTGTTGTGACATTGTGGGCATATGCAATTGCAATCAATTGACAGCTGTTGAAGAAATATGATAATTCTCCTGATTCATGTTCTTCATTCTCCATAGTGATCTACAATATTCCTAACGTTACTGAATTTTAACACTCACATGTTTCCAGCAAAAGTTGAAGATGAAAATATTTTGTTTTTAAATTTGCTAGCGATCATTTTGCACTTATTCCTCACAACAAGAGCTGTATGTTATTTGCATTGCTACGCACAGATTACAACACTCCAGGTAGCAGTGACATACCCCCAAAACGCACTATTAATTTTAAAAAGAAAATTCCTTTGAAGTTCCTAAAGAAAATCAATGAAACTTCATGAATTTACCAAATCAAGAAAGATGGTACAACATGGATCATGGAATTTAACTTAATCAATGCTTAGAATTCATTCTATAAGAAAGTGACTTTAACCAACTCCCATTCATAGCCCACAACTTGCAACACCAGCTTAGTATTTAATGCCCATTTGTACTAATCAGGAAACTGTGCTCCAATAACAGTGCATTCTGATCGGGTAACTTTACAATGACCACACTCATTACAGCATCAAACATGGAGGAAGAAGCCAGCAGAAAAAATTTTCAATTTACAGATGAAGAAAAAAATTAATCACTGAGAAGCAAAAGAAAGCAACAAGCAGACCAAGCATTCAGTCAAGCTATTCAAAGGTAAAAAAAAATGTATTAATTAAGCAATTTTTAGCTTGATAAAACATACAGAATCCCAGTGCTGTAGACTGCTTTGATGTTTATGTTTAAATTGTTTAATCATAAAAATAATAAATTATAAAAGATGAAATATTTCTCCAATGTTTCTACTCTTTGTAATTAGTTTTATTGGTTGATGTGCACTTTGCAAAAAATTAACACAATCACTCATGGCTTCTGAGGACCAACCTACACTTAATGAGCAACTAATATAAAACCAACAACAAAATCAGAAAGTGCTAATAAGACACAACAGGCTGGTCAGTATCTGTATTGCAAATAGACAAGTTGACACCTTGACTCAAGCATTTTCTTGATACAAACTCATTGTTAGTTATTACCATGCATCAAGCAGTGCTGCTGAGAAAGACTAAATGCAACAATAGCAGTTGATTTGCCCCACTCTGCATAAACTATGCTGTGATGAACTAAATTCCAACATTTCGGCACAATGCAATTTCAGAGGTATTGATGTCACCATCTTGTATCAATTTATTCTATCATGGATTATCAACTGGAATCTGCTGGGGGAGGTGAGTTTCTCAAAAGCCAATTGAGAAGAAATTGGTTTAAAATACAAAATCTCACTCCAGTGTTCACCTTCATCCAGCAATCATTGAATCCAATTGTAGATATCAGTGCCATATGCTATGCTTATAAACAGGATGTCTATTTCAGTGTCCAGAATAAAACTTCTGTTTAAAATATACAGTTCTAAAGAAATTCAAAGGATTCGATTTAAGCATTGCGGCTTAGAACGGTTTTAACTCATTTTTCATGTGTTACACAAATGTGCTACCTTGGTACAGACTGCAGAGCCATTTAGTCTCAACATGGCCACATCTTGGGTTATTAAGGGCAAACATCCAGTCCTAGGCTGCCTAAACATTACAGTAAGATAGTAGGAAAAGCAGCAATCACTGAATCAGCACAGTTTTACTCCTAAATTGGCAAACTCTGCTCCATTTTCTGTTACATTTTTCATCTGAACCCAGTGTGTAAACTTATTTAATATTTCCTTTCCTTATTATGCACATTTTATTTGACACAAACATGGGTTATAGTGCCAATCTGGTCATACATACAGCTTCTATAAAAATTTAAATAAGCTGCTGATTGACAAGTGACCCTCCTCCCATTGATAGGTAATTTGTTTGCAAGAAGTCATCTCGGCTTGATAGTCTACATTCTCTGGTGTATCACAAGCTAAGATCATTTTAAGTGATATATCTTAGTCTACAAAACAGGGAGTCTTAAAAATATTCTATAAAAGACAGTAGGTATTTTAAATTGTGTTTCTAAAGTTACAGATCTGATAGTTACTTTGTATAATAATTGCATAGATTCAGTAAGCAGATGGACTTTGTTGGTGGGAATTCAAGTCCATTCCAAATGCATACTTAATATCTAGACTGACTGAATGTACACTAACAATTCTTGAAATCAGTACAAATGGCTGATTGGATCTTTATAGGAGTATATATTTTTCCAAACATAATTAGGTATGGCAAACAATCATGTGATTTTATAATCATTTCCAATCTACTGATTTTGAGGCAAAGCTAATTGCTAAAACAATTACTGACATGTTTGAAGGCCCAGATGCAATGCCTTTTTCAAGTTCCTTTTTGTTTGCAAACATGTTTTAAAGTGTTTTCATTTATTTATTTGCCAATAAAACAGTGGCCAAAATACTAAAATCTGAAACAAAAACAGAAATGCTGGAAACGTTGGGCAGGTCAAACGGGCAATTTAAATGTTAAACTATCGCCTCGTCAGTAGAGTGGAATTTGATATCTCACTTGCCTGTGACAACTGCTCACAAATATCAAGAAGCAGAAATCAAATGATCTTCTGCAGGCTCTTATCAATGTCTCCTATGATATTAAAGGGGCATAGAACAGCAGCAGTTCTTTCCTTCCACCTGTTTTAACACTGAACTTCTTTCCCATGCGACTGCAGCTTCTAGGAGTTTCTCCTAAACAATGCTTTTCAAAGATTTTCTCAGTTGTCATTTCTATACTTGATGTGCTGCGCTCAAGTCTTGAAGGCTAAGGACAAAAGTCCACGAAAGAATTTTTGGTTTGCAAGTTGCTGCTTTGTTTATTCTATGACTATAAATATTCATGAATAACAAAAGCCTTTGATATAATTTCCACCTTCTGACCGAACTATAATCATAAAAACCGAAAGAAGTGCAGATGCTGTAAATCAGGAACAAAAACAAAGTTGCTGGAAAAGCTCAGCAGGTCTGGCACCATCTGTGACGGAAAAAAACATTAACGTTTCGAGTCCGGTGACCCTTCCTTTTAGAACTATATCCATATCCATTATTTGTTGTTGGCCTTAATTGATTAATTGGAAGCTGGCAACTAAAGAAGTAAGTGATGGCAAAGAAATGACATAGGCAAATCAGTACCTGTCAGACTGGCTTAATAGTCTCTGATATAGACTAGTTGTGGGCACAGCCCATTCACAATGTTGACCATGCAAACTAAAGCAGCCAGTTCAATGCAAAACTGAAGGAGCTGTTGTCCTTTATTTTACTAACCTATTTTCCTAATCAATCTGTTCAGAGATGTTATTACACACCTCTGGAACAAGTGGGATATGAACCCAGACCTCCTGTTCTAGAGGTAGGGACACAACCACTGCACCACAAGAGGACTACTGTCCTTTAAAAAGATTTTTTTATGGTCTACAGGTGTCGCTGACAAGGCTAACGATTGTTGTCCCATGCCAATTTACCTTTGAAAAGGCAAAGATGAGTTGCCTTTTTGAACCACTGCAATCTGAGTGTTGTAGGTGCACCCATGCTGCTTTAAGGAAGAGAGTTTTCAATTTTTTGAAACAGCAACATTAAAGGAACAATGCTAAAGTTCCAAATCAAGATGGTGTATGGCTTGGAGGGGACTTCCAGGTGGAGGGTGTTCATGTATCTGCTGCCCTTGTCTTTTTCATAATATACGAGGTCCTGTTTGCCTACTCAGGTAAACATAAGAAGAAGAAATATACTGGACTGAAATCTGGTTCTCTCTCCAAAGGTGCTGCCAGACTCAATGAGTTTCTCCAGCATTTCCTGCTTTTGTTTTATATACTATGGAGATTCCACATAAGTGTTGAAAGAGCCGAAGATTGATTAACCACCTCAGAGAATGCTGGAGAAATTCATACCAGACTTGATACATTAATTCTGTATCTCTTCCCACAGATGCTGAGAGACCTTCTGTGTTTCTCCAGCATCCTCTGTGTTTGTTTCAGATTCCCAGCATCTACATTATTTTGCTTTTTTTCAAGAGAATTTAATAATCTCATTCCTGTTTGCATAACCTTTCTATGTATAATTGGAATCACAGTGACTTCACTAGAAAAGTAATTCAGTCCTCGTAAAGTGCTTTGGAATGGCTTGCAGACATGAAAAGTACTACATAAATGCAAGTTATTTCTTCCTATTGATGCATAAAAGAGCATTAGGACAAACAGAAGATAATCCAACTTGCCAGTAGCCTTGTAATTATCTTATACCCCCACCCTCACTCCAAAACACTCCATCTGATAATAAAATGCAATCTCGGCATTGTATGGAAGGAAACATACAAAAAAGGGTAGAGTTCATGTAAAAAGTTATGGTATGTAAAAAGTCACAAGTCCATTCTCCAAGTTAAATGTTTCATTGAGTTAACATGATTTGATGTCTATTGCCTTGTGTAGGAAGTCGTTCAGGACCATCTGATGAAGCCCTTTAAATCAGGTAGTTCTCATCACTAAAGTTTCCACAAGCAGAATTGATCGGTATTTTGCAATGTTGAATATTGTAATTTAACATCAAGAAATAATACAAGTCAATCATTTTATACTTACAGTTTCCTTTAAATAACTTTTATGTTTAAAGCTTCACAGTTGTTTGCTGTTAATATGCACCTTGATTTGAATTGTTCTGTTTGGTCTCATGATATTTGTAAATCTTGCTGTGTTTTGGCATGTTTCTTTAGAAAATGGTATGCAATGGTTAGAATTGTGAAGTCAAATATTTTTGATTAAATATGAGAAATTACAAGTAAAAAATAGAAAATTAATTTGATTTTCTGATCTTAATTTGTAAAACTAGTGTAAAATGGTATTATGATACATAATGATAATTGCGATATCAGCATAATTCATTGTGTAGAAAATATTTTGAATAATTTTTAAGAGATGCAGTCTGAATACTTCATATATTTTGAATTTTTCTCAAACACTGGAGCCAAAATACATCTTGTTAATATTTTAGGGAACTAATGTACAGTACTGTTTATGGAAACCTGGGTATTACCAAGACAAGTGAAAAATAAATGTTATATTCATTCTCTTAAAGTAATGAGTGCATGATATGATATAATACTCAACACCTATCTATCCCGCAGTCTTGGTATGCAATTAGATTTTGACCTGCAACAGATGATGTCATAAAAAATAATGCTTGTGACTGATCATGACACATTATCTTTTCTCATTCCCTCAACTGCTCTGCAGGTTTTGACTTTTGGAATCACAATACCATCCTTCGTTATATTTCCTCTCTTACTTGGTTCCACATTGACCCATCCAATTATAGACAAGGCAACTCCAGCAATGGCTTTTCTTCTTACCACACACTGTTACTCCCAGAGTCCCAAAGGAATGTGCTCTTAGCCTCTCCCTCTTCCTTATCTATATCTATATACTGTCTCTTTGTAGTGGCATGAGCCAGCTGCAACACAAATGGATAACTTAGGCCTCCACCCTTTCTCTTAACTTGTTCACTGGAGCTGAACATCGCAATGTTGTCAGTTGAGCAGCCTTGGATAAGCTGAAATTACCTGCTGTTATATTCTGGCATCACCTTCAGTCCCAGGCAGAAACTCTGTACGCAAAAGCTGCATAAAGTTACACTGGACTGTAACTGTATAAAAAGTTGGTTGGCCCCAGCTAAAGTATTGTGTGCAGGCCTGGAATCCATATTATAGGAGGGATGTGATTACATTTTTGGAGATGGTGCAGATAAGATGTACCAAGATGTTGCTTGGGCTGAAGAGTTTTATTTATGAAGGGAGATTGCCTAGACTGGGTTCTTTTCCTTGGAGCAGAGGAGACTGAGGTGGGGACATGATTGTGATATATAAAATTTATGAGGGACATAGACAGGGTACACAGGAAGGAACATTTCACCTTAGTACAAGGATTGGTGACTTGAGGGCATATATTTGAGGTAAGAGGCAGGCAGTTTAGAGAAGATGTGAGAAATATTTTTTTTCCACTCAGATGGCAGTGGGAATCTGGAACTCACAGCCTATAAGGATGGTAGAGGCAGAGATCCTAATAACATATAATAGTATTTAATGTGCTCTTGTGGTGCCAAGGCATACAAGGATCTGGGTCAAGCACTGAAAATTGGGATTAGAATAGTTGGGTCGTTGTTTTTGACTGGGGCAGACTCATTAGGAATCAGCTACCCTTTAAAAACATTTTTTCTCATTTCTATTTTAATGATTTCTTGGCTGGTCACCTAGCTGCCCTGGGGTTTAGATCTGATGTATTGTTACTGGAATCACTTAGCTCTGAGAATCACCCACTGCTTATACTGGTTAGCATGCAAGTATTCCTGCACAGCTTCTCCAGGTTGCTACCTCAGTTTTTTATATATATATATTATCTGGCATACCATCCTGCACGCTCCTTTGAAACAGCATTGATCTCCTGGCTTGGTGATAACTGTTATATGCCAGACCTGAGGGATATGTCAGACCTGAGATTACAGATTGTGGCTGAAAACAATTCTGTTGCTGCTGATGGCCCACTATGCCTCATGGATGCTCAGCCATGAGTTACTGGATCTGTTTGATATCTATCCCATTCAGCATGATGGTAGTCCCGCACAACAAAATTGAGGGTATCCTTAGTAAGAAGATGGGATTTTTGTCTCCATAGGAACATGTGGATAGATGCATCAGATACAGGTATATTAATCAGAATGAAGTCAAGTATGTTTTTTCTCATGTTGGTTCCTTTACCACATGCCACAGACCTAGTTTGGTTAGACATCATCAGCTTGACTTGCCTTGTCTTGACATTTGGCACATGCCACACCATTCAGAAACAAACACTATTTCTGTCTTCCCTTGTCATGTTTGCCAGCAGTGATCAGTCAAGGGGGTGGACATTTTGCTGTAAGGCACTCTGCTAAATCAATGCCAGACCTACAGTATGTGCCAGCAGCTTCAACCAAATGGCCATATATGAAAGTCTAAAGGGAGTAGTCCTCAGCCAAGTAAAGTTGGCACATACTGGCACAGTAAATTAAGGACATTGTGTAATGTTAGGAAAGTGCTTGGGCACAATCAGTCAGGTGTTTGGTGCACTCAGAGTTAGGGTTCTGAATTGTTACAGTGATAACCAGTAATAGACCACAGTCAGTCCTGCAGATCCAGTGCATCTGGACAGGGGATTAGTTGTAAGCCATTCTAAAGCTGCACAGAAATCAGTCAAGGTTCTGGTCATTCATCAGTCAGGGTTGTCCTTCCAAATTAATCAGGGGAGTGAGCCACTGTCAGTCCTGAATGATGACAAGATGTTATGCTATGCTGGGTGTTAGGGAAAGTGTAGCACTCACCTAGACAGTGTTCCAACATGGTCTGGTGCTAAGCACAGGTAGACTGTGCAGCTTGATTCTTGTAGCTGCAGTTACTGTGAAATTTCATCAGACAGGTGATAATGTAAAGTGATAATGCATTTATGAATGTGAGCTTGTATTCAGCATGAAATGTCACCTGTGCCACCTACCGGCCCTCAGAAACATTTTCTTTGCCATTTTCCTTCCAGTACGTGCACTGTGAGTTGTTCTGCATAGCTGGAAATGATTAACCTAGTGGACAATCAGAGCTTTAAATATGGCATTGGTGGTGGAAATCCTAGTAGGTCCTGGCACTGGTATGTCCAAGAGCAAGACAGTGCAAAAGTAGTGCCATAGAGGTGTGGTGAAATGGATAATTACGTGAGGTAATTTCTAGGGAAACAAAATAGAAATCCTCCATTAAAGTCCCTGAAATTAACACAGCCATTCTTTTTTTGAAAAATTCAGTCCAGCATAATACAGTTAAAGAAACAATGCACTTTTCACTGAAATGGCATTTCATCTAACAACAAAAACTCTGCAGTCTAACAAAGGAAATTAAGAATAATGTTAGCTTTTTTTTAAAATGTTATACCATATTGCAAAGAAGCTTCAGGGACTGGTGTGTTTTCAAACCAACAAAGGTCATGAAATAGTTGATTAAGAAAGGAAAAGATAAAATATATTTTCCCAAGAAAACAATGCCAGATGTTGAGGTTGCTCCCTGGGTAACTCTTTATTGCACAAATAATAGCGTTCATACATTCCAACAGTTGAGTCCCTATTTCTTCTTCTTAAATCATGCCTATAATCCATTGTAGCGTGTGCATAATAATAAAGGAATGCACTTTGAGATGAAATGCAATGCATGTGAAAGAGTCGGTATACACACAAGAAGCACCTGCATGTGATGTTGTACTTTAAAATTTAATTATATATAAACACAATTAGAGTCCACACTTTTAATGAAAGCTTTATTTCTGTTAGCCACATTCCATAAAACTTACACCCCCTTGATTTCTAGCTCCAATATTTATGCCACCAATGCATACGCAATTAATCTTTTATTAATATATCCATTACCTGTTCCTCATTACATTTAGTCTTAGGCATTCCTTCAGGCCATATAAGATAACAACATATGTTGATTACAATGGATATGGGCCCCATTTGACCAGCCCCACTCTCTCAGTGTTGAACATCTGTTCCCAATAGTTTGACAAGTCTAGTCAACTGGAGATGAGGTGGGCTCTTGTCACATAGTGGTAATCTTCCTACCTCTGGGCTGAGGGGGCCTGGGTTCAAGGCCCACCTGCTCCAATGAGGAATACCATTTCCTCTGCTACATCTGTCAAGGCAGCTTCTTGTTCTCCACTTGCAAAAAGGTTACAAATAAATATTCTCCCTCATATGTGGACATCAGCCTTGAATGCTATCCTCAACTGGTTTGGCTTGTGAACCAATTTGGTTCCCAGAGTTTGGATGCTGCCACGCCCAAGCAAGTGGAGCCACAGGTAAGAGTTGGGGACGTGTCAAGGGTCAGGTGCAGTTAGTCATTCAGCTATTAAGTAAGATGTGGCTGATTCCTGCAAAAGGAACTACTTCTGGGCAACTGCTCTACATACTATTTCAAAACACAAAGACAGATCAAGTGACTAAGCACCATGGTGGAAGGTGGCATATACTGGGGGAAGTTTGAGGTTATTCACTTTGGTAGTAACAACAGTGGAGAGGTCTTAACATGCAGTGAGTAGCATCCCTATTTCTGAGCCTGAAGCCCCAGTTTTAAATCCCATTCCAGGACATTTTTGACAAGGAAGATATGTTCAAATTTGGTCAAATGGGTTTAGTGTCATTCTGCAAATTCTTCCAAATTATGCCAATAGCAAGTGGCATATGCTGGAAAGAAATTGGACCTACTACTACTCACTCCAGTTGAGATAAATTCAGGTCGAGATCATAACATGTGCATTAGATTTGCCTTAAAGAACTCGAGAAGAAAAAGAAAGAATAGAAAAACATAATATTTGTAAAAGGCATATGATTTGTAACGTTGATACTCAGAGACGTGTGTGCGCTCATACAATATACGCAAAATGGCCATCATAAATGTCCTGTTGGCCATTACTGCAGACAGGAGTACAGGAATGAGGAAGTCTTGATATAATTCTTACAGGCTTTGTCGATACCACACCTGATTTACTGAATGAAATTTTAGTTTCCATATTTTGGCAAGAATATATTTAACGTGGAGGTGGAATAGTGAATGTTCATTAATTCAGCTGATAAGATGAGAGCATGCACTAGAATTAGAGGTTGAGTAAATTGGCCCTATACCCATTGGGCATCTAAGAAAGGCACTATTATAGTATCATGGATGTCTTCAATTATGCAAGTAGACAGGAAAAGTTGGTAGCAGATGTCAAGAAAACAAATTCATGGAATGTCTACAAGATGGGTTTTTTTGGAGCAGCTTGTGGTAGAACCCACTAGGCGACAGACAATTCTGGGTTTGGTGATATGTAATGAGGCATACTTGATTAGGGAACTGAAGGTAAAGGAACCCCTAGGTGGCAGTGACCATAATAGGAAAGAATTAACCTTGCAGTTTGAGACGAGAAGCTGGAATTAAATGTAATGGTATTACAATTGAGTAAAGATAACTACAAAGACATGAGGGAGGAGCTGGCCAGAGGTAATTGGAAGGAAAGGCTAGCAGGGAAGATGGTGGATTCAGCAATGGCAGATATTCTGGGGGTAATTTGGGAGGCACAGCACAAATTTCCCTGAGGAAGAAGAAACACTCTAAGGGGAAGCAACAATGGCTGACAATGGAAGTCAGGGACAACATATTAGCAAAGAAAAAGGATACAATACGGTGAGCATTACCGGGAAGCTAGAGGATTGGGAAGCCTTTAAAAACCAGCAGAGGATAACTAAAAAAGCAATAAAAGGTGAGAAGATGAAATATGAGAGTAAGCTAGCTAGTAATGTAGGAGAAGATTAATCAAATAAAACTTTTAGATATCTAAAAGGTAAGAGAGAGCAAGAATGGACATTGAATCACTGAAAAATGAGGTTGGAGAAGTAATAAGACAGAACAGAGAAAGGGCGGAGGAACTCAGTAAGTATTTTGCATCAGTTTTCACAGTTGAAGATGCCAGCAGCAAACCAGAACTTCAAGAGAGTCGGGTGAGAGCGGAGGTGAGTGTGGTGGCCCTCACTAAAAAGAAGGTGCTTAGGAAGCTGCAAAGTCTGAAGTTAGATAAATCACCTGTACAGGATGGACATCACCCCAGAGTTCTGAAGGACATAGCTGCGAAGATTGTACAGGCATTGGTGGTGATCTTTTTAGAAATCACTGGAGTCAGGCAGATTCACGGAGGACTGGAAAATGGCTAATGTAACATCCCTGTTTTAGAAGGAAGAGAGGCAGAAAACAAGAAACTATACGCCAATTAGGCTGACCTCATTCATTAGTAAGATTTTAGGGTCCATAATTAAGGACGAGATTGTGGAGTAGTTGGAAGTGCGCGGCAAAATACAGTGGAGTCAGCATGGCTTCATCAAGGCGAGATCGAGCCTGACAAATCTGTTAGAATTCTTTGAGAAAGTACCAAGCAAGTTAGACAAAGGACAGCCAATGAACGTGACCTATTTGAATTTTATAAAGCCTTTGATAAGGTGCTCCACAGAAAGTTCCTGAATAGGATAAGAGCCCATTGTGTTAGGGACAAGGTACTAGCATGGATAGAGGATTGGCTGACTGGCAGAGGCAGAGAGTAAGAGGTCTTTTATCAGGATAGCAGATGGTGACTAGTGGAGTTGTGCAGGGGTCAGTGTTGGGACCACAGCTACTCACGTTATACATTAACCATCTGGACAAAGGAACTGAGGGCATTGTTGCAGATTATAGAAAGATACATGGAGGGACAGATCATGTTGAGGAGGCGGGGAGGCTGTGGAAGGACTTTGACATGCCAGGTGAGTGGGCAAAGAAGTGGCAGATAGAATACAATGTGGGAAAGTGTGAGGTTATACATTTTGTAAGGAAGAATAGAGGCATAGACCATTTACTAAGTGGGGAAAGTCTTTGGAAATCTGAAGCACAAAGGGACTTGGGAGTTCTAGTTCAGGATTCCCTTAAGGTTAACATGCAGGTTCAATTGGCAGTTAGGAAGGCAAATGCAATGTTGGAATTAATTTCAAGAGGGCTAGAAAACAAAAGCAGAAATGTACTGCTGAGACTATATAAGGCTCTGGTCAGATAGCATTTGGAATATTGTGAGCAGTTTTGGGCCTTGTATCTAAGGAAAGATGAGCTGGTTTTGGATAGTGTTCAGAGGAAGTTTACAAGAATGATCCCAGGGATGAGGGTTTGTCATATGATGAGTGGTTGAGGACTCTGGTCTGTACTCAATGGAGTTCAGAAGGATGGGGGGATTTGATTGAAACACATAGGATACTGAGAAGTCTGGATGGACTGGATGCTGAGAATATCTTTCCGCTAATGGGAGAGATTAGGACCCAAGATCACAGCTTCAGCATGAAGGGACGATTCTTTAGAACTGGGATGAGGAGGGATTTCTTCAGACAGAGGATGGTGACTCTGTGGAGCTTATTACCACAGAGGCCTGTGGAGACCAAGTCATTTGGTGTATCTAAGACAGAAATAGATAGATTCTTGATTAGTAAGGGGATCAAGGGTTATTGGGAGAAGGCAGGAGAATGGAGTTGAGAAATATATCAGTCATGATCAAATGACAGAGATGATTTGATGGGCTGAATGGCCTAATTCTGCTCCTATATCTTATGGTCATTGGAATTCAAAAGAATGAAAGGTAATCTCATAGAAAAATGCAAGATTTTTAGCAGGATACACAATGAAAGGAATATTTCCCTTGCCTGAGAATCTGGAACATGAGGATACAGTCTCAGACTAAGCTAAAGAGAAAATTATTCACTCAGAGAGCTGTGAATCTTTGGAATTCTCTACCCAGAAAGTTGTGAATGTTTTATTATTGAATACTTTAAGGGCTAAACCACACAGATATCTTTTCTAAGGGAAATTTATTTTCTAAGCGTGGAGTTAAGTCAGAAGATAAGCCACAATCATATTTAATGGCAAGCTGGACAGACCATGTGTTCATTCCTGCTTCAATTCTGGTGGTCAACTCTGATGCTCACCACATTTTCCTTCCTAACTAATGAATTGATCAGTGTAAAAATACTCACTGCTCATCCATGCATTAAATTTGCATCATTTAACACCCATGTTAATCAGGGTCAAAAGTCACATGACACCAGGTTATAATCCAATAGGTTTAGTTGAAATCACAAACTTTCAGAATGCTGCCCCTTTGTCAGCTCCTGACGAAGGGGCAGCGCTCCAAACATTTATGATTTCAAATAAACCTGTTGGACTATAACCTAGTGTCGTGTGATATCTGACCTTGTCCACCCCACTCTAACACCAGCACCTCCACATCATGTTAATCATGGTAAACTACTGATGCTAAAGCAGCCAGAATCATGACATTGTTAGGAAAGGATTGATTTTAGTTTCCCTCTGCATTATACTTCTTAAATTATGTGTTAATAACGATCACTTCATTGATTTTGTGTACATTTTACAGTATTAAAAGTTTGTAATTAATTTTCTACTCACTAGTAACTGCAGTTTTCAATTGGAGCTACAAAACATGAATGGTGATTTATGTTGATAAGATAGTAATGAAAGATTTCACTGAAGAGCTACATAACTAAAAATAAAGTACTGAGAAAAGCTTATGCAAATGTGAACCTTCTGAAGAGTTATTTTCTTGTAGATTAAAGACAAACTTACATGGTAACTTTGGTGTTTCTACACTCCATTTGATAACTGACTCCAAACGTATCCAGTTTCTGACTTGGTTCTAAGCGGAGACCATTTCCCATGCACTATAATGTTGTGTAAACAGACACTAAACATCAGTTGAAAGTGGACTTGCTCACCCAAGCTCAATTGCTAAAATTAATGCAAAAATAAGACCATGGTCCGCTGAGTGTAGTTTGCAGTTAAAAGAGCCTTGCTATATAACACATTTGAGCTGAGTCTGATCTGCATAGAGATGTAGTAACAGTTCTCTTTTTATTGACTTCACTACATGCACAGGTTAAATTGTCTCCACTGCATTTTTTAGGTGAACAATGGGAACACCTTTCCTTTTCCTTAACGTAGAAATGTTACATGATCGTATAATTTTAAAATACTTGGGGTGGACCCAGAGAGTTGTTATAAAATAGGCACATTTAAAATGCTCAGACCCCAGCAACTCAGATGAGAATGAGATAAAAACCGAAAGAGCTGTAAATCAGAAACAAAAACACAAATTGCTAGAAAATCTCAGCAGGGGTGGCAGCACCTGTGGAAGGGTCATTCGACCCGAAACTTTAATTCTGATTTCTGTCCACAGATGCTGCCAGATCTGCTGAGCTTTTCCAGCAATTTCTCTTTTTGAGAATGAGGCAGCGACTTTGTCTGTAATGCCGTCAAAGATCATATTGTGATCTAACACTCAGTTGTATTATAATTTCTGGTGTAGGCATAAGTAACACTACAAAAACACATTGAGAATAATTCCATCCATCATGATTCAGAAAATACATGGTGAATTTCAAAGCAACTTTCATTAAAAAATATAATTTTTCAAATGTCTAAAGCATGTCGTGCATTGAAGATGTCCATGATAGCACAGTTTTAGTGGATGCCTAGTGTGGTACTGTCTTAAAAATGTACCATTAAGTTGATTTTCTCTTAAAGGAATTGGTGCAGATAGTGGTTACAAAAAAAGATGGAGTAATGAATTCGATACAAAATGGCTGTGAGAGATACAGCAATACTACTTAGTCAAACTTCCAGTGAATGTTTGCTTTATAAAAATCTTTATGCAAGGGGCTACTGAGAAGTGATAAGAGTACATGCTGTACGTCCATTTCTGACTGTTATGTTCTTTGTGTAGGTGATTGGAAATATCAAAGCAGCAAGATGCTGTTGAAACTTCATATGCACAACCCAGCTCAGCTCAGTATTGATGCCTTATTCATTCCTCACCCTGTGAAATGTATACCAATGACATATTTACTGACCAGTATGTGAGGGGTTTTGTTCCACAGTTCTGTATGAAACAGAGTTGAAACACTGGTCATGTCACATCACTTAATAAAAACATGATGCTTTGTGTTTTTTTTACTGTCATCAGTTCAGGTTACCAGAACTAAAGTGCAATGTTATTGCATATTTAGTGGATTGTAGATGACACTGACGTGAACACACAAACAAATTAGGAGGTCGTGTTACTAATAACATGTTTAGGAAGTGCATAGTCCAATGTTGTATAATAATACAAAATGCATTACATTCAAAACATTTTGTTTTTTTGCCTAAATTTCAATTTATGCATGGATTTCAAATGATATATATGTTGACGGTTGAAGGCAATGTTAGAATTGTCTAAACCAAGCTTGCCTATAGTTTCTTGCATCTTTTTCGTTATTTACAGGAAATTGATAGGATGGCTTCAGGTAATATCTCCTGGTTTATCTTGTTGGGGTTTCTTCTTGATTTGGGATTTAAATCTTTTTAACAGAATCTTCCACAAGTTTCTCTTCAATTGATCTTGCCAAGTTTTGACTGTATCTGTTACGTTTCAATTTTTATTCCTATGCAAGTCATACCAAACTATTGCTTGACTATTTGTTTTTCCTCAATGATTTCTGGTCAACTTGTTGATATTACAGCATTCGACAATGTAGAAGTGTGGACCCATCAAAATCTTGAACATTGCTAGAAATTATTCCTAAACTGCCCATTGTTGTGTTTATAGGCTCCTATTTTATTCAAAAAGTTGCTTGGTGAACAACTTTAAACCCAATCTAAAGCTTGCAGTGGAATCCTTGTCCTTTTCTTCTCAGAGTTGTACATAACTCCTTCTCTTTTTAATTTCAGCTACCACACAATAGCCTAAAAAAATAAGGTAGTTGTTGTTAATCAACCTATTTAGACATGTTATGGCACACCTTTGAGGCAGGTGGGACTTCAACCCAGGCCCTCCAGCCCAGGGTTAGGTGCACTACCAGTGTGCCACAAGATCCCTAAGGCAGGGGACTTGAACCCACAACCAACTATTTCAGACATGAGAAGTACAATCAGTGAGGTAACCTAATGCTTTCTCTTGTAACTCTTCACGTTTCTTTGACTCTGCGCGGTTTATTTTGTTGTCTTTCTCCACTTTATTTCCCCCAAAAAGATATGTTCAGTTTAGTTAGAACTGTTCTTTTCTTCCCCCTCCACACTAGGTTTGTCACTGTGTTCCGTTGCCTTGGCTCTGATGTGGGTTTCCATGTTGTACCCCAGAGATCTGGAAGCATACCCTTTGCTGCCTCTGTCTGAACTTTTCGCCAAGGCTGTGCACAGGGCACAGCACCTGCATCTCGTCGCTGCAGAAACCTGCAAGGATTTTGTACGTAGTGATCCCTAAATGATAGTTACTCTGAAGCATCATTAGCCACAGCAATTAGCTTGTTATAGAACTCAAGCATTGACTTGCATCTCATTTGCCTCTTCTACAGGAACGAAAATATATCCCGGAAGAGCAGCGCCATTCTCACAAGAGTTCACCCTCTGCTTTCTGCCAGTCTGAAACCATCCCAGCACCTACCGGCAAGGAGGATGCCCAGCAACGATCGGTAATGTAAACACACACATACACACATCATCCAACCCTTTAAACACTACACCTTGCTCAAAGCTTCTGTCACTAGAACAAAAATAAACAGTAATTGTTCCCAATACAATACATGTCACCTAACTAAATATATCTATTCGAAGCAAAAACAGAAATTGCTGCAGAAACTTGGCAGGTTTGGAGGTATCTGTAGAGAGAAAACTGGATCAACATTTTGAGTCTAGTGACCCTTCCTCAGGTTCTAATTGTAGCTAGGAAAAGGTTACACTATATGCTGAAAATAGGATGTGGTTGGAGATGGAGGTGGGGGGTGGTGCAGGTGGAAGGAGTAAATAATATCCGGAGATTGAGATGAGAGAGAGAGAGAGAGACAGCAGCAATTGGGCAGGCAAAGGGATGGATAATGGTGAGCTGGGAGAAAGAGAAGCTGCTAATAGGGACCATTAGTGGGTGAAAACGGGTTGGCTGTAGTGAAAGGAGCCCATGTGATGACAAGACCAAGTGTGTGGGATGGGGGAAAGATATGGAAACAGGTATTCAGGCCCTAAAATTATTGAACTGGATACTGAGTCTTGAAAGCTGCAGGTCTCCCGAGTGGAAAATGAGGTACTGTTTTTCTAGATTGCACTAAGCCTTGCCGGAATATGCAGCAGGCCCAAGGCACAGATGTTGACAAGGGAATATAGTGGTGTATTAAAGTGGCAGGCAATTTGGAGTCATATTTGTAGACAGAATGCAAGAGTTCTGCAAAGCGGTTGCCTAGTTTGTGTTTCATTCCCTCAATGTAGAGGAGATCACATAAGAGAAGAGAATACAGTAGACTAGATTGAATGAAGTGCAGGTAAATCGCTGCTTCATCTGGAAGATATGTTTGGGCCCTTGGATAGTGAAGAGGGAGGAAGTGAACAGTTACAGCTTCTGTGATTGCATGGGAAGGTGCCATGGGGGTATGGGGTGATGTTGAGCGTGGAGGAGGAGTGGAGCAGAGTGTCTTGGAGGGTAAAGTTCCTGTGGAATGCTGAAAAGGGAGAGGAGGGGAATATCTTTCTGGTGCAGAATGGCAGCTTATGATCCTTTGCAAGTGGATGCTGGAGGGATAGAAAGTGAGGACCAAGAGGACACTATCAGTATTATGGGAGCAAAGAGAAGGGGTGAAAATAGATGTGTGGGAAATGGATCAGATACAGCTGATGGCCTTGTCAACCACCTTGTGGTGAATCCCTGTTTGAGGAAAAAAATGAACCTTTCTGAAGCCCAGCATTATCAGGAAGACAGCATCATCAGAATAGATGCAATGGATTCAGAGAAACTGGGAGAGCAGAATGGAGCCTTTATAGGGAACGGGTGTGAGGATGCATAGTTTAGGTAACTGTGGGAGTTGGTGCATTTGTAATTGATATTGGTGGCTAGGCTATCCCCAGAAATGGAAATAGAGTTATTGAAGAAGGGAAGGGAGGAGTCAGAGATGGACCCGGTGAAGTTGAGAGTGGGGTGGAAATTGGAAGCAAAATTGATAAACTTTTCCAATTCCAGACAAGACAGGGAAGCAGCACTGATGATGTCATGAATATACTAGAGGAAGAGTTGTTGGGAGGGACTCAAATAGGATTGGATCAAGGAATATGCCATGTGCCCCACAAAGAGGCGTAAATTTCATTTTCTGTTTTTGTTTCAGATAGATATCTGCAGTCTTTTGTTTTTTGTTAATTCCTAATCAAAGGTTTGTCTTTTCTGGTTAAATTGACTTGTTTTGGGGATAGTACTCTCCGTCAATAAACTCAAGCCGGTTGCTGAACAAAGAAACGTTTGCAACCCTGACTTCAATAATATTTATGATCCCACAGAAAGTGGTGACTCTGCACAGTTAAAGCCACTACTTAACTGACCCACACACATAGTCAAAACCAAATGGTACCAAAGATTATTTAGATTTTCCACTGAAAGCTTGTATGTTCATATTCTACCAAACTTCAAAGTTAGAAACAAAGCAGTATCGAAGTGATTGGAACAAAAACTCTTGTTCCCATTCTCTCACAGGATAAGGAGCTGTTACTGTATTCGCTGCTTCTCATTCGGTCCTGGTTCGATTCCGTTCAGAATAGTAGGGCTTTCAGAACCTCAGACAGGGTCTATGACAAATTGCAGGACCTGGAAGAAGGTATCTATGCTCTGTTGAAGGTAGGTGCATACAATACGACTGTCGCTCCTACAGTAATAATTTGTACAATAAATATAAGATGTTTGCCAACAAGGGAAAAGTTAACATAGAAAATGAAATGTTGATGCTTTCAGTTCACACCTTGTTTATGCATTCATTTTTATTACACTCATTCACTGTAAGTTTAACAATACCAGTTTTTAAATTGCAAGAAAGCACCATTTTTTTTGCATATGATTGATTGGGTGAAAGAGATAACAACTCGCCAGTAATAGGGGTGTGGTAAAGGATATTTAAATTACTCCAATAGTGATGCCCATATAATTGTAGAAGCACTAGATAGTATGTACCACTCTAATCTACTGAAGTACTTTTTATTCAGGATGTAACTACATTAATTGTCCAGGCTGGTCAAATATGAATACTTCACGCAAATATCTGATAAACCTCCACATGAAGGATGTTATTAAACTGAAAATTGTGTTAAAAGGATTTACCTGTGGCTCAGTGGTTAGCATTGCTGCATCAAAAGCACCAGGGATCTGAGTTCGCTTCCAGCCTTGGGCAACTGCCTGCGTCGAGTTTGCATGCTCACCCCATGTCTATGTGGGTTTCCTCTGGGTGCTCTGGTTTTCTCCTGCAGTCCAAAGATGTGCAGGTTAGGTGGATTGGTCATGATAAGTGGGGGTGTGTGTGGGGTTTCAGAGATTGGGTAGGCTGCTCTTTGGAGAGTCAGTGCAGATTCAATGGGCCAAATGGTCTCTTTCTGCACTGTAGGGATTCTATAAAACTGGAAGGTTTGAGTTTTTAGGATAGTCTGGGACTTTTTTCCCTGGAGCTTAGGAGGCTGAGACCGTATGGAGATTTCTAAAATCATAGCCAAGGTCTTCTCCCCAGGGTAGGGATCCAAAACTAGAGAGCATAGGTTAATGGTGAGAGGGAAAAGATTTAAAAGAGACCCGAGGGGCAACTTTTTCACGCAGAGGATAGTGCATATATGGATTGAACAGCCAGAGGAAGCGATAGAGGCGGGTACAATTACAACATTTAAAAGACATTTATACAGGTACATGGACAGGGAAGGATTGCCAAGATATGGACCAAATGCAGGCAAATAGGACTGGTTCAGTTTAGGAAGCCTGGTTGGCATGGATGAGTTGGGTCGAAGAGTCTGTTTCCATTCTGTATGACTCTATGTAAGATTTATATAGAAATGTTAAAGCTCTTGAAATAATCAATAATAACTCCTTAGACTAAAACTGATCTAATAACAGAAAAGTTAATTAAAATAATTAATAGGATTCCAAAGCGTTATGGTTCAATTACTGGATGGGATAAGTAATTCCCAGTGGAATTTAATGCTTCAGAAGTTATCAGTAAGAATTACTTGCTTTGGGCCATCACCAAGTTGGCTGACTAGGTGACTGGTGCATTCAATATTGTGACAATAAAATTAATGTATGATTGATTGCTTTACAAATGTGATGTTCAAACACAATGCAATGAATTTCATTCACAAGCAAAGCAGCTTTTAGATTCTGATTACAAAACAGACTGAAATTTGTCTAAATAGATTACGAGGGTATGAAACAGGATAAGTGCAGCATTCAAATATAAAATATTTCAAATAATATAACAAAAGCTATAGAAAATTGATTAGAAAGCATGTAATTTAAGGGTGAAATAAAGAAAATGAAGAGAAAAAAGCAGGAAAAAAAACAGGTTTAGGATATTTACATGCTAGATTAAATGAATTGGACGGAATCCATCAGTGTAACTATACAAGGAATAAACTTAACAAAATAATTACTTTTTCCCCTCCGATTTTATGTTTTTAGACAAACCTGGTCTAGTTCTAGAGCTAGTTTTCAAAGCTACTCATGAATTTATTTGCTTTAGCAAGCCACATTCATTATTGCGATACCTCTTTACTTGTATAACAATAAAGGTAGACTAGAAGATATTACATGTAATACTGCATATTGCATGTTCAGGTAGCTTCATAAATCCATAATCACAAAATTTAAGCTTTTATCTGAATCGCAAGGGTTCATAATATTCTTTACTAACTTTCCATGTGCTGCTCTAATACATGAAAAGAATTCATGTAATCTCTTTGGTCCGTACTTAAGATGTTTCCAAGAAGTGTACAGCATGGCTAAAAAATGCACATTTTCATCAATGAATCAAATGATTTTACTTGAATAATATGGCACAGGATGTACTGGAATAATATTGTTCCAATATGATGAAAACAGTAAGATTTTGTTTTACTATGTTACATTGCCAGGCCCACACATAATCTTATTTATCTGTTCTGAAAAATGCTCTTTTTGTAAAACTGCTTTAACACCAAACTCTTCTATCATTTCCCAGATTCTAGAAGATGGAGGCTCTTCACAAGGTTTTGACTGGCTGACATTTTTCTATGACAGGTTCGATGGAAACTTAAGTGAGGAAGCTTTGATGAAAAACTATGGTCTCCTGGCTTGTTTTAAGAAGGATATGCACAAAGTTGAAACCTACCTGAAAGTTATGAATTGCAAACGTTTTGCAGAGAGTAACTGTACTGTGTAGTGTAAGGTTATAGACAAAATGAGTGAGGAAAACTCGATAAAGACACTCAAAATGTTACACAGAATCTGTCTTAAAGTTGATTATTTTCAAAGAAGTTATGTCTATATAGTATATATGTTACATTAATAGGGGATCTCTGATATGTAGTTGTAGAAATTGTAGAAATAGTTTCTGTAATTATAATTGATATCCAAAATTCATTGGTAAATCTCAGCAAATATTTATAATCTTGCATTTTGCAATAAATTACTGCATTGAATTGCCAACAAGCCTTTAGTTTTATTTTAAACTACCTTTTTGAGATATTTTCAATCACCTATGTGATCATTCTAATGAATGGAGTACTTTCCATTTTTACCACCTTCCAGCACATGCAGGGCAGTTAAAGCAAATGCAGATACAAACTAAGACATCTACAACAATTAACACCTAATGTTAGAAAAGCATCAAGATATAGTTTGCCTTTTTAAAAGTTCTTATTTTCACCACTAGAAACAATACCATTTTGTATTAATAATTTTAGCAATCTTTTCGAAATTGTACTCCTTATGTAGCAGCACATTTTAAAAACCTGCGCTTGTTGTGTCTTCAAAGACAAGATAGTTTCTTTCAAATCTAATTAATTAAATTCTCTGAACAAATTCTAACTCTATCAATTTGCTAACTAACTTAATGAGGACTGAAATTTCAAAGCGACATTGTGAAACATCTTGAAAGCTGGAAAACAAGTCATTGAAAGCTAATGCTTTAACAGGAGAAACTGAATTGGAGCATTAGTGCCAGCATAGACTGGTTGGACTGATTGCTCTGGTTGTGCATTGCATATCCAATATAAATTCTCAGATCAGTGTTCTGAACGCAGTGAACGTTTTATGGTCAGTAGATGTGAAGCTGGAAAAACACAGCAGGTCAGACAGCATCCGAACAGCAGGAAAGTTTCGGGTCAAAACCCTTGTCAGGACTGGACAGGGGGAGGGGAGACCAGAAGTAAACAGTGGGAGGGTGTGGGTTGGGGGATGGGTAGGTGGGATTAGTCATTGGGATAGGTGGTTCGGAAGAAGATGGGTTAGGCCAGGTCAGGGAGGCAAGGATGAAGGGAGCACTGGACATGGGATAAGGCTGGGGTTGGAGGAATGTTGAACCTGGTGAAGTCAACATTGAGGCCATTGGGCTGTAAGCTCCCAAGGTGAAATATTGGGTGTTGTTCCCATAATTTACGTTTGGCCTCACTCCAGACACAGAACATTTTATGGTACTTTTTGTTTTTTTTTCCTGTCATTTCACATTGCAGCATTATAATATCATGTCACCCTTTTGGTGTCCCAGCTTGTTAATGGGCACAATATAAAGCAGCAATAAATCCAAACTTGAAGAGGCAGACAACATGCAAATCAAAATCAATGTTGAAAGCACTAAATATTTATAAAACTGACCAAGCTACTAATGAAGGAGAATGGGTAATGAACCAAAAGAAGCACACACATTTCATGTTCAAATAACTTATTAATTCATGGGATTTGGATGTTCATTGTTCTGTTTTACCCTGTTTGCTGTCCAGAAGTTCATAGTGAGCTATCCTCTTTAATGCAGCTCAGTGGCCTGTTAGGCCATTTCAGAGGGCAGTTTATGGTCAACAACATTGTTCTGAAAAAGGGTCACTGGTCCCAAAACCTTAATTCTGCTTCTCTCCTCAGATGCTGCCAGGCCTGCTGAGTTTTTGCTGTAATTTCAGTGTTTTGTTTCTAACATTGCCCTTAATCTGGACTCAGATAAAGTCCAAACTGGACATAGATGGCAGATTTCCTCCAGTTTGAGAACTAGATGTGTTTCAAGGACAATCTGATAATGTCATATAATTGTGATGTAAAGTTGTTGAAAGCGCTGGTAATTTAATTGCTTTGGAGCTGAGCGTTCAGCTAGTTTATGGTCGCACCAACCCTGCTTTCGGGTTGTAGATGAATGAATGAATGAATGAAAGAAATGTCACTCCAGTAGCTCGAGGCTGACCAGGGGGCGGAGAAACGGGAGGGGGCGTGGCTTATCCCAAAGACCAATCAGGAGCCAGCGGTCACCATGGAGACGGGCCTGAGTGACAGGCCACCTTATTTGGTCGAGGCGGGGATAATGGCTGCTGTCACCGGGAGTCTGGCGCGGGCAGAAATTATAGACTTTAAAATCCCGACTCGAAATGATAAAACTCTTTTTGTCTGTAATATTCTTCCCAGAGAATCCGAGGCTGAAATTTATGTGAGTGCCGGGGTAGGACAGACAGCGTGAGGAGGAGGAGATGGTGTAGAGGGAATGGGTGGGAAGATGTATTGGGGGGGGTGGGGGAATGTTGGTGGGAACGTCGGGGGGGGGGGGGGG
>NC_063361.1:9747030-9807505 GCF_021869965.1 Rhincodon typus | reverse complement strand
GTTGGGGGGAATGTCGGGGGGGGTGGGGAAGTGTTGGAAGGTGAGGCAGAATGGGGTGGGGGATGGGGTGAAAATGGGGAAGGAAGCAGTGGATGGGGGAGGTGGGGAAGTGGCGGAAAGAGGGGATGGAAAATGGGAAGGAAATGATGGAGAGGTTGGGGTAGGAGGAGAGGTGGAGGTGTTTGGGGGGTGATGGGGGAAGGACCTGGGTAACAGAGAGTCTGAATGGGACGACGGGGGGGAGGGGGGGAATAGGGAAACGGGAGGGAAGGTGGTGATGAGATGGGGACTGGAGTGAGCATGGGCTAGATGGTGAAGGAAGGTGTAAAGGGAAGGGAGGCTGGGATTGAGGAGAGTTTGACGAGATGGGGAGAGAGGGGAAGGAAAGAGATATCTGGAAGTTGTAGAAGAGTGGGTGTTAGGGGAGGGGTGAAGTGTGACTACTGAGGGACCAGGTTGGTATTGAGTAACCAGCCCTGTCTACTGTGGGGCCAAGGGGAAATATAGTCTTGTAGTGAAGTATATCCACCCCCTAAGGGAGTGGAAAATCAGTGGCCGTCTCATAATTATAGTAGCCTTTGGCCTTTCCTGTGTCCACAGGACTGCATTTTCAAAGCATTTTCTGATTTTGGACTCCTCTACTCTGTGCGGGTTTGCAGGAATGCTGCTGTAGTTGAACCAGGGTATTATGCCATTGTCAAATTTTATTCAGCATTTGATGCTGCCAAAGCCCAAAATTATACAAATGAGAAGTGTTTATTCCAGACAATTCCTTTGAAGGTAAGAGCTAATTTGAAATGGTGTAGATTTTATAAGGATAATATCGTTGTTAACTTTAAACATGGATCTCTGAATGCAACCAAAGTTTATTTTAGTCTTCAAAATAAAGCAGAAGTCTTCCCTCATCACATTGATTTTGCAATATTTCCACTTCAACTAATTCTGATTCCACTAATTGTAACTTTTATTTCACTAAACAACTTTTAAAAATAATTCGAAGCATTTTGCATGGTCTATAAATCAAGTTTCAATGGCAGGTCTCAAGTTAATGTGGAATTGAAGGCAAGGCATTCTTATTTATGCATATAGAGCCATAGAACTGTACAGCATGGAAACAGACCCTTCAATCCAAATCATCCATGCTGACCAGATATCATAAATTAATCTAGTCCCATTTGTCAGTGTTTGGCCCATATCTCTATCAACCCATCCTATTCATATATCTATCCAGATGCCTTTTAAATGTTATAATTGTACCAGCCTCCACCACTTCTTCTGGCAGTTCATTCTATTCACGCACCATCCTCTGCATGAAAAAGTTGCCTCTTAAATCCCTTTTTAAAATCTTTCCCCTCTCACCTTAAACTTATGCCCTCCAGTTTTGGAGTCCCCCCACCTGAGGGAAAAGACCATGGCTATTCACCTTACCCATGCTCCTCATAATTTTTTAAACCTCTATAAGGTCATCTCTCCACCTCTGATGTTCCATGGAAAATTGCCCCAGCCTATTCAGCCTCTCCTTATAACTCAAACTATCCAACCCTGGCAATATCCTTGTAAATCTTTGCTGAACCCTTTCAAGTTTCACAACATCCTTCCTATAGTAGGTCAACCAGAATTGTGCGCGGTATTCCAATAGTGGTCTAACCAATGTCCTATACAGCTGCAACATGACCTCCCAACTCCTATATTCAATGCACTTACCAATAAAGGCAAGTGTATCAAACACCTTTTTCACTACTCTGTCTGCCTGCAACTCTCAAGGAACTATGAACCTGCACTCCAAGGTCTCTTTGTTCAGCAACACTCCCCAGGACTTTACTATTAAGTGTATAAGTCCTGCCCTGATTTGCCTTTCCAAAATGCAGCACCTCACATTTATCTAAATTAAACTGTATCTGCCACTCCTTGGCCCATTGGTCCATTTGATCAAGGCCCCGTTGTACTCTGAGGTACCCTTCTTTGCTGTCTGCTATACCTTCAATTTTGGTGGTCATTTGAAAACATACTAACCGTACCTTCTACGTTCACATCCAAATCATTTATATAAATCACGAAAAGCAGTGGGCCCAGCACTGATCCTTGTGGCACACCCCTGGTCACAGGCGTCCGTTCTTAAAATCAACCTCCACCACCACCCTCTGTCTTCTACCTTCGAACTAGTTCTCCCTGTATTCCATGTGATCTAACCTTGCCAACTAGTCTACTGTGAGGAACCTTGTTGAATGCCTTACTGAAGTCTATATAGAAACATGTCCACCGCTCTGCCCTCATCAATCTTCTTTGTTACTTCAAAAAACTCAAGCAAGTTAGTGAGACATGATTTCCCATGTACAAAGCCATGTTGATTATCCCTAATCAGTTCTTGCCTTTCCAAATACATGTAAATCCTGTTCCTTAGGATTCCTTCCAACAACTTGCTCACCACTGTCAGGCTCACCAGTCTATAGTTCCCTGGCTTTTCCTTTCCAATTTTCTTAAATAGTGGGATCATATTAGCCAACTTCCAGTCTTTTGGACCTCACCTGTGGCTATTGATGATACAAATATCTTGGCAAGGGGCCTGGCAATCGCTTCCCACACAGTTCTAGGGTACATCTGATCAGGTCCCAGGGATTTATCCACCTTTATACGTTTTAAGACATCCAGCACCACATGGACATTTTTCAAGATGTCGCTCTTTATTTCCCCATGTTCCCTATCTTCCATATCCTTCTCCACAGTAAACACTGATGCAAAATACTCATTTAGTATCTCCCTCATCTTAAATAAATTAACCAAAAATGCATGCAGTTCAGTCCGTGTCCAAATGCAGCAAGACCTGGACAATATCCAGGCTTAGACTAAACAGTGGTAAGTAATATTGATGCCACACAAATGCCAGTCAACGATCATCTCCAACAACACAGAATTTAACCATTGTCCATTGACATACATACATATCACTGAACACCAGACTAAAAATGTTCTTTAACAAAATAACACAAGTTTATCGCACAAAATAGTAAAAAACTCATGACAGTTCAGAAAAATATTTACATAAATGGCAAACCAAATTTTAAACCTGTTTCCCAGCAACATCCTTTATAGAATCTCAAACTCAGTAAAATGTCACTCCTGTCTTAACTCCTTTTAATTTGTTACTTGACGTCTCTTGGCAGGTTTTATGGCTGAGAGACCTTTTTTTTCAGTTCTGATAATAGGAGGACTTCTACACAAACTCTTTCAGCTTGATGACTTCACAAACTAACGTTTGCTAGGCTAAAACTGCTTTTCTGAACTGGAACTATTTTGAATTAAACTAAAATCACTTGTGGTCCCTGGTCTGTTTTGTCTGTCATAAAAGTTGAACTTTGTAGTCACTTGACCAGTTAACACCATAGGTATCCTGCTGGGCACTTAACTGACAAAACATGCTTTTGTGGAAGTGATGTAGTTGCTTCACTTTCAAATGACATTTTTTTGAAAATAAAGTTTCACAGGATTGTACATATGTTTTGCCTCTATTTTAAAATCCAAATTCCCAAAATCTTATCTCACATCGTAGTTTTACACGTTGCATTTTAAAGTTTCTATATTTCTGTATTTTAATGACATCTTTGGTAACCCTGTATATCTGTAATTCATTAATATATTAAAAGTCCTTTTGCACAAACTCCACTTTTTCCACTATAACTTTGTATAATTAACATAACATAATTAATCCCTTCACACCAGTGCAGTCATTACCATGCTATTTGTGGTAGGTGGGTGTCCTTGAGAAGACAAGAACTAGGAGCAGGAGTAGGCAGTTCTGCTGCTTGAGTCTACTCTGCCATTTGATACAATCATGGCTGATCTCATCTTGGCCTCAACTTCACTTTCCCGCCTGCTCTCCATAACCCTTCAACCCATTACTTGTCAAAAATCTGTCCACCACCTCCTCAAATTTATTCAGTGTTGTGTTATCCACCAGCCTTGGCTAACAAATTCCACAGATTCATGACTCTTCAAGAAAAATAACCTCTCCTCATCTCTGTTTTAAATCTGCTACCCCTTATCCTAAAACCAAGACCTCTCATTCTAGATTACCCCACATGTGGAAACATGCTGTCTAAGTCTACTTTGTCAATCCCCTTTAGCATCTTTATACCTCAACATGATCTCCTCTCATTGTTCTAAACTCTGGAGAGTATAGGTCTAAACTGCTCAATCTTTCTTCACAGGACAAACCCATTTTCTGTGGAATTAATCTAGTGACAATCCTTTGAATTGCCTCTTATGCAACTACATCTCCCCTCAAGGGGGCCAAATTTGCATGCAATACTTCAGGTCTGGTGTCACTAATGTCTTGTATAGTTGCAGCAACACTTACCTACTTTTATGCATTATTGCTTTAGCATATTGCATTATTTCATTTGTCTTCCAAATTATCTGCTGCACCTGCATTGCAGTTTTCTGTGATTTGTGAGGATAGTATGACTTTAAGAGGTATATTTTGTCTTAAGAAAGGCTGAGACAGAGGCGACAAGTGGTCTGCTCAAAGCCAACAAAGTACACAACTTGTGAAGCCTTGGGTTTTTTGAAGTAGGAAAAACAGAAGCAACCTGATAATTATAGCTTTCAGCAGTTGCATGGGTCTTGAAGCTGAATGTGAAATCTTATTCCTATCTCTGTTACAGCTAAAAGCTGGGGTTCTCTTTCTGCTGCTAGAATTTCATGTGAGACAATCTGTTTACTGAATTTGCCTTTGCCAAGGGTGTGTTTATGGGATGTTACTATATTGAAACAGTTAATTAGTTGTTAATGTATATGTTATTTTATTAAGTATTTCAATAGATACAGTTAACCCTTTTTTAAATTTTGTCTGTGTTTTAACTGTAGTGTAAAAATAAAGTGTATTTAGCTTAAAGTCAAGTAGTTTGACCAATCAAATTGCATCTGGAATGGAATGCCTTACACTTACCTTTAAAATAAGAAAACATTAAGTCTAGGCTATCTTCTTAATATATTTTGGGAGCTGGGGGTGTGGGTTTGGTCCGGTGCATAACAGATTGGGTATTTCACTATGTATTTCGATAATGACAACATAAGGATAAGGGCAAAATTTAACAGCTTTAAAATTTGGATTCCATTGGATGTGGCTCCATTATTTCTTTTTCCCTTGAACCACCATGTTTGATTTTAACTGCCTTATGACATGCTGCAGGTGATTGACTAAGTTCTTATGTACAATAAGAATTTATAATTACGCTACCCGTAATTTCAGACGTTTTCTCTTTTAGTAACATTGCACATGTAAGCATTACCAGGCCATACCCTATTATTGAAAGCCTGATATTTGCATTAAAACCTGATGTTAACATGTGGCAGTTAGACCTCTTTTAAAAGCTGACTTCGTGGCTGTACTGATTGTAAATGGTGCTGTTCTGCCAAGGCAGGCATGTTGACATCAGACCTATTTCTGCTGCAGTACAAACTAAATAGATGCTCTGAAACTCATACAATTGAGTTAGAAGTCTGGGACTAAGCAAAGATGAAGATTATCATATAATCTGCTGTCACTATTGCCTGGAGACTGCAATGTTGCAAGTAGTTGCAATTGATTAATTGTAACTTAACCCACCATGCATCATGGTATCAGTTTTAAAAAAAAAATCAAACTTTACACCATTTTCCCTTCAAAAACCCTGGCTGACATTGAGGTACCAGGCTTGCATTTTGTCAGAATTTCTTAAGTGTATTGCTTCTTAGTAAGTTATTCAATATGTGTAGATAGCATTTCTAATTTTGTTTCTTTACTTTTTTATATAGGTTCAAATGTGCACAAAGCGATGGTCTATGAAAATTTCCCAAGAGAACCAACTTCCTCTAAATAGCATCAAATGCCAGGAACTGGCCAATTACTACCTTGGTTTTAATGGCTGGTGCAGTCGCATAATTGCAGTAAGTAGAAAATAGACATTCAAAACAATCTTACTATCTCTGAATAAAATATAATGGCCTTCCTTGTATTTAAAGTATTTATTGAAACGAACTTGAGCAGCCCATTTTTATGCTGTAGTGTAAACTTCCACTACTTTTTAAATAACGTTGTTCACTGTAGCTGCTTGCCCTTCACCTACACTTACATGGTTATTGTCAGCCACACAGAGTGTAATATTGAATATGTCTTGTTCTTGAATTGGAGCCTTTGATTTACTGATTTGTTGTCACTTGCTGTCTCTCTCTCTCTATCTTAAAACCTTTCACCTTCCCCTCACATTCACAAAAAATAAACTACCTTTTGAATTCCTCACACTTCAACTCCATTCAGCCTTTCCCATGGCTTGAGACAGCATTGAAATCTTATGGTGATCTTCATAACTCTTCACCATTTGTTTGTCCAGGGTCAAATACAGGTTATTTGTGCTTCCCTTTATTAAAAACATGTTCACTGACCTTCAAGTGTGGAGATCATAAACTCAAACATACGTGGTAAATATTACAAACATGATTTATACTCAACTGTTGTCTTATTTACAAGGCATTATTCTGTCCAATGTAAAATTGTCCTGCAGAAAGCATTAACTTAAATTTTATTTTCCATAGCTGGTTGTCTCCTTGCGTCATCTGCCATACGTTCCCTCCATTGTCAATTTATACAACTCTATGAAGCACTTGTGTGTCTTTTTTACCCAAAACTGGGGACACTTCCAGCTGCAGAGATAGTAGGAACTGCAGATGCTGGAGAATCTGAGATAACAAGGTGTAGAGCTGGATGAACACAGCAGGCCAAGCAGCATCAGAGAAGCAGGAAGGCTGACGTTTCGGGCCTAGACCCTTCTTCAGAAAATCTAGTGCAAGAGTGTGTTAAGAAATTAAGCTCAAGGATGTACAGTTTGCAAATTTCTGACACTGGGCTCAGTGTAGAGATAGCTGGGAGAGATTTCTGTGATCTTTGCCCAAACCAAACTGGAGAAAATATTAAGTTATTCATGTCTAATTCTTGAACAAGCAGGTGAATAGTTGCAACACCCACAGAGTTATGGAAGGAAATAAAGGGGTAAAATTAAACATCAATATACACTTGGAAACTGATCTCATTTGTTTCTGAAGAAGCGCCTGAAACGTCAGCCTTCCTGCTCCTCTGATGCTGCTTGGCCTGCTGTGTTCATCCAGCTCTACACCTTGTTATCACACTTCCAGCTACTCCATCTTTACAAACACTTTTTTTTTAGTTTACAGTTTCAGGTCCATCTTCTGTCTGCCCTCTGTCTGCGATCATACTTGACACAACCTTCCTGGCATCCTGGACTGCATGTTAACTCCTATTCATGCTTGCTATTTCAATCAGTCTTTTGTCCTGCTGATCAAAGTTCCCAGGATATCCTCCATGACTGATTGTAGGTCACTTTCTTTTCATCTTCGATTATTTCTCCACTGTATTGAATCACATTGAACATGCTTCTTTATTCTAAAAATTCTCCTCCATTGTCCATCTGGTGCATTGCATTTTGGTGCATTACCACTAGAGCCATCGAGTCATAAAGATGTATAGCATGGAAACAAATCCTTCAGTTCAACTCGTGCATGCTAGCCAGATATCCTAAATTAATCTAGTCCCATCTGGGCCAAATGCCAGCAAATCCCCCTCAACCCTTCCTAATTCATGCAGGCATGCAGATGCCTTTTAAATGTAATTATACCAGTCTCCACCACTTCCTCTGGCAGCTCATTCCATACATGCATCACCCTCTGCATGAAAAAGTTTCCTCTTACGTCCCTTTAAATCTTTCCCCTGTCATCTTAAACCTGTGCCCTCTAGTTTTGGACTCCACTACCCTAGGGAAAAGACCTTGGCTATTTCCTCTATCTGTGCACCCCACCCCATGATTTTATAAACTTCTATAAGGTCGCCCCTCAGTCTCCAGTCCAGGGAAAATAGCCCTAGCCTATTCAGCCACTCCCTAAAGCTTAAGCCGTACAACCCTGGCAACATCCTTAAGTTTTTTTTCTGGACCCTTTCAAGTTTCACAACATCATCTTTCCTATAGCAGAGAGAACAGAATTGAATACAGTGTTCCAAAAGTTTTTGGCCTAACTAATGTCCTGTACAGCCTCAACATGACCTCCCAACTCATACACTCAATGCACTGACCAATAAAGGCAAGCGTACCAAACGCTGCCTTCACTATCCTGTCTATCTGCAACTCTATTTTCAAGGAACTATGAACCTGCACTCCAAGGTCTTTGTTCAGCAACACTCCCCAGGACCTTACCATTGAGTGTATAAGTCCTGGCCTGATTTGCCTTTCCAAAATGCAGCACCTCACATTTATCCAAATTAAATTCCATCTGCCACTCACCCAATCGGCTCATCTGATCAAGGTCCTGTACTACTCGGAGGTAATTTTCTTGGCTGTCCACTACATCGCTAATTTTGGTGTCATCTGCGAACTTCTTAACCATACCTCCATAAATGATAAAATGCAGTGGACCTAGCACTAATCCTTGTGGCACACCACTGGTCGCAGGCCTCTAGTCTGAAAAGCATACTACTTTGCATCGAATGGCATTTCATGTCATGCTGGCATGGTCACCTGTAGTTTATCAGTGAAGCTGTGTATTGATGGAACTCTGATTCATTATTTGCATGTCTTTTGTTGATATTTGGACAAATGAGATCAGTTTCCAAGTGTATATTGATGTTTAATTTTACCCCTTTATTTCCTTCCATGACTCTGTGGGTGTTGTAACTGTATTCACCTGCTTGTTCAAGAATTAGACATGAATAACTTATTTTCTCCAGTTTGGTTTGGGCAAAGATCACAGAAATCTTTCCCAGCTATCTCTAAACTGAGCCCAGTGTCAAATTTTCAAACTGTACATTCTTGAGCTTAATTTCTTACCACACTCTTGCACTAGACACTAGAATTACTTTCTTGCTTGAAATGCCTGTTTCTGCATCTATTAATGAAAAATACATCCACACTTTTTTTCTTCTTGAGGCTGAAATTATTTTGCAGTTCTTGCTGTCTTCATTCTTTCTAAATTAGTAACCGTATTAGAAAACTGATTTATTGCCGCACATGAACCTTGCTAGTCACCCAATATCTGGTCTACTCGGCTTCACAGTCTTTTCCATTGCCAATAGTATCAACCTCAAGCTCTGATCTTTCATTTAAATCTCTCTATTTTCACATTCCTCTAGTTATATTTTCATGTGTTCTTTCTACTTCCAATACCAGATTATTTGTCACATCCTTGCACCACTGATCGTTGCTCCTTCAATCACTATGCTTTCCAACCTGTAATTTTCTATTTTGGTACCTTTGCTTCTGTTTCCATCCATGTCTTAGAAGCCTCCTGCCGACACTTTTTCTTTGACTATACTTTCATGCTACATTCCACCCCTATTTTTCTCCTTTATGCCACAGCACAAGGCCTGAGCATAAAGCACTCGGGTATCTTTACACTTTATATGAGGTGCTTTACGTGAATATGAGCTATCATCCTATAAATTAGTTTACCATTCATGCACTTAGCACATGATCAGCAATATGTCACCAGATTAGAAAGAAACTGCCCCATTGATGATGACACAGAATGAGGAACCTCTTATCATGCTGCAGCTGCAAATGTTGGAAATAAACTAGGTTTGAATGAAGGTTTTTTTCTTATAAGAAAGAAAAAGGGACTTTCACATTTTCACCACTCGTGTGAATATTCAGTAACTATTTTCCGTTTACCATCAGTATGCCATAAAAGGTGCAAAGTTGGTCTAAGAAAATGGCCCTAGTTAATTTGTTGTGAGGGGAATTGACTACAAATGTATTGAAGTTAGACTTAAGTCATACAGGCATTGCTGAGATCACATTTGGAGAAATACATACAGTATTGGTCACCTTATTTAAAGAAGGATGTAAATGCAAGGAAGCAGTTCACAGGTCTACCAGGCTAATAATTGGAATGGACGGGTTGTCTTAAGGAAATGTTGGACAGGCTAGGCTTGTGTCAGTTGGAGTATAGAAGATTTAAGAGGCACCTTGATTGAAACATTTGGATCCTTGGGGATTATGACATGTGGAAAGGATGTTTCTTCTTGTAGGAGAATCAAACTAAGAGTCCTGTTTAAAAATAAGGGGTTTCCCGTTTAAGATAAACAAAAAAAAATTTCAGATGGTCATGAGCCATTGGAATGCTCTTCCTCAAACAGTGAGGCAGAAGTGAGTTCTTGATGAACAAGAGTTGAAAGATTATCGGGATAAGCAGGAATATGGAGTAAACAGTCACGATCTTGGTTGAGTGGCTTATTCCACCTAATTCGTGTGTTTATATGTTTTTTCTCTTGTCCTGCTTTGTTGAATAGCAGTGCAATATTTGCTAGCTTCCCCTCCCTTAATACCCTTCTGTAATGTGAGGAATTTTCTATAATCACAACCAGCGCTTCCAACCTCTCTGAAAGCACCTCTTTTATAAGTTTAGAAAGTAGCCTCTCGTGTCCAGGAGATTTGCCCCTTACTGTCCCCATAGTTTCCTGTGCTGATTTAAGTACTTTAACTTCCTCACTCTCATATACCCTTTGATTTTCAGTCATTTTGGGAATACTTTTTGGACGTTCTACTGTGAAATTGGGTACCAAATACTTTGTTTTCTGCCATTTTCCTACTTCCCACTATAATTTCTTTCCTCTCAGCCTGTGTGTACTTTTGCTTCCATTTTGCTTACTTGTAAGAACTTGCAATCTGTTTTGAGATTTCTTGCTATTTTATACTTGTATGATTTTATTTTGACTTTTTGAATTTTTGACCATCCTTTGCTGTTTTCACAACTGTTCCAAATATTCAGACTTACCACTATACTTTGACATTTTGAGCCTATTCTTTCAAGGCTCCATTTAAAGCCAGTGATCTCACTACGTGGCACACCATACACACATGGGCAGTAGAAATGTATTGCAGGTCTACATCACCACAAAACAATGGAACAGTAGCTGATTGTAACAAAGATGGTCCTGCCCAGCCATTCACAGGGTAGACGTCATGAAGTGTTCCTAGAAAAATTAAATATTCTGATCATGAAGGATTTATTCCTTTTGGAATGCTGGATTGAGCCGACCAATCACTCCACAGAGGTTAATGTATCACTTGTATGAGAGTGTGATTGTTTCAAAAAGCTATATTTAATTCTGAGAGTGTTTTGTAGTAAAATAGATACTTTACGTGACTGCCGTTGTGCATGCAAAATGGCATAACAGCAACAGATTCCTGCTGCAACAGATCAATGTCATCTGGGCTCCACGAGGCATGCATGTGCACACAGCTGCCCGCAGCCATCTTTAATGACACTCTTGTCTTTGGAGCACACTTACTTTTCATTCAAAACTTAACATCTTTAGTCGATCATTGCTGAATTACTTTTACTGTGGTGATTGCTTCTTGATGGAATGTAGTTTCACTGAGAATTGTTCTGAATGTATCACTGCTTATCTATCTGTATTTTTTTAATCCATTTACTCAATTAAATTTAGGCATAAAGCTATGTAATTCGCTTACCAAAATTAAAGATTCCTTCAGATATAAGCATATCACTGAAATTGTACATGAATAAATTCACATGCAATTCTATTCCAAATGAATTGTACCATTAAGGTCGCTCTGGTTCACAGGTTACTTAACTGTGAGGTTATTCATTTACCCTATCACATTCCAGAATACAGAATCTGAAATATATGCCTTGGTTGGTGCCATGTTGTAGTATTCTGGGAAACGGTCTTGAATTATTCTATGAATTAATTTTCCAGGCTACCTTTGACAATTTGATTTGTGAAGCACCAATTCCTGCATAAGTTGTGATGTGGAGGTGCCGGTGTTGGACCTGGCGTGGACAAGGTCAGAAATCACACGACACCAGGTTATAGTCCAATAAACGTGTTGGACTATAACCTCGTCTTGTGTGATTTCTGACCTTGCATAAGTTGTATATGCTGAGGGTGTCTGTGTTCTAGTTCTCAATTCATTGTCTTATTTGCAGCCTCTGTTTCTAATATACAGCTCCAGAATATTTCTAATTCAGGTGGATGTGAAGAAAATACACAGGAATTGGTGCAACTGGAGAGAAAGAGCATGAAATATATTTGTGTTATGGAAGTTAAATTGAGAAATTACGGCATGTGTTGTAAAGGTATTGGGATTTCTGAAGAATTTGACCAAGACACAACAGGTGAGAAATAAATTGGAACTTGCATAATAGGCACTATATGAATGTCTTCTTATTGGTATTATCAAGAGTGATGTTGGTCAATATATCACTTGCTACCATTCTACAATACTATCTTCATGTGCCATTTATCTATAAGAATAATTTCAGCAATGTAGTCTTTCCTCAATGACTTTTAAATTTGTACTTTGGAATAGAATCTCAACTCATTTTCCTGACTTGGAGTCAAAGGCAAACTGGAACTTCCATTCATATTGAGAAAAGCACAGAATCGGTTTGCAGCTAACCTTTGGATAGAAATTTGAAACGTATAGGAGCTTACTTTATTTTAATACTGTAATGATTATGTTTCCATTATGGGCTCACAAAAAGCCATTTCTCCACACTGCTGAAACACTTAGAATGGAGTTAACCTTTACAGGTGATAATATATAACCCCTTCAAGTCTGTACTGGAACTTTAAATAGAAAAGCAAGTTTTTTTTTCTACTGCAAGAAAATATTTTAAAAAGCCTTATCCAAATTATGTTTACAATGGACCAGCTGAGATGCATCTCACTGTTATGGTTTTGGTCAAGATCCTATATGTGTATATTTTAAAATGTGATTTCTCTGTTTAGCTACATGATTGACACTCTTTCCTGTTACTACTCCCCCAAAGCCATATGTGCAGGTTAAATGTCATTAGTTGCTGCACTCAGTGAAACTAAATTAACCTTTATGCTGTCGGTTTCCAGATAACTGAATCATACTTAGCAGCTCAACTGGTTATGTGCGAAGCTTAACAATGAACTTATCTACCTTTCTTTGTCTTTCTCCAATTCCTGCTCCTGTTACCATGCTAATATTTCAGTCTATTCAATCTGTCTCTCTTTCAGTCTTGCACCCCTTCTTAACATAATCTTGCTATAAAGAGTGTTTTAATTGCAAGTATCTCTATCGGCAACAACATAAATCTAATGAACCACAGCTAGCCAAAACCCTGGATATCAACATAAGCAAAGGCAGTAAAGTTGACAAATGGAGTGCAATAAAACACAGCTGTGGGAATGATGATGCAAGAAATAGAAAACAATAAATAGTAGAACTTAATGAGTGAAGGGCATGAGAACAGATTCAATGATCAAACTAAGGACCAATGAATGAAAGGCGGAAGCATGACTGTAGAATTGCAAGGGAGCAAAAAGCAAAGGATGTAGAATGATTTCAGATGCTATGGGGCAGAAGTTTTTGGTTATAAAAACACCATTTGGAGTCAGGACATGCATTTAAAAACCAGATTTGATGTTGATTTCAGCATCTTCACTCATGAATACAGCAATTAAATATTAAACATAACATTAAATATTTTATCTGTTTTAATTTTAAGCTGTGACTGGGACATAGGGAAGTACCAGGATGATCTTATTGTTAGATTTATTTCTTTTGGGTACAAGTTAATTGTTTCAGTTATACAGAAGATAGTTGCCACATCAGGAATTATACTGTAGGCATTAATCACAAACCCTGGAAGAACTGGGGAAAAGAAATATATTAAAAGTGGATCTTACTTATGGGGTTTTGTGTGATTCATTTTATTTGTGGCAAAAGAGTTTCTAGCAGATTCATTTCCACCAACACTGTTCTTGCTATGATATGAACTGTACCCTTCCCATGCTTGCAGTGTTTAAGTGAAAACACTACAAATGCTATAGATGAATAACAGAAACCGACTGATAAATATCCTGCAATGCTGTTTGAAGTGTCTGAACAGTGCAAAAGAAGTTTAAAATTAAATGATTCTAAAGGAAGATGCTTTGGATGTCATTGATACAACTCCGGAATTATGCTTATAGTTAGTGTTGTAAACAAACTCTGTCTGGATCCTAACTTTCACTTATGCCCATATTGACTTATCGCCCTTGTGCTTGCTAACTAATGCTGGCTACTAGTTCAGTATTGCTTTGATTTTAAACATTCTCATCTTTGTTTTCTGATCCTTTCATGGTCTCGCCCCTGCAGGTTGCTGAGATTTTGTGTTTCTTCAGTTTGGGCATCCTGCACATGTTTTTATTGCTCCATCGCTGGACACTACCTTCAGCAGTCTAGATTCTTAAGATCTGAAATTCTATCCCTGAACCCCATATTCCTCTCTACCCTGTTTCTTAAAACATACTTCTTTGAACAAGTTTGACTTATTTAACCTAATACCATCTTGTGTGACTGTCTCAACCTCCTTTGAAGCACTCATGACTTTTTACCACATTAATGATTCAATATAAATGCAAGTTATTAATTTGCTTTAAGCCCTACCTGTAATTTAGTGACATAAGGATAACCCAAGTAGGCTTGGAATTAAGACAAAAGCTCAGAAGCTAACACCACATTGTAAACCGTAATGGAAAGTGCTGTACAATGAATGCAGTGGCAAATGGCTCAGTTCAGTTGAAGTATCTCTCACGATGGGAGTAAAATATTCAGTTGATTTTATGGAAACTAGGAGCTTAGAATGCACATGCTTGTGAAAATCAGTTATCGGTTGCAAGTGAAATCCTGTCACTGATCTCTGTAATGATTTTGTTTTGGGTTTACTAAGAAATTGCTTGAAGTTAATGATTTTGTTCTGGTATTCACCCTGTATCTGGGAAGCTGTAGGTGTAAAGGACAGGGATGTGAGTGTGAATGGTTTCCGTTATGCTAGATATTTGAGGTTCCATTGACTCAATTTGCCACATTCAAAGATCAAAGCTAAATCATATTGTTAATCTTTTTAAAACAGGTAACTAATTTGGATTTATACACTGCACAATTTGAAACTGTCATTATCAGTTGTGTTTCTATAACTTGTGGATAGAACTGTTGCTTTGTCTGATTCTTCTAAATTCAAGGTACAATTGGCCGAGACAGCAAGCAATTCAGATTACCAGTGTGAATGTGAATGTAATCAGACATTTGGCGCAACAGAAACAGTCTGCCTCTGACTCATCACATCACGAATGCAGCCTCACTGCAGAACTTCACCCAATGATCCACATAAGTATAGTACTGACCGAGTGTTATGCTCTTGGGGATGCTTTGTTTCACGAGACAAACACAGTTCCATCTGCCTATTGAAGTGAATGTGAAGGAGTAAGTAGTACTTTTCAAAGACTGGGGAGTTTGTCCTTGACAAACACCACATAAAAAGACTAAAACATTGTTTGTTTATTGGCTGTCTTTGATCTTACTGTATGCAATTTTAAAAAAAAGCATTACTCTTCTAAAATGGTCAAAGAGATGTGAAATGCTTTGAGACTTGAAAGGATTTATTTGAGTTCTTCCAAATATGTCTGCAGCAATATATTGTTAATCAAATATTCCTAATCATCTGAACACTCATTGTTAAGCTTTTATTCTGTTGTAGATCCACTCAATTTTGCCTTGAAAGTTGGAAGGGCTCAAAAGGCTGCAACACAGAAAGCTTTATCAGATGCATTTCAGAAGGTCTTCATTGTTGTCCTAGGTAAACTTTTTTAAAACTTTCAAATTTTTAGCTTTTCAGTTGTATGATTAGTAGCAGTGCAGAACACATTTCAAAATGGCTTGAGTCTCCGCACAACAAGGGGAAATATTGAGTGATGAAATTCTACCAGCACTGAGAAAATTTGACTTTGAAACAGTTATTGAATAAAGGGAAAGATAAATGCCTGTTCAGAGGCTTCATTTTCTCAACTATCAACATAGAAGATTTTACAGCCAGTGTGCTTGATGTCAGACACTAATTAAACATTGGATTGATATCTAGACACTCGCGGATGCACTCATTAAAGAAATGTAACTTTCAAGCTCTCTTTCTCCTCCCCTTTTCTTGAGTTGACTTTATGTTGGTGTGTGATTTTCGAACGAATGTTCCCCTCTAAGTGTCCATCTTTCATTTCTGAATTTAAAGATGTTGAGTTGGGCATTTTACTCAACTCAAGAAGGCATCACAGTTAAACCATGTAGCCATTTTTTTTTTTTTGTCTTTCCTCCCAGGCTTTTCAACACTGACAGATTTTCCCCTCCCTAGTCCTGAGGTCACATAGTAGGCATGATGAGTTCTGGTAGCACAGAAAAGGTCCTTTTCTATCCTGAAACCTGCCTGGCTTAAACAACAAAACAAAGTGGAATTCACATGATTGAGAACACCATTTACCATAGATGGTACTTTATTCATTCATGGGAAGTTGGCATCACTGGCAAGGTCAGCATTTATTGCTTATTCCTAATTTTTCTAGAGAAGGTTGTTGTGAACACAAGAATTACAAAGAGTAGGCTGTTCACCCCATTAAGCTTATTCTGTCATTTAATAAGATCATGACTGATCAAATTGTGGCTGCAACTCCATGATGCAGCCTCCACTGCTCTCTAAGGAAGAGAATTCCACAGCGTAACAACACTCTTAAGCAGGTGAAAAAAAGTTATTCATCTCAGTCTTAAATGGAGGATCCTAATTTTTTAGCTGTATCCCAAGTTATAGATTTTGTCAGGTTTTTGAATGTTCCAATAAGATCCCTTCTCATTCTTTAAGCTTAGAGTGTAGGTTCAATCTGCTCAACCTTCCCTCATAAGATCATCCTTCAATCTAGCAAATGAGTCAAGTGAAACCTGTCTGAATAGCTACTAATGTAGTTATATTCTGTTGTAAATTAGGAGAACAAAATTGTACACAGTACTCCAGATGTGGTTAAACGAAAACCCTTTGCATCTGTGGCAACAATTTCTGAATTTAGTTATTTTTTAATTAACCTGTTCAGAAATGTAATTATACACCTCCTGGAACAGGTGGGATTGGAACCCAAGCCTGCTGGCTCGACAGTACCTATGTGCCACAAGACCTGTCAATTTCTTGCTTTATACCGGATTCTTATTACAAGAAATGCCAACAATTCTTTCGTCTTCCTGATCACATGCTGTACCTACGTACCAACTTTTAATGATTCATTTCTTCTTGGAACAATTGAGTACATTGCCAGGCCACTTCAAAGGGCAGTTAATATCAACCACATTTCTGTGTATGGGTTTGGAGTCTCGTATAGACTAGATGAGCTATTGAACAGGAGATTTCCTTCCTTGAAGGTCGTTAGAGAATTATATGGGTTATTTTTGTAGTTACATGGTCGTTGCATTAGCCCAGGCAATTTGTCTATTAGTTTAATAATGTAACCACTATGCTGCTGATCTCTACATATGTAAAACGTTTTTAAGCACCTTTCCCTCTTGACCTCTATCCTCCTCCTCCATAAGCATAGTAGAAATTGTGCATCACTAACTCCAAATGTGAAAAAGAACATAATTTTTGAAAGCCATTTTTGACTTGGCATTCAAGACGAAGCTTACGCACTGCTGTCAGCGAACCCTGGTAAGCTTTACTAAGCAAACGGTGTATTAGAACTCCCTGCAGTAGACAGTCTTTCATTTCCAAGAACGAGTTATTTTATTACACAACTTTACTGTGTTTTATATATGATAGGTTTTGGGGACTGGATCTCCCAAGACCAAGATACTCAATGCAATAGGTTATTAATGGTAATCTTACAAAAAATTTCAGAACCTTGTATGTTTGGTTGCATTGAAGGTGTGGGTAAGAACATAATAGGCTTAATTACCAGGTAGCCCGGGAAAGGAGCAAAGCAGGTCCTATTACAATGTGGAGCGATAGGGTTAGCAGGCCAGGCTACATCAGAGGAGCAGGAAAGCTGACGTTTCGGGTCGGGACCCTTCTTCAGAAATAGGGGAGGGGAAGGGGAAGGGGGCTCTGAAATAAATAGGGAGGGGGGCGTCAGGCTGGGAAAGGTAGGTGGGATGGTGTTAGGTGATTGCAGGTAGGTAGTGGTGGAAATTTGTCAGTGAGGTGGGAGGAGCGGATAGGTGAGAGAGAAGATGGACAGGTCAAGGAGGCGGGGATGAGGCTGGGGGTGGGGAGATTTTGAAGCTAGTAAAGTCCACATCGAGACCATTAGGTTGTAGGCTCCCAAGGCGGAATGAGGTGCTGCTGCTCCTCCAGTTTCTGGGTGGCGTCGTTGTGACACTGGAGGAGGCCGAGGATGGACATGTCGTCCAGGGAGTGGGAGGGGGTGTTGAAGTGGTTCGCAACTGGAAGGGGTCGTCGTTTGTCGCAAACCAGGTGCAGGTACAAACTGGTCTCCGAACCTCCGCTTGGTCTCACCGATGTAGAAGAGGCCACATCGGGAACAACGGATACAATAGACCACATTAGTGGATGTGCAGGTAAAGATCTGTCTGATGTGGAAGGTTTTTTTGGGGCCTGGAATGGAAGTGAGGACGGTGGCGGGAGGGGGGGGGGGCGGGGGTTGGTGGTGGTGGTGAGTGTAGGGGCAGGTGTAGCACCTCTTGTGGTTGCAGGGAAAGGTGCCAGGGTGGTGGGGCTAGTGGGGAGTGTGGAGCAGACGAGGGAGTTGTGGAGAGAGCGGTCCCTACGGAAGGCAAGTAAGGGTGGGTAGGGAAATATATCCTTCGTAGTGGGGTCAGATTGCAGGTGGCGGAAGTGGCAGAGAATGATGCGTTGAATCTGGAGGTTAGTGGGGTGATACGTGAGGACAAGGGGGATTCTGTCTTTGCTTTTATTGCAGGGAGGGGATGTGAGGGCAGAGGTGTGGGAAACATGAGACGCAGTCAAGGGCATTTTCGATCACTGAAGTGGGGGAAGTTGCGGTCCTTGAAATACGAGTACATCTGGGATGTTCAGGAGTGGAATGCCTCATCTTGGGAGCAGATGCGGTGGAGATGGAGGAATTGGGAGTAGGGGATCGCATTCTTGCAGGAAAGTGGGTGAGAGGAGGTGTAGTCTAGGTAGCTGTGGGAGTCCTCTCTCCCACCTATCCGCTCCTCCCACCTCACTGACAAATCCCCATCACTACCTACCTGCACTCACCTATCACCATCCCACCTACCTTCCCCAGCCCGACTCCGCCCCCCCGCCTGTTTACTTCAGAGCCGCCTTCCCCTCCCCCATTTCTGAAGAAGGGTCCTGACCTGAAACATCAGCTTGCCTGCTGTGTTCTTCCAGCTCCACACTGTTATCTCAGACTCCAGCATCAGCAGTTCTTACTATCTCTGAGATCCTATTACAACATGCTTTTACAAGAGGAGAAGGTTAGGGCTAATTTTGAACCTTTGCTTGTATATAAGTCTACTTTTATGTAGATGTTGAAATGCCACTGAAAGTTGTTGCTTTCAATAAGCAAACAAATGTAACAGTAGGAAGTTTTACTTCAGCATTCCATGCCGACAAGCAGCATTCAGGCTTGGGCCAATCAGTATCATTCATGCACGCAATATCCAGGCAATGCCATCTCAAACAGGCAAGAATCTAGCCATGTCCTGGAAGTTCAACAGAATTGCCATTCCAAATCCTCCACTTTCATCATCCTGCGATTACCATTATCCAGGTAAATGCCTGGGAATTCTGTGGTGAATCAAGTAGCTTTTGACTCCTCAAAGCTTGTCCAAATCTACAAGTTGAGAGTATGATAGATTACTCTTCAATTGCCTGGATGTGTGCAACTGCAGCAACACTCAGAAACTCAACATCCATGACAAAGCAGTCCACTCATTTAGTACTCTATTCAATTTTCTCCTTCCACTGGTGCATAATTGACAGTATTATATACCATCTACAAGGTAGGCTGCAGCAACTCACCAGGCCTCTTTTGACAGCATCTTCCAAACCTGTGACCTTAATCAGCAAGAATGACGAGAAACTATGCTAGGAATATCGCCACTCAACTTCCCTCTGATCACCCAACATCCTGAATTGGAACTGTAATGTGTTCTTTCACCGTTGCTGGGTCAGAATCTTAGAACTATTTCATAAAAGCCCTGTGGGTGTAATTATACCACATGGACTGCGGTGGTTCAAGAAAGCATCTCACCATCGCTTCCGAGTGGCAATTTAAAATGTAACAATAAATGGTAGCTTTAAGTGAACATAAAAATCAACAGTTAATGCAGATTTGATGCAAGTATTTCAAAGGGTAATGGACAGTTTTCTCTAAGTGGAAAATATCTTGAGCTATTGGGCTTGGGCAAATTATTAAGCCCCCGTGATCTCATAGAGCAAGTCTGGTAGTCCTTGGGGGTTGGACAGTTATTTCCTGTAAGTTCCTTCTCTGATATTCGTTTGAGTTATTTCTGACTGCATGACTTTGAAAGGATGAAAGTGCCTGGGATAGGCATAATGGAATAGTTAATTTTGTCCTTAATTTTCTTGCATTCGTTGAATCCTGTGTTGAGATGCTGCTTATCATTTGCTAACAACTGTAGGTTTAACTTTCCCTTCCTTTCTTTTTCTTGTAGGGAATGGGAAGGTGTCTCTGCAATGGAGTTCAGAACACAATGAAACTGACTGTTTCACAGAGGAGGAACTTCAAACACAACTGCAGGTACGGTCACTGGACACATCAAGATTGGAAAAAGTTCTTTAAGAAGTGGAAAACATGTTCCTTTTTATATAGATGGGACCAATGCAATAAAATGTATTTGTTATATTTATCATTCGTTCATTTGTTCATTCATTCGTACATATCATGTGGGCATCACTGGCTGGGTGATCATTTCTTGCCGATCACTAGTTGCTTTTGAGAAGTGGTGGTGAGCTGCTTTCTTGAACCACTGCAGTTCATTTGCTGTAGATGGACCCACAATGCATTAAGAAGGGAGTTCTAGACCCAGTGACACTAAGGTAATAATGATATATTTCCAAGGCAGGATGGTGAGTGGTTTGGAGTGGAACTTTCAGGTGGTGGCTTCAGAAGTATCTGCTGTCCTTGTCCTTCTAGATGATAGTGGTCATGAGTTTGTAAGGTGCTATCTAAGGAGCCATGATGTATTTCTGCAGTGCATCTTATCTTATGGATGGTACTGATTGTTGTGGTGGAGAGAGTGAATGTTTGGATGTAGTGACAGCCGAATGCTTTGACCTGGAGCTCCTTGAATGCTGGCAGAGGTGCACTCATCCAGGCAAGAATGGAGTGTTTCATCATACCCCTGACCTCTGCCATATAAATAGTGGAAAGGCCTTGGGGAGTGAGGGGTTGACATAGTCACTGTAAGATTGCTAACCTCTGAACTGCTCTATAGTCACAGAACCTATGTAGCTAGTGCAATTCCATTTCTGGTAAATGGTAACCCTCATGATGTTGCTAATGTGAGTGAATTCCAAGGGACGATGGCTAGATTCTGTCTTGTTAGAGATGTTCATTGCCTGGCAAGAATGTTTGTTTTTTTTCTCTAATTAGTTCCCTCACTATCTGCTACAGACCCTTATTTGCAGCTATATTCTTTAGCATTCAACCAGCTTGGTCAGTGGTGGTGCTGCTGCTGAGCCATTTTTGGTGGTGGACACTGAAGTCCTATACCTGGAGTAAATGCTGACCCCTTGCAACCCTCGGTGCTTCCTCCAAGTGCTGTTCAACATGGAGATTCTACTGATTCATCAGCTGAAGGGAGTGGGGATGGGGAGTTACTCCTGCTCTGAGAAACCTTTAAATTCACATTCTGTTTTGCAGTATCCTGAGATAAGTTTCTGGGTTTGTTTTTCTTCACAGGTAAATGACATTTCATGGAGTCAATTTGAACATGAGGGACAAGAAGAAATTCTTTCTGATTTGAGTTTTACTACAGAAGGTATGGAAGGAACAGAGACATGAAGAAATCAAAACCTCCAAGAACTTCTGAGGACAAGTGCCTTCCTGGAATCATTAACATAAACATTGTGTTAACTTTGTAAATCTAAGATAGGCAATTGCTTTTGAAAAATTGGAAGCACTCATTTTCATTAATGATCTGACAATTTATACTGAAGGTATTTCTACTAAGAATATCGAAAAAAATGCTCAGGTAACTGTCATTGTATAACTGCAGAACATCAATGTTTTTAAAGGTTTTTTTTTCCCCACACTAATATATTGACACATGTTGATTCCATATGTGGGATGTTGGTTAGCTGGTAGGACATAAGTCAGATTAGTACCAACAGGGTACAGAATGGGGTTTGTTCCCTTTTCCAGCCAAGTTAGATTTGGGTCCTGCCTCTTCACTATCTCTATAGTAAAAATTCTGGCACTTTGCAATTATTCAACAGATAACTACCAAGGACCTGCCTTTGGACAGAGGACTCAAAAAGATGATTCTGTATATGTGACGTTTTATAACTATTAAGTTTGAAAAATAAAATTTATCCACAAACACAATGAAGTACTTATAACTGCAGGAAGTATCTGTTGTGCTGGGGCTCAGACTTTCCTCAGTCCAAAACAGCCCTTTTATACAAGCAATTGTTAAGAAACAAAAAATGTGACTTCTGGAAAGTAACTTTACAAATACTTCCATTAATTAAAGTTTGTTGTCCAATTATTCTTCCTACCACAACCAGGCATTAAAACTCTTTTAAAAGGCATTGCCCTTTTCAATTGAGTAACAGCAACAAATTCAAAACAATCATTCAATTTTAAATAAAAGATTGTTAACATCTTTATTTGGAAGGTGCCATTTCACTGACAATATCAGTATATTCTATTTACTATTCATGTTTATCATGCTCATACAGAACATGCCCAAAACCTAGGTGAGCAAAGGGCTAGGGTACCATTTACAAGATTTCCAATAAACATTTATAGAGAGTCATACAGCATGAAAACAGACCCTTCGGTCCAACCTAATCCTAAACTAAGCTAGTCCCACCTGCCTGCTCCTGGTCCGTACCCCTCCTATTCATGCACTTATCAAAATAGCATCTAAATGGTGTAACTGTCCCTACATCCACCACTTTCTCTGGCAGTTCATTCCAAACACAAACCACTCTAAAAAATGTTGCCCCTCATGTCCTTTTTTAAAACTCTCCTCTCACCTTAAAAATATGCCCCCTAGTTTTGAACTCCCCGACGCTAAGGAAAAGATCCTTGCTATTCACTTTATCTCCGCCTCTCATGATTTTATTAACCTGTATACGGCCATCCCTCAACCTCCTACAATCCAATGAAAAAGTCCCAGCATATCCAGCCTATTTTTTTTTTTTATAACTCAAACCCTCCATTCCTGGCAACATCCTCGGATATTCAAAAAGATCATGGCATACTTACAGGTTGATTGCAGGTATTTCATTTCAGGCAGCATGGAAAATGTGGATACTTTTTCCTGTGTTTTATGACTGAAAAATTTAATGTAGCAAATGTACTTCCATTGGTTGCTGTTATGACTGGACTTGTCTTTGTGGTTGGAGCACACTGGGGAAAAAGGAGCAACTGCCATTGAAGTGGAGGGCACCATTCATAGCTTTTACTGAGTTACATCACCTACTGCAGCCTCAATCCAGAAGATAGATAGTGTTGTGACTTGGCTTCAAGGCCACTAACCTTTAGTCTTGATTCCACTGGAATTTTCCATACTGCAGCAAGGGAGGTCAGGAACATACCTTTGCCCCCAGGCAAGACTGCCCATTTTTTTTTCTATAGTTTAATATGGATACCCAAGCTGTTGCTGTCCTGAGCGAGGACAGATGAACTGGCTGTCTTTCTTTATTCACTGCTTGGTTCCAACAAAGTTAATTTGAATAGAATACCTCCCTTTTGAATACCATTCTCCAAATAAACTAATAATGTTTTAAAAGGAATCAGTTTACCTAGGCTTTCTTGATTTAAGAAAAAGAATGAGTTTATGACTATAGTATATTTATAAGTTTATTAATTACAACAGAGAAAAAAAATGAATGCAACATATATTCATACAATTTAGAATTAAGAGGTGAGTCCAGAAATATTAAAGCCAAAAAAAATTATACAGATCTCTGATTTGTTTGCAGAGAGTGGATGTTTGAAGATTTCGGACATTGCAGTGGGGTTACTGGTAGCTTTAGCAACAATAGTTGAGCAGTCGATTTTTGAGATTCTCGTTTTTGTAGACTGATTGAAATACCTTTGTCCTTTTTTAAAAACTGGTTTGCAGCATTTGGAATTAGAGAATGTCTTTACCTACAATGCACAATTCTTTGACTGTGACCTTCACAGCATGCTAATGCTCAAATACAGGATGGTACACATGGGAACGTTTAGCACCCCTAGTCCATTCCACTGGAGTTAGAACTGGCTTTTTAAATCAGTCCTTGTATATTCTTAAAAGGGGAAAAAAAACTTTTAAAAAATGAATGCAGTTTGTGACAGGGAGTTTTCTGTTGAGCAGCAGGTCATCATCCCCCCCCCCTCCCCAATCCCCATCCTTTGTAGTCACTAGAGATCACAATTCACTTTGTTTAAGTTTCTTTGGCACCTTTAGGATGTTACGTCCCATTAGTCTTGCACTTTTTTACATCTGTAGCAATCCTTTTTTGAAAAATACATTTTGGAATTAAACACGATAAGCACCAGTAGTATTTTTGGGTTCCAAATACAATGTAATATTGTATTTACACAGAACCTTCCATGACCGCTGGATGCCTAATAGTGTTTTGCAGTTAGCCAAGTGCTTTTGAAATATAGTTGCTGTTATAATGCACAACACACACAGCTAATTTATGCATAGGAAGCTCTCCTAAACAGCAATGTGATAATGACCAAATTATTTTTTTGTGATCTTGATTAAGAAAACTAGGGTTAGACTATCCTCTTCAAGATTGGAGGCGGGGGCGGTTGTTAGTGTGGTAGGAGGAAAGTCTATTTCTACTCTATAGCTAGTGAGGCAGAATGAGAACAAAAGATACTCACTTGTGCTGGGTTTTTCCCCAGAATCCAAGATGTTGTAAATAAACAAAATTATGCACTGAAGTGGACCATTCAGCCCATTGTTCCAACTGAAAAAAAGAGTTATCCAGTTTAATCCAAATTCTCAACTCGTGATCTGTAAACCTGTAAATTATAACATTTCAAGTATATATTTTGGTAGTTTTTAAACATAATGAAGGATTTTGCCTCTACCATCTGTTTAAGGCAGTGAATTTCAAAGATACTCCCTCTAAATGGGAAAAAAAATCGCCTCAATTCCCTTATAACCAATTACTTCAAATCAACGATCCCTGGTTGCTGTGCATCAATGGACAAGTTACTTTTGTGCTCAAAAACTGCTCAATGCTTCTGCTGCCTGAATATTGAATTTCTGGAGGATGGTTTATTCCTCTACTGCCATTGAAACTTCCACGTGAAAGAATTAGTTTTTGGAGTAACGAGAAAACAGACAGAAAAATGAATCACAAAAGCATCCTGGCTCGCAGACTGTGAATTGCAATAAATGTCGAAAGGCCCAGAGAGGATTAACTGTTAAGAATACCTGAAGATTTGCTCCTTCAATATTCATCGTTGCTATGCCCTTGATTGCCTGTCACAGCCAACACGTGCTCTCGTGAGTAGAAGGATTTGCTGACGTCTTATAACTTGTGTTGAGTATGAGGTTGTTCCGCAAGAAAGATGGTTTCTAGTACGGTTAGAGAATTTGGGGATAACCGTGGTCTGTGAGATGTGGGTTGTTGCTATGTTAGGGCTGTAATAGATGTGAATGTGAGGAATAAGTTTCGTGAGCGTGATGCTGAGTTTGGATGCAAGGGAATGTGGAAAGAAGGAGTCTTGTGGTTCAGTATTGTTATCTTGATTATTTCAGTACGATAATTGAAGTTCTCGCAATATTGCAGACATGATCTGGGTGCTAGATTCCTCGCACTTTTCTTAGAATCATAGAATCCCTACAGTACCTGTCGTGCCATGCAGAGGGAAAGAAATCCCCACTGCAGCGCCACAGAGCATGTGTTTTCTTCTCGCGTGTTTCAGCTAAAATGATGCTGTTTACAAAGGGATTTGACAATTTTAGATATGGGGATCAACAATAATTGGATGTTGTTTGAGCTGCCAGTTCGTGAAAATGTCATACCAAGAAAGAAAATTGAGCTTCAATATGTAAGGAGTCAAAATACAACAAAATGGGAAAGAAGGCGAAGAACACAAGTTGTGCAAATTCCCGAAAATGGCAGAATTACTGATATGTTACTTACACAGATCGGTGGTTTCTATACAGTATGTTGAGTGTTGTGAGCCATGTTGCGAATTATTGTGGACTATTTGTCGGACTTTGTGAAATAAAATGTAGTTCTGAATACTTACAGCTTGTACATTTGGCTGAATGTCCGACTTCATGGCTTGATTCAAAGGCTTGGCGAAATAAGAATTGGACCTATTCATGAATAACGGGAGGAGCGCATTAAAGCAGAAGCAGGTAGGGGGTGCTTTCCATCAGCAGTGAAAAGGATGGGGGGGGTGAAAGTTCTCTCTTTCCATCCATCCCAGCACATTAGTTGGGATTCAATGCTGCTGGCTTTGTCAGCTCTCCTGCACTGTAAAGTTGACGCAAAGGGGCAAGGCTGGAGACGTCACAATGGGAAGGAACGCTCTGCCTAGCAACCGCCATCTGGTAACCGGGTGGACATCAATCGGAGCAGCGCCTGAGAGGGACTGGGGGGGACATGGCATCAATGGTGTTAGTGGCATCGGGGCCTACGGGGTTCAAATCCTCCTGCCAGGCCTCGGTGTGAGCGACCAACACGGGTGTCAAGGAGGGGCCGAGCTTCCCAGACGCGGACGGGGAGGCCTGGGCTCGCTCACCGAGACAAGGGCCCTCCGACCTCCGAGGCGTCAAGGCCTCCCTTTTGTGGCTCTGTCGTTCCAGGTTGCACTCCCATCGCGCCCAACGCCTCCAGCTTAAGACAACAGGTGGCTTCACCTGGGCACAGAGGAACCACCATTTGGCTCTTAAGATTTGGGATTTCTCCACTGGGTGCCAGAGCTTATTTAAGATCATATTCCAAGCGTCCTGTTGTAAGTTCTTCCTTCCACACTCTGGACATCAAATTTCTGGGCAGCAGGCACCAAGTGGCCCGGCAGCCCGTGTGTGGGTTCACTAATTAGGGTACAAAATATGGCAGTTGGCCATGTCATAGTGATACTACTGCTTTGTAGACATCTTTATATTGGCCTAACGCAGACCACCACCGAGAACACTGAATCCCAAAATGCCTCTTGTCCTATTTTGTGCACATGTACCTCTTGGCTGTTATCTTGCATTGGTGCTGGGAAATGGCATCAGCTGGATAATGTGCCATTCATCAGAGGGTCATCATACGTATTCAACACGCTGTAAGTATCAGAGCAAGAAAACAGTATGCAGTAATAGCATTCATGAGAATTATTGTTTACATAATTTGTGTCTACTTTGAATGAATAATTCTTCGCTTTTTAAAGTGTCGCCTTCTAATTAGTGGCAAGAATAGTTTGAACAATCAATAACTTTTGATTGACCACTGGGCCAAATTTTACCAGTTGTCCAGAATTAGATAGTGAAATTACTGAAAGAAATATCATAAAAATGTTGTATCTTTTGGTTCAAACTCAAATCTACCAGTAAGATATCTTTGAATGGCCCATTTGATGGAGATATCTCATAATGATAGCTCATAATTTAAGTGGAGTTTCAGTTTATCAATTAGTTTGGAAAAAAGCCTCTAATAAAGAAAAGCTCAGAGATAGTAAGAACTGCCGATGCTGGAGTCAGAGATAACACAGTGTGGACCTGGAGGAGCACATCAGGCCAGGCAGCATCAGAGGAACAGGAAAGTTGACGTGACGTTTTGGGTCAGGACCCTTCTTCAGAAATAACGTTGCTAAAGAAAAACAATGCTGGATTGAAGGTAATGGCAGCATATTTACCTTGCCAATGCAAATCTTTGTTTCATTTTAAAACCTTTTTTACTTACAAGAGTAAATTCAGACAGGAATATCATTTACTAGCCAAACCCTCCTTTCAGTTTCCTGACATTTAGCCACCATTATCCTCTCTCAAGGTCCATCCCAGGCATTGATCACTTTTTATATGAACAGTTTCTGGATTGTCTATAACGGTACCCCTGGCTCTAAAGCAGAAATTTGTGAACTCAAATTCCATCCCAAGATTTGAGCATAAAATCTAGGGTGGCTATCAGTTGAAGATAGTGATTATGGGACTTTATTGAAGTACTGTCTTTCAGTTGAAAAATCATGGCTTTGTTGTAGGTATGCATGACACTGTGTTGAAGAAGAGCTTGAGAGTTCTGCCTGTGTCCTGACACTGTTTCTCCTCAGCCAACATCACTAAAAACAGAATATCTCATCATAATCACATTGCTGACTGTGGAACTTCACACAAATTGCCTGCCATGTTTGATACATTACAATTGTGACTACACTTCAAAAATATTTTATTGGCTGTGAAGCAGTTTGGATAGAGCCTTAATCATGAAAAGTGGTAAATAACTTGTTTCATTTCTTTTCTATTTGTAACAATACCGCCTTGTTTTGCAGGCAAGGTTTTACTTGAAATAAGTTTAGCATTTTCTATTCAATCGGTGCTCTAATCAAATGTTTTCTGACAGTCAATTGAAAAAGCAGTCCACAGATATTGCATTCCATCATGGCTTCAAAAATTTAAGTCTCATTTATCAGCATAATCAACCCTCTCAATCCATGCTTGTTCTCTGATTAGCTGCAGATTCTCAACATGTTCAATCACTCAGTCACTCCAACAATTTTGCAAGAAAAGGTACTACTCCATAATTCCAATGTCCACACCCACCCCCCCCCTCACCTCACTTCACCTTCCTTAAGAAGCAGTATGATGTTCACCTTTTCAGTCTAAAGAATTTTGATGTATTTCCACTGTGGTGGAGCATCCCTGTCTTCATTTGTGTTATCAGATCCTTAAATTTTTTAAAAAGCTTTGCAAACATTATCAAACCCATTAAATTTAGAAAGATGTATTATGGATAAAATACCCCTTTATTTATTGAATAAATGCAAGAAGAAACGAATGATTTAAAATATTTTCTTACTTTTTGACTCAGTTTACATCCTTCACATTTTATTCATTGCTCAAAGCATATTCTGGTAAGGTCAGCATTTCTACCCATCACTAATGCCCTTGAGAAGCTGGTAGCAAGCTCCCCCTTGAGCCACTGAAGTCCATGTGGTATAGGAGAAGCATAGTGCTGTTAGAAAAGGACTTGTAGTTTTTGACAGATATAGAGAAAGAACCGCTATAGAATTCCAAATCAGTATGGGGCATAACTTGGAGGGGAACTTGCAGGTGATGGGTTTACTGGCCTTATTTTTCAAGGTGATAGAGACTGCAGGTTGAAAAGGTGTTGTTAAAGCTGGCATTATGGGTTGCTGCAGTGTATCTTGCAGGTGGGATATTCTGCTTTCACTACATTAGTAGCGGAAGGAGTTAATCAAACAGGCTACTGTATTTTGTTTTGTATAGTATTGAACTTCTTGCTCGTAATTGGAATGGCACTCATTCAGGCAAGAGTATATTATCACACTCCTGAGTTCTCCTTTTGGGGATGGTTGGACAGGTTTTCAGGAATCAGATGGTGAATCTCTTGCAGTGTTTCAAGTGTCTGATGTTTCTCTGTAAGAACATGTAGTTGGTTAAGTTAAATTTCTGGTCAATAATAACTCCCAATATACAGACGTTGGGGGATACAGCGATGGCAATGCCATTGACCATCAAGGAGTTTTTGTTTTGATCATTTGTCATTTTTGAAGAATTTTTTTCCTCTTTGTTTTCAAGTTATACTGCTATAGTCAGCTCTAATTTCCTTTTGGTCCTTTGTTTGCTTTTACATTTTAAAAAAGAATCTTATTATGATACAGTATAGTGCCCCTATTCCAACTGAGGGTGCCACCTTTCTGTCGAAACTCTTATCTGAGGCACTTCTGCACCCTTAGATGAATTATCTCACTATTTGAAAAGTAGCTGATTGCTCTCGGTGCCCTGGCCAATATTTATCTTTCAGCTAACATGACTAAGACAGATTGTTTTCTCATATGTCTCATTGCTATTTGTGAGAATTTACTGTGTGCAAATTGCTTATCACATTTCCCTCCCTAAAACAGTGACCACATTTCACTGATATAATTAGCAATAAAGTGCTCTGGGATGCCTTGACTTTGTGAAAGGTGCTATAGATATGCAAATCATCTCTACATATTTTATTTCTGTTTGTTACATGTATTATTTGACTAATTCATTAAGGTTTCCGTTTTTTGGCTTCATTTTGCAGCTGATTACACATATTACTGTACTTGCTCAGTAATGTGTCCTCAACCAAAATTTTCTTGGGTACTGCCCGATTGTTAAGAACATAAGAACTAGGAGCAGCTGCAGGCAATTCTGCCCCTCAAGCCTGCATTTTTGTTTGCACATACTTAGATTATTTATTCTTTTTAGTTTGAACCAATAATCTAAAGCAATTCCAGTGTTGTCTTTGCTCCATTGACATTGCTTTCAGCTTGTTAAAACAGACCAATAAATTTTAAAGTTTACACACAGAGCAAACTTTCAAAATAACTTTTAAATTATTTTTATTATCCTCTCAAAGTTTTTTTAATGTTATTTGCCTTAGGATCCTTCCGTAAGAAACACAGAAAAGCAATTTTGTTGATTTCTCCCTTGCCAATTTATAAATTCATGCATTTCAATTGCATATTTGTAGCCCCTTTCTCCAAACACTCAGAAAGGAGCACATTCACAGACAAAGAAAGGCACTAGTTTAGAGAGTGAACCAAAGCTGTCTAGATGAACGATCAGAAGATTTAAAAAAGCATGATGATAGTTTAATGAATGGTTTTCTCTTCTCCCATTAAATGAAACAACATACATTTAATTTCCACAAAATGTTATGCTTGAATTTCAGACTTTGCAGGTTGAAGAACTGGTGATAGAAAACCCTAGCTTATCAGTTTGTACACTCTCAAAATGCATGAGGTCACTCTTCAGTTTTGCCTCTTATTGAAGATATTTTTAAGGAATAGGATTATGATTGGTACAATATTATTTTTAAGTGCTGCAAAGTTTTGAAGATTTACTAATTGCTACTTAATTTTAGTATAGTTCTGCAGTGGGGGGTTTGATGGCATCTAAAAAATGTGTTGCATTTAGGCGGAAGATTTTGTGTGGTCATAGAGTCTTACAACGTGGATAAAGATCCTTCGGTCCAACTCATCCATGCCGACCAGGTTTCCCAAACTAAATTAGTCTCATTTGCCAGCATTTGACCAATATCCCTTTAAACCTTTCCTGTTCACGCACCTGTCAATATGTTTTTTAAATGTTGTAATTGTACCTGCATCTACCACTTCCTCTGGCAGTTCATTCCATATATGCACATCCACTGTGTGGAAAAAGTTGTCCCTCAGGCCCCTTTCAAATCTTTCCCCTCTCACCTTAAATCTAAATCCCTCTAGTTTTGAACTCCCCAACCCTGGGGAAAAGATCTTTGCAATTCACCTTATCTGTGCCCCTCATGATGTTTCATGAACTTTCAAACAGTTACAGCTATTGAAGTAAATTTCAAAGTTTAACCACTTTTGCAGTGCAGCAAATTTGTTAGCCAATTTGCATCTAGCAATGCCCTAAGACAGCAATGTGATAATTATCAGATAATCTGTTTTTAATGATGTTACATGAAGACTAAATATTAATTAGGGACAGTAGGGCGAACACTCCATTTCTTTTGCAAAAGATAGTATCTGTTACATCTAACTGAGCTGGCACCTTCCCAGAGTGCTGTATTAAAATGTCAGACTGGTTTACGTTTAAGCCTCAGGAGCGAGACTTGAACGCACAATCATTTGATGCAGAACTGAGAATGCTATTTACTCATTTGTTTGTAAAGTTTGGCTCTCCTTTCAAATCAATGAATTGTTCTTCCCAGAGACATTGTTATTGCTTATGACAGCATCAAAAATTTGCTTTGTAATGATATTTAAACCTTAAAAACATTGCGGCTCAACATTTGACTCCCTAATACCTGTAATTTTGAAACAGTGAGTTCTGTTTAGGTATCAAAATAACATTTGACTGCATGCACCCACTTTTGGTGTGGTCTATGCCAAATGCCATCTTGGTGAGAGCATTGTTAAGGATGTTAGATGTACACAGCAGAAGTGTGCCAGATAGTCAGATTGTGATGTCAGTCCATGTGTAACACTGATTTGACGCCGACATTGCCATTTTTGACTTCACCGCAGCAGCTACGGCTTCTTTTAGGTATGTATAGGTGAACCTGTATTCAGCAGCAAGAAAGGCTGTCAAACCAGAGCTATATAAATGGATTAGCAACAGTTAATAGTTTGCTGTTTAGTCTCTATAAGTTTTGGTTGAGTTTGTGAAAGTAAATTGTATTTGGAAGAGTAGGAAGAATTGGAGAAGGTAAGGGCAAATGTTCCTGCATATGGAGAAAGCGCTGGTTGCGATCTCAAAGATTCTGGTCAGACTACTGGCTCTCAGTCATGGCTGCTTTTGTTGTAGTCCTTATTAGTCTGCAGCATGAGAAAGCGAGAGAGAGACAGAAAGAGAATAAATGCAACAAAAAAAAACAGCACTGCCAGTGGCTATGAAAATGGGTGAAACCCTGAATTTCTTTGTGTCAGGATCCTTCCAAGCTGGAGAAGGTAAAAACACAAGAAATTGGAGCAGGAATGGCCACTCAGCCCTCAAGCATGCTCCACCATTCAACCAGGTAATTGCTGAGCTGCTCCTGGCCTCAGCTCCTCATAGCTCCTTGATATTTTAATAATTTCATCTGCCTCCGCTTTAAGTATTGTTGATGATCAAGCCTTCATAATGCACCAACGTAAGTAATTCCAGATATTCACTACCCTCTGCGAGAAGAAATTCCTTTGTGTCTCAAGTTTTAAATGAGTGCAACCCTTATTCTGTGACTATGTGCCTTAGTTCAAGGCTACACCATTAGTGGAAATATGTCCTCAACATCTACCTTGTTAAGTCCCCTCAAAATCTTCTATGTTTCAATATGATCTAGCCTTATTCTTCTAAACTCTAAGTCCAAACCATTTAACTGTTCTTGATAAGTCAACTCATTCATTCCCAAGAATCGGCCTAATGAATCTCTTTTGAACTGCATTCAAAATCATTATTTTTTTTAAATATGGAAATACAGACTGTACGCACTACACCAGGTGCAGCTTCATCAACACCCTGTCCAGTTGTATCAAATTCCCTATTTTTAAACTCCAACCCCCTTGTAATAAAGGTCCAAATTCCATTTGCCTTCTTAATTACTTTCTGCAACAGCATGCTAACATTTTGTTTCTTACACCAGAACACTCATACCCCTCTTTTTTGGAGTCTGTCTCTTTAAATAATTGACTGCCTTTGAGTCCTCCGACTGAAGTACATGACCTCACACTTTACCACATTGAACTCCATTTGTTTACCCATTGGCTTAACCTATCTGGTATTGAAGGCTGCACTTGACTTACTGTGCCAGCAAAACAAAGTTGCTGGAAAAGCTCAGCAGGTCTGGCAGCATCTGTGAAGGAAAGAACAGAGTTAGCGTTTCGGTCCGGTGACCCTTCCTCAGAACTGATGGTGGCTGGGAAAACGTCAGTTTATATGCAGAAAAAAAGTGAGGGGGATGGGGTAGGGAGTAAACAATAGGATAGAGCCTAAAGAGAGAGAAGAACAGTTAGATAGACAAAGAGTTGAGGACTATCAGGCAGGAAGGGTGAATAGTTGTTAATGGGGACTATTAGTGACTAACAACAGGTGCTGTGTAATGGTAGGCTGTGTGGTAACAAGGCCTGGTGTGTGGGGTAGGGTGCTGGGACATGGGAGAGTTTAGGCCCTAAAACTATTGAACTCGATATTGAGTCTGGAGGGCTGCAGGGTCCTCAAGCGGAAAATGAGGTGTTGTTCTTCCAGCTTGCGTTGAGCTTCACTGGAACCCTGCAGCAAGCCAGAGACAGAGATGTTGGCCAGGGAACAGGGTGGTTCTTAAAAGTGGCAGGCAACAGGTAGTTCAGGATCTTTTTTGTGAGCTGAGCGTAGATGTTCTGCGAAGCGGTCACCCAGTGTATGCTTTGTTTCCCCAATGTAGAAGAGGCCACATTCTGAGCAGCGAATGCAGTAGACTAGATTCTGTGAAGTGCAGGTGAAGTGTTGCTTCTTGTTGCATCTGGTTGCATCTTGCTGGAGGTGGCGGAAATAGTGTCCGATGATCAAAAGTAGCAAGTTGTTGTGCTGATCAAGTGGGCTGGTTTGGCTTGCCTGGTTTCGGGTACCTTGATTGGTGTTAGAACTGCATATTAAGAAAAGTGGAGAATATTTACTTACACATTTCCTGCTCCTATTTAAATGCTAATAGGCCTGTTACATACATTTTCTATCTTTAGTTCAATCTGTAATAATTTATCTTTTTCACTCACCCTCACATATTTCGTTACCTTAAAATGTTTCCACAGCAAACTACAAGCCCCCTCTTAATGCTGCACTCAAAGCCTCAGTCTATTTTTTTGATTCTGTGTTCAAATATTAATTGCACCAATTTTTGCCTGCATTTGTCAACCATTGCTTTAGTTTCTTCAAAGATTCAAATCTTCCCAAGCCTGGTTGTGTTGGTTTTCACAACTTATTGGGCTGGATTTTCTCAAAGGTGGATCAACTCCGGTCATTTAGAGATGGTAGATGGAACCCAATTATAAGACTCCTGTCTCCATTTCCAGCAGTGAGCCTGTGCTTCCTGCTTATGTTCTGGCCAGTTCCACTGCAGGGAATAGGCATCCTCAAATTTCACACAATTTTTGTGGAGTTGGACTGGCTTCTCCATGAGTCAGGATTCACTATCCCTCAGAGAAGTCAGATTTTGCAATCCTTTGAAACACAGTTTCAAAAGATCTTATCCATGCTTCCCATGCTCCCTCCAAATACCCCTTCTGTGATCTCTATCCTCTACTCTAGTCTCTGTGCTTTAGGTGACACCTCCATGCCCTCTTCTGCCCTTCTCCATGGCTCTTCCATGCCATTCACCCAATGTACACGTATTATGTGGTACACTGGTTCTATACTATTACTGACAGGTTGAAATGCTGAGGGAAAAATATCCATTAAGATATTTGTTTTGATTGAAAAACTGCAGTTCCCGCAAACTAATAAAAGTGTAAATGAGACAGGTCCATTATAGTATCAGTGTACTCTAATATTTTACAATTTTATTTGTTTATAACTCTTAACAGCCAAATCACCATCATGGAGGGGGAAGGGAGTCCCTATACAGGGCTGTTTACAGCTGCAGTTGAAGTCAGGCAGGTGGTAAAGCCTGCAAAGCCTACCTGAAGCATTACCACACTCAAACCTGTTTAAGGAGTAAATTAGGCAGCAAATTCTATCATCCACACATGCTCATATTATAGAATAGCATTGAGATTGAGAAAATGAGAAATTTCAAGAAGGCTTGGTATTGAAACCTATAGGTCATAGGAAGGCTGAGGGATGTAATGTGCTGAGGCCTTAGTTAATAATTATTAAAAATAAGACAGTGTGGTATGTTATTAGTTATGCACATTGAGAATACGTGGAACAGGAAAAGCATTTAGATTTTAGGATGAATGAGAGAAATCAGTGGGTATCTACAATTATAGCATTAGACGTAAAGGGTTGGAACAGAGTGAATGACAATTGGATGTGAGAAGATCACAGTGACAACATCCTAATTTATTTCCAAATAATAAATGATAAATTGCAAGATAATATATATGAAAGATAGTTTCTACAAGAAAGTCAAATGGAGCGGTAGCCTTTATTGCAAGTTGCACAATCCTGTTTGGTAGTGTAATATCAAACTTTTGGATTATGATCAGCCTACCTTAGATATGCTTTTTCAATACAATATTTCTGTGTCTCAAATGCTCCTATAAGGTCCTTCTCTGGTGCAATCGTCAAATTTTCATGTTCCTTATGAGGTAACCTAGATGTAAGTGACTGCGCTTTTGGTTGTGATGACTGTAAATGGTCTCGGAATAACACATGTATTGTAAGCTTTATTGTTTATAACTATTGTGAAATGACTCCACAGAGGCCAGTATCCCATCACCAAGTCACCCTTTATTAACACGTGGAGAGTCCTTGACACTCATTCAGTTTCCCCAGAGTCAGCTTTCAGAGTGAACAGAACCTCTGACACTCCTGTTCATGCCTGTCAGCCCGGACTCCCTGATTGGAGCTGTTAATTTGGTCCAATCAGGGAACTCTTTCTATGAAGTCCACCGAGCTGACCTCATTACAATCAATACATGTTGCACTGTGTTAACAGATGCTGGTTCATTATGTTGTAGGGAGGGTATTAAATTCACACTACCTGCTGATTTCCATGTTCAATCTGTACAGCCAGTGCTACCTGTGCAGTTGAATGACAACATGCTTCAGTAAAGTATATTGTAAGTGGCTGGCAATAAAAACAGCCTGCACCCCTTTTAGAGGAAGTACATTGTAGATGCTGGAAGTGTTGGCAGGCTGTTAATTCATTTAGATGATTTTTGTCAAAGTGGCTCAACTTGTGGCGCTGTATTCTCCAAGGTTTTCTTTATATAAAATGTGGAGAGAAGAAAAGTCATGCAATATCCATAGCATGTAGAGAGGCTCTCTAGTTATACACACTGAGAAGGCAATGGGAGAAGTAACAGTAGTAGAGATCAATGCCAGGACAAAGGAAGGTTATCCACTTTGGTAGGATGAATAGTAAAGAAACTTTTAGACTACAGAATGCAGTGGTACAGAAGGATCCAACTATCATTGTACATGACTCATAATGAGTTTTGGCATTCTACAAGTTCAGGAAGCATAGTTTTAAGGGCAAAATACTGGTAATGTGCAAACAAGTGCTACTTATTTCAAAGAAGGATAAGAACAACCACCTTTCACGGAGGAAAAACTGAAGTGAAAGCATAAGTCCAGGCCATTCTCAGGAATATAGATATAGAATTTTAAAGAGCGTCAAAACTACAGTAGTGATATGTGTCTACATTTACTAGCTTTGTGGTATGTAAAGCTCCAGCAAAAATGTACGATGAAAACTGTTTAAGTCTTTATTTCATGTTCCTTCATTTCATAAAAACTGCTGAAAAACAAGAATTTTAAGGATTTATGTTGTGCAAAAAAATCTCCACCATAATATCCTTTAGCGTTGAACACTAGTGGTATTTTATTACCTGCAGAAATATTTCAATTAAAAAAAAAAGTCCCTGATTCTAAAATTTGATAGTCACAAATATCTCTTTTGTTTTGAACTATTTCAACATATAATAGTGATTTGAAAACCACACTCAAATATAAAAGCATTATTCCATTTGTGCATAATGTTAATTGTGCCAGTGTTGATTTATCTTTACAATGCAAAACATTGATTTTCTTTCGTGAGGCTAAACTAAATTACAGATAATGCTGGACAAATTACCTATAAGCGTATCGACTACTGCGCAAATCTTAGAGCAAGTGTAACCTCTGGAATAAGGAGCAATTTAAATGTATGTCCAGCAATGATTCTGATGAACATGTCAGTAACTGTTTAATTTTTTTTTCCAAAGGGAATTAGGTGAAAATGACATCACTTCTGTACAAGAAACTAATTGGTTACCCTACAGATGGACAGAAACCTTGTAAGTCATTTTTTAAAAAAAAAGACTTCCTTTTTTTGAACAGTATTGTATCACGTTTATGTCAGTGTATAAAACATTTACATTTGCAAATTGGTGAAAGAGTTAGAAGTCAAGATGTGTGATCAAAAATGTTGCCCCTTTATTGCCAATTAGTTAATGGCTTCTTGTAAGCTTGCATTTCACATTTTGTTGCTTTAATGCTTAACTGCAAATAATGCAGCTAATGAAGGAATTTCTATAAGTAGTACCTAGACATATTATTGTCTCAGGAACACAGCAGCTCTGTTTCGATTATCAAAATTGCAGCCAACATTTATTAGGTCCAAAGTTGATATTTTGATAAAAATATCATCTGACAGTTCCAGTATCATGTATGTAAGTAGCTATGGACATTTTTGTGGTTTCTTCCCCTGCCACCGAAGTGTCATTGGAGCATGTATCCCCAGGATTCCTGGACTCCCTTTGGCGTTTTAATGCTTCATGGGGTATTGATTGCCTAATGTTAAAGCCCTATATGAGGAGAAAATTCTGCCTTAGAGCTCCAGTTAATCCAGTGTTTGGTAACTCTTCAGCGCTAGAAGTGCCAGTTTTGAGTGGTGGAACTACAGGTAGTCCCAAAGAAGAAGACATCATGGATGCTGAACTTGGCTATGTATGGGTTATCAAAGGAGCCTGGCTTGAAGGCACCAGCAAGGTGATGGGGCTGGATTTAAGTGACTAGGAAGGTTAGGGGCAGTTGAAATAGGTATGCTGTTCTGGAGGTGTGCCTCTGAACAGGGGACTCAAAGTAGGATGTCCCCACACCCTTTATCTAGCATCAGCCATGCATTAAAAGCTGCCAGCCTATTCACTTGGCATGGAATTTCCCCCTGCCAGGTAATACAGCAGAGGGGCAGGATAAGATCCTTAAGTGGCTATTAAGTTGATACTTAAGGGCCTCAGTAGATCCAAGGGCAAGCTGGCTGCTTGACACCTCCCCTGTCACCCTGGGAAATGGGAGATAGTTTGCAAGTAGATAGACAGTATTCAGATCTACAAGGCCCACCTTCAAATTGGCAGGCTGGAGACTGTATGACTTGGTCCTGTGGATGGGAGAGAATGAGTATTCCAGGATTGAAGTGTATGGGAGATGTGTTTTAGAATCTAGAAGGGAATTAAAAGGGCGGAGCTGAGAATAATGCAAGCTAGGGCTGAGTAGGTGGAATAGAGCTTTGAGAGAAACTTGGGATTTGTTTGTGAAGGCAGGCATTTAAGAGTGTGACTATACATGATTATGATTGTATACAGTTAAAGTGGTGCATTTTGCCATATTACTGAATGCATTATTTGCACAAATAATGTTCCTGAGTTGTAGCTCCACTTATCTCAAATTTTTGTCACATTTTGAGCAGAAATTGATATCCATATCCTGTATTCAGATTTAGTTTGAATGTAAATTCACCAATGGGAAGTCGCAGTTGACTTGAAAAATGGCCAATCATGTTTTTAGTTGTTTTAAAATATCTACAGTTTAATCCCAATTCCACAATTTTAAAATGTTTTCAGCAGAGCTGAACACAAGCTGCCTGATCCAAAGTGGGGTATACTTGTCCAATGAAACTACTTGGAATCTTTTCTAATACGCAATGGCCACCTTTATGGAACATTTAAGATATTTTGTCACATTTTCAAAAAGTATTAACTGAACTTTAAATTGAATGGTTAGCAGTATTTAATGAAATGGGGAGGAAACTGTCTGTGCATTGGATGGAATTTTGTTACATTTGCTGAATTTATGACTTAAATTTTTTGAAGCGTATAACTTTGTCACCTTAATATCATATAAATTGTTGGAAATTGACACATTTAAAGTAATTGCTTTCAATCAATTTTGGTCAGATATTTTATGTAATATAACTTAGCAAATTAGTACATTTAAATTATTTGAATCAGAGAGAAGAAACAACACCTTTCTTTTCTAACTTACATAAACAGAATTAACGATCTATTAATGTACTCATTAGAGAAGAGTTCCACAAATATCCTCATTCACAGTGATAGCCATAGGGGAGTGTAGCACATCAGTGCAAAAGATGTGGCTGAAACGTTTGCAACAATTGTTCAGCCAAAAGTACAGGGAGGATGCTCCATCTCAGCTTCCTCTGGAGGGACACAGCATCACAGATGCCAGTCTTCAGCCAAGTCAATTCACTCCATGTGATATGCAGAAATGGCTGAAGGCAGAAGATACTGCAAAGGCTGTGGGCTCTGACAACATTCCGGCAATAATACTGAAGTCTTGTGCTGCAGAAGTTGTCCCTCCCTAGCCAAGCTGATCCAGTACAGTTGCAACACTGGCATCTACCTGACAACATGGATAACTGCACAGGTATGGTCCTGTGTACTAAAAACAGGATGCATCCAACCTGGCCAATTACCACCACATCAATCGACTCACAATCATCAGTAAAATGTTAGAATGTGTCATCAGTAGTGTTATCATGCAGCACTTGCTGACTAATAACCCGCTTATGACACTCAATTTGTGTTCTGCCAGGGTGACCCAGCTCCTGACCTTATTACAGACATGATTCAAACATGGATGAAAGAGCTGAGCTCCAGAGATGATGAAAGAGTGATTACCCTTAATGTCAAGTAGCATTTAACTGAGTATGGCATCAGGTGCACTATATGGGCACATGGCATCATAGAATCCCGACAGTGTGGAAACAGGCCCTTCAGCCCAGAAGTCCACACTGAACCTCAGAGCATCTCACCCAGACCCATCCCCGTATAACCCACCTGATCTACACATCCCTGAACACTATAGGCAATTTAGCATAGCTAATCCACCTAGCCTGCACATCTTTGGACTGTGGGAGGAAACCGGAGCACCTGGAGGAAACCCACGCAGACACCGGGAGAATGTGCAAACTCCACACAGACAGTCGCCCGAGGGTGGAATAGAATTTGGGTCCCTGGCGCTGTGAGGCAGCAGTACTAACGACTGAGCCACCATGCCGCCCCTACATGAATGTTACTTGTCACTTATCAGCCCAAGCCTGGATGTTGACCAAGTCTTATTGCATATGGACACGTAATACTTTGGTATCTTAAAAGTTGTGAATGGTGCTGAATATTATGCATTTGTCAATGAGCATCCTTGCCTCTGACAGTATGATGAAGGGAAGGCCATTGATAAACAACATTGAAGATGGTTGGGCCTAGGACACTATCCTTTGGAACTCCTGCAGAGTCGTATCCTAGCAGTTTTCCTGAGGTTGAAATGATTGACCTTCGGCAATCACAACTTCTACTAGGTATGAATTCAAGCAGCGGTGAGTTTTCCTCTGATTCCCATTGCCTCCGGTTTTGGACCTGGATGCCAAACTCAGTCAAATACTACCCTTGATGTCAAGGACAGTCACTCTTACCTCCCTGTAGAGTTCGGCTCTTTTGTTTATGTTTTAATCAAGGCTGTAACGAAGTCAGGAGCTGAGAGGGCCTCGTGGAATCCAAACTTACTGTCAGTGGACAGGTTTCTTCTTTGTGAATGCCAATTGTTAACACTGTTGACGACCTCTTCCATCACTGCTGGTGGTCAAGGATAGACTAAGAATGGGCAAGCGAGGATAAGTACCTAGATGAGCAGGGCTCTAGGCATGGTGGGTGCCATGAAGAGCTGCCTTGCCACCTTGCCTAGCTGTCTGACTGGCTTGTATTCCAGATTCCTGGTAGGGCCCAGAGGCCCTGTAGTGGTTTGCGTACTCCACTTTGAGAAAACTACTGGAATGGTATACAAAAATTGAAGATGAATAAGCTTTTGAAGTGAAACAGGTTTAAAGGTGGTTTATGATTCAGCCAGGGTGTGTAATCATAATTTATTTTCATTGTAAAGTCATAGATTCTGTCCTTATTCCTGTAAATGTTCTTGGAATGATGGGATTGCTTTGATATCACTGAGCTTATAGTCAAATTGCAAGATCTGTGGTAATTTGGAAAGCCGTGAAGTGATGTTTGGAGAAGTGTCTCTCCAACACATCTTCAAGAGCTGGGAAAGTAACTTCTGGTTGAACAGGTTTACCTAACTGAATAGCTTTTTATGTATTTGTAATTAATAATTTATAACAGGAGGATAACAAGCATGCTGATTTTAATATGCTATGCTATTGCTTACAAAAGCTATGAATATTTTGAACAATTTCATTGGCTGCCTTTGTAGTTTCTGCAGTTTGTATATTGGCTGAGTTCTGGTGAATGCAAAACTGGAAATGGTGAAAACACAGTACAGCAACTACTTTTTTTTAAAGTAAACACAAAGCCACAAAGGATTCATTGTGAATCTGGGTACTCTGTTAGCTTGGAGAAATTGTAATGATGGTACAAGTACGGACAGTAGATTAAAATGGGAACACATATATATGATGAACCTCCGGTAGAATAATGTGGCATCAATCACACTTAATCAAGTTTGCATGATTAATGGGTGCTTGAGTGATGTTCCAGGGAATATCCATTTGGACCAGCAAATTTTCACTGTCTTCAGGAGAAAATTGGCGATGAATTAAAAGAAAATAATATTGAGGTATAGGACTATTACGAACATAGGAACAAGAGTAGGCCATTGAGCCTGAGAACCTGTCCCAACATTCTATACGATCATAGATGATGGAACATTTCAATGCCTTTTACTCTTCTCATCCCCAAAAGTGTGTATGCCACTGGTAATCAGAAATGTATCAATCTCTACCTTAAACATAACTAAAGACTGAGCCTCCATAGCCATTTGTGGTCAAAAATTCCAAAGGCTCACAACCTTTTGAGTAAAACAATTTCTCCTCATTTTACTAAAGTAGCATTCCCTTTTAAAATTGTGCCCCTTGGTTTTAGACTTCAGCCAGGGAAACATCTAAGCTGCATCCACCTTGTCTATCTCTTTAATTATTTTGTAGATTACATTGAAATCACCTCATTCTTCGAAACTCTAAAGAATGCCAGCCTAGTTTGCTCAATCTCTCTTCATTAGTCAATCCCATCATCCCAAGAACAAGTCTGGTGAACATTTGCTGTATTCCCTCTACTGCAATAATATCTTTCCCAAGATAAAGAGACCAGAACAGTACTCAAGGTATGGTCTAACCAAGCTCTTAACACAATTGAAGCACGAACTCACTACTCGTGTACTTAAATTGGCTTGCAATAAGAGCTAACATTAGCCTTCCTGCTAGCTGGCTGAATCTGCAAGTTAGCCTTCAGTGACTTATTGACAAGGACACCTAGGGTTCTTTGTACATCTACACTTTCCAACTCTTACCATGTAAGAAGTACTCTGCACACCTGTTTGTCCTACCAAAATGGATATTTTCTCACATATTTCTATGTTACATATTCCATCTGCCATTTCCTTACTCATGCATATGCCTGTCAAAACCTTCTGAAGCCACTTTACACCTTCTTCACAACATACCTTCCCACTCAGCTATGTGTCATCTGCACAATTGGAGGTATTACATTTTGTCACAACTTCCAAAGCAGTGCTGTACATTGTGAACAGCTGGGGCTGAAGAACTGCTCCTTACTGTACCCCACTAGTCACGCTTTGCCAACATGAAAATGACCCATTTATTCCTACTGTGTTTTCTCTCTGTTAGCAAATCATTAATCCTGCCAATATATTCCCTGTACTTCCTTTCTCATGTGCTTTAATCTTTCTAACCGGCCTCCTGTAGGGCACTTCGTCAAATGTCTTCTGAAAATCTAAGTATACTTCATTCATTGGCTGTCAACTTTTGAGTAACTTCTCCGACAAACTCCAGTGAGTTTCTTGAACAATTTCCCATTCATAAATCCATGTAACTATGCTCAATTTGGGAATCTATTTATCCCACTCATTATAATAGATTCTAGGGTTGGCACAGTGGTTAGCACTGCTGCCTCACAGCACCAGGAACCCAGGTTCGATTCCACCCTTGGGCGACTGGCTGTGTGGAGTTTGCACATAGAACATAGAACGTAGAACAGTACAGCACAGTACAGGCCCTTTGGCCCACGACGTTGTGCCGGCCTATTATCCTACTAAGATCAATCTACCCTGCATACCCTACATTTTACTATCCTCCATGTGGCTATCCAAGAGTCACTTAAAGTATCTGACTCCACTACCACTGCCAGCAGCGCATTCCACACGGCCACCACTCTCTGTGTGAAGAACCTACCTCTGACATTCTCCCCGTTTCTGCGTGGGTTTCTTCTAGGTGCTCTGGTTTCCTCCCACAGTCCAAAGATGTGCAGGCTAGGTGGATTGGTCATAATAAATTGCCCGTAGTGTTCAGGGATGTGTAGATTAGGTGGGTTATAGGGGGTTGGGTCTGGGTGGGATGCTTTGAGGGTCGGTGTGGACTTGTTGGGCCAAAGGGCCTGTTTCCACACTGTAGGAATTCTATGATCTATGACTTTCTCCCAATGATGTAAGGATAACAGTCTGTAGCTCCCTGTTCTCTCTCTCACTCCCTTCTTAAAATTGTGGGTGACATTTATTACTGTCCAATCTACATGGATCAATGCAGAAACTGTTCAGTTTTGGAAGATAATCACCAAAGCATCAACTATCTCTGTGTCTAGCACCTTCAACGATCTGGAACGAAAACTATCAGGTCTTGTGGATATATCAACTTTCAACCCCATTAATTTCTCCAGTGCAATCTTCTGACTAATGCTAATTTCTTTCAACTGCTCATTCCTTCTAACCACTTAGATCTCTACTTCTGGGTGGTTCTTGTATCTTCCTCAGTGAAAACAGACACAAAGTAACCATTTAGCTTCTAAGTCATTTCTCTGTTCCTCATTATAACTTCTTCTGACTCTGCCTTTAATAGATCCATATTCATTTTAGCTAAATATTTCCTTTTTAGTAACTAGAAGCTTTTACAGCCTGTTTTATGTTTTTGGCCAGATTGTATTCATATTCTATTATTTTGTTCTTTATCGTTTTTGTTTTGGTTCTCCTTTGTTGTATTTTGTAAATACAACAAACTCTTACCGTCAGAGTTACTGCTATTTCTGACAACTTTGTAGGGTCTTCCTTTAAAACTTATTGCAATCCTGAACTTCCTTTAGGCACGGCTGATTAACCTTTTTTGGGTTTTTGCACTTTGAAGCCATGGCTTGTTGCTGTCAGTCATATAATAGATCTTTAAAGACTATCCCTTACATAAATGCAGTTATGCCTTTAAATGTATTTTTCCAGGGCATCTCGGTCAATTTGTGCCTCTCTCTCGTTCATAATTTCTGTTATTCAAAGTTAATGCCCTTGCTGCAGAATGAACTACCTCACTTTCAATCCTGATGTAAAATTCTATTTTATTGTGTTCACTCATCCCTTAAGGGTGGTGGGGGAGGGGGGCGATGTTATGAATGTAGTAGAGGTAGGGTGCAGTATAATTAAGTGGGTTCTGTACAGCTGTAATTGGGAATGCCTGGTGTCAGGGTTAAAGACATCTCTTCAGGGCTGAAGAAGAACGTGGATTGGGAGTTAAGGATCCAGTTGTTATCATACTTTTGGTACTGCTAGCGTTGATAGCGCTAGAAAGAAGGTTCTGCTGAAAGATTTTGAACAGTTAACTGCTAAGTTAAAAAGCAGAACCTCCAAGGTAATAACTGAGCCATGAGGCAAACCAGCATAGGAAACACCAAGTCAAGGAGTTAAACGCCTGGCTCAGAGATCAGTGTGAATGGAATGAATTTCAGTTTGTGAGGCACTGGCACCAGTATTGGGGTAAAAGAGAGCTGTTCAGGTGGGACGGGCTTCACCTGAACTGTACTGGGACCAATGCCTTGGCAAACTGAGTAGCTAGTGCTGTAGAGGGGGCTTTAAACTAATTAGAGGGGAGGAGGTTTTGTGGGAGGGGAAGAAACAAAACAAACAGCTGCCCTGTAATGCTGCCAGATGTTTGGATAACCATACCCAGAGTCGAACAGGAAGGGATAAACTGTACAAACATAGGAAAGTAGCTGGGTTAAAACAGGAAAAATGGTAAAAGTTAATGGCTGTTTCGTTGAATTTATGTAGTATTCGGACCAAAATAAATTAATTAACAAATACAGGTGAATGGGTATGATCTTATAACCATTACAAAGCTATGGCTACAAGGAGATCAAAGCTGTGAACTAAATATTAGAGGTATGCAACTTTTTGAAAGAATGGACAATAAAGAAACCATGATGGACATCAGTGTTTTGTATGGGATGGAGTAAGTAAAATAGCAAGAAATCTTTGAATGGAAGATGTGGAATCCATATGGGTGGAGGTGAAAAATAAAAATAGAAAGAAGACATTGGTGGAAATAGTCTGTAGGCCCCCTAACAGTAGATATGTGGTGGGACAAAGAATAAATCAAGAGATAATGCAGGCTTTTTTTTTCAATGAAGGCTTTTTTTTAATGAAAGCATCTTTAAAAATTCAGTTCATCAATCATACATGACTTTAATCTGCATGTAGTTTGGGAAAGTCAGATTGCCAGAGGGAACCATGAAGAAGAGTGAATTTGGGACAGTTTCCTAAAATAATATACTGTGGCTCAAACCAGGGATTATGTAACTTTAAATCAGATGATGTGTTATGAGGCAGGTTTAATAAATGATTTAGAGTAAAAGATCCCCTAGAAAACAGTGACCATATCTTCTACCAGTGGTAGAATTTAGCATTCAGTTTGAGAGGGTGACCCTTAGGTTGGAAATGACTGTGCTAGATTTAACTAAGGAGCAATTAAATAATTACAGAGGAATGGGGACAGAGCTAGCTGGAGTTTAGGAAAGCCTCAAAGTGAAAGAAAAACATATAATCTAATAAAGATCAAGTCAGAGGATTGAGAAAGCTTTAAAAGCCAATAAAATATGACCAAAAGAATAATAACGAAGGAGAAGGTAAACTTTGAGGGTAAACTTGCATGCTATATCCAAGATGGACAGCAAGAGCTTCTTTAAATCTATAAAATGAATGAAAGAGGCCTAAACTAATATACCTCCTTTAGAGAAAGTATTTCGGGAAATAAGGAGGAACCAGAGAATGGCAAAAGAGTGGAACAAATGCTTTCCATTAGTTTTCACAGCAGGAAACACTAATAGCATTCAAAAGATAATATAATAATAAGTAATCAAAGCACAAAGAAGGAGAGGAAATAAATGCAATAACTATCACTAGAGAAAAAAACATTTGGGAAACTAATATCGGTAAAGTTCAGTAATTCCACTGGACCAGATGGGGTGGATCTTAGGATATTAAAAGCAGTAGCTACAGAGACAGTGGATCCACTGGTTGTAATCTTCCAAGAGTTGTTAGATTATGGAAAAGCCCTAGAGGATCAGAGAACTGCCAGTGTAATCATTCATTTAAAAAGGAAAGCAACAAAAACAGATAACTATTGGCCAGTTAGTTTAGTGTCTGTTACTGGGAAAATGTGAGTCTATTATAATAGCATAGCAATTAGAAATGCATAATATGATCAAGCCAAGTCACCATGGCTTCATGAAGGGCAATCATGTCAGACAAAGGCCAGCGCATCCAATTTTGCTTATAATATTCCAAACATGGTCTGACCAGAGCCTTATACAACCTCAGCCTTACATCCCTACTATTGTAACCTAGCCTTCTTGAAGTGAATTCTGACATTGCTTTTGCCTTTTTAATTGCCAATTGAATCTAAGTGTTAACCTTGAGGGAATCCTGAACTAGGACTGTCAAGTCCCTTTGTGTTTCAGATTTTCAGAGCCTTTCCCCATTGAGAAAATATTCTATGCCTCTATTCCTACCAAAGCACATAACCTTACACTTTACCACATTGTATTCCAGCTGCCACTTCCTTGCCCAGTCTACTAGTCTGTCCACATCTTTCTGCAGCCTCCCTGCTTCTTCAACATGATCTGTCCCTTCACATATTTTTGTGTCATCTACAAACTTAGCAACAAATCAATTCCTTCATCCAAATCAAATGTATAACACGAATAGTTGTGATGCCAACACTAACTCCACTAGTCAACCTGGCCATCTGAAAAAACACACCATTGTAATTAAATATCATTTGATAAATTTGTCACAATGTGGCACCATGCCATAATTTATTTCTTGCAGATCTTCTCTGGTGTTTTTAGAATAATGATAGCGATGAATTTGCTAAAAATGCAGTCCTGCGCATAGCAACCACAAGAATTACCATTCTGCATAATTTGTTTAAATTATCCAACTCAGGAATTGATCAATGAGTTTTTCATTATATAAATTGATACTTTAATTATTGAACCAACTGTTTTAGAGATCTGCATGGAAATCAACTTGACACACTACAGAAGGATTCATTTGAAGGGCTCATCTTAGTAAAGAAATTGTAAGTACAGCTGATAATTTTTAAACAAATGACTTTAAACTACTTATTTAAAACTTCCCATTTTGGTAATTGTAAATAATATTCAAGTTGAAGAGACGAAATATAAAACTAATCAATAAATGTTCTAAAACAGGTAAGCATTTTCTGTTAACTACTCAGTGGTTGCTTCAAGAGTTCTTACGTCAGTAATTAGATAATACTTTTCTCAACTGTTGGGCAGGAAATTAGCAGGGTGAAATGGCTTGTCCCTTCTTCCAGAAGGAAAGTCAGCATTGGGCTAATTGACTAGGAAGAAGCCTGTCCCGAAACTGTAACAATGCTGTAGGCTGGCTACGTTGCCGAATTGTGGGATTTCTGTCCCTCACGCAGTAGGGAATCTATCCTCGGAGCTGCCATCCTATCTGATTGCCTGGCAACTCCATCACTCTCGGCAGTATGAGAGCTCAGTAGCCTTCAGGGCCTAAAAAGGATCATGACTGCCCCAAGAATGTAACTCTGTGTTTCTTCATTTGTTCATGGGATGTGGATGTTGCTGACCAGACCAGCATCCCTAACTGTCCTCTGGAAAATTAAGAGTCAACTCAATTGTTTTAGGTCCAGAGTCACATGTAGGCAAGACCAGGAAAGGATGGTAGATTTTCTTCTGAAAAGAATATTAGAAAAAGAAATTGTTTTTCTTTGCAAAAATTGACAGTTGCCATTAGGCTAGCTTTTAATTCCAAACTTTTTTTTAAAAATTGAATTCAGATTTCACCATCTGCCATGGTGGGATTCAAACTTATCTTCACACAGAGAGTGGTGGGTGTGTGGAATGCACTGCCGGCAGTGGTTGTGGAGTCAGATGCTTTAAAGACTTTTAAGCTACCCTTGGATAGGCACATGGAGGATAGTAAAATGTAGGGTATGCAGGGTAGTTTGATCTTAGTAGTATAATAGGTCGGCACAACATCGTGGGCTGAAGAGCCTGTACTGTGCTGTACTGTTCTATGTTCTATGTCCCAAGAACACGAGCCTGCGTTCTAGATTTCTAGTTTAGTGACATTAGCACTTCGCCATTGTACCCCATTTAGTGTTGGAAGGGAATCAAGAATCCATGCAAGAGGGAGAGGGTGGTGGAAAGACTTGTTCTGTCATGAACATTGGATGGACAAAGAGGTGAAGCGGCATCTGAGGGGTGGATGTCCCTGATGCATAGAGGGTATCCCCTGAATGATTGCTCCCTTTATTTCCCACCTTTGTTCATGTAAGCCTATAAAGTAGCTTGTCATGGCATGACAGCATGTTATATTGTTAATCTCAGGTGTGATTGAGAAGATAGTGTGCATACCACCTGACGTATTTTACATGCCCACAATCTTAAAACATATCTGGCGGGTTCACGTACTATCTAGCCCTGTACTTCAGTCCAGTCTCAGAATGTGATCCTATTTCTCACTGTTAAATATCCTGCATACGATAAGCTTGCTTTCTGTTTGAATTATTGAGAGAAAGTTGTGTCACTTCCACTGAATTTGAAAGAGTGAAGTGTTTTTCAGCCCTGGTTCAATTGGTCGCACTTTTGTTCCTGAATCACAAGATTCCAGGCACAGATACCAAGGCGGATACTTTTAGTGCAGAACTGAGTGAGCATGAAATGTTTTGCATGAAATGTTAAATTGATACCCCCGCTGCCTGCTTGAGTGAATGTAAGAGATCATTTGGCATTATTTTGAAGAAGCGGAGTGGAGTTTTCCCTGGTGTCTAGGTTAATATTTATTCCCCAATCAACATCACACAAAAACAAATTATCTGGTCACCTTCACTTTCTGTTTTTGGGAAGTTGTTGAGCACAAATTGGCTGCCATGTTTCCTTCATGACAACTGTGGCTACCCTTCTAACTTTATTAGTTGTGAAGTATTTTGAGCCATCTGGTGATTTTGAAAAGCATTATATAAATGCAAGACATTTTTTTTTCTTACCCTGAAGTATACCAAGATGTTAGTGGTGAATAAGTTACTTTATTACCAATTTTATTCAATACCCAATATTATTCCATTCATTCATGTAACTGTTTGTGGTAGTGCCCCACTGTTCAGCTTCACATTTTCTATTACTTTTCCAGTTACTGGTTGTTACTTTCAGTGAATATTCTCTCTGTCATGTTTAAATAAAACAGAGGAGGTATGGGAGGAAACTTTTCTTCAGAGTACCTAATGTAATACAGACTTTTAAATGCAGCCATCATTTGTTCTATCAGGTTTAGGTAGTTCCACAAGGCACAACTTACAACAATATTTGCAATTCCACTTTGTATGATGCCAGACATATTATTAGGTTCATTGATCTGTTCGAATGGGACAAAATAACTCTTCAATCTAGAACTTTTGGAAGTATCTTGAGTTAGATAAAAATTTGATAACTATATGCTTTTAGTATTCCAGTAGCTTTATGTAAAAGCAATAAATAGGAGCTTTATCATAGGATTTTGTATTTGTTATACATTGACTTTTTTTAGGCATTTTTGCATTTTCAGATGGAATGTTATTGATCTGTTTGTTTTTATTCCAACATAGGAATCTTTCTCGAAATGTCATCACAAAAATTGCAGGCTATACATTTCAAGCTTTACCTTTCCTGGAAATTCTGTGAGTTTTTATTTGAAAATATCTAAGAATCTTGTGCAGTATCAAGAAAGGACGAACAGATTGGATCTCTTTGGGGGGGGGGGCGGAGGGCGGTGTGGAAAAAGAAGGCTGACAGTGTGGCCAAATAGTGAACTTCAAAATTGTGCAAAATTGCACAGACAGAATGTTTTCACTTGTGGGGAAGAGCATAATTAGAGGTCTAGAATAATCACCAGGCAATTGAACTTGTCGTTGTCATATGACATTCAGACTCAGGAAACTGACAGGCGCTGAGCCCTGCATGTTGTATTGTCTCCTGGAGCCAGGGTAAAAGACATCAGAGAGAATGTGTAGAATATTTTGCAAGGAGAATAGAGTGAACCAGAGGTTGTGGTATATTTTGGTACCAAGGATAGACATAGAGTGGGCAGAGATTGAGATCCTATTGTCAGATTTTCAGCAGCTGGGGAGGAATGCAACAAGTAAGACCTTGAAGATCTTTGGATTACTCTGTGCTATGTGCTAGCCAGAGTAGAAATAGAAAGATAGGAAGGTTCAATGTATAGCTTGAAACATGGTGCAGGAGGGAGGGCTTCAAATTCTTTGAGCATTGATACCAGTTTTGGGCGGGAGCTACCGATTCAAGTAGAATAGACTGCACCTCATCAGGACTGGGACTTAAAGTTCCAGAGGAGGTTCACTAGTTTGCTAGAGTTTAAACTAAATTGGCAGGGGATTGGTACCAGCATGCAACAGTAGAAAAGAAGAATAAGGTGCATAAAGTGAAACCTTTAAAGATTACCAGACAGTAGTTCCATTTTAGATAACAGTATGGGAATACAATGTAGTGGCAATAAGGGACCTATGACTTTAAGGTAATGAGAACTGGATGCATGATGTACAAGGATATAATGTGTTCAGGAAAGGAACAGGAGGACAAAAGGGAGATGGACAGCAATACCGATTAAAGAATATATTGACGTGGAAGCAAAAAAGGTGTTTCATGCCATTGGGGATATTTTCAAAATAGTGATAAATTGACCAACAAATTTGCTGGAAAATCATAGAGATGTACAACATAGTAGGGTCCTTGCTGCTGCTGCTTGTAGCTACTCTTGCCAGGAGTTCTGTTTCATCCATCTTAGACCATTCTCACACCACTTTGTTTCATTCGTTATCTAACTATGCCTTGGCCATCTCCTCTTTCAGTTGCTCTCCACTTTGCCCTCTAGAACTGATCTCTGTGGATCTTTTATTGATTGGGATTATGCTGGATGAATAGGGAAGGAGAGACAATTTCTGAAATGTGTTCCAGAGCATTTCCTTGATCAGTATGTTGTCATTTCAACTAGGAAGGAGACGTTGCTGGATCTGCTGTTGGGAAATGAGGCGGGCCAACTGTCTGTGGGGAGCACTTGGATAAAAGAGTTCATTACATGATAAGATATATTTTAGGTCTCACCTGGAGTATTGTGTAGATTTGCAAACACCATATTATAAGGAAAGATGTGAATGCAGGTGCAGTTTTCAAGAGTGGTTACAGGAATGAGAAACTTCAGTTATACAGATAGATTGAAGAAGCTGGGACTGTTCTCCTTTGAGAGAAGGTGGCTGAGAGGAGGTTTCATAAAGGTTTGCAAAACCACGAGCTGGCTGGATAGAGTAGATAAGGAGGATCTGTTCCCTCACACTACCCCTTTAGAAGGGTGCATACAGTCTTTACTGTGTCTGCAATGAGTATGCTACTGATTGGAATACGGTAGGAGAGGAGATGGTGTAATATTGGTACAAAAAGCTTGAAGGGAGCAGCTGCCTCATTTTTCTCAGCTTTATCTGTGGCATAAGTATCCAGGATCTCTTTATAATATGACAAGACAGTGAAACTGGAAGGCATCATCCTTCTCATTTCTTGCCCTGAAAGTTCAGAAAGCCTTGAACTATTGTGTCATGCTGACCTCCTGCTGTGTAACCCCCTTCCCTTCGCTTATAGGAACTGACATGGCAGTTCTATGTGATTCTGGGAAAATTGCAATTGTTGGTGGAAAATTGTTGGTGCAACATTGCAGTTGATTGAGTAAGTAATCAACTTTTGTTCCTAAATAAAAACCAAAAGAACTGCGGATGCTGTAAATCAGGAATGAGGAAGGGTCTTTTGAGGAAGGGTCACTGGACCCGAAGCGTTAACACTGTTCTCTCCTTCACAGATGCTGCCAGACCTGCTGAGCTCCAGCAACTTTGTTTTTGTTCCAACTTTTGTTCCTGCCTGCTTTGGACCCAGCATACCCAAAAGCAACCAACTCGAGACATAAATGTATAGGCGACTATTCGGACAAACTTTATGTTTACAAGATGTATATTAATGTATTTGGGTGTTATTTTACATTCATTGAAATGAACATCAGTTCTGTCGGCATTGTCACACGTTGCATATCCAGGTCAGGCATACTACAGTTCAGATGCAGAATATAATTTCTTTATTCTGCCTTATCAGAATGGCCAACTATTAATTTGAAGAGATGAGTTTTCCATTTTAACACCTTGTAGCCTCTCTAGCTTCAATTTTAACTTCCAAGATGGTAACTAGTTAAGTGTGCCAATAACCTGCCCACTGTCGACTCAAAGAGACTGGAGTCATTTTGAGGTCTTGACGTCATTCAGATACAGTTGTTGAGCTGAAGAGACATCCCTATGCAGCTGGCATTATTCGAGCAGGCAGTCTACCCAACAGCAAGGTGAGTCTGGTAAGGAAAGAGGGACTGCTGTCGTTCATCCTGGTCCCTCATTGATAATTTTCACCTTGTCTTTCCAGATCCTTGCTCAGCTCTATCTTGTTGGGATGTGTAAAAGGCACTGTCCGAACTGTTTGGTCCTAAGTAGTTAACTGGAATTCCAGGTGTGTCATGGGACCCCCAGATGTCTAATGAATAGGATCTGCTTCCTACAACAGAAGGAGCGTTCATCAAATAATACAAACCAAACTGCAAAGTAATAGAACAGTGTGCTTCACTTTTGAGGGAATGCATTTAAAAGTGTTGTATTTACACCTTAGTTTATACTAAAAATTCACAAAGATAAGAAATCAACATGAATCAAAATTTTGTAATACTCAAGGAATTGAAGTTTTTGTAATTTTTTGTGGTTTATTGCACAGCGATCTTTCTGACAATAAGGTATCAATGCTACTGGATGGAACATTCAAATCCTGGCATGGATTACGTTTCTTTAGACAATTGTAAGTATAACATCAACAACTTAAACTACTTCTCCAGCATTAAAAATATTCAGTATATTTGGCAGTGTCTATATTTTCTTTATTTGTTCATGGGATTTTCCACTTATTGCCCATGCCTAATTGCTGTTTAATTGAGTGCCTTGCTATGCCATTTCAAAGGGCACTTAAATGTGAACCTTTGGATTTGGAGTCATGCGTAGGCCAAATCAGATGCAGAACAGCATTTTCTGTCACTGAAGGACATTAGTCAACCACATGCACTTACACAATGATAGTTTCATGACCACCGTGGCTGAGAATATCTTTAAATAGCTGGTTTTGTTTAATTTACTTCAAAATTGGCCACCTTTATAGTGGGATTTGAAACCACGTCCACCATGCTTGAACCTGGGGTTCTGGATTACTCGTCCAATGACATTATAACAACACCACTGGTCTCCCTTTCTCAGCAGGGGGAGAAGCTTAATTAACCTTTCAGGGAGATAGAGACCATTGAACTAAAACAATAAATTGGTTTATTTTTCCGCAGATGCTTCCAGATTTGCTGAGTATTTCTAATAACTTTGGGTGGAAATTTAAGTAGCCTACAAAAACGGGAAACTTCATAAGTGTGATTTAATTAGGCAGAGTAGTGATAAAGTCAGCTTGTGTTTGTGGTGTATCGAAAATTACACCAACCTGTGGTAGCATCATACTTGTAATACAGTTGCACGCCATTTATACTCATTAATGTGAAAAAATTTTCAATAAAGTCTTTATCATCAAGGGAGAGTTAATATTGCATGAGATTCTAGTGCACCTGGTTCTCAATTGTTTGGGGGTGTGCAATTGTCAGTTTAGCGTAGTTGTGTATAAAGTTGGTAGCTGTCCTGTTGAATTAAGAGAGAGGAGTAGGAGAATGGAACCTTGTGATTGGCAATGGTTAGACAATTGGTTTGGAGGAATGAAGGATTGGAATAGGTTGAGGAGAAGAGAACATTGGGTGAGATTGGAAGCATGGAACTATGAAGTAGAAAGACTCTGGTGGCCTGGGCATGTTGGGGTAATGGCAGTGTCAGTACTGCCCGTTTTTGTATCTGTCTCACTGTATTGGCTGATAAGACTCCTTATGAGCTTTGAATTTGTTTATAACATTTCTTTTAACTTATCTAGAGTCTGCAAATTCAACCATTTTCCATAGAATGGCAGGTACAATATTACCAGACTAATACTCAAAAAGGAGATGATGTAAAAATACTGCATTGTTTCTCCATAATAAAAGAAATTATTGCCAACCAATAGGTGTGCCAAACTAAGTTATTATCAAGGGTAAATGATGTTTGTGCGCACATAAATAAAGTCCATTTGATGTAATGTGACCGTGACTGAAATTTAATTTTGAAAAAACTCCCATGCCACCTTTATGCTGTCAACAAGTTCCACGTTAATGGTAGTGTAGTTGGGCAGAAAATTTGTGACTGTAATGCAGACTGTCACTGTTTGACTAGAAGGCTCTTTAATAGTCTGTCTGTAATTGCAGCATTGTCAGTTAGTAGATTTCACCAACAAAAAGCTTTCCCAACCACTGAATCAAATGTGTTTTGCATGCATGCAACTGGCACTTTGAATTTTAATTAGTCACGTGGGATAAGGCAAAAAGAGATATTGTGGAAGTTGCACACTGTTCATGTTGCGATGTTAGGAATGACGTTGTTGACAAAATTCAAAAAAGTAGCTATTGTCCTGAATGTAGTATTCAAAATTTGTATTTTTAAAATTTACTGTATCAGGGTAGTAGCAATGGAACTAAGAATGTTCCTAGAAGTTTTTCTGATATGATTCCTTTCATTTTTTTTCTCTCTATTTAACAGGAATTTGAAATCCAACCCATTAGAAGTAATACAGAATGATGCATTTGATAAATTGCCCTCAATGCAGTATCTGTGAGTATCCAGAATTTTGAAATAGCTGTGAGTGGTGACACTGCTAAAATAGTGTCTGTAATTTATACATTTTACCTAACTCGGTGTTTGTGCTACAGCTACTATGGATATATTTGCAAAGCCACACCAGAATTCACCTTGCAGATGTCTTGCCTTTAATATACATTTTTAACAAACTCGATCTTGGAAAATGTTTTGAGGTTTTCAGTATGATTTTCGCACCTTGGCATAGCTATAGGACCGCTGGAATGCTATCCCGACACACCAATTATTGCATCAATGATTTCAGAACACAAGTTAATTTATTTTAATATGGGATTAAAAGTAGAAAAATCAATACATCTCGAAAGAGGTTTTGGAAAACACAATGGAGTTAGCAACTATAAATATTTGGAAAATGTTTGGAAGTGGATGTTGTGCAAAATGAGTGGAGATTTGCAAATTTAGATGCAGCTCAAAAAGGGGAAGTAAATAACTCAGTTAAAATTCTAAGTTATGACAGATTTTGATGAGGTGAAACGCAAAATAAAAATTCCCACTGGTCAATGTGTCAGGGCATAAAGTTTTCCTCACCAAAAAGATTGAAGGAAGAGGCTGAAGATATTTTTGTTTCAAATTTAAAATGAAGTCCCACAAAAAATAGGTGGAACTAACTTTTTAAAAAGAAGTGGATAACTATTTGCATATAGTAGAAACTACACTGTCAACTGACAGAGATATTGGCAAATAGGAGAATTGTATTACTCTATCAAAGAATTAGCGCATGGGCTACTTTGCCTCCTTTTCTGCTGTAAATATTAATGTCCTCCATATTAACTATGACAGTTGCTGGGAACATGTATCCAACATGCTGCGTAGGTGCCTACTGCCATCTCTACAACGGTCCCGTTTCATGACACCCGATCTTCCTGTCAGAAAGAGATGGTACAATTCAATATCATATTTCAATTACATCACACAGTGTTAGCCTGATTTAACTCTCTAGTTGCTGCTTGGGTTTCCCAGGGATCAGGAAACCTGCCAATGAAAGGGAGGTGGGAGCTGCATGCTATCAAAGAGAGAGAGAGAGAGAGACCTTTACAACACATCTTGTAGACCAGAAAGAGCAGGAATTCACATCTCTGTTCAACCTCTCAAGAAGCCTCCCCTCCACTCACCCCTCCCTTCCTCCCTCGACACCCAACCACCCCCCTCCCCCTCCGCACAACCATTGTAGCTTTTAATTTTTGCTCACGTATCTCCAGAGCTTATGCCTCTCAGTCCAACTTGCTGGTTGTAACTGATCCTGCCCCTATCCCCACTCACTTGTTGGAGATGCTCCCTAAGTATCCATGGCTGCTGTCTCCCGCCTAGCAAGCTGGAATGTAAAGCTCCCAGGAAGCAAGAAGAAGAAACTATGCTAGACATTGGGATTCCAGATCAACAGGACTCCCTGACTTGGGCTTTGCTGAGTTCCTCATCTTTTCCAGCCTATCTTGCAACTTTTTTACATTCTTCTTCTTTTGCAGCTTCCCCACCTCTCTGTAAATAATGAGGCATATGGAGATGTTTCTACAATACTAATATAGTTTGGAATCAGCAAACATTTGGAAAGTTGTTTTCCATCAGAAATCCGAAACTGGCTCGGTGGCTGTGGCTATGGTGATATGCTTTTAGCTACTTGCACTTCTTTTACTAAGAACTCTGGATATTTTCCAGATATTTACAAACTGAAGTTTGGAATCCTGACATGAATTTGTCAGACATCTTAGTGCAGCTTCAAGCTATCTTGTTCAGCAGCATCAAGCAGTGGGTATTTTGACTCCTTCAAAATGTTCACTGAAAATGTTAAATAGGACAGTGTACAACAAACCTGACTTATTTTCCATTCAGAAAAGGATTGGAACCTTTTTGCCTTTCATGAGCAAGGACCATTTTGAAGATGCTAAGTATTAGCTGGGTTTGTGTCCATCTGCTGGCTCAGAGCAGTTATTCTGATTGGCTGAGCTGACTTAGTATACAGTGTTAGAGGTTTCCCCTATTGTATACATCATTTCAACCATAATTCATAACTGAAGAAGTAAGGCACACACAATAATCTAAAAGCACTTAAACAGTTTCTCTCTCACCATTTTGCATACCGCCAGATAAGGTTAAGGTATGCATGCATATGCTATGCAACTGAGTATTGTTGGCACATGCCCAATGACTATAACTGTTCATTTATCATTAGCAAATCAAAATTGCAGAAGCCAGTAAAGTATTGGATAGCAATGACTTAGGCATGGGCTAAATAAAACTAATAGCAAGATTTGTAAAGTAAATGTTTAACCAATTGAGTTGATTTTGTTGAGGAAATAAGATCCAACAGATAAAGGAATGGGAAGATTGTTGTATATATGGATTTTTTAGGAAAATGTTTGAGAGAGTCCACATCTGAGGCGTGTTAATAAATAGTTAATAGTACATTTTTTTGGCTTCTTATCTGTAAGGGTAGGACACGGACCAGGAAAGGAGGGCCACTAATAACTGGATTTGATTTAATCTAATATTAAGTACTCTCCAAGGTTTATTTTAAAGAGGTAAACCATGGCAGGAGAGCTTGAAGTCTTGGTTTGCTCCTCTTGCTCCATGCGGCAGGTAAGAGACAGTTCCAGTCCCCCAGGTCAGCATGTGTGTGGGAAGTATCTCCAGCTACAGCTTCTGGAAGTTCGAGTTTCAGAGCTGGAGTGGCATATGGGGAACACTGTTCAGCATCCGCGAGGCAGAGAGTATCATGGATAGCACTCTGCAGGCAGGAAGGAAATGGGTGACCACCAGGCAGAGCGAGACAGATCGACAGGTAGTGCTGGAATACCCTGTAGCCATTTCTCTGCAAAACAGATATACAGTTTGCATACTATTGAGGGGAATTACCTCTCAGGGGAAAGCAGCAGCAGTCAAATCCATTGCACCATGGTTGGTTCAGCTGCAGAGGGGAGGGGCAAAAAGTGTGCCAGGGCAATAGTTATAGAGGACTCAATTGTAAGGGAAATAGACAGGTGTTTCTGTGGTTGCAGATGAGATTCCAGGATGATATGTTGCCTCCCTGGTGCTATGGTCAAGAATGTCTCGGAGTAAGTACAGGACATACTGGAGGGGGGAGGGTGAACAGCCAGTGATCATGGTACACATCAGTACAAACGACATAGGTTTAAAAAAAAAGGATGAGGTCCTGAAAGAAGAAGGGAGCTAGGAAGAAAGTTAAGAAATCGTACCTCGAAGGTAGCGATCTTAGGATTAACACGTGCTAGTCGGAATAGAACAGTTGGGGAGGGTTTAAACTAATAGGTTCCCATCCCCCTGGCATATGTAAGGAGTCACAGGAGGAGGGAAACAAGAACAAAAACAAAAGGTAGAAAAGGGAATAAGAAAAGTGATAGGCAGAGAAACCAAGGACAAAATTCAAAAAGGGATATTGAGAAAAATAAGAACAAGAAACAATGTTAAAAAGAGAAACTTAAAGGCTTTGTGCCTTGATGCACGGAGCATTTGCAATGAAGTGGATGAACTACTCGTGCAGATAGATGTAAATGGATACCATATAATTGGGATTACGGAGACATGGCTGCAGGGTGACCAGGGATGGGAACTGAATGTCCCAGGGTATTTAGTATTTAGGAAGGACAGACAAGAAGGAAAAGGTGGTGGAGTGGCATTGCTGGTTAAAGACGATATTAACACAATCATGAGAAAGGATATTAGCTCTGACAATGTGGAGTTTGTATGGGTAGAGTTGAGAAATACCAACGGGCAAAAAACATTAGTGGGTGTCATATATAGACCCTCAAACTGCAGTGGTGATGGTGGGAATGGCACTAAACAGGAAATTAGAGGTGCATGTGATAAGGGAATATCGGTGATCATGGGTGATTTTAAATTGCGCATAGATTGGGCAAATCAAATTAGCCACAGTGCCGTAGAGGAGGAATTCATGGAGTGTATACGGAATTGTTTTCTTGACCAATATATGGAGGAACCAACTAGAGAGTAGGCCATCATAAACTGGGTACTGAGTAATGAGAAGGGAATCATTGCCAATCTAGCTGTGCGAGAGGTTTCACGTACAGGAGCAGGGATGTGTTGTTGCAGTTATACAGGGCCTTGGTGAGGCTGCATCTGGAATATTGTGATTGATTTTTATTGTCATGTGTACCAAAATACAGAGAAAAGCCTTGTTTACGAGCGGTACAGGCAGATCACAGCAAGCAAAGAATGTACAGATCAAAAAGGTTACATTGCAAGTTTCGTTATTTGAGGCTAGAGTCCATTCAACAGTCTGATAACGGTTGGAAAGAAACTGTTCCTGAACCTGCTTGTGCGTGTGTTCAGGCTTCTGTATATTCTGCCTGACGAAAGAGGTTGTAGGAGATCATTATCAGGGTGCGATGGGTCTTTGATGATGTTGACCACCTTTCTGCGGCAGCAAGAAGTGTAAGTAGAGTCATGGGCCCAAGCTATGCCTGCCTCTTTGTAGGTTACGTGGAACAATCCCTCTTCCGTACCTACACCGGCCCTAAACCCCACCTCTTCCTCCGTTACATTGATGACTGTATCGGCGCCGCCTCGTGCTCCCACGAGGAGCTCAAACAGTTCATCCACTTCACTAACACCTTCCACCCCAACCTTAAGTTTACCTGGACCATCTCTAACACCTCTCTCCCCTTCCTGGACCTCT
>NC_063361.1:9685891-9742030 GCF_021869965.1 Rhincodon typus | reverse complement strand
ACACCTGCCCCCATACCTCCTCCCTCACCCCTATCCCAGGCCCCAAGGAGACTTTCCACATCAAGCAGATGTTCACCTGCACATCTGCCAACGTGGTATACTGCATCCGCTGTACCCGTTGTGGCTTCCTCTACATCGGGGAAACCAAGCGGAGGCTCGGGGGCCGCTTTGCAGAACACCTACGCTCGGTTCACAATAAACAACTGCACCTGCCAGTCGCGAACCATTTCAACTCCCCCTCCCATTCCTCAGATGACATGTCCATCCTGGGCCTCCTGCAGTGCCACAACGATGCCACCCGAAGGTTGCAGGAACAGCAACTCATATTCCGCTTGGGAACCCTGCAGCCCAATGGTATCAATGTGGATTTCACAAGTTTCAAAATCTCCCCTCCCCCTACCGCATCCCAAAACCAGTCCAGCTCGTCCCTGCCTCCCTAACCTGTTCTTCCTCCCACCTATCCCCTCCTCCCACCTCAAGCCGCACCTCCATCTCCTACCGACTAACCTCATCCCGCCCCCTTGACATGTCCGTCCTCCCTGGACTGACCTATCCCCTCCCTAACTCCCCACCTACACTCACCTTTACTGGCCCATCCCCGCCTCTTCGACCTGTTTGTTTCCTCTCCACCTATCTTCTCCTCTATCCATCTTCTATCCGCCGCCCACTCTCTCCCTATTTATTTCAGAACCCCCTTCCCCTCCCCCTTTTCTGATGAAGGGTCTAGGCCCGAAACGTCAGCCTCTCTGCTCCTATGATGCTGCTTGGCCTGCTGTGTTCATCCAGCCCTGCACCTTGTTGTCCATGGATGGAAGGTTGGCTTCCATGCTGGTCTGGGCTGTGCACACCACCTTTTGTAGTTTCTTACAGTCCTGGACAGAGCAGTTGCTATACCACGCCATTATGCACCTGGACAATATGCTTTAAATGGTGCATCTGTAGAAGTTAGTGGAGGCAGTTTTGGTCCCCTTTTCTGAGGAGGGATGCTCTTGCTTTTGAGGGAGTGCAGCGAAGGCTCTTTTCAGGGTTGGCGGGACTGACGTCTGAGGAGAGATTGTCTAGGTCGGGATTGTTTTCGCTGGAGTTCAGACGAATAAGAGGGGATCTCATAGAGACTTGTAAAATTCTAACAGGCCTAGACAGGGTAGATGAAGGGAGGATGCTTCCGATGGTGGGTGTGTCCAGAACCAGGGGTCACAGTCTGAGTAGTCGGGGGAGACCATTTAGGACGGAGTTGAGGAGACATTTCTTCACCCAAAGAGAAGTGAGCCTGGGCAATTCATTACCACAGGAAGTAGTTGATGCCAAAACATTGAATATATTCAAGAGGCGGCTAGATATGGCACTTGGGGCAAATGGCATCAAAGGTTATAGGCAGAAAGCAGGTTTAGGCTATTGAGTTGGATGATCAGCCATGATCGTGATGAATGGCAGAGCAGGATTGAAGGGCCGAATGGTCTCCTTCTGCTCCAATCTTCTATTTTTCTATGTTTAATAACACCACATGCAGTTAAAGGAAATGCGACTTTTGAATATTGAGATTGCTGAGATACAGAAAGCAAATAATAGGAGAGAATAGCATTTTATAGTTTAGCAAAATGTTTGTTATTATTTGCTGAAGTAATTTGCATTGGAATGTATTTTATTTTCACTTTTATAAATAATTTGGACATTACCACAAGAGAATTCTGCTGCCTATTGCTTATTAGGAGGTAAGGCTTATTAAATTAGCTTGGCTCAGTTGGTATTACTCCCAACTCTAAATCCTATTGTTGTGAGTTCAAATTCTATTTCAAGAATTAAGCATATAACCTATATTGATGGGCAAAATTTCATTCTGCCCTTTGCAGCTGTATGAAGGAGTACGAAAGGGATAGGCATAGAATCAAAGAGGAGGGCAGGGTGAACTGCCTGTACTTTCCTGACAAACTCCGATTTATTTTGATAGAGAAGGTCGAGGACAGATTTCTCACCCGAAAGTGAGTTAAGGCCTTAGGGGGCGAATCAAGAGCCAGCAATAGTTTCACCCCATTCTGTCAGCAGCTAGGAGCCCAGTGTCGCTTAAGGTGGTCTCCTTGCTGATTCAGAGGAAGTGGGAGGCACTTCTGATCGGTCACACTCCACAGAGGGTCCTATGGCTTCAAGGGCTGCACCCTTGGAAAGACTGCCCCCTTTCATCAATAATTAAGTCCACCATCACCCTGCTTTTCTTGGGCTTGCCTGACCACTCAGTTGCATCCATTCTGAGGCGTCTGCATTGCTGCCTGTTCTGGATGGCTCACCTACAGGCTTATAAAAGGATATGTGAGTGTGTTTGTTTACAAGTATCTCTAAGTGTTGACTTTGCTTGATTGACATCTCAATGAAGTTACAAGGTGTTGCCTTCTGTGATCCATTTTGTCAATGTCTCGGTGTTTAATTGCACTTGGTTAAGAGGTGTCCAATGATTAAAGCTTTTATTGTTCAAACCACAATTGTCTGTTTAAAGTTCTTGGTTGTTTTCAAAATTCTATCAAGTTTTTTTTCAAAAAATTACGAATGTTTGTTTTTTTCCTAGAAAGTTTAATACATGATATTGTTACTATATGGTTTATTTTGTTCTAATAATAATGTATATTGAGTAAATAGGCATGTTAAGGCCATGAGTTCGTGTGGAGAGTATGAGAGGCCTTTGCCAATGGTTTGGGAACATTAGTTTAGCATGGGGCTGTACGTGACCATGGAGTTTGATTGGGGGAATGAGTTGGCATGGAGGGGGAGGATGGGCATAGATAAGATCCAGATCTTTTGAAGTTAATTTTCAAAAAGATCCTGAATCCCAAATTCAATTCACAATTCCTCTGAGATCCACAAACCATGAAAAACTGGCTTTGCTCCATGAAAATTGGGATGGGGAGTAGGTTGGGAAGTGTAAGTAATCTAAAATTACGGGGTGGTGATGGCCTAGTGGTATTATCACTAGACTATTAATCCAGAAACTCAGCTAATATTCTGGAGAACCGGGTTCGAATTCTGCCAGATGGTGGAATTTGAATTCAATAAAAAAAGGTCTGGAATTAAGAATCTACTGATGTCCATGAAACCGTTCACGATTATTGGATGGAAGTCAGCCATCGTCAGCCATCGTCAGCCATCGTCACCTGGTCTGGCCTACATGTGACTCCAGAGCCACAGTGGTTGACTCTCAGTTGTCCTATTAAATGAGCTAGCAAGCCACTCAGTTATATCAATTGCTACAAAATCTCAACAAAGAAATTAAACTGGACAAGTTAGGCACTGGAAAAGCCAGAGGCAGAAACAGCTGTATCGACCCTGCAAAGTCTCCCATACTAACATCTCCGGGCTAGTGCCAACATTGGGAGCTCTGTCTTACAGAGTAGTCAAGCACATATTTACGGAATCATACCTGACACGCTACCACCAGCCCAAGATATGTCCTGTCTCACCGACAGGGCAGATTCAGCAGAGGTGATGGCACAGTGATATACAGTCTGACGGGTGTTGCCCTCGGAGTCCTCAACATTGACTCTGGACCCTATGGAGTCTCATGGCTTCAGGTTTAGCATGGGCAAGGAAACCTCCTGCTGATTATCATGTACCATCCTCCCTCGGCTGACGAATCAGTACTTCTCCATGTTGAACAACACTTGGAGGAAGGACTGAGGATGGCAAGGGTACAAAATGTACTCTGGCTGGCGGATTTCAACGTCCACTACCAAGATGGCTCAGCAGCAGCACTACTGATTGGGCTGGTCGGGTCCTATAAGACATAGCTGCTAGACTGGGCCTGTGGCAGGTGATGAGGGAACCAACAAGAGGGAAAAACATACTTGACCTCATTCTTACCAATCTGCCAGCTGAAGATGAATCTGTCCATCTGGTAAGAATGACCTCAGTCTATAGGTGTGAAGCTGGAAAAGCACAGCATTCGAGGAGCAGGAAAGTCAACGTTTTGGGCCCATTGTGTTGGATGGCACTATCACCATGCAAAATAGATTTTGAACAGATCTAGCAACTCAAGACTGGGCATCCAAGAAGCGCTATACTCCAGCACAATCTACAGCCTCGTAGTCCAGCATATCCCCCACTCAAACATTGTCTTTAAGCCTGGGAGTCAACCCTGGTTCAATGGAGAGCACAGGAAGTTATGCTAGGAGTAGCAGCAGGCACTCCTAAAAATGAGCAGTCAAGCTGGTGAAGCTATCAAACAGGACTGCTCACATGCCAAATGGCATAAGCAGTAAGTGGGGAGACAGAGCTAAGCAATCCCAAAGCCAACTGATCAGATCTAAGCTCTGCAGCCCTGCCATATCCAGTTGTGAATGGTGCTGGATAATTAAACAGCTCACTGGAGGAGTCTACAATGTGGAGCTGGAAGAACTCAGCAGGTCGGGCAGCATCAGAGGGCAGGAAGATGACATTTTGGGTTTACATCCTTCATCAGAACCACACTGTATTGACTCTGACTCCAGTATTTGCTGTTCTTGCTATCTCCAACTCACTGGATGAAGAGGCTCCACAAATATCCCCAACCTCAATGATGGAAGAACCCAGGAGATCAGTGCAAAAGATAAGGCTGAAGCATTCGCAGCCATCTTCAGCCAGAAGTGCTGAGTGGCCTCTTCCAGTGGTCCCCAGCATCACAGATAACAGTCTTTAGCCAATTCAGTTCACTCCACATGATATCAAGAAATGGTTGGAGGCATTAGGTACTGCAAAAGCTTTGGGCCCTGTTAATTCTGGCAATTACACTGAAGACTTGTGCTTCAGAACTTGCCGCTCCCCTAGCCAAGTTCTTCCAGTGGCGTCAACCTTACAGTGTGGAAAATTGCCCAGATATGTCCTGTACACAAAAGGTAAGTCAAATCGAACCTGGGCGGTTAAAGCCCCATCAGTCTACTCTTGATCATCAGGAAGGTGACATCAACAGTGCTATCAAGCAGCATCTGCTCAGCAATGACCTGCTCAGTGATGCCCAGTTTGGTTCCGCTAGAGCCACTCAGCTCCTGATCTCTTATGGCCTTGGTTCAAGCATGGACAAAAGAGCTGAATTTTGGAGGTGAGGCAAGATTGACAGCCCTTGACATCAAGGCTACATTTGACTGAGTGTGGCATCAAGAAGCCCTCGCAAGTCAGAATCATTGGTTATCAGGGGCAAACACTCCACTGGTTGGAGTTATACATGACACATAGGACGGTGGTTGTATTTGTTGGGGGTCAGTCATCTCAGCTCCAGGACATCTCTGCAGGAGTTCCTCAGAGTACAGTCCGAGGCCTAGCCAACTTCAGCTGTTTCATCAAAGAACTTCGCTCTGTCATATGGTTAGAAGTGGGAATGTTCACCAATGATTCACAATGTTCGGCACCATTTGTGACTTCTCAAATCCTGAAGCAGTTCATGTTCAAATACAGCAAGATCTGGACAATATCCAGGCTTGGGCTGACAAGTGACGTAACATTCACGCCGCAAGAATGACAGGCAATGACCATCTCTAATATGAGACAATCTAGTTACAGGCCTTTGACATTGAATGGTGTTACCATCACTGAATCCCCCACTATCAACATCCTGAGATTACCATTGACCAGAAACCCAATGAGACTCACCTGATAAACACAATGACTACAAGAGCATGTCAGAGGCTAGGAATACTGTGGCAAGAAACTCACCTCCTAACTTCTCTAAGTCTGTCCACCATCTATAAGGCAGAAGTATGATGGAATATTCCTTACTTGCCTAGACGGGCACACTCCAACAACACTCAAGAAGCTTGACACCATCCAGACCAAAGCAGCCCACTTGATTGGCACCATATCGACAAACATCCACTCCCTCCACTACTGACACTCAGCAGCAACAGTGTGTACTATCTACAAGATGCACCAAAGATCCTCAAACAGAATCTTCCAAACACATGAGACAACAAGGTGCAGAGCTGGATGAACACAGCAGGCCAAGCAGCATCATAGGAGCAGAAAGGCTGACGTTTCGGGCCTAGACCCTTCATCAGAAATGGGGGAGGGGAAGGGGGTTCTGAAATAAATAGGGAGAGAGGGGGAGGCGGATAGAAGATGGATAGAGGAGAAGATAGGTGGAGAGGAAACAGACAGGTTGAAGGGGCGGGGATGGAGCCAGTAAAGGTGAGTGTAGGTGGGGAGTTAGGGAGGGGATATGTCAGTCCAGGGAGGACGGACAGGTCAAGGGGGTGGGATGAGGTTAGTAGGTAGGAGATGGGGGTGCGGCTTGAGGTGAGAGGAGGGGATAGGTGGGAGGAAGAACAGGTTAGGGAGGCGGGGACGAGCTGGACTGGTTTTGGGATGCGGTAGGGCAAGGGGAGATTTTTGAAGCTTGTGAAATCCACGTTGATACCATTGGGCTGCAGGGTTCCCAAGCGGAATATGAGTTGCTGTTCCTGCAACCTTCGGGTGGCATCGTTGTGGCACTGCAGGAGGCCCAGGATGGACATGTCGTCTGAAGAATGGGAGGGGGATTTGAAATGGTTCGCGACTGGGAGGTGCAGTTGTTTATTGCGAACCGAGCGTAGGTGTTCTGCAAAGCGGCCCCCGAGCCTCCACTTGGTTTCCCCGATGTAGAGGAAGCCACAACGGGTACAGCGGATGCAGTATACCACATTGGCAGATGTGCAGGTGAACATCTGCTTGATGTGGAAAGTCTTCTTGGGGCCTGGGATGGGGGTGAGGGAGGAGGTATGGGGGCAGGTGTAGTACTTCCTGCGATTGCAGGGAAAAGTGCCGGGTGTGGTGGGGCTGGAGGGGAGTGTGGAGCAGACAAGGGAGTCACGGAGAGAGTGGTCCCTCCGGAAAGCAGATAAGGGTGGGGAGGGAAAGATGTCTTTGGTGGTGGGGTCGGATTGCAGATGGCGGAAGTGTCGGAGGATGATGCGTTGGATCCGGAGGTTGGTGGGGTGGTACGTGAGGACGGGGGGATTCTTTTTTGGCTGTTATTGCGTGGACGGGGTGTGAGGGATGAGTTGCGGGAAATGTGGGAGACACGGTTGACAACCCTGTAGCCCAATGGTATCAATGTGGATTTCACAAGCTTCAAAAATCTCCCCCTACCGCATCCCAAAACCAGCCCAGCTCGTCCCGGCCTCCCTAACCTGTTCTTCCTCCCACCTCAAGCCGCACCCCCATCTCCTACCTACTAACCTCATCCCACCCCCTTGACCTGTCCGTCCTCCCTGGACTGACCTATCCCCTCCCTAACTCCCCACCTACACTCACCTTTACTGGCTCCATCCCCGCCTCTTCAACCTGTCTGTTTCCTCTCCACCTATCTTCTCCTCTATCCATCTTCTATCCACCTCCCCCTCTCTCCCTATTTATTTCAGAACCCCCTTCCCCTCCCCCATTTCTGATGAAGGGTCTAGGCCGGAAACGTCAGCCTTTCTGCTCCTATGATGCTGCTTGGCCTGCTGTGTTCATCCAGCTCTGCACCTTGTTGTCTCGGATTCTCCAGCATCTGCAGTTCCTGCTATCTCTCCATCCAAACACATGGCCATTTCTGCCTAGAAGGACAAGGGCACAGATACGTGTGAACACCACCACCACATGCAAGTTCTCCTACAAGCTACTCATCACCTTGACTTGGAAATATATGACTGTGTTCTTTCGCTGTCACTGGGTCAAAACTCTGGAATTCCCTCCTTAAGGGCATTGTGGGTCAATCTATAGCATGTGGACTACAGCGATTCAAGAAGGCAGTTCACCATCACCTTCTCAAGGGCAATTAGGCATAAATGCTGGCCAGCCAGCGATGCCCACGTTCTATGAGTGAACAAAAGGAAACAAAAAATTAAGCGTATCAAGGGAAGTGGGGCAGAGGATTTTCAGAATCATCATTTTTAAATGGCTGTAATTCTGCTTGAAGAGATAGTACCAATATTGACCTAATGGAGAAAATGGTCACCTTCTCTAAAATCTACAGTTAAAATTTAGTTTCCATCACACAGCTTTGGCACTACAGAGGCAATGCTTGACTTAATGGGTGTCGTGTGACCAGCCAGCTTTCTGCACAACATAAAAACCAAAAAAACATATTTGGGTGTGTTCCTTTGTATTCAAAGAGCTTAATCTCACATTGGCCTGATGTCAAACAACCAAACCAGCTTATCTGATATCAGGATTGGAATCTCCATCCATCCCACTGCAACTACGATTTAGGACATGAACCTGTGAAAATTAAAGAGTCACTCAGTAAGATGCAAGTGAATTCTTTCTGTAACTTCTGCTTACACAGAGTTGATGGTCGGGCTATACTGACTTTATGGAGGTGTTTTATGCCACCCAGAGGTTGCTGCCAGTAATGAAGATGACCAGCTGGAACAGTTACGGTGACAAGTTTTCAATGATTCCTGGTCTGCATCAGCACTAGGAAATGGGATATAGAGGAAAGACAGGCTGGGCCCTGTGAGCAGAGAGGCGAAAGGAAGAAAAGAAACATGCTTGGAGATGGCATCTGGACTCTGTGTAGCTGGATAGAGTGTGATTCAATCAAGGATGAATTCAAGAGCTGTTCTGGAAAAACTATAAGCGGAAAGAGGACAGTCTCACTGACTATGTTTACTATGCTTGGATGATATTCTTGCTACCGCCGTAAAGCAAGAGGTGTGCAGAATCAAGGTGAAGTGGGCATGAAGTTGGTGGTATTATTTGATACATATGAATGTGGTGCAGTTTATGAATGTTAGTCATTAGTGCTATGAAGTGCAACTGGGTCTGGTGTACAGAACTCGGTGAGAAGTTGTAGGTCTGTCGGACATGAGATGCAACGTGAGAGTTCTATGTGGTCACCTTGACAATTTGTGTAAAATTGTATTTCTTATGGCGTTGGTGCCACATTTGCAGGGTTCCAATCTGAGAAACAACTTTTTGGGAAATATGTGGCTAAGCTGACTAGATTTCACCGTGTTGGAGGCATCAATGAACTATCTGTGTCTGAACCATCTTTGAAATTGTCCTAAATACTTTTCTGTCAGCATCATTGCTGTACTGTCTACCTTTAATAGGTTACAATCTTTAAAGTGACAGGTTAAACAGATCACATCAGCAATACCTGGCCTTCCCTGCTGTGGAAGTCGCAGTATAGCCCAAGATTGGTGTACCTATCACTCCATTGCCATCAGAGAAGGAAAGTGAGTAAACCATATCTACATCAACTAGATTGGATGCGGTCATGTTAGGAACTGTGGCCTTTATACCCAGAAGGAGAGCAGGTGGATTTCTAGCACTTTGACTCTAAAATGAGAAATAAATTACTGGTGGGAATTTTATGGAATACGATACGTGACTTTTATGAGATGTGTATTGTTGGATTTGTTAGTATTCATGACTGATGTACTGTAATATATTTTGTAAGTAAAAGAACTCATAATATTTTTACTTTCAGAATGATGTGATAAGCATAAAAAATACTGCAAGTCGGACTATGATAAGCATTCTTTTTAGTTAAATTTCTTGTCAAAACAGCCGTTTTTAGAGGGCACAGTTACTCAGTTTGGGAATAAAGATATATCGTTCTAGAATAGTTTGTTTCTAAGAAAGGATATACTGGCTTTGGAGGCAATCCAGAGAAGATTCACCAGACTCTTCTTGAGTATGGGGACACTGTCTTATCAGGAGGGTTGAGTCTGTTTGGCCTACTCTCATTGAAGTTTAGAAAAATAGGAGATGACCTTTCGAAATGTGCAAGATTATTTGGAGACTTGACAGGGTATATGCAGAAATGTTGTTTCCCCACAAAGGAGAATCTAGGAAGTAAAGTGTAATCTCAGGATAAGGGATCATGCATTTAAGACAGATGAGGAAGAATTGCTTCTCTTGAGGGTAGTGAATATGCAGAATTCATTACTACAGAAGGCTGTTGAGGCTGACGTAGATAAGTTTTTAATCAGTAAGGTAATCAAGAGTTATGGGGAAAAGGCAGAAAAGTGCAGTTGAGACTTATCAAATCAGCCGTGATCTCATCGAATGGTCGAACAGATATGTTGGGTGAAAGTTCTACCTCTGCTCCTACATATTATGATGGTGTTATTATGTTGTAACATTATTTTCAGGTATTTTAAAAATTCAAGGTTTACTCAAAAGGCAAGTAAAAAAGATTCTTTCTCCATCCTCAAAACTCATCTCCCATCTTCTCCTGAAGGTTTTCGATCCTTGCTGGGGTACACCTCTATTGTCAATAGAAGTTCTCTGGTATATTCTCAAAGCAGCATTCTTAACACGTGAAACAGTAACCTTACTATACGTTGACCACAGTGGGTATCACAGAATGGCATATTTCAACTGATACTTTTGGCCTAGAAGCTGGGACACTGCCACTGCATAGAAGAGATAGCAAGAACTGCAGATGCTGGAGTCAGAGTCGATTATTGTGTGGAGCTGGAGGACTGATGAAGGGTCTAGGCCAGAAACATCGACTCTCCTACTCCTCTGATGCTGCCTGATGTGCTGTGTTCCTCCAGCTGCACACTGTCTCGACTGCACTAGAAGGTCCCATTATTGAAAAGTGTATTTAAATCAGTCATCTGTTTGGACGTATTGTGACACATCTCCAGGGCAGCTGGGACTTGAAACCAGACCTTCTGCCTCAGAGTTGGGACATTACCATTGGGCCTCAAGACCCCGCTGCCCACATATTTTCAAATCAAAATAGAGGTGATATTCCATATCTCTGGAGGAGGTGGAACATGAACCTTCGCCTGCTAGCTCTGAAGTAGGGTCACTACGATTGTGCTATGGCAAGATGTGTGGCAGAATTAGATGAGAAGTGCAGCAAGGCCCATCTTGACATTGAGATCATTTCACTCCATCTTTTATGCTTTTCACAAGCAGAGCGGAGAGATCTAGACTAGACAGTGGGGAGCTGCCAGTTGATTGTTAAACCATTAGTAATGCCACAACTCACGTCATTGGTATTTAGCATTCCATTTTACCAAACAAGCTAGACATTGGGAAGATTCAACAAGGAAACCAGAGCAAGTACCTGGCAGATTCAGCTTGCTGCTTGCTGTAAATGACCTCTGCACTATGCATTGGGCAACAATATTCCATGACACAATCAACAGGCAACCATCTGCAAATACCCTTCATCTACACACCTTGGTGACTGGCATTTGTCAACACATCACTTTTGACACGGCACCTTTGTGATACACTGGCAGCCATTCAGGGAGCATAGACTTGTATTGTAGTGTACACCAGCAATTGGCATTCAAGAGGCTCTTTAGCATAGCCATGAAGAGTGATTGTCATCATTGTTAGTATGGAAGCGTCATGAGATATTAGTGAATTGCACACTGACGTCTGAAACCCAGTCAGTTACCTGCTTGGGAGACTCACAGTCAAGCAATCTATCCCAGTACAGTCCACGGCAGTGTTCAGCAGTCAGTCCTGTAGGGCCAGTACAAACAGTCACGGAATTATATATCGTCAGGGAGCTGCAAAAGATTGAAATCAGGGTTCTGGTCATTTATGCCTGAGGGCTGTTCATTGAAATCGGTCAGATGGCTGGGGCATTTACAGTCCTTGGTATTTGTCAATCTTTCAGGAGGGTTCAAGGCCTGTAGGGGCAGCAGGCAGATCAATGACAAAATGAGTGGGGTGTCAAGGCTGGGGGTTGGAGGGGAAATTAAGGCATTTGTAGTAGTAAGGATAAGGGTAGTCATGGGGAGAACTCGGGTGATGGGGAGGAGAGTTTATGTGGAGCAACATTGGAGGCCACGGTTTGCTGTGGGTGGGGTGGGGGTGTAATAGACTGTGATCACCACAGTGACCTCCAGAGGGGTAACATCAATGAATGGGGCCGCATCATCAAAGTGTATAGCTAGGATTCAGGGGGCAGTTAAGACAGCTGTAGATGAATTTCAGTGTAGTACGTGTTCACAATGGGGGCTGGGTTGAAGTAGGCTGTTGGCATAGTGTGATGTAGTAGGGGGCATGCAGGTACTGAGCCATGTACCTGGCAACCAGATGGGGCCCGGTGCTAACAGGGTCCAACACAATCTGAGTTCCTAGCCATCATTTTCCCTTCTCTGGATGTGAATTGCTACTAGAATATGGCTTGCTGTGGGCAACTACCTCAGAAGGCAGAGGTGGATGCCAGTGGAGCAGAGCTGGTGGCAAACTGAGGAACAGCACCAGGTTGGTGTGGAGGATGAGGAACAACAAGTTCAAGAAGATGTTGCTGCTGCAAGGTCCTCCAGGATGCATGGGATGTACAGGAGGACCAGAGTTTTCCAGCAATGATTCCATTTCCTGGCATTGTGAGGCACAGGGCTGATGCAGGCTTTGTATGTCCTGGGACATGGTGATGGAACTGTGCCGAATGCTGGAACAGACCTGAGGGTTGTAGGAGTGGGCTGCCCTCTTTAGGTGGCTGTGAAGATCCCTGTGGCACAGAATGTCTGTGCAACTGGCTCCTTCCAGAGAGTGAATTGAGGATGTAAGGAACATCTCAATGATGCCTCCACGACTACATCAGAACAGTGATTGATGCCATCTGTGGTTGGTTACAAGGTTGCACAGGTTTGCTTTGCTCCCCAAGGTGAGGTCAGTGCGGTAACCCAGGCAAATGCATTCGGAAACAATGCTGGGTCCCCTCAGATGTAGGGTGTCATTGACTGCACAGGCTTGACACTGAGAGAGCTGTATCGCAATGCAGTGGGATTCATCAGCAGGTAGGCGTTCCATTTGATTGATGATCAGGTTATCTGTGATCACTGTTTTCACTATCTGGAGGTATGTGCCTGCTGTCCTAGTATTCTGGATTACTCTAATGTACTCTGGTGTGTTTGATGGTCCAGGGGCCTTTTGAGGCTGTTTACTTTGACAAGGGCTACCCAATGTGACGATGCTTCATGACATTATTGTGAAACTCCTGATTGGTGGGGAATGCAGGTTTAATGCAGCTCATTCCCCATCTTGGGCCATGGTGGAGCACAGTATAGGGCTACTGAAGATGTGGTTCTGCAGCTTGGTTACATCTGGGAGGATGCTCCTGGATAGTCTGGACAGTGTGTACTGCATCATTCTGGTGTGTGTGCCCTGGACAATTGGAGCAGGCAGGAAAGTGACATCCTGGTTGCAGAGGAACTGGCAGATTGGATCCAGTCTTCTGAGGATGAGGACAAGGACATTTTAAGTGGTGGAAACTAACATTGTACATGACTGAGCTTAGCTGCGATGGAGGCATAAGCCAGATAGAAACTCATTGACACCCAATGCCAATAGAAAAAGCATGGTATCAGCAGACAACCATTGAATGTTAAATATTTTGGTCATGACTCATGATATTGAAATCTCGTTGACAGTGAAGGGGTGAAGTTCATCGTCTGTTGACTTCCACTTTTGTTTCCTTTTTTACTTTTGCAAACAAAAGCTTACATTTGTGTTTATGTTCCTCTATTTCCTTGTCTGCAAATGATGTTCCCCTACTGGGTGGTGACAAGATTCGGTTCTACAGTGAGTATTGGGGCTGACTTGAAGAGGTTGATCATTCAGGTCATAAGAAGTATCAGCCATGTAGGCTATGTGCTGTGGGCAGTGAGGCTTTGTGGTTGCTGTCCCATTACATTACTGGCAAGGGGCACCACTGGATTTCCAATGCTTATGAAGAGCACAGCGGTCTTTCAAAAATGGTGCAGAAACAGGGGATGCCAGTGTTTTGGTAGGTATCTACTGAATGGTGAGTTGTTCCCCAATTTACACATGGTAAGATAAGGGGAAATTGGACATGAAAAGCAAGGGGCATGGTAGGTTAGTAATGAGATGTTAAAACAAAACTGCAGATGCTGGAGATCTGAAAGAAACAAAAACAGAAATTGCTAGAAAAACTCAGCAGGTTTGGCAGCATCCGTAGAGAGAAAACAGAGTTATCATTTCAAGTCCTTGAGTCTTTGTTTGTTCTGAAGATGAGATGAGTTTGGTAATATGGGGCAAGAAACTTTAGTTGGCCTCATGGCAAAGCCCCTCCAAAAAAAAACCATGACACAACTCAGATTTAGCCAAACAACCTAAGATTCTGTCCTATATTTTTCCTTCACAGTTGCTTTTTGTGATCAAATTTCATTGTTTTGTACAGAAGATTCTAATTGACAAATTATGGAAGATAATTAATTGTTGGAAACATTTAAAATTCAGAGGGCTCCTTATTAAATTGCATAAAATTCTAAATCCTCAGTTAAGGTGAATATTACAGCTTCAAAGTAGCACCAAGGAAGAAAGAAAATATTGTTGGCTGACCTAGTATTTATTGCCCATCCCTAATTCCCCTGGAGAAGGCTGCCTTCATGGCTAAGGATGCCGTGGAGGTTTTGGGACTACAAACTTGGAGCAATCTCTACTGAAAAATGAATTTCATTTTTAGACTAATCCATCAAGCAAAGTCATAAAGTAGAATTTTGTTCTGATCGTTGATTGAAGCAATCAGTTGATCATAATGATCAGAATCTCTTTGCCAAGCTTGGAGACAAAGAAGAAGAGTGAAATCTGCAGGGTGATAGCTGTTTTGCAAATCACAGACAACATCATATAACCGGCAAAAGACAAATGCTGTTACTTATTCTTGCCTGAATAAAGGAGATAGTGCTTTCTCTCACTGGGGCTGCCATATTAATGTAAAAAAAAAAGTAGGCCAGCCAGCCCTTTGAAACTGCACCACCATTCGAGAAGGCTATCTGATCTGATTGTAATCTTAAATCCATATTCCTCCTTCCCCCTAATAAACTTTCATCCCTTTGTTTAAGAAAAACCTATGTAAAGTTTTGGAGTGGATCTGTCGCTCGGGTTGTGGGTGTTGAGGTTGGTTGACTCGCCAAGCTGGTTTGTTGTTTTGCAGACGTTTCGTTACTATGCTTGGTAACATCCTCAGTGCAGCCTCCGATGAAGCGTCGGTGTGTTTTCCCGCCTGGTTTATAAACTGAGGTCCGTTGAGATGGATTGCTTCACTTCCGGTTTTCCTTCGTAGTGGAATGTATATGGGGTTGAGTTCAATGTGTTTATTAATAACATGCTTCGTGGAGTGCCAGGCTTCCAGGAATTCTTGTGCTTGTCTCTGCCTAGCCTGTCCCAGGATTTTGGTGTTGTCGCAGTCGAAGTTGTGGTTCTCCTTGTCCATGTGGATTGAGATGAGTGAGTATTGGTCGTGTCTTTTTGTAGCCAGTTGGTGTTCGTGTACTCTTGTTGTTAGTTTCCTTCCTGTTTGTCCGTTGTAGTGTTTCTCGCAGTCTCTGCAGGGGATTTTGTAGATGACATTGGTCCTGTCCATGGCGGGGAGTGGGTCTTCAGTTTAGGTGAGCAGTTGTGCTAGGGTTGACGTGGGCTTGTGTGCCACTCTGATGCCCAGCGGTTGCAGGTGTCTTGTGGTGAGTTCCGACGTGTTCCTGATGTAGGGTAGTGTGATGAGTGTGTCGGGGCATGTAGAATCTTTCTGATGCTGTTCTTGTAGGCATCTGACCCAGTTCTTTGGATATCCATCATCCTTGAACGCTTGGAAGAGGTATTCCTCCTCCTCTTGGCGTAGTTCCGTGTTGCTGCAGTGTATTGTTGCCCTTTTAAATAGTGTTCGCACGCAGCTTTGTTAGTGTATGCTGGGATGGTCACTATTGAATTTCAGTACCTGGTCTGTGAGTGTGGCTTTTCGGTGTACTTTCGTTTGCAGTTCTCCATTTGTCTTGTGCTGTACCATGACGTCCAGGAATGGGAGCTGTTTGGTCTTCTCCTGTCTGGTGAATCTTATTCTGGTGAGGGTGTTGTTTATAAGTTTGTGTGTCTCTTCTAATTTGGTCCGTTTAATGATGACAAAGGTGTCGTCTACATAGCGTGCCCACAGTTTACGTTGGATTTGTGGAAGGGCGGTCCTTTCCAGTCTTTGCATCACTGCTTCTGCTGTGAGTCCGGAGATAGGTGATCCCATGGGTGTCCCATTGATTTGCTTGTATATTTGGCAGTTGAAGGTGAAGTGGATGGTCAGGCATAGGTCCAATAGTTTGAGCATGTTGTCCTTGGAGATGGTTTTACTGGGGTCGTGTTCTTGTTCAAGTAGTGTTGTCATTGTTTCCCTTGCTAGTGGTATGTCTATTGATGTGAATAGGGCAGTGACATCAAACGATGTCATGGTCTCTTCATCCTCTATCCTTATGTCTTTGATGGAGTGGAGGAATTCTTGGGCTGAGTGGATAGAGTGGGGTGACTTGTTGACTAGGTGCCTGAGTCTTCTTGTAGTTCTTTGGCTAATCTGTGTGATGGAGTGCCTGGTAGGGAGACTATGGGTCTGAGGGGGACTTCCGGCTTGTGCACTTTAGGGAGGCCGTAGAATTGGGGTGTGTTGGTTCCTTCGGGTTTCATTTTTAAGAAGTCTGTTTTGTTGATCTGTCCTGTTTGTTTAAGTCTTTGTAGCGTGTATAGGATTTTGTTGCCTAGTTGCGGTGTCAGGTCAGTCTATACTGGCCGGTATGTATACTCGTCGGCGAGCAGTGCTTGTGCCTTGGAGCTGTAGTCCTTTTTATTCATTATCACTGTCATGCGCCCTTTGTCTGCAGGTAGTATTGTGATGTTCTTGTACTTCTTTAATCCGTCCAGGGCTTGTCTTTCCCGTATGTTGAGGGTGTTGAGTTCACTCCTTCTGGTTAGTGTCGGGACTACTGTCTGTCTTATGGTTTGTTGTGTTTCTTCGTTGATATTGTTGGTCTTGAGTGTGGCTTCCAGTGCAGCTAGGAATTCCATTTTGTTGGCATCCCTGTAGTTGTAGTTCAGTCCTCGGGTGAGAACGGCTTTTTCCGTGTCTGTCAGTTTCCTATCAGAGAGGTTTCTTATCCATGTGTCTGTTCCGTTGTTGTCGTTTTTGTGGGTAAGTGTGGCTAGCTTGTCTTGCAGGGTCTGTCTTTTCTTGGCTCTTGGGTCTGTTGGCTGATGTTAACGCCTCGTTCCATGTCAGTTGTCCGGTCTTGATTGGTAGCTTCCTGGAATAACGTTTTTTGGCGTGTAATTTCTCTGTTGTGAAGATGCCTACAAGAACAGCATCAGAAAGATTCTACATGCCCCGACACACTCCTCACACTACCCTACATCAGGAACACAACAGAACTCCCCACAAACTCCTACGACCGCTGGGCATCAGAGTGGCACACAAGCCCACGTCAACCCTACGACAACTGCTCACCCAAACTAAAGACCCACTCCCCGCCATGGACAGGACCAATGTCGTCTACAAAATCCCCTGCAGAGACTGCGAGAAACACTACATCGGACAAGCAGGAAGGAAACTAACAACAAGAGTACATGAACACCAACTGGCTACAAAAAGACACGACCAATACTCACTCATCTCAATCCACATGGACAAGGAGAACCACAACTTCGACTGCAACAACACCAAAATCCTGGGACAGGCTAGGCAGAGACAAGCATGAGAATTCCTGGAAGCCTAGCACTCCACGAAGCATGTTATTAATAAACACATTGAACTCAACCCCATATACATTCCACTACGAAGGAAAACCGGAAGTGAAGCAATCCATCTCAACGGACCCAAGAGTTTAAAAACCAGGCGGGAAAACACACCGACACTTCATCGGAGGCTGCACTGAGGATGTTGCCAAGAATGGTAATGACATGTCTGCAGAACAACAATCCAGCTTGGCGAGCCAACCAACCTCAAAAAACCTATTTAATTCTGCCTTAAAGTATTGAAGCACTCTGCTGTTTCCACCTTTTCATCAAGAGAGTTCCAAGGACTCTCAACCCCCTGAGATAAAAGATGCATTATATCTATTTGAAAGAGGAGATTCCCAATTTTCAACAGTGACTCCTAGTTCTAGATTCTGTCTTAACTGAAAATATCCTCACAACTTCTACCCTGTCAAGCCCGCTCAGGAACTTGCATGTTTCAATCAAGCCATTTCTTACTCTTCTAAACTCCCAGATGCAAGTCTAGCTCCTGTGTAACCTTTTATTATAAGACATACTGAGGCCAGTGTAAGCAGTGAGGCTGAAAGTACTGTGAATGCTGGTATGCTTATGCCTAATCCTCGTCACATCCCACTGAATCTTTGCCACATAATTTCTTCTAATGTGCAAGTTTCAGATAACTAAAGCATGCCTCATTCTCCTCACCACAACCCTATCGTTTGTGCCTTTCTCTTTTCGCTTACCAAAGAAATGTTACCTGGCCAGGCTGTGATTCAGGAGCAATGTGAAAAGATGAAGAAAATGTTGATTAAAGAAGCTTTGACAATCTTCGCCATCACTTGACATTGCACATACTTCACAGCTAGTATTTATGTTTATGTATATTTATGTGATCTATATATGGTGAAACACTGAGCATGACTGGGTTGCAAATAGGCAGGAGGAAGAATGGCACGGGTGCCAACTCACTAGACAGCAAGACCCACAGATTCTGCTGTGAAAAACTCCAATGAAAACATTGCTGGTTTTGGGAGGCAGTAGCCAACGGTAATGTTAGCAGGGGAATTGAGTTTAAGAGCTGCAAGGTTATGCTGCAGCTCTATAAAACCCTGGTTAGACCACACTTGGAATGTTGTGTTCAGTTCTGGTCGCCTCATTGTAGGAAGGATGTGGAAGCTTCAGAGAGGGTGCAGAGGAGATTTACCAGGATGCTGCATGGACTAGAGGGCAGGTCTAATGAGGAAAGATTGAGGGACCTAGGGCTTTTCTCATTGGAGCGAAGAAGGATGAGAGGTGACTTGATAGAAGTGTCCAAGATGATGACAGGCATAGATAGAGTGGATAGTAAGAGACTTTTTTTCCCAGGGCAGAAATGACTATTGTGAGGGGGCATAATTTTAACGTGATTGGAGGAAGGTATAGGGGAGATGTCAGAGGTAGCGTGGGCCGAAGGGCCTGTACTGTGCTGTACTGTTCTATGTTCTATGTTGTATGTAGTAGTCCAGAACACAGGCTAATATTCTGCAGACATGGTTCAAATTCCACTCTATCAGAAGTGAATTTTGAATTAAATAAAATTCTGGGATTAAACACTAGCTTAATGACAACCATATGATCATTATCAATTGTCGTAAAAAGCACAATAAAGACAGGGAAAGATTCATTGTTTTTCTTGGCTAGTGTAACATAGTTTGCATTTTTCTTTTGAGTAGTAATTTTTTTTTGTTAAAAGTACATTTGGAGCCTCTTCTGAATGTGTTCACGCCATAGTAAACTAAAAGAAAAATGAAATTTAAGATCTATCAAGCCTGTTTCCACTCTGGGATCTAACTTATCCAGCATTTCATCAGCTGAGATCAAAAAAAAAGGTGGAGGCTACTTGTGGGGTCAAAATTCCTTGAATTTGAGAGGGATCAGTAAATTTTTTTTATAAAGAAACTTCATTGGGGGCGGATATTCGCAGGTAAAGGAGTGTCGGGAAAGTGAGAAGCCTTCAAAAATGAGATAACGAGAATCCCAAGACAGGAACATATTGTTATGATGAAGAACAAGGCTGGTAGGTGTAGGAAATGCTGGATACTAGAGAAATTGAGGGTTTAGTCAACAAAAGAAGGAGGCATATTTCAGATATAGACAACCGGGATTGAGTGGATCCCTAGAAGAGTATGAAGGCAGTAGAAGTATACTCAAGAGGGAAATCAGGAGGGTAAAAAGAGGACATGAGGTAGCTTTGGCAAATGGGGTTAAGGAGAATTCAAAGGGATTCTACAAATACATTAGGGACAGTAGAGTAACTAAGAAGAGAATAGGACTCCTTAATGATCAGCAAGGCCACCTGTGTGTAGAACCTCTGGAGATGGGGGGAGATACTAAACGAGTATTTTGTATCAGTATTTACTGTAGAGAAGGATATGGAAGCTAGAGAACTTTGGAAATAAATAGCAACATCTTGAAAAATGTCTACATTACAGAAGAGGAGGTGCTGAACGTCTTAAAACGCTTAATAATGGTGGATAAATCCTGGGTCCTGATCAGGTGTACACTAGAACCTTGTGGTAAGCTAGGGAAGTGAGCTAACATGGTGCCACTATTTAAGAAAGGTGGTAAGGAAAAGTCAAGGAACTATAGACAGATGAGCCTGACATCAGTGATGGGTAACTTGTTGGAGGGAATCCTGAGGGACAGGATTTACATGTGTTTGGAAAGGCAGCTTCTGACTAGGGATAATCAACGTGGCTTTGTGCATGGGAAATCATGTCTCACTAACTTGGTTGAGTTTTTTTGAAGAAGTGAAAAAGAGGATTGATGAAGGCAGAGTGGTAGACATTATCTATATGGACTTCACTAAGACATTCAACAAGGTTCCTCATGGTAGACTGGTTAACGAGGTTGTATCACATGGTATACAGGGAGAACTAGCCATTAGGTATAGAACTGGCTCAACAATAAGAGACATAGGGTGTTGGTGGATGGTTGCTTTTCAAACTGGATGCCTGTGACCAGGGGTGTGCTGCAAGGATCAGTGCAGGGTCCACTGCTTTTCGTAATGTATATAAATGATTTAGATGTGAATATAGTATGTATGGTTAATAAGTTTGCAGATGACACCAAAATTGGAGGTGTAGTGGGCATCAAAGATTACCTCAGAGCACAACGGGACCTTGATCAGATGGGCTGAGGAATGACAGAAGGAGTTTAATTTAGGTAAATGTGAGGTGCTGCATTTTAGAAAGGCAAATCTGGGCAGGACTTACACACTTACTGGTAAGATCCTGGGGAGTGTTGCTGAACAAAGAGACCTTGGAGTGCAGGTTCATAGTTCTTTGAAAGTGGGTAGACAGGATAGTGAAGAAGGCGTTCTGTATGGTTGCCTTTATTGGTCAGTGCATTGAGTTTAGGAGTTGGGAAGTCATGTTGTGGCTTTACAGGACATTGGTTAGGTCATTTTTGGAATACTGCTTTCAAATCTAGCCTCCCTGCTGTAGGAAGGATGTTGTGAAACTTGAAGGGGTTCAGAAAAGATTTACAAGGATGTTGCCATAGTTGGAGGGTTTGAGCTACAGGGAGAGGCTGAATAGGCTGGGGCTATTTTCCCTGGAGCGTCAGAGGCTGAGGGGTGACCTTACAGAAGTTTTTTAAATTATGAGGGGCACGGATAGGGTGAATAACCAAGGTCTTTTTCCCATGGTAGGGGAATCCAAAACTAGAGGGCGTATGTTTAGGGTGAGAGGGGAAAGATTTAAAAGGGACCTAAGGGGCAACTTTTTCACGCAGAGCATGGTGCGTGTATGGAATGAGCTGCCAGAGGAAGTTGGGGAGGCTGGTACAATTATAACATTTAAAGGGCATCTGGATGGGTACATGAATAGGAAGGGTTTAGAGCCTAATGCTAGCAAAAAGGAGTAAATTAATTTAGGATATCTGGTTGGCATGGACGAGTTGGACCAAAGGGTCTGTTTCCATGCTGTACAGCTGTATGACTCTATGGCACTAAGTGCATGGAGGTCTGGCATAGAAAAATCTTTGACCAATGTTAGTTAAACTGAGAGTGTCATTGGACAAGTTGGAGGAAGAAATAAATGCAAGTTCATTAAGGATGAGACACACATTGTATCTCCTCCATTATATAGAGTTAAAATGAGTGAAACTTGGAATTCATGTATTATCACTAGAATTAGCTAAAATTCAATCAAATGAAAACAAAATCAATTGAACAGGAAAAAGAGAAATAAAAAGAGATGAAAGAAAAAATAGAGATGGAAACAACAAAAGCTTGAATTAGCAAAAGAGGAGAAAGAAAAAGAAACAAACAGCATTTAAAAAGCTCGTACTGCAAGAGGGAGAGAACTGAGTAAACATGACTTTGGTGGAGAAAAGGAAGCAAGAAGTGATTGGAATCAGAATCATTCTCTGAACTACTATGAGGGATTTGATTTAACAAGCAATCTTTGTTTAGTTGCCTCATTTGAAAAGTTAGCTCTGAAGCTAAAGTCACCTTAAGATGTTTGTATCTTAAAACTATGGAGTGGCCTGATAGGTACATCCATAAGTGTGTGCACAGTCTGTCAGAAGAGCAGTCTGCAGACAATGAAGCTCTTAAAAGATCAATAATCAATGCTTATGAGCATATTGATTAAAATTTAGCGCTGTAAAAAAGAACCCTAATTCAATATTTGCAGAATTTGACAGAGTAAAAGAAATACTGTAGAATCAGTGATTTTGATCACTGAAGAGAAGATAATTGAGAATGTGAGGGAAATCATTATTATGGAAGAATTCCGAAATAGAAATCTGATAATGGTTAAGACCTACCTGAAGGAATATTATATATTGAAGATCTGAGGGAATCAACAAGCAAATTAGAGGAATAGGAAATCTACAAATGCAAAAGCTTTTAGTTTTAGAGAATAAACAGATGGACCCCAAACCCAAAAATAATATAAATAAAATAAAATGCTTCTCTTGTTACAAGACTGGATATACTAAAACTAAATGCTGGAAATCGAATGGAGACCAATTTCAGTATTAGGAACCCCTTAGGAATCCTTAGAAAGTAGTGAGTCAGGAAAGGAAGTTGATAGTACCAGCCATAGCAGTGGCACAGGTAGCACGTGCACCTCAGCCAGGAAGGGGGAAATGGCTCGGGAGAGTAAAAAGGATGGAAAGTTACAATAATGAGGCTGACATATTTAGCCCATCTTCTTCAATAAATATAACAAAATAATCCTGAGTTGAGACAACAGTATCAAATTACCTACTCAGAAACTGAAATAGAACCAATACCTGAGTATTAAAGTTCAAAAGCTAAACTGTTTACGGAGAAATGGGAGCCACTTCAAATACCAGCTGATGAGAAATGGCCAGTCATTCATCAGACGGTAGCTCCATCTAAGAATTGCAGAAAGATGTTACAAGTGCCTCATGAATTCCATTGATAGATCACTTAAATATTAGGAAAATGCAGAATGGAAATACTAAAGCCTTTTCACCCCTACCCTAAACTAAAAGTGTGAAACATATCTTTTATCAGTTATGGATATTTCACCACAATTTCCTGGAGCAGTGTGTTTTGTGGAAAATTATGACAAAAGTGGTAATGGAAGAGCTAGTGTAATTTTTTACAGGTATGATTTGATTTTGTCGTCATAAATATTCAAAGAAATAATGAATAATTTGAGAATAAAATAATTAATGCTTTCAGCTTGCCATCCACCATCTCAAAGAACATTAGTGAAATGATAATATGCCTTCTCTGTAGGTTTGATGCAATCTTTAACTTTTCTAATTAGCCAGGCATTTGCTGGCACTTTGATATATATCTATTCAGTGTATTGTGAAATATCCTCTTAAATGTCTATCACTGCATTTCTATTAACCTATCCCTTCATCCAATTTGCCAATTCACTTCAGCCAGCTCTTCCATGCCCTCTTAATTGCACTTATTTAAATTTTTAAAAATAACTTCAGACCCATCCTTGAATGTTAATTTCAGTGATACCACGGTAACTGCTACTGCTGGGCCCCTTTCTATATGATAATTAATTAATCCTATCTCGTTGCAGCATACCATGTTGAGGATAGCTTGTTTCGTGGATGGCTGCAAGCACACTGTTCCACGGAACTATACAAAGCCATTTTATTAATTCCTCATCTAGGCTGTAATGCTACATGCATCCAGATACAGAGGGCTGAATTTTACCAAAAATTAGGTTAGTGTCAATTATGGGGAGTTTGATAAGGGTTTCCCTCTGTGAGCTCTAGCAGGTTTACTCATGCAATTCTCTTCTGCTCACTTTATTACGTATGCACCATGTTTCTATAGCACCCTAGATGTACTCTTGTGCACTTAGGAACAGTGTAGATATTCAGCACTGCTGCAACTTCTGGGATTCCTGGCATCGGTACCAAATTTAAAGCTCAACCATGCAGCAGGAAAGTATTCAGCCAGGATCTGCCCTTCACAGTGGACAGAGATGGAGGGGAATGAAAAACAAACACTTTTCAGGGCAGATAGGTGACATGGCTGATATTTCATTGCAAATACAAAGTCATGTTCTCATTGCTATTTTACATCACCACCTGTCTACTTGTCATTGTAACTGAATCTACAACAGGTTGACCATCCTCAGTAACATGCAGTCTTTGAACCCTGTCTAACAGAGTTCTAGTTTTTCCATAATGCCCAGGATTACATACATTGTCTCATTATTTGAGTCCATGACATATTAGAAAGCCTTCAAATGGTTGGAAATGTTAACTTTTATTCAACAACAGCAAAACTGAACCAAAGAAACAAATGAAGGCTTCATTTGCTTCGGGGAGCAACTATAATGAACGATCACTGCAGCTCACATCTATTGTAACTGGGTGTCAATAAGACATGACTGATTTGTCATGCCTCATGGTGCAACTATCATTTTGAAGGTAATATTCCTCCTGCCCAATGTCCGAATTTTCTTTCTGAGAAGACTACTCCTGCTCTCTCAGCTCTTCAGAATTATACACTCCCTCTTTGCCTGTTTCAGTTGTACAGAATACAGCATGCTTAGGATTATGTGGCACATTGTGTCTGGAGTGTACAGAAAGGCTTGCCAGAATGATCAAAGCAACAAAGTCTCATCTTTACCAGGCCTGTTGTTTGCTCCAACATGGCCCTGGTTGAAGAATAGGTAGCACTATATCCATGCTAAGTCTCAGTCGGGGTTTTGTGTAACGGAGTTATCAGCCATGATTGCACAGGGTGCCTTTGTCTCCCAGTAACCATTCTTGAAAGAGATCTGGCCCTTGAAATGAAGTAGGACCTTAAGCGTTCTCAAGCACCATGGTTCTCATGCATCATGGCAGTTCCCAAGATACCTGGTGCTGACTTCCAAGATGTGGTAGTGATGATCATTGATGTACATTGATGGATTGGAAATGTTTTCTCTTCATGAAGTCTACTGCGTAATTGTATGACACTCTTAACACAATGTGTGTAGTCTATACACCTTGCACCTGAGAAGAGCCAGCCATGTTGCAGAGCCTACTGCCCAGCCTGCTACTCTGACTTCTTCACAGGGAAATGAGTTGAAGCAGTATGATCTGCAAAAATTGTGTTGATAACAGCCTTTATACATTTGTAGATTGAACTTTGAGATCCCACACAGGTTGCCAGTGTATCCTTGGAAAGAACGAGTTACATAAATATTTAACACAACTATTACCTTGTCAGCCATCAGAATAGGGATGGCTACCCACCCCTTCAGATTGTAGGTCCCACTCTAGCAGTTGCCATAGTTTTGTGACCATGTCCTAGGACCTCCGTAGTCTGTGGCAGCAATGTGCTTCACTTTTCTGGAGGAAATGGCATTGAAGACGTTAAACCCTGGGCCTTTTGTGCCTGCTGCGTATCTGAAGGGACCTTCAGCAGCAATGCCATCATTTGAATGCTGTTCAGTAGCTCCTGGAGGTTGGTGTGGATCCTGGGCTTGCTGGCACATCTGTTCCTCTTCTATTTCTCTCACCTTCATTGCACTGCAGCCGCAATAATGTGACCCTTGATGTGACTGGATCCATCGGTCATTGTTCCGATGAAACTGTCTTAGGAATTTCAGAAATAAAACAGGTCCTTAGTAATGGGAGCAGTAGGCGTAATCCTTGACACAGAAGAATGTGGATGATTCTGACAAGGGGGCCATTGAATACCTGGACATAAAACCTTGATATAGTGGACCTTGTATATGATGTGCAACTGCAGAAAAAGGTAGTAATTGTGATAGGACAAGGTGTCAGCCTTCTTATCAACTGCCCACTCCACATCACCCAAGAAAGGCAAATTTCATGTTGTCAAATACTTACAGTTCACTGAGAGGAAATCAGCTCCTTGCCCTTTTACAGCGTGTGAGGTCCTGGATTGTCTTTGTGAACTGTAGCCCACAGATGGTACTTTTAAGGTCACCTACTTCAGAGGGATGAGATAAATCTGTAATAACCGTTAACAAGGTGAAGCTTATTTTTGACCCGGATTTGTATCCGACATAATTGGATACTGCATGTATCTCATCTTCAAAGGGTACTGTGTTTGCTTAATTGCTTGCTCAATGCAGTTGCCCCTTGAATGGTTACATTACTGATAAGTCATCGTCATTATTGGTGGTCCCTTGCAGATGAGGATGACTCTCTTTCACTCTCAAGCTGTAAGTGGCTGTACAGACTGATGCGGCTGCCACAGACTCTGTTACATTTAGGGCAGAAGGGGTGGATAGAGCGTTGGTGTGGCAGCACGCTCCTTTCGCTGTTTTTGCCTAGCTTCTGCTTTTTCCCTGACAGCAAGTCTCGAGGTGTTCGAAGCCTTCCCGGATGCTCCTCTTCTATTTTGGATGGTCTTGGGGCAGTGATTCCCAGGTGTTGGTGGAAATGCTTCACTTCCCCAGTGAGGCCTTGAGGGTAACACTGAAATGCTTCCACTGTCCACCTGGGGCTTGCCTGCCGCTTCAAAGCTGGGAGTAGAGCATCGGCTTGGGAAGTCTTGTGTCAGCCACATAGACGACGTGCCCAGCTCATTGTAGCTGATCAAGGGTGGTCAGTGCCTTAATGCTGGGGATGTGGGCTAGGTCGAGAACACTGGTGCTGGTGCGCCTTTCTTCCTAGCGGATTTGCAGTTTCTTGCGCAGGCATGTCGGCGATACCGCTCCAGTGCCTTGAGGTGTCTGCTGCTGACTGTCCATCTTTCAGAGCCATATAGGAGGGCAGGAACTCCCACAGCTCTGTAAACCATGAGCTTGGTATCAGATCTGATGTTGTTGTCCTCGAACACCCTTTTCGTCTGGTGGCTGAAGGCTGTGCTGGCACACTGGGCGTGGTGCTGGATTTCTTCATCAATAACTGCTTTGCCAGACAGGACACTCCCGTGGTTTTGGAAGTGGTCAATGTTCTTTAAGGCCTCGCCGTGGACCTTGACGATTGGGGGTTCATTTCACAATGCTGGGCCAGGTTGGTGGAGGTCCTTCGTTTTGCGGATGTTCAGGGTGAGGCCCGTGCTCTCAGTACCTCTAAAGGTCCTGACGATGGTCTGGAGTGCATCCTATGAGATTGTGCATACACAAGCATCATCTGCGTACTGCAGCTCGATGACACTGGTTGGTGTGATTTCGGTTTTAGCTTGAAGGCATCGCAGGTTGTATAATTTCCTGCTGGTTCTGTAGGTTAACCCCACTCCCATGTGGAGCTTGTCAGCGGTGAGGTGAAGCATTGCAGCAAGGTAGAACGAGAACAGTGTTGGGGTGATGACGGAGCCCTTCTTAACACTGGTCTAAATGGGGAATGTGTCAGAGGTGGACCCATTTGTCATTACCACATCATTACCACAACTTCCATGTTGTCACGGAGCAGGCAAAGTATGGTGACAAACTTCATGGTACAACTAAGGATGCTCCATAATGCTTCCCGGTTCACAGTGTCAAAGGCCTTTGTAAGGTCATAAGTAGAGACTGCGTGCTCAGACAGAAAACACTTACCCCGCCTACTCCAGGTGTGTTTTCAATTATTTTCTATTTCCATTGCTCACTTAGAATTTGCGTGAGAGAAGGCAACACAGATCATGCTTGGCAGATGAAGTTGCAGACTCAGCCTGGTAATGAAGGCGTCCTCCTCGCTATGAACTCCATCAATACCAGATTTCCATGGATTCCCATCGAACTCTTTCATTTAAGTCTTTATGTGCCAACATTACTGTCTGAGTCTCAACCCTACAGCTTAGCCTTGTCAAGCATCATGCTGTACTGTCTCCCAACATCCCACCCTTGAAAGCCAAGGTGATTGCAACTATTGATGATACCCCCTCCCACAGCCTGGTTTTCAGTCTGCACCAAAGTCAAGTCAAGACAGGAGTACTGTGAACTTTTAATTTCTGAATAAACCGGCAGAGATGCTGTGACCATCTTATAGGCAGCAGTACAATGAAAGGTGTTGGTGTGCTCCAACGTGCAGTACTGAAGAGGGGAGCTCTAAAGTAAATGGGTCAGACCTGTGCCATGTTGCTGTGATAAGGCTGTTACATGTCCAATACCAACTTTTGTGGATATGGAGTGCTGATGGTTGCTGCCCAGGGAACATGCCCTGAGATGTTGGGGACTGCTGGCCAAGATGGAAGCCCAGAGAAACAGTAGTGAGTGAGAGCTGCCAGATTCCTGCTCTGACTTTCATGATGGGAACGATCGCCATTTAGTTTCCATCTGGTGCATGAGACAATAGGAAAATCTATAACTATGAGTCAAGATTAGGTACTTATGTCAAACAAATGTATGCAAACAGGCCTCTTCCCCGCAAAATAGTGAGATTCTGATTTTGCCGGAAATTTGCAAAGTTGAACTTTTTTGTCTCGATTGTTGAGAATTTCATTTTTCCAATCTTGCTATATTTTACCACCTGACTCACCATTGCCCATGTCATTCAAGTGCTGGGAAAATTTAGCCCAGATGTTTAATTTATATTTTAATTCTTCTTTGTATCTTTTGCTACTTTTGGTATTGTAAGTTGTCTCTGAGGAATCACTAAAATTAAGGTTCAGTGGACTGTATAAATTTAAAAAGAAACTCTATGAATTCGGTAGTAAGTACTCCAGACAATACGAAAATAAAATGACCAAGTCACTGCAGGATAAAAATTGTCAGGATACACACGAAGAAATATGGTGAAAACACCAAGGCTCAGTAGTGTCACCAGCCACAGAGCTGTCAAGCAACAAGCAATGAGATTCTCCAAAGCAAATCTCCAACCAGTATTTATTTGTATTGAAATTGCATCCATTGAATATTGTGCAATCTCCCAGAAAATTACCAAATTATTGAGGTGGCTTGTGAAAGCTATTACAGACTCATAAACCAAATTATGTGAAAGGATAGAGAAACAGTTTTTGGTCACCCATAATGTTAATGTAAGGGATGTATCAACCATAAAGCAAAACCTTTACAAATTTAATGCAAGCGAGATTCAGATGGAAAATTACATTATGAAACCAAGTCATAGTAGCTGGAGCTCACATATTGTGATGGCACCAAAACCAGTCAGCACCACATGATTGTACACAGATTATCATAGGGTCAGTATGGTAACAAAGACAGATTTGCATCCAATTTGACAATTAGAAGAGCTATATTGAGAGGGTAGAACAAGCATGGTTTTTCACAAATTTTTATTTATTGAAGGGATATTTGCAAGTCCCACAGACCAATACAAACAGAGAAATATCAGCTTTTGAAGCTGCAGATGAACTTTATCAATGGGAAACCATTGTCATTCAGAATGAAAACTATACCATCAACTTTTACCAATTAACCAACAAGGTCATTGAAGGATTGTGCAATTGTGAAGTGCATGTTGATGCTTAATCAATCTGGGAAGAACATTTACAATATGTTAGTGAATTGTTTGATCAGTTACAAAGAGCTAATTTGGTCATAAACTTGACCAAAAGTGAATTTGCCAAAGGAAATGTAACTTTTTGGGCCACATTGCAGAAGAAGCCAAGTAGTTCCTACAGAAGAAAAAATGAAATTTATCTTGGATTATTCAGTGCCTAAGTCAAAATGAGAGATTTTCCAGTTTAAGAAGGCGTACAGTATGTTAGGTTTTATTGGTAGAGGGATTGAGTTTCGGAGCCATGAGGTCATGTTGCAGCTGTACAAAACTCTGGTGCGGCCGCACTTGGAGCATTGCGTACAGTTCTGGTCACCGCATTATAGGAAGGATGTGGAAGCATTGGAAAGGGTGCAGAGGAGATTTACCAGGATGTTGCCTGGTATGGAGGGAAGGTCTTATGAGGAAAGGCTGAGGGTCTTGAGGTTGTTTTCGTTAGAGAGAAGAAGGTTAAGAGGTGACTTGATGGAGACATACAAGATGATCAGAGGATTAGATAGGGTGGACAGTGGGAGCCTTTTTCCTCGGATGGTGATGACTCGCACGAGGGGACATAGCTTTAAATTGAGGGGTGATAGATATAGGACAGATGTCAGAGGTAGGTTCTTTAGTCAGAGAGTAGTAAGGGCGTGGAATGCCCTGCCTGCAAAAATAGTAGACTCGCCAACTTTAAGGGCATTTAAATGGTCATTGGATAAACATATGGATGATAATGGAATAGTTTAGGTTAGAGGGGCTTCAGATTGGTTTCACACGTCGGCGCAACATCGAGGGCCGAAGGGCCTGTACTGCGCTGTAATGTTCTATGTTCTATGTTCTATGTTTATAGGAATGAGTGGATTTTATTAGAAGCCCTGTAATGTTCTTTTGACAAATTTGTTAAAAGAAATTTGAATGGACAGAGGAGTGATAGAATGCCTTTGACAGCTTGAAAGCTACATTTACGATGACACTGGTTTTAGTTTTAGCAGCACTGAATTACAGCATGCCGTTTAAATTGGCTGTTGATAGGAACAACTTTGATATGGTTCAGTTCTTTTACAGGACAATAAGTTGATGATCGAGCAACCAGTCATTTAATTTTCATAAAAATTAAATTCCTGCCAGCAGAAATACTCAACTATGGAAAAAGAGACATCGAATTTTGTATTGGCTGTACAATATTTTGAAGTCTAACCTACGACTCTGCAGGGACCATAACCATTTACTTATTTTTTAACCTAGATTTCATTACTTAAGGATTTGAAACTGTTTTGGTAGAGTGTAATGCTACAATTTGAGAAGTACTCATATTGCAGGAAGAGATGGTATCATAGTACAAATGTGGAGGAAAACGATTGCCATGATCAGAATTTAATTGTGTAGAATATCTTTGTTATGGAAATTCCTTGTATCTTTAAAGTAAATATGTTGCTACTGTCAAAATGGAATCTGTGCAAGTAAAAGGGAAATAGTGGTAAGAGAAAATTGTAACAGAAATTGAAAATCTCTCTCAATGAACGTCCTTTAAAGGATAGAGTTTAAACAGGGAAACTCACTAAGCGCTAGTGCCTAAGGCAGATGGGACAGTCCAAGAAATTTAGTGTGAGGAGGGTTTATACCTAATCCTGCTGCATGGACCATTCAAAAACTGATCACAATACATGCTTATTGCTGTCGAAGTGTGCTTTTGCACACAATAACATCATGGAGTGCTACTCCAGATTGTGTGGGATTGTGCACCAAAGCATTGAGACCATGCAGTTAAGCTGACTGAGTACTCCATTTTACAAACACTCAGGGGCCATGCAATGATGAAACATTTGATGACAACTCTGATGGTTTCATTGGGAACTCGGCATGCATTATGGTGTAGGGTGTAGTACCTCATCTTTTCAATCCTTGAAAAAGAGTTTAGATCTGTGAATCCAGAACATCACCATATTCCTTCATTCTGTTAGCATGAAAAGTCGAGGCAATGTAAAGATGTAGCCCCATGACAATGACTTGAACACCATGAGAAATGCTCATGTAATCCTTTCTCAGGATGACCACGTGCCCATGATTCCCCACTTTGCTGCCATCCCTGCCATTGTCAGACTCAAAGTTTTATTGGCACCTAGATTGTCTAGACAACACACAGACAGGACAAACATCAAGTAGATCCTCTAAAGGCTCAGAAGTATTTAAGGTTGCCCACCACTAGCCTATGCGAATGATCATCAATCTCCAATGTTCAAGACTCAGTCAACATGAGAAGCAATCTGTAGGTCAAATGAAACAAATAGAGGCACTGTTATAAATGGATGCAATTTCAATACAAATAAATACTGGGTGGAGATTTGCTTTGGAGAATCTCATTGCTTGTTGCTTGACAGCTCTGTGGCCGGTGACACTACTGAGCCTTGGTTGTTTTCACCATATTTCTTCGTGTGAATCCTGACAATTTTTATCCTGCAGTGACTACAAGGCTTGGCCTCCTCCAAATTGCATAGTTGTTTAGCATGTTTCAAGCCACTATGAATCTGGAATAAGGTTAATATGAGTCAATATTGCAAGACTTCATTATATCAGTCTAGAAACTAGGAGCTTAGTTTGAGGACATTTGTGTTTCGCTAACTCTGAATTCTTGACACTGTGTGACCATTGTATCGTTGCTGTCTGCTTGTGCCCAAGTTGTTGACAGTAGTCATAGGCATCCAAATTTAGCCCATGTCCAAAGAACCAGCTTGATACCAGCTGATCTGGGTGGAGGACAGAAGGCATAGCACCAGAAGAATATGTAGACCAGCTAAACATTCAAAGAATGGAATCTTTTCTTCACTGCTGAGGCTCATGATTTGCCAAGAAGCTCTTAAGTGGCTAATTAGAGCTTGATCCAGTGAGCATTCTCATCGATGGGGTGGACAGTCAGTTGCCCTTGAAGATGGTTGCCCCAAAATTTGGTACATAGAGCACTAAATCTTGGCGACGTAATTTCTTGGTTGTGGGCAGCAATCTCAGTGGTAATCCCAGCAATTTCCCAGTTTTTTGGGTGCTCCTTCACAACCATTAGCAGTCTGATTTTTACACAATAATGTATAAAATATAGTGCACAACTGTGTTAATTTTTATTTTAATAAAAATCAGCCCAGTTTTGTTGTTTAACTTAAAAGTTTATAATAAATTTCAGCTGCTGTGACATCATTATATTTCAAGAATTGTACAAAAATCAACATTTAACTGAATTAAAATTAAAGGCAATAAAATTGGATAAATTATGTTTTCTTTGGCTAAAATAAACTTTAATCAACTCTTTTGTTCTAAATTCTAAATGCGAAGTGGCTTGACTGATGTAACTAATATACTTTCCAAAGAACACACTTGAAAATGTGCGTTTGAGCTACAAATCTTGTCCTTTCAATAGATAAGATTCATACAGAAACAGCCAGGCTACCTGAATCTCTATTTTTTACTCATGTTGACTGGAATCTATTTTGGAAAATATCTTTTATGTGTAAACAATGAAACCCAATTACCCAACTTCAATGAAATGAGTGCAACGGCATTTTCAAACTGCAGTCAATGCTACATGATTAAACCTTCAGGAATATATCCAAGTTTGGCAAACCACACTGAATTTAAGCTGAATAGCTGTTTAATGTTGAATAGTGCTGCTCAAAACTTTGAATAGGATGAAATCAGTGATTGTTTCAATTGAAGGAGTTACAAGTAGCAAAGTGGTGCTTGCCCCTTGATAATGCTGCATTATCAAATCCAAATCATAAGGATCAGCATCACAGGCAAGTATAGGTATTAAACTCATAGCTATTGACAAAATTGGAAAAAATCTCAAATGACCATGAAGTAAATGTTAAGGTTTGCTGTTCTGCTGAATTCTATTTCACAACAGCAAGTATAACGCATTAGATTCTGCATCACAGAGGTGCTCAGAATGAGCGTTGATAGGGGATACTCCATCTTTCTTCAGGACTTTTTTTGCCATTGGGTTAGGATTAGGCTACCTTGAACTGTATGCCTATTATGGAATATATATTTTAAATAATACAATTATATTGAGGCACCCAAGAGTGGAACATGCTATACGCAAACAAGTTGCATTTTTCAAATTTTGGAATAGTCAGTGATTTGAATAATTTAATAATACCGTAATAAAATGATTGCATGTTTGTTTACAAATTTTACGAATACAGTGATTTTGCTTTTGCAAAATTATTACATGTAAGCCACTTCAGTCATGCAGATGTGATCTCAATAGATTGCTTTGCACTTAAAAATAGAAATATAGTGAATTAATGTTTGCAGTACAAAACTAGCTGATATTTTTCTGTTGCGTTATGTTTTGCAACCAGCAATGTGATGAATGCTTAGATTTTTTTAAATTATCAAGGCTAGAGTCATTGAGGAGTTAATAATTATAAAGAAAAGCTTTTCTTTGTTGATTTGATTTCTGCTTTTGTTGAGGATTATTATTCAGTGATTTCTAGTTTGAAAGATATAAAAACTGGAGGTAAAATATTTTCAAAATTAGTATTCATATCTAAACTAGCGTGAATATCTTCAATCAGTAACAAAAACATATAGAGAAAGGACACTATGTTAAAGATTTGTAATATGTCATTTTAAATTAGATAACATGCATTTTAGTTTTTAGACTGTGAATGTGACTTTTTTTAAAACAAAGATCAGGAAGCAGTTTTGAATAGTGAGTTCAAATATCATTTCCAAGAAAGCATGTGATTTAAGCTAATCACTTGGAAAGTTAATTGATGAAATGTTTACAAAGTTGAACTGTTATGATGTACAAATCAACAAACAAGGGGACACCATCAGCATTCAGTTGAGAATAGTTTCATACCTGCAGAAGAGATATTTAGCTTGTGTAGTACAGTCTTTCATAGCTGGAAAGAAGTCATAAAACTGTTTCAGCAGGACTTTTCTCAAAGTTCAGTTTGGAAAAGTCAGTGAAGTAGTTGATGTCTGGCTGAGGCAGTAATAAAGTGAATGACATCTAGGGTGAGTAAATAGAAAATTGGCAAAAAGATGCTTGTGTCTCAATCAGTTAGGTAAGGATTTAAAGAGTTCAGATAGGAGTGATACTTCAGCAGGGGTGAGGGTCTATAAAGGATGTTGATGGGAAAAGCTTGGTGTTTTTTCTTTTTGCTGTTTATTTCATGGTCTTTCAAATTTGTCATTTTTTATATATATATATATATATATATATATATAAATCATGTTGTTTTCATTTTGTGTATTAAGCTTGTGTTTTTTAAGAGAACTTTGGGAGCTTTGTGTGAATATGTCCAAAGATTGACCAACATGGTAGCCAAACCATAAAAATAAAATTTATGATCTACTGAGCTAGGTTTCTCTAGAGATCTGACTTGTCCAATTTCACTATTAACTGGGATCATAGCAACACATATATCAAATCTTTGTACCATAAATGGTTTAATTATCAAATATCAATGTGGTGTTGATATACTATCATGCTGTTTTGTTGAATTAGTTGATTGGGGCTCTTAACAAATGTTTGAATTCACAATCCGTGCTGAATGTTTGAGAGATTAGAGGATAGGCATTTATCCAGTTACCTGACCAATTCTTATGCATTTTTGTATAGCTAACTATAGAAGGGCACTAAAGAGGTCTTAGATACAAAATGGATTTTTTTTGCCAGGAATCTAAAGAAAAATATTTTTATTCTGTTAATATGTTCTTAACAGTCATTTCTGCTTAACCAACTTCATTTTCAGAGACTTACGTGGAACAAAGCTCTCTGTTCAAATGATGTACCCAGCTTTTATGGCAGTTCCAAACATTGTACAGCTGTGAGTGTTTTTCCATTCTATACAAAGGTACTTTATTTACATTATTTTGCTTATTATTTGATTACTACTTGTGTTATTTTATTACTTTTACAGTGATGTGCCTGATGCAGTGAGATGCTGCCTTTGCTATGTTGCTCGAACTGTTGAAATTCTCTTCAATGCTGTGAAGATACAGTGTTCAGATCCGTGTGCTGCTAATGACAACTCATGTGGTAGGTCACATCTGCATACATACATGAACTGCAACTATAAAATGTGTATGTATACAAGCACAATTTGAATTGTAATGCAATCATGCCATCTAGTGACCATTAGTTATATTACAGCCAGTATGTATTGTCATGATCCATACTTGACCACTAATTTTATGTTACGATCTGGTATAGTAGACAAAATGTGAGACCCAGGAGATTTTCTCAGAGAATAAGCTTCAAGATTCCATGGTTTTGAACTAGCAACAATACTTTATTACACAAGTAAGCACAGTAATACAGTCTTCAATACGTGTGCACCTTATTTTGAATGCCCAGAATTAACATGTTGTAATAAGAGAGGAGCTTATTGCAATGTTTTCCATAGGCCACCAAAGCAGAATTCAAAGAGACAGAGGTCAATAAGTTTGGGGAGGCGATGGCCTAGTGGTATTATCACTGGACTGTTAATCCAGAGACCCAGATAATGTTCTGGGACCTGGGTTTGAATCCTGCCACAGCAGACCGTGGAATTTGAATCGAATAAATATCTGGAATTAAGAATCTAATGATGACCATGTGATTTAGCATCCTACCCTGGCATTAATGGTGGAGGTAGAGGTGGTGGGTTCTGAGAAATTCATGGGATTGGTCATGATCATATTTGATGCACATTAGTGGGTGTTTAGCCACAGTATTGTACCCATATTTTTTTTTCTTTATTCATTCATGGGATGAGGGTGTTGCTGGCTAGGCAGCATTTATTGCCCATCCCTAATTGCCCAGTTGGCAGTTTAGAGTCAACCACATTGCTGTGGGTCTGGAGTCACGTGTAGGCTATATCAAGTAAGGATAGCAGTTTCCTTCCCTAAAGGGCATTAGTGAACCAGATGGGTTTTTCCTGACAATCGACAATGCTGCCATCCTTACCTGGTCTGGCCTACATGTGACTCCAGACCCACAGCAATGTGGTTGACTTTTAACTGCCCTCTGGGCAATTAGGGATGGACAATAAATGCTGCCTAGCCAGCAACGGCCTCATCCCATGAATGAATAAAGAAAAAAAAATGTGGGTACAATACTGTGGCTAAACACCCACTAATGTGCATCAAATATCAAATGTGATCATGACCGATCCCATGAATTTCTCAGAACCCACCACTTCTGCCTCCGCCATTAATGCCAGGGTGGGTTGCTAAATCACATTCAACCTCATAGGGGATTACAGTTCCTCAAATTTGTTGAGTCAGGCTTGAAACACCCTCTCACAAGTTGTGCCATCATGGATAGCCTCAGTGACTGCTACTGTTCTGGTTGATCACATTTCTGCCCTGGGTCCTCACTCTCCTGGAATCCAAATATTGTATTCCAGTAATTATTCACAGGTATAACCACAGTTTTTTTTTGTCCGCCTCTAACTTCACCAAGCTAAATCTTTTCCTGTTTTCCCTGAGCTCCAATACTGCTCAGCTGCATCAAAGTAAACACTGCTTGTGGATCATCACCACCCACCCACACCACTAGCCCCCCACCACCACTCTCAGATATACTGTCTTATTAATAGCATCTGACCTCTTGTGAGCTTTTCCTGAGTCCTGACTGCAACGCTTAACAACCTAATAACTCCTAGAACAAGGCTTGAGTTTTAATATCATAGAGATATTCAACTGCTTTTGACTTCTCACAGGATCTTAACTACACAGACTTAGTGTAGTTCAGCAATACAGATCAATGGTTCACTTCTCTTAACTCCTTCCCCCAGGACTTCCCTGAGCCTAGCATTCAACTGTTCTCGGATTTCCCACAGCATTCCAACTACACAAAACACAGATAGTTTTGTTGCTGTTCCCACAGTGCAGAAAACAATCAATACTTCTAACGTGGAGTCTATCCTCTTTCTCCTTCACATACTTATTGACCTCTGTCTCTTTGAATTCAGCTTTGGTGGTCTATGGAAAATCTTGCAATAAGCTCCTCCCTTCTTATTGGGCAGAATTAAATGTTGCCGTATAGCAACACTTGGAACTGTATATGCAATGCATATAGCCAGTCATAGATTGCTGACATGCCTAGTATAGAAACGAGATACGAGAAGATTTCATCACAATCTCGATTCCTCCAACTATCTGAAGTCAATAGTGAAGCTCTCTTGCTGCCAGCTGCAAGATCTGTAAACAGAAAGCAGCCAAAGTCTTATACTACATATTGGTTATTTTAGTATATTAGTAATTGAACCCTATTGTGAAGTTTTGTTTTAAATGACTCATTGCTTAAAAGCAATCAATTTAAAATAAATAATTATGCAATGAACATATAATCTGAATATAACTCATCATTCCAAAACATCTTGTTACACTCCCATTCAGTTCCTTGGTCAATAACATCAACTTTTCATTCAATCTCATCTAATCTTCAACTTCCTTCAAATTGCACTGTGTGCGCTATTAATCTCCTTTGCTGTTGCAGCACAGGAATAAATTACTGCATCCTGGCCTCGTCCATTCTCTTCAATGAGGTAATTAAAATATTTTTTTTTCTAGTTCTTTCAGCCTCTTTAATAAAAAATTCTAACAATATTCTAGGTCTCCCTATCTCTATTGATCTTAAAATGGAATTCTTGCATTGGCGTCAAAAGCACAATGTCATCTTTTGTATCTTTTGTTCATCTTTTCTACACAATACCACTGAATTCAGTAGAGCCCAGCTATGTTTACGCTGAACCCATCCATGAGACAGCTCACTTAGTACCTCCCAGATGGGATAAATAAGTGAGGTTGTCATGAGTGAATGACCTTTCTCTGGGTTCCAATCTTCTCTTTCAAAAACTTGCCTTTTCTGATTGATTGAAGTAATATGGTCAGTGTTCATTTGACTCAGAGATAGTAGGAACTGCAGATGCTGGAGAATCTGAGACAACAAGGTGCAGAGCTGGATGAATACAGCAGGCCAAGCAGCATCACAGGAGCAGAAAGGCTGAAGTTTCGGGCCTAGACCCTTCATCAGATGAAGGCCTGCTGTGTTCATCCAGCTCTGCACCTTGTTGTCTCAGTGTTCATTTGACTTTTACTTTTAACTTCCTCGAACCTCAAAGGGTATCATGGTAAGCATTCTTCATCCTACCTATTATGTTCAAATCTAGATAATTGCAGTTTCCTGCTGTATTTATTTTCCAAGGCATCAGAAGTGTTAAACTTTTATCTCAAGCCTTCTTTTCTCCTTGAGGTTTTAAAATTCACACATGGTATCACTTTAACAGTGCAGGCCTCAATCTTTTTTCTGGCTGAGGTAGATTTGGGCCTCTCTATCTCCTTGCCCTTTTTTGTAATTAAGTCACAGCAGAAGCTATAGTTCAGCAACCCTTGAATAATTGAGCATTCAAATCTAAAGAAGAAATAGGCTAACATTAAACTTTTCTCATCAAAAACTCATTGGGATGACACTTAACTAATTTGGAATAGTTCACAGTTTGCTTTCCTGAGAACAACCACAGCCATTTTAAATACGGGTCTATATCAAAATTATTTTAGAATTGGAATAGATACCTTAACAAAATTTATGCAACCAGTTCCAGGCATTTGAATGTTATTGACTGTAAAATTTAAGAAGGGAATGTTCATTGATATTTGTAAAGTGAAGGAGATGGTAAATTTGATGAGACAGTGATGTACCTTCTGTGCATCCTTCTGCCGTTGCTGTGTCCCAAGCCTAGTTGTTAGTGACAGAATCATTTACACATTAAATATGGATGTCCACGTCAGTATCAGGTTGCTGTGTTGCCCATCTTGTGGAACTGTTCAGCACTTACCGAGGTGGATGGGGAAGAGTAGGAGGGACACAAAAGCCACTCCATTCAAAATTTCCAAGGCTGTGACCTTCTACTGTACCCTCACTGATCAGCCTTTAATTTACATAGCTATTTCTCTAGGATTGGTTGCTGTTCAAAAATGGCTTTCTGTGCCCTGCATGTAGAATATTTACTGGGATTACTGAGAAATCCTGGGGTCCTTTGGTATACATCCCCAAAGTGATGTTGAATGAAGGGGCATTGTCATAATAAGTGGCTTCTTTCTTTGACCTAAAATATCATTGGGTATGAATCAAATTTTAGCTTTGCAAAGCCTCATATCAAACTTCTTGATAGAAGTGTCAAATTGCTATAAACCATTATTTCAGTTTTCACGTTTAAAAATGAGTTGATTGGTTCATTAACTCTTTTATGATACTAGAATCCTGGAGGTAGTTGGAGGTCAAGAAGCAAAGCCTCGCACATACCTTTGCAACAATTTTGCAGAAACACTTGGAAGTCACAATCAAGTTTTGTCACAGGCACTAGAAACAGTAATATTCCATATCTTAATTCATACATTTCAAGAGTTTTAGCTTGCAGTTGTCCATGGTGGAAATGGTCATTGCTGCCTTTAAATTTCTTACAGCCTGTGTTAGATTACCTAATGTTGGCTTTTGTACAGACTAAATAGAAAGTAAAGTCTCCATTCTAGAGTTAGATCATCAATTTGTTCCGAGGGATCAAGAAAGGAATAAAATGGATTTTTCTAGTTGGCCTAGGTGTGGTGGTCAGATTTTTGTGGGAAGGAGTGAACTTGGTTGGTTAGCAGATGGGGAACTGGGGCATTGGGTGGAACACTGATTATGAATACTGTTCTCTTAGCTGGTGCTGAGTTTTAGTCTTTCCAAGTGTTGGCTGTTTCAGAACAAACCAAATTTGCAACAAGCTCCTGAAACAGGGGTTAATAATATAGGCGGAAACCTTATTTCCTGTTTCAGCCGTGGATGCAATTTTTGTAATCGAGTACCAAGAAGAGTGAAATTCAATTCACAGCTTTCCATTTATCAGCATTATCCTGCCAATTCTTATGTCATGATCTTCTGTGCCTGAAGTGTATTGAAGATATGTTTTAATCATCCTATTCATAGACGTTATTACGCACCTCTGGAGTAGGTGTGACTTGTACTTGGGCTTCCTGGCTCACAGATCGGGAAACTACCACCACTCCACAAGTACCCTTACACAAAATGTTCCATACACCATATTGTACTATACACCATATTGTCTCATGCAGCTTAGATGGCTGTTTGAAAATACTGTGGCCGAATAAATTTTTGTTTGGAGCTGCAGGACAGTCTGTACCCTTGCAGTAATGTATCTTATTCTGCCAACTGTGTGTGCTGCCTATTGTATGAGCAATCCATACTGCTGCACATAATGTTGTACAATCTCTCTCAATAATTGCTCATTATAAGATACATTTGCTGCCACCACTGTCTTTCAGGAACAGAGTCTGCTTGATCTAGTATAGTGAAGGAAAGCCACTTTGTAGTCTTAAACAAGATGACATTTATTGTGATATAGAAACTGGCTATGAGTTGCCTTTATATGATAGGCATGAGTTATAATCCTGGGCAGCGAAACTTAATTGAGGGGCAGGCAAGAGTTCATTTTCCCAATGGCAGATTAAAGTTTTGCCATTGAGTTCTCAGAATCCTTCATACTGGTCTTCTTTGGGAACCTCTTATGCATTCATTTGCGTTCCTAAATACTCATTATCATCTCACTCCACTGGAATTACATTTTATGGGTGCAATCTTATTCAGCAAAAATGGGAAAAGTGTATTTACAAACACGACTATTTATGAGGTGTACTTAGTGGGGTAGACTTTTCCTCCAAGCTCTGGTGAGTACTAACTTCTTTGGAAACTTTGCTCTTTCAAGGCAGGCATTATTTGGTGCAAACAGTTATAGCGTAAGTGATGAAACACGTCTGGATCAAAAAAATCTTGAGAAGTCTCAGTCATGTACACTCTTGCTTGTTGTTGTTAAACACTGGTAGTATAAGGGATGAAGCTTCATTCGGCCAACAAGTGAGGCAGCCGTACTGGCCGATGACTGAAAATCTGACTGTGGCAGGCAAGCATGTCTGAATTGTGATGAAAGGTCATTGACATGATGGTGTATGAGTGTACATGATGCTACATTTTTCCTGGTCTCTGACATTCCCAGGGGTTGGTGGGTTGTGAGAAGAGAGGTTGATTGATGCTCCTGAGCTGCAGAGAATGAAATGCTGTCTGGGTACTTTAAACTATGGAGCTCAGATGTTGGAGTCTTGAAGATCCTGATAGGGAGCAGAACCTCTTGCTCATAAAATTTGGCATTTTACCCATGCCTGCAGATTTAATGGACTGAGCAGAATGTAATCACATAAGAAAACCTGATATGTCTGATGTATAAGTCTCTTCCACTTTAGACTCATCTTTACACTTAGTCCCACAAAAAGGAAATTCCACTCATGGTTACAGAGTCTATGAGGAAGTCCTGGATGGTGGCATGCATTACCTCATGATCCTAAGCTGTTCTGTTCCCAAGCTCCTATAACAACATAATGGGTATTGCCTAAGGCACTCCTCATCCATTAACTTTTTCAGATCCTTACACTCTTATACAACATCGCCCTCAGGCTAATATTTCCAATATTAATATTTTTACATTTTTATAGAATTACTTTCACCACTATACCATTTTTTTCCGCGTTTCTGACTTCACAAATTTAGGTGGTCATAGAGTCATACAGCACGGAAACAGACCCTTCGGTCCAACCAGTCTATGCCAAACATAATCCCAAACTAAACTAGTTCCACTTATCTGTATTTGGCCCATATCTCTCCAAACCTTTCTTATTCATGTATTTATCCAAATGTCTTTTAAATGTTGTAACTGTACCCGCACTCACCATTTACTCTGGAAGTTCATTCCATACACGAACCGCACTCTGTGTAAAAAAAAAAAAAAGTTGCTGTCGTGTCCTTTTTAAATCTTTCACCTTTCATATGCCCCCTAGTCTTGGAGATTTGACTATTCTCCCAGACTTGGAGCATCTGTGGGTTGAAGATTATTGACTTTACTGATTCTATTCCTGGCAGTAGAATGTCTGAAAGTTCCGTTAAACTGGACTAACTTAATTTCTTGAATTTCCTTCAAGGAGGACCCCTGCCCTAGTGACAAGGGCACTTTATGCACTATTGCAGATCATTAGTCCAGATAATTTCTTCTTTGTTTCAGCCTGGATTTCTGAACTAGGTAGTTTAGGCATTGAAAAAGAAGAACTATTTCATCATGGTTGTCCCTTCTCGCTGGTGAATTCCATAGTGTTGTATGTCCTATATTTTCAATCTGCATGTACAGATTTTTATCCTCAATCTGCCAGTAAATTCATATGGCAGTGTATACTTCAACTTCTGGCTTGTTTAGATGTTTTTATTCACTCATGATGATTGCAGTATTGATGAAGCCAGCATGCTTGCTTCCTCAATTGTACTACTTGAAGATTGTTTCTTGCTTGGCACAATCTCTGTCACATATTTGGGATTCTTCATGGGAAGATGAGGAAATGGAATACTTTGATTGAATTTGCATCATATGAATCATCTCGGCACCTGGCACCAAACTTAAATCTGTTATTATTTATTCACTTAGCTGTGTTGCATTCTGAATTACGTTAGTTACAGATTCATCCCTGAGCTCAAGTGGGCTATGCTGCTCACTGGCAATCTGGTTGCTAGTGTTTGTTCACAAACCTTGGAGACCTTTGAAGTCTGAACTCTGTTTAGTGTTTATAGTTGTGGAAAACATTTCTGTGAATCCAGTACAGTCACTTGCTTACGGTATGAAGTAAATTTCCTATGCTAATGTACCTAATCTCAATGAATCTTGTCTTCTGTATGGATTACTCCATGAGTTTAGAGTGTCCTATGAAATCATTTGTTGGGTGTGCCTTGACTGGTTGCTACAATACATACCCAATCTGTTGTTTCATATCTGCTGCTCCTGCGTAGTTTTTCATCTTGAATGAGTTTGACTCCTTCTACCATTTGAAGAAGATTAAGATTTTCATTCACGCTTAAGAGTTAGAATTCTTGATTGTGAAGTACATACAAGTTTTCTACCATCTGAAACCTCCTGTGTTGGAGAATTGCTTGTAGCATACCTTTAATCTTAAGTGCTATACCTCCTGGACCATGTAATTCCACTGCTTTGGCTATAGATAATGTTTCTTCATCCATAGTACATTAATTGATTTTTTTAAAAATGAGATTTGCCCCATAACAAACTTAAAATTAGTGAGATGTCCATTGACATAAACATTTTCTTACCAGAAAGCAACACCTGGATCACCTAGGAATACCTTTGGCTTTTCTTCTATTGTAGTGTGTTTTACTGTAGTGAGCTTCTTCATGTGAGTAAACATTTGGCTTCTTCCTGCGCTGTGACTGGGTCCTACTTCACCACATTTTCTGTAAATGAACTATGAAGCAATGCTCTTTCATAACTGAGTGCTGCTTCTGCCTTTGATATTCTTTGTTCCACAGTGCTGACAAAGGCTGTTAGTTTCTGTTGTCCTGCTCGCAGTAGTGATTTCTCATGTGTTTTTCGGGGTTTGGTACCTTGAGATTTGAATGGGCTCTGCTGATTTTTAAAAAATTATTTCATGGGATGTCGCTTTGCTAACTAGGCCAGCATTTATTGCCCATCCTTAATTGCCATGGAGAAGGTAATGGTGAGCTGCCTTCTTGAAGACACTGCAGTCCTTGGGTTATAGGTAGACCCAGATTACTGTTAGGAAGGGAGTTCCATGATCTTGACCCAGCAAGAGTGAAGGAAGGCAATAAACCTCCAAGTCAGGATGGGGTGTGACTTGGAAGGGGACTTGCAGGTGTGATATTCTCAGGCAGGAATGGAAATCCCACAGCCTGCGGCTTTAATAACCGTTCCCATTCTAATCACTGTTGCAGTAAATTACTCCCATATTCCCTGCTGTAAGGAATTCCACAGATTCATCATCCTCTGAGAAAAGAAATTCTTCCTTTGTCTTACATGTGCAACCCTTAAATTCTGAGATTTTGCACTCCTGTCCTAGACGGTCCCACAATGGGAAACAACCTTTTAGTATCTGCTCTATCAAGTTCCCTAAGAGTTTTGCATATTACAATAAGATCATCTCACATTTTTCAAAATTCCAAAAAGTACAAACCCAACCCTCCTCATAAGTCAGCCCCTCCACGTTTTCATTTTAATATTCCCATCTACCCCGATGATGTTTGATTGCCTTGCCTCACAAACATTTATCTACCTTAAAAATGTTTAATGATCCTACTTGCACCAGTTTCTGAGGCAGATTTCCAAAGTTACACATCTTTAGATAAAAACAATTCTTTTCATCTCTGTTTTGAAAGAGTGACCCATTAATTTTAAAATAGTTCTAGTTCTGGACTTACCCACAAGAGGAAACATCCTTTATACATGCATTTTACCAAGACCATTCAGGATCTTATGCACTTAATCAAATTCTCTCTCACTCTTCCAAACTTGAGTAGAATCAAGCCCACATTGTCCCAGCTATCTTCACAAGAAAACCCACTCATTTCAGGTATAAGTCTCATAAGCTTCCTTTGAACTACCTCCAATGCATTTACGTTTTTCTTGAAATAAGACGTATTCAAGATGTAGTTTCACCATTGCTGTTTATAATTGAACAGTAACATCCATACTTTTATGTTCAGTTCTTCTTGTAATAAAGGAAAGCATCTCGATAGCCTTCTTGATTATGTGCTATTAACTGCATACAAAAATTTTGAGGTTGATGCTTTGGAACGCATATCCTGTAGCACCTCAGTTTTCAAATTGTTCTCCCTTTCACAAAACCGCACTAATTCTTCCTGATTATCTTGAGTTTTTCAATGTGCTGCCATCACTTTAATGCTTGATTTTAACACTTTCCTGACAACAGACATCAAAATAATCAGCCTACAGTCTCATGATTTTTAACAATATTTGCTATTTTCCAATCTGACAGAAATTTTCCTGAATCTAGCAAGTTTTGAATAAATTGACACCAGTGCATCTTCTACCTCAGCAGCAACATTTTATAAGACTCTAGTATGAAGTCCATCTGGACCTGAAGACTGGTCAGCCTTCAACTCCATCACTTTGCTTAGTCACATTTCAGTAGATAGTCCCCTGCCTTTGAGCCAGAAGCTCTGGCTTCAAGTAACATTTGCATGACACCAAGTTCCAGGAAATGACCATCCGCAACAACAGAGAATCTAACCATCATCCTTTGACATTCAATGGAATTACCATCACTGAAGCTGCCACTATCAACATTTTGGGGGCTATCAATGACCAGAAACTGAACTGGATCAGCTGTATAAATACTATGGCTACAAAAGCAGCTCAAAAGTTGTGAATTCTACAGCAAGTAACTCAACTGCTGACTCCACAAACCCTGCTCCCCTTTTAGTGTGATGGAATAACGTCCACCTGCCTGACTAAGTGCAGCTCCAGCGACATTCAAGAAGTTTCATGCCACCCAAGACAAAGCAGCCCATCTACCAGCATAAGTGTTTAGTCCCTCAACTATAGATACACAGTGGCAGCAGTGTGTACCGTCTACCAGATAGATTGCAGCAACTCACCAAAGCATCTTTGGCTGCGTCTTCCAAGCCTGTGACCTCTACCACCTAGAAAAAGAAAGGAACCAGATGAATGGAAGCACCACCTGCAAATTCCCTTCAAAGCCACACACCATCCTGACATAGAACTACATTGTCATTCCTTTACTGTTGCTGGATCAAAATGCTGACTTCTTCCCTAACAGTACTTTGGGTATACCTAAACCGCATGATCTGCAGCAGTTAAAGGAAGTGGACCACCTGTACATATTTAGGGGCACTAAGGGAGGGGCAAGAAATGTTGGCTTAGCCAATGAATCCTATATGCAGTGAAATAATAAATTACGAAATGTCTGCTCCAGAAATTGATGGTCAAGAAAGGTGCTTTCATAATGGGCCAAATCTAAATATCCCTGTTTCTCATCTTGTAAATTGCTTCTGCAGTGTCTCCAATATATTCACATCCTTTCTATAATGAAGCTCACAAAACTACTTCCAATACTTCAGCTAATAAGAGGTCTAATAAGTGTCTTATAAAAGTTCAACTTCACCTTCTTGCTCTTGCACTCCATGCCCCTATTAAAGCCAAGGATACTGTATGCTTTACTTATTGCTCCCTGCACCAGTCCTGCCACCTTCAGTGATCTGTGCACATATATACTTTTGCTCCTGCACCCCCTTTAAAATTGTACCCCCTATTTTGTATTATCTTTCACTATTTTTCCTACCAAAATATATCAGTGACATTTCTCTGCAGTGAAACTCAATGTCACATATCTACCCTCTTCACCAAATTGTCTATGTCCTTTTGGAGTTTTACACTGTCCTCCTAAGGTTAACATATCCTCCTAATGTATATCATTAATTAATATATATCAGGAAAAGCAAGGTTGCATTGTCGCTAAGCAGATTGAAGAAGTTGAGACAGTTCTCCTTGGAGAGGAGAAGGTTAAGAGAAGATCAGTTAGAAGTTTTCAATATCGTAAGTAGGCTGGATAGAGTAGGTAGTGATAAACTATTTCCATTTATATCATTGTCTCAGATCATAGGACATATCCAAGCAGTTCTTTTCAGATTTGGTTAAATATTGTTAAGAGAAGACTCAACAATAGCAATTTGCTTAAGTATGAATATTTATTGAGTGATAATAAGATGAAAAAAGAAAGGAACATTTATTAAGTAAATAAAAAGAATGAAAAAGAAAGGAAAAAAAAACAATAAGCTGCACACCGTTCTGCCCATTGGGGACCCCTCGATTGATTGCTGGTCTGGAGGTTGAGGTTGTTCTTGGCACCGTTCGCAATCCTGATCCAAGGTGGGGTCCGGTGACTTGGAATGAAACTCTCTCTCTTATGTGGTGTAACAAACAGTCGGTGCAAAAAACAGTACAAAAATGCAATTTTGATTATGCCATCTTTGGCATGTACAGAAATGTTCACGGGACATGCCGCTGTCGAATGTCATCAATATGATATTGGTGGTGCACTGAATGAATGGGCTCATTGGGTGACATACAGATGTGTATTTGTATGACTAAACAGACATTGAAGGGAAAGGAAAACAATACCTACTTGAAGGCATCTAAACTGTGAGGTTAGGTGGAAGAATACATGGAAGGATCACAAATGTTCAAAATTCTTCGTGGAATATAAAATTTGAATCCTATTGTTATGTCTGTGATCATCATAAAATCAGATTACACCAGCTCAAGTTGAGAGAAGGAAGATCCGTTCACAATTTAATTGAGCTGCTGTACGCAGGGAGCACGTTACTTTGGCTTAACTTGTTGTGGGAGGCAAATACTGCGATGAAGAAAGAAAGGAGAATTCAATACACATTTGAAGGAGTATTAATAAAGTTTAGATTTTGGCACCAGCCCAATTAACTACAGAGTTGTCTCTGCTTATGTCAGAGAAGATTTTCCTAGCCTATGGTCTTAAACTATAACTTCATAGAATTTTACAAACAACTATTGAATACTGTAAGTTAATAAATTTGATTTTAGAAAAAAAGTGAAGATCACCATTCTAGCTTATTTCTTTCTTAATTCAATAGTATGGAGTGATGTTTTATCATCTAAATCATGTGAAAGTATCAAGTAATGATTAAAATTACTTTTTGAAAATAGAACATTTCTGATTTCACTTTTATTTGTATTACAGATGTAAGTGAAACATTTCTGATGATCAATGGAACTGTGCTAAGATCTCAAATGTCCCTAAGAAACCACAGAATATTGGAATCATTCTTTAATCAAAAAGTTGAATCTAGTAAGAAATTAGCCCGTGAGAACAAGTTATCAAGATCTTCTAAGTTAGGTTTACTTCATCAAATAGAAGAAAGTGAAAAAAACATGTATGTTGGAAATCATTTAGATCCACGTTTGGCTGATCCAAAAGCAGCCAGAATGTCTCATTTAAGTCGACTTAGGCAAAGACCAACCATTGCTAGAGATAATGGATTTAGTTCACACCTTGGCAGAGCAAACCATCTTCAGTGGAACATTAATGGAGGGAGAACTGGTAGACATAATCCTTTGAAGTTATTCAATTCTGACAATATTCCCCTGCATCAGCAAAACCATCGACCACCCAAACATCTTAATCATGGGCCTCCTCTGACCACAAGCGCTTCTAATTTTGATAAAAATGTAAAGCATAAAAAACACAAAGTTATAAAGAGAGTTAGGCGGGGCCAACTCGACGATCAATTAGAAAATATCAAGCATGAAGTGAAGTCAACTACAGTTTTTACATTCAAAGAAACAACTACAGATAAATCAAAAGTAATGTATGAATTTGACTATCATTACCCAGATATTGTAGAACTGAACATTTCTACTGCAGAATCTAAAAATCCACAAACTACAGTGGAATCCCCAAAAGAGGAAGTTTCTATTTTTGAAATACTCAGTATTCCTCCAGAAAACAGCGGGCTACCTCAAGCCATTATTGAAGTGGGAAATAGATCAGATGATAGTTATTCAAAAAAACATAAGATTGACTATAGTACAGCTGAGCAAAAGCCATTGCTAAGGAAAGCACTTGATCCTGGACATTTCAGTAGGTCTATGCAAGATACTGAGATTATTGATGTGGGTAATAATGAAGCATATACAGTTAATATTTCAGATGGGTCTTGGCACAAACCACTAGGTCAGTTCCTGGATAAAGCTGTGCAGAATGAAGTCGAGCCAAATTCTGTAACACAACCCAACACTAAGCTTACTCAACTTGAAATTATTAAACTACTCGAAGATGCATACAAGAAATCTACCGCAGAGACCAATTACACTGAAGAGACCAGTACGACCAGAGTTTCAGAACACCGGACAACCACTCCAGCTGTGGAGACAGTGGAAGGTAATAAAGATTTAATTCTCCCAGTACGTCCCAAGAAACTAATAAAGGAATCAGTTAAAACTTCTTCATCAAATAATTCTAGAATCAAAACAAATGTTGATGATATGTTTGAGACTAAAGTTAATGAAGAAGTGCGAGCAGTAGAACCCAACAAGGATATACAAACTCTGTTTGCTCACGTAATAAGAATAATTAAGATAGATTGTCTGAAACCTAAATTAAAGGCTGCTTGTACAGACCTTCTTACCAAAATAGGACACCTAATGAAGCAGTATGAAGGAAAAGAGTATTTACCTGAACTAGGGTCTTGGAATCCTTCTCTTTTGCGTCCAGACGATAAAGAAGAAGCAGGGGGTAAAGAAACAGAAGTATTCCCTCCACCAATATCACGACCACGACCACGGCCGCGTCCACATCCGCATCCGCACAAAGGACATGAAACAGGAACGTATGTACCGAATTATGCTGAAATGCTTAATACAGAACCGTCAAAGGTAATTATATCAAATTCTTTATATCATATTCTTCCAAAACTCTTTATTTATGTATGTATATAAATTTGGCTTTTTTTATCTTGCTGATGGCAATTTTTTTTAGTGTAGTTTCGTGTCGTGTTTTCATATTCTTCAATATTATTTTCCCTGTAAGAATGAATCCCCATTTTAGACATCTCATTTGCCTTTACATTTATGGTCATCTTTATCAGTGCAATCAATATTCTCACAAATATGTGTGTGAAAAAGTCTCATATCTTTCTATTATGAAGAAATTTGCACTTAGTACTCATTTCCTGCCCATAAACATTACCTTCTGAAATCATAATTGTTGAATAAATCTTTTATGTCCATATTTCCAACATGATATGCTTGTTTATCAGAGGAATTTCATTATGAATGTTTACCTGTGACAGTGTAGTTAAGCTAACTATGCCTAGTAGCAGATCCCTCCGTTTCCTCTCCCTTTAACCTCAATTAGGGATGGGCAATAAATGCTTCCTAGTCAGCGACGCCCTTATCCTGTGAATGAATAAAGAAAACAAAACCTTCCATGAGTCTCGGTTGTTGCTTAGCCCCTGACGCACCTTAACTTGACTTTTCCCACCCACTTTGGCTATTTCCATCACACTGGTCAGTCAATCTGGCATCCCTAACAGTTTCTCATCCTTGCTGCTTTTGTCATTCTCCGCAAATTGCCACCTTAATCCTAACTCTTCTTGGACCCTGATTCCATTTCTCTAGGTGTTCTTCCCTAATATTTTGACTTCAGGTTCGAGCATTTTGTTTGCTTCCCTTAAGTTATTTCCCTAATCTAGTTCCAGCAATGTTACTGCTCTATGCCCACTTTACTGTCATCATGTTTTTCTGCCACCCTGCAACTTTGAGCCTCCATAATGGCCCAGACCCTTTCTATCTTTGTCACATACACTTAGCAAGCATTTATCAGTCACTGATGGGGCCACAGGCCAGGGGTAGGCAGTGAAAGATATGAATTGTTGGCCATGGTGGTACAAGAATATGTCCCCTCTATATCCTTCCTTGGTTTGTGATACAGCCTGTTACAGATAAGAGGTAAGTGGCATGCAACCGAATTGAGAGCCACGAGGGCACGTGATAGAGCTCAAGAGTCAAGCGATACAAACGGGAAGGTGAAAGCATTTGAAAAGGACATGTATGAAGTACAAAAGGATGGTGCCTAATTGCAAAGGAGAAGAACTACAAGTGCTAACGCTGCATAGTGAAGGATAGAGTAAAAGAGCAACATACACTACTGCAAAGTACAGGGTCCTGTGACATAACGGCATATGATAACATATAAACTATGCTACACTGGATATATATTTGAAAGATGTAATAGAAACTGAATAAGTATGGAGCAATAGACTATAAGCAAGATAGCTGGTGCTTGCAATTAGAGCAGTAGGGAATCCAGTGAAAGCAGTGGTTTTCATAAAGCAATTGACGTATAGGATTATAATTTAATATAGAGATGAAATATGCCAGTGGCTAGCGAACTGACGAAAGCCCTGTGACATCTCTTTCTGGGAAGGCCTGTTGAATTAAGTGCCAACCAAGCACTGAACTAGACTACAATGGACGTTTCCTTACAATCAGTGACTCGAGGGCCAAGAGTCTTGCCCGGTAAGAACTGCCAGCCCATCGGAGATTACCATCAATCCTTCCACAGGGCAAAGCATTATGTTCTGCCCACAATGTCGAAATTGGTATATATTCCTTGCAACACTTGCTCACCTTGTTTATTTACTTTCTTGACACACTGCCTATTCCTTTCTACCCAAAAGTAAAGAGGATAGGTCAGTCAGAGGACTGCAGAAATGAAAACCAAAGATATGAAGAGAAAAGGAAACACCATAGCAGACCACAAAAGAACTTGCAAAATAAACAAGAAGGAAATCCTATCCTCTTTCTATGTACAATGTCACAATTGATTCACTAATGTAAAATAACTTAAAATTATTAAATATTTGCCTTACAATACAATGGATATCACATTCACATGAAATGTCAGCACATCAAAATAGAAAAAGGTGTGTTCTGTGTGAATCCTCCCAAGCCACCTTTAATACAGCTACTTATTAAGAAGTTTCACAGTTAATCAAATTCTAAAACAATTGCTTAAACTTTATTGCATGTAGCAACCAAAGTAAGACCCCTCAAGTAAGCAGATTAAGCCTCACAACCCAACTTGGCTATTACCCGATTAATAGTGGAGCTTAGCTATGATTCCAATGAAGAGTGTCTGTATCTGGATGTCCACGGTTCAGTTGTTGTGCAGTGTTGTTCTTCAAAGTTCTGCTGATGAAGAATCCTGGAGTTGAATTCTAATAATATTTTCTGACGTTCAAGTTTATGGTGTGACATTATTGATGATGCTTTAGATTCTTTCATTCCAATCATTGATTACAATTCTGAAGTCCTCAAATCTGTAGATTGCCTTCTTATCAGAAGTAACTTTGCTGTTCCTTGTCATATTTGGTGTTAGCTGTCTTTTGAAAACCCTTTACCTCAGGACATTCCTTCTGCAGACAGTCTTAATTGCTCCTATGTCACAAGGCAGCAGGTTATCAAGCAGTGTTACCTCCTCTCTCTCAGGAAACAACCAGTCCACACCAAACATCAGACATGGGGAGAATGTGCAAACTCCACACAGACAGTCACCCGAGGCTGGAATTGAACCCGGGTCCCTGGCGCTGTGAGGCAGCAGTGCTAACCACTGTGCCACCGTGCCGCTCTCTCAGGAAACAGTTTATTCCAGAAAGAGTTGCTGCTGATCCTTTCAATCCATGTGTATTCAGTAAAGTTCTGAGGTGTATACATCACAGTGTGCAAATAAAAGGAAGTACAGTGTAAAAAAATAATTTTCCAATCTTGAGGCAACCTGAAAATGTTATAGAGATAATGCGAGGATCAAAGTAGTTGTCAATGTAAGGAAACTCCTGACACAATGTTTAGTTAATCTTCAGTGAAGCTGAGGGTCTCTCCGGAGCAGGTAGCAAATTGTTTCTAGAGTGGCTTATTAATTTTATCTGACTTGGCAGTCTCTTTGTGACACATTGCAATCACACTTCTATTGGTATTGGAAAATAAGGCTTTTAGGATGAAAATATATATTGACACTTATAAAAACAAGATAGATTTCTTTTAGAAAATATCATTTGAGATACAGTGAATAAGTAATCTGAATCATGAAGTTGTAAGTGTAGCATCCTTCGGGGAGGAAAAAAGGATTACTTTGGACCTATGGTTCTCAAAGCTGTCTGCCACTGGGTTTTTCTTTTTTGCCATTTCCCAGTCTATTTAACTGATTGGAGATCAATTGCCATTATAAGTTAAATAGCTCCACTAATGTTGTATCATTTGACTTAAAAAATGGCAGATAATGAATTAGAAGGACCTCAGTCTTTTTCTCTTGTATTTCCTAGAGAAGTACTGATATGAGATACTCACTGGTTGTTTCATATTCTTGGTCATGGTGAAGGGTGTTGCTGGATGAAGTATCTCTACTTCATAGATAAAGAATGTTTTTACTTCTGTTAACTCATTAGTTCCTCTAAAACCAATTAACATTTCTCAAACGTAACTATAACACATAATACACTCTTTTTGCTTATTTCCTTTTAAGTTTTTCTGATTTTTCATTTCTGCCACTTCCTAATTTATACTATGAGAAACTGTAATGTGGAACTTTTAGCTTTTCTTCTAATTTCTTTATTTTTGTACCTAATCTATTTTAATACCTAAGATCATACCTAGGTGCTTTGTACCTAAGATGGCACCTTAAGTGGCGACATTGTACACATTTCATTGCACTCCCGTACTTTATACTTAAGTACACGTGACAATAAATCTAATTCTTTTTCTCTTTCTGCGCGCCTTATTTCCTTCTCTTATTCATCTTTTGGTCTTCAGAGGTTGCGTTTGATTCTAATCCTTTCTTCATTATTTGCTTTATTTCTTTTTTCATTGGCAAAGGAAATAGTTATTAGACTCGCGTTGCCAAGGTTGCAAATGCAACATTGCCATTGCTATGCTGTTATTGGATTTACCTAGAACAGTTTATAATAGTCATTGCATGATGTCAGTGGTGTGCACAAATTCTATTGTTGCTTGCTGACAGCATTACATTGCAGCAATTTCTGGCCCACTGAGTGTCCTGAATGGACAGTGTGACTAAAATATAAATATTATACGGTAGTTAACCTTTGATTTTCAACCTGACTATTGCTACCTGTCTATGTTGTAAAATTGCAGCCAACTGTTACCAATTTCATGGATCAGCAACAAAAGCCTCCACATTTCCCCAGTTAAGGCTGGGTGAACTGTGAATAAAGAAAAATAATTAATTAATGGCATAGCATGTGTTTGCCTGATATGGAATCAGTGGAATTATTTTGTTGGTTGAAGTCCTTAAACTGCAAATCTGTTCTTTGTATATCTGCTGATGCCTTTGGCATGAATGTATTTTGTAGTGAGCTAATTAATCAGTTGAACCGACCTGATATTTGTAGTTACGTGGATGGCACAAGACAAAAGGTAGTCACAACAATGAAAGTGGTCATTTTGGTGTTTCTGGGCTGGCTCTGTACCAGCCTCCAAACTTCTGAGTTCTGACCTCTTTCTGCCCATTCTCCAGGTCCTTGTTGAATGTCTGTTACTTCCCTAATGCTACCCATTAGCCTCTTTATGATTCCTCAGCTATACACTGTGTTGTTCCTGCTCTTGAGCTGTATATTATACTCCCTTAATCACTTCAAGAGCCCACAGATTTGCACCAGAAAGTTTCCTGGGGAAATTCAGGTGGCACATCTGTCTTTGGGCTAATTGAGGCCCTTAATTGATCAGTAAATATCAAATAAAGGGGCTCTTGCAGCTCTGGCACAATTTTTTCCCCTAGCAGGAGAAAGCCAGTACCACACATGAGGCCTGACAAATCTTGGCATGGTGACAGAAAAGAGGGAGTACCTCCTTTGCAGACCCTTTGTGCCAGACAGAGACTTATGAAAGCATGATCTGTCCTCGCTGTATTTTCCATTTCCACACCCCTGGCATGCCAGCTGCCATTCTCTAATTACCTCAGTCTCCAGCTGTATTGATGATCATTTTTGAATACCGTCATAGGAATTGCTGTTGCTCCCTGTAGTGCTGCTGGCACCAGGAAACTGCTAGCCATTTGATTGGCCCACAGCTCTTGGAAGTAGACCATCTCAACAGAGGAGGCAGAAGACCCACCTTGAGCTGTGTATTGGCCATCCAGCAATTAAATTGCTGTGAGGTGATCTGGCCAAGTGGGGACAAGATCGCCATCAGCAATTGGGTAGAATGGGACCCCAATGCAATCTAAAATCTAAGCTGCCAAGTACATTTCTGGTCAGTGATAACCTTTGGCAATGTTGATGGTTGAAGATTTCTGGATCATGTCGTGTAGTCTTGATGTCCTATCAGGATCATGCACAGGCAAAATTAAGGATGAGCTCCAGGAAAGCAACATTTTCAAAAATTCATTCACGGAATATGAGGACATTAGTAGGACCAGCATTTATTGCCCAATCCCAACCACCCTTGTAAAGTTAATAATGAAGTCTCTTTAATGTGACTCTGAGGCCATCTGCTTTCATAGAATCACAGACTTTTTGACCTAAGTGAGATAAATTGGAGTGTTCTGTAAGTGGTGAGAATGTAGGAATTGTAAATGAAGAAAGAGATCTGGGAGTTGAAGTGCACAAGTCATTTAAATCTAGTAAGCATTCCAGATTCTAAATGCTTGCTGTGGAAAAGGTTTTTCCTTACATCACAGATGATAGGAACATAGGAACAGAAGTAGACTATTGACCCCATTGAGTTTGCTCCACCATTTAGTGTAATCGTGGCTGATCGAACATTTCAATGACTTTTACACATACTTTCCCCATAATCCTGGCGTAAAGAATTCCAAAGATTCACCACCCTCTAAATAAAAAAAAATTCTCATCATCTCAGTCCTAAATGGTATCTCTCTTATTTTTAAATTGTACCTCCTGGTTATTAACTCCCCAACCAAGTAAAACATCTTACTTGCATGTATCTGCCTATCCCTTTAAGTATTTTGTAGATTTCAATGAGATCACTTTTCATTCTTCAAAACTCTAGAGAGTAAAGGCCTAGTTTACTCAATCTCTTCTCATACAGATCCCAGAAACATGAAATAACACAGTGTGGAGCTGGAGGAACACAGCAGGCAGCGTCAGAGGAGTAGGAAAGTTGACGTTTCAGGTCAGGACCCTTCTTCAGAAATGGTGGAGGGGGAAGGGAGCTCAGAAATAAATAGAAAGAAGGGGTGGGGCTGAGGAAGGTAGGTGGGATGGTGATAGGCGCGTGCAGGTAGGCAGTGGTGGGGATTGGTCGGTGAGGTGGGAGGAATAGATAGGTGGGAGAGAAGACGGACAGGTTGTGTCAGGTCAAGGAGGCGGGGATGAGAGGGAGGGTTGGTCATGGG
>NC_063361.1:9611643-9680891 GCF_021869965.1 Rhincodon typus | reverse complement strand
ATAACCAGGCTTAGTACCCTTCACAGTTAGAAACTGTATGTTTCATGTGAAGGGTACTATGTTTATAGATTACTTAAACATGTACTGTGCAAGTGTCTGAAGAACCCCTGGACCTCAATGTTCATTTCTTCCTTGTACTTTCTGTTGACCCAATCAATATTAAACTTCCACATGTTTCCAGACATCTCTTTGAGACTTCATTTCGCAACTTTACCTTCTGAGCTCTGGTTCTACAGCATAGTCATGCTAACCATCAGCTGTGCTTCCCCCTGTTAAAGCCAGAATATTTGTGATGGTGGATGATTCCTCACTGTCCACTGCAGTAATCCATATTCCCCAATGCATTGAGTCCCCCCAATATGTTGTGTTCTCCTTTTCACAATTATTGACCCAGCTGAATCCCCACCTGCTACTTCCAATTCCCAAAATTGACTTCCCAACTTTCCTACCACAGCAGTAGCTCCTGATTATCCCCTTGGCTTTCATTGTGCTGAACCCCAGGATTGACTGTGACCACCCTGTGGTGAACTTGGACAAACAGCCCTGTCTGATCTCTGTGCATTTCCACTATTGACCAAATCCTGGGCTGGTTGCACTGGACCTGCAGGATTAACCATGGCCCACTTTCTAAACTGTAGAGGTATGCACCCTGACCACCTTAAATAGTCGACTGATATTGGATACTGCCCTTTACTTAGAATGGCAGAATGCCCTGCTGAAGGCTGTGTCTGTTGACTTGACTGAGGATTAGTCCCCATGGACTTTGAGACATGGCTATTTCACGGAAGCACATTCAATGTGTTTGCCTTGTATGCCACCGGCATATGATGTAGCAGGTGCTGTATAGAAACATGTCCTCCCCCTTGATTATTCACTGCTTACTACCATGACAAGCTGTCTGTCCTCATGTCTGCACTAAAAGGTAGGGCAAGAAAGAAATACTGTCAACTTTTAAACTCTGGCTGAGGGGCCAAACCGCAAAAAGACGCGGTGGAGATGCTGTGAGCATCCAAGAAGGCATAAAGTTAGTAAGTACCAAGAGAGCAAGCGGAGAGCCCAGTGATGCATCCTGGATAAATGCATGAGATGCGGATTGTCCTGGCAGTGGCATAACTGTAAAGGGAGTCAGTGTGCTCCTAATTGCAGCATTGAATGCAGAACTGTATCATGAGTGGGTTAAAGATGTGCAATGAGGATGGAGGGAGGTTGGTACATGTCTGAAAGGGAGGATGAGGCAACCAGTCCAATAAGGGAAGTCAGGGACAGCATAAAAGCAAAAGACAAAGCATACAATTTGGTGAAGTTTAGAGGGAAACCAGCGGATTGGAAGCATTGAAATACCAGCAGAGGATAGCTAAAAATATGTTAAGGGGGGAGAAGCCGAAATTTGAGTATCAGCTATCTAGTAATATAAAAGAAGATGGTAAGACTTTTTTAGATGTCTGAAAGGTAAGAGAGAGGCAAGAGTGGACATTGGAACACCAAAAATTGAGTCTGGGGAAGTAGTAACAGCAAACTAAGAATTGGCAGAGGAACTGAATAGTGGAAAACACCAGCAGCATACCAGAGCAGATGTGAGTGTAATAGCCATCAGTAAGGAGAAGGTACTGGGGAAGCTGAAATGTCTGAGGCGGTTAAATCACCCAGACCAGATGGGCTACTCCCCAGGGTTCAGAAGGAGATAGCTGAGAAGATTGTAGAGGTATTGGTGGTGATCTTTCAGAAATCATTGGAGTCAGGGAGGGTCCCAGAGGACTTGAAAATGTCAAGTGCAACACTCCTGTTTAAGAAGAGAAAAGGAGGCAAAAGCCAGGAAACTATCAGCTGGTTAGCCTGACCTCGGTCATGGGTAAAATTTTAAGAATCCGTTATTAAGAATGAGATTTCTGAGTATTTGGAAGTGGATGGTAAAGTAGGACTAAGTCAGCACGAGTTTGTCAAGGGGAAGTCATGCCTGACAAATCTGTTAGAATTCTTGGAGGCGGAAATGAGCAAAGAAGACAAAGGAGAATCAGTGGACGTGGTCTATTTCAATTTCTAGAAAGCCTTTAACAAGATGCCACACAGGAGGCTAAATAAGATAAGAGCCTGTGGTGTCAGGGGCAAAGTACTGGCAGACAGCAGAGAGTACGGATGAACAGGATTTTTTCAGGATGGCAGCCGGTGACTAGTGGAGCTCCACAAGGATCAGTATTGGAATCACAACTATTCATATTATATATTAAAGATATGGACGAAGGAACTGAAGGCATTGTTGCTAAGTTTGCAGATGACACAAAGATAGCTGGAGGGATAGGTAGTGTTGAGGAAGTGGGGAAGCTGCAGAAGGACTTGCCCAGGCTAGGAGAGTGGGTAAAAAACTGGCAGATGAAATACAATGTGAGAAAGTGAGAGGTTATGCACATTGGTTGGAAGAATAGAGCCATAGACTATTTTCTAAACAGGGAGAGGCTTCAGAAATCTGAAGTACAAAGTGACTTGGGACTCTGAGTTCAGGATTCTCTTAAGGTTAACGTGCAGGTTTAGTTAGTAGTTAAGAAGGGAAATGCAATGTTGGCATTCATTTCAAGAGGACTAGAACATAGAGCAGAGACGAACTGCTGAGGCTGTAAAAGGCTCTGGTCAGACCGTATTTGGAATATTGTGAACAGTTTTGGGCCCAATATTTAAGGAAGGATCTGTTGATGTTGGAGAGCAAGCAGAGGAGATTTACTAGAAGGATCCCGGGGATGAAGGGCTTGTCATATGAGGAGCAGTTAAGGACTCTTGAGTCTGTACTCAATAGAGTTTAGAAGGACAAGGGGCGATCTGTTTGAAATTTACAGAATATAGAGAAACCTGGATAGAATGGACCTGGAGAAGATGTTTCCACTAGTAGGAAAGACTGGGACCTGAGGGCACAGCCTCAAAGTGAAGGGACAACCCTTTATAACTGAGATGTAGAGGGATTTCTTCAGCCAGGGGGTGGTGAATCTGGAACTCATTGCTGCAGAAACCTGTGGAGGCCAAGCCATTGAGTGTATTTAAGACAGAGAAGTAAAAGTTCTTAATTCATAAATAGATCAAGGGTTATGAGGAAAAGGCAAGAGAATGGGCTTGAGAAACATATCAGCCATGATCGAATAGCAGAACACACATGATGGGCTGAATGGCCTAATTCTGCCCCCGTATCTTATTGTCTTATGGTCTCTGGATGGTGACGTAAGCAGTTGCTTACCATGGAGCATGGACTGAGATTTAGCAGCGAGCTGGAGTCGCCAGTTACCTGCTCTGACATTCATTTTGGGAATTGTCACCATTTAATCTAGTTTCTCTCCAGTGCGTGAAGAATAGGAAGATGCATATCAGTGAGACAAGATTAGGTACTCTTCACCTATAAATGTATGCAATCAGTTTCTCACTGACCAATATCGAGATTCCTGTCTTGCCGTTCAAACTTTACTTGCAAAATTAGACATGTTCTTCTAGGTATATTTAGGTGGTGATGGTGGCATAGTTAGTCGTAATGTTATTAGACTAGCAACCCAGAACCTCAGGCCAGTGTTTTGGGAACTCAGCTTTGAATCCCACCATGGCAGATGATGAAATTTGAACTTGATTAAAATTTTTGGAATAAATGTCTAGCTTGATGGCAACCATGCAACGACTGTTGATTGTTGTAAGAACCCATCCAGTTCATTAATGCCTTTTAGGGAACAAGCTCTGCCATCCTTACCTGATCTTGCCTACATGTGACTCCAGAGCTACAGCAATGTGATTGACTCTTAGAAGATCCAAAAAAATTCGTCCAGCAATTCAAAGTGACTTATTAATACAAAGGCAGCAGTGTAATATTTCTACATTATTATTATTGCTGGGGAGGCAATAGCCTTGTGTACTATTGCTGGAATGGTAATCCAGATTGTTATTGGAACCTCAGGTTCAAATCCCACCATGGCACTTGATGGAATTTGAATCCAATATAAATCTGGAATTAAAAGTTTAATAGTGACTATAAAACCATGGAAAAACCCATCTGGTTCACTAGTGTCCTTTAGGAAAGGAAACTGCCGTCCTTACTTGGTCTGGCCTATGATTCCAGACCCACAGCAATGTGGTTGATGCTTAAATGCCTTCTAGGTAATTAGGGAGGGGCATTCAATGCTGGCCTAGCTAGCAACACCCTCATCCCATGAATGAATTTAAAAAAAGGCTGTCCCAATGCCCTACCCTCACCACTGTAGAGGGTGAACAGAACCTCCAGGGAAGTAACTGTAGCCAGATTGCTTGCCAAAGCTATGACAGAAATTTCATGCAAATTATCTGTAACCTCTGACTTTCACAACTAAAAATAGCAAATAAGGCCTTTTTTCCTGGAAAGTAATTAATCTCTGATTGTACTCATTTACTATTTCCTGACCGATCATATTTGGTGAGCTTGAACATTTCAGCTAACAGCAAAACAATCCATATGCTTTGTACAGTGTTACATTCTTGGTACGTCATCTAAATGAGCAAGCCCATCAGAAAGTAGTAACAAAAATGCTAGTGAATATGGAATTTTTAGAAGTCACATTTCAAACATCACCACTTGTTGCAGATGCAAAACTGTTTTAAATTTCTAAGTCAGGATGGTATAATTTTAATGAAAATTGAAAGTATTGAGTTCCCATGTCCCTGGTGTGCTGCTTCTTCTACCTGAGAAAAATTGGCAGGTTCAGGTTAGATAATTTGTCAAAAAGCCTCAATAACTTTCTTTAGTCATCTTAAAGATGATGCATATTCCAACCAAAGTGCCTCAATCATGGAGGAATGACAGGCATTTCCCGAATGCTGATCCACCATCTACAAAGCACAAGTCAAGAGGGTGATGGAATTCTCTTCACTTGCCTGGATGGGTACAGCTCCAAGATTACTCAAGAAGCTTGACAACAATCCAGGACAAAGTGGCTTGATTCTATCCACAATCTCTGCAGCCATTTCTTTTAAGACCCTAACATACAGGCCATCAGGTTTGGGTGATTAGTAAGTCACTAGAGTTGTTTTAGGATACTCCCTCACTTTTTCCCCTTGATTTTCTTCTGTTCCATGGGAAATTTTATGTTTTCTATTATGAAAACAGATACAAAATTTTTGTTCAAAGTCTCTGTCATTTCTTTGTTTCCTATTATAAATTCGCCAATTTCATGCTATAACGTATCAGCATTTACTTTAGCAGTTTTCTTTCTTACATTATACATGGAGAAGACCCATTTTTGCTGGTTTATTTTCATAGTCTATTTTTTCCTCTATTATTTTTCAGGCATAATTATCTGTTTTTTTAAACTTCTCCCAATCTTCTGTTCACTCACTAATCTTGGCAGTATTGCATGCCCTTCCCTTCAGTTCGATACTTCCTGAACTTCCTTAGTTAGTCATAGATTGTTACCCTTTCTCAAAGAGTGTTTCTTTCTTAGTAGAAGATATATTTTGGGTGTTTTAAATATCCCCTTAAATGCCTGATACTGCTTGTCTGCCATCTTAATTTTAAACTTATTTTCCTAGTCATCTTCAACCAATAATTTCACCATACCACCATAATTAACTTTATATATGTTTAAGATATGAGTTTCATATTTAAGTTTCTTAATCGTAAACTGAATTCCATCATGTTATGATAACTGGTCCTCAATAGATTCTTTATTTTGTAATTGATATTTTCAAGAAGGAGTTAGATGTAGTTCATGGAACTAAAGGACTCAGAGGGTGTGTTGCCAAAGCTGGAACAGGGTACTGAGCTGGATGTTCTGAGGAAGGGCCACCGGACCCAAAAAGTTAACTGTTTTTATCTTCACAGATGCTGCCAGACCCGCTGAGCTTTTCCAGCAACTTTATTTTTGGTCCTGATTTACAGCATCCGCAATCCTTTCGGTTTTTACTGAGCTGGATGATTGGCCATAATTATAATGAATGGCAGAGTGGGCTTGACGGGCCAAATGGCCTACTTCTGCTCCTATTTTCTTTGTTTCTATCATGAATTAATCCAATTTCATTACACATTACCAAGTGTGACACAGCCAGTCCCTTGGTTGGCTCCACAACATATTATTCTAAGAAACTGTCTTGAATACTCTGAATTCATTTGTACAATCTGCATGAAGATTAATATTGCTCACATTTATTGCATTCCCTTGCTTACAAGCCTCCATTATTTCTGATTTATAATTTGTCCTACGATAAGTAATTTCTCCTTGCTATTTGTTATCTCCACCTAGAATGGATTCCACATCTTGACCTTCCAAGCTAAAATAATTTCTCATTCCTGTGCTGATGTAATCCTTTAATAACAAAGCTACCCTGCCCTCTTTTTCCCTTTTACATACCTTTGAAATGTCAAATATGCTTGACTATTCAGTTTCTAGTCTTGTTCTTCTTCCAACCTTTTGCAATAGCGAAAATAATTTGACCCATGTATTGCTGTTTGTACTGTCAATTCATTTATTACCTTTTTTTACCAATTTTTAGTGCTGTCTTCCCACTATTTAATTCTCTTTGATGCAGTTTGCGGATAGACTGTAATGTTTGTACACAGTCACTCCCTGTCATAATCTATTTATCGTCACCCATGTCATTACCCTGCATTATTCCTTCCCTTTTTATTCAACCTTATAAACTTCCTCTCACCAGAACCCTATTTCAACTATTTAGTTTAAAGCCCACTCAACAGGTCTAGTTCTTTGATTCACTAAGACACTGATCCCGGCGACTTGCAAGTTAAGCCTATCCAAACAGAAAAACTGCTTTCCACACACAGGTGTAGGTGCTAGTACCCCATGAAATGAAATCCATTTCTTCTATATCAATCTTTGAGCCACACATTCTCTCCCTGAGTACACCCTGTTAACCCGATACCAATTTGCCTGTGACTCAGCTAGTAATCTAGGTATTATTGTTCTGTTGTAAATTTAGGCTCTAGCTGTTCATATTCCCTTAACAGAATCCATTTCTTAGTTTTGCATATGTCAGTTGTGAATCTTTCCTTCCCACTCCAAGTTCCTCACCAGCCTCAAGGAGATATCTGTTAGCCCTGAGCAGGCAGTACAATATTTACCACTAGCAATCTTGATTGCAGAGATAAATAGCTATTCTGTAACTATATTCCCCCTATCTGACTACATTTCTTTTACATGTCAACTTGATCAGCCCTCCATACCATGGTGTTGTGATCAGTTTGCTTGTCCTTCTTGCAGTTCTTGCTCTATTCCACAAAGTTTGGAGGAATTGTGTAACTGTTGGACAATGCAAAGATTGAGGCACCTGCAGTGCTAACTTCTGTATCTCCCATTTTTGCCTAATTCATAGTTATACCCCCCTGTCCCTGACCATGGAATGTGTTTGAAGTACTTAACCTAAGGAATGTAACTACCTCATGGAACACTGTTTCAAGGTACCTTTCGCCTTCCCCGATGTATCTCAATATCCAAAGGACTCCAAATTATTAACTGAACTGAATTTCCTTTAGCTTCAGATATTTATTGCAGATATGATTGCTGTAGATCACACTGATGTCCAGCAGCATCTACAACACGTAAATTGTCCCATTTGGATTTTATTTATTTATCAGGGTTTTGAATTTTGAAATATCCCGCTTATTTTTTCATTCGCTTATGGGACATAGACATTGCTGTCTATGCCAGCATTTATTACCCATCTGTAGTTGCCCTTGTGAAGGTGGTGGTGAACTGCCTTCTTAAACCGCTGCAGTCTATGTACTGCAAGTAGACACACATTGCCCATTAGGGAGGAGATTCCAGGATTTTGTCTCAGCAGCAGTGAAGGAATGGCAATATATTTCCATGTCAGGATTAGAGAATGGCTTGGAAGAGAACTTGCAGGTGGGTGTGTTCCCATATATCTGCTGCCCTTATCCTTCTAGATGGAAGTGGTTGTGCATTTGGAAAGTGCTGTCTAAGGGTCTTTGGTGAATTTCTGCAGTGCACCTTATAGATAATACACTGTCAAGTTTCTTGAGTGTTATTGGAGCTGGGCTCATTCAGGCATGTGGGGAGTACTTTGTTTACAGTCTTGACTTGTGCCTTGTGGATTGTGGATAGACTTTGAGAAGTCAAGAAGTGAGTTACTCACTGCAGTATTCTGAGCCTCTAACCTGCTCTTGTAGCCATGTATTTATATAGAGTTGTAAAGCCATACAGCATGGAGACAGACCCTTTGGTCCAACAAGTTCATGCCTACCGTAATCCCAAACTAAACTGGTCCAACCTGCCTGTGCTTGGCCCATATCCCTCCAAATATTTCTTCTTCATGTACTTACCCAAATGTCTTTCAAATGTTGTATGCAGGTATGCTGTACCTGCATCCGCCACTTTCTTTAGCAGTTCATCCCACACACGAAACACTCTCTGTGTAAAAAAAATTGCCCCTCATGTCCTTTTAAAAGCTGTCTCCTCTCACCTTAAAAATATGCTCCTAGCTTTGAGCTCCCTCACTCTAGGGAAAAGACCTTTGCTATCTTATCCTTATCTATGCCCCTCTTAAATTTATAAATCTCTATAAGGTCACCTGTCAACCTCCTATGCTCCAGTGAAAAAAGTCCCAGCCTATCCAGCCTCTCCTTATAACTCAACCCTCCATTCCTGACAACACCCTGGTAATTCTTTTCTGCACCTGCTCCAATTTAATAATCCTATAGCAGGGCGACTAGAACTGCACACAGTCCTCCAGAAGAAGCCTCACCAAGTCCTGTACAACCTCAACATAACGTCCAACTCCTATACTCAAAGGTCTAAGCAATGAAGGCAAGCATGCTAAGTGCTTCCTTAACAGTGAAGAAAACAACATGGCTTTCTGCCAACTGTTGGAGCATGACATCAAATAGCTCTCTGCTAAATTCTTGCCAATCCTAGATGAAAAGCAGTGCATCGGTCAGTCTTAATAAGAATCACACAATTCAAAGCAAATATAGCGAGTCCAGCTAAGTTTCCGGTCAATGGTAACCCCAAGGATGTTAGTAGTGGAGATTTCAGTGTTGGCAACACCATTGAATGTAAAGAGGCAGTGGTTAGATTGTCTCTTATCAAACAAGGTCATATCTTATCATTTGTCTGGTGTAAATGTAATTTGTCACTTGTCAGCCTAAGCCTGGTTATTGTCCAGGTCTTGTTGCATTTGAACTTGGACTGCTTCAATATCTGAGGAGTTGCTAATAGTGCTCAACATTGTGTAGTCATTGGCTAACATCCGCACTTGTGGCCTTATGATGAAGGGAAGATCATTCATGAAGAAGCTGAAGATGGTTGGTCCTAGATCGCTACCCTTAGGAACTACCGCAGAGATGTCCTAGAACTGAGATGACTAACCCCTAACAACCACGACCATCTTCCTTTGTGCCAAGTATGACTCCAACTAGTGGAGAGTTTGTCCCCAGTTCCAGTTTTGCTGGTTACATAAGTAATTTGACTAGCTGAGCTATAAATGCAATGCAATACATATAAAACTCTCCAGACCTAGTTGAAACTACTGTTCTAGTTTAGAGGAAAAATATAAAATCCACCAATTAATTACCGATCTGCTCAGCGTAATCAACGCCACCAGACCTCAGGTCTTAGGTCTTACTGTCTCTTACGGCCTCTCTGGGATCCCTCCTTGTGTTGTAAAAGTCCAGAACAGCAATACTTGCTTCACTGTGCCAGATGCTTTTGTTAAATATCAATCAAAACTATACTAAAACAAGTTGCCTCAGTTCTAGCCTCCAGGTGTCAAGATGAGATGGTTAGGCTTTTTTTTTGTTGGAGATGGCTGTGGTCTAGTACTGCTGTGGTATATATGTTGCTTACCATTTATGAACCCAAGACTGACTATCATTCAGGCTCTTGCAGGTGCAGATATGGATTGCTTCACTATCTGAGGAATTAAAATGGAACTGAAAACTGTGCAGTCATTAGCAAACAAGCCGGTCCTTTATGTAACATGAGATTTGAAAACACAGAAGGCCCAAAGATCATGAAAGATCATGAAGTAGGGATTTTTTCCACTGGCGTTGGATCATTTCAAACATGAATGGAAATTGCAGTTAAACAAGCAAGTATTTACATGGAATCAAGCCCATAGTTTACATTGACTTGAGAAATCCATTACTGTCTTCTCATCTTCCCATGAGCCCTTCTTGCCCCAGACACCATTTTTTTCAAAGAAGGTCCATTCAGCTGCCCTTCTTCAGTATCGCTGCCTGCTGGTGGAGTTAGAGGCAACACTTGACCTCCACTGCTCAACCCACTCCCACCCCATTGCCAACTTTTACTCTTGGTTTTATTGCACTATGAAACTAGAAAGTCATTGATAAAACATCTCAACATATTTGATGATAGGACAATGACCTGATGTACTCTTGCAGCAAAGTTTTTGGATTGAGATAATTGATCCTCAACAGCTACAATTTGACAATAATCACAGTTAGATCTGCAGCACAAGTATTCAGTATTATAGCTCGAACGTTGTTGCGGTGTTTCACGTTTTTTTTTAGATTTTAGGAGTCTTTAGTATACTGAGCATTATTTGACATCTCACAGGACAAATCAAATTGGCTGACATCTGGCATCTGTGTTACTTGAGGTCCCAAGAGTAAACCAAAATGAATCATCTGCACAGCTCTTCTGGCTAATTGCAAACATTCTTGCCTTGACTTTTGCACTCATGTTTTGGCTTTCACCGAATTGAGAATGGAATTACTCTTTCCAGTTAGTTATTTAACTGTCCATCGTCATTAACAACTGGATGTTGCGCGGACTGTAATGCTTCGATCTGATCAACTGGTTGTTCAACTGCTTAGATTTCCTGAACAAGAGTTAGGTTTTCTGGTGCTACAGGAATATAATTCCACTTTAGCAGAATAATATTTCTGTCCACCTCAAAGGCTTAATTTCTTTCCGAAACAAATTGGGCTAGGATTGATTTTTGTGTGCAAATTTGGGATTCTATTTACTTTGTGTGTGTGCCTAACTGACTGCACTCCAGTTATAGATTGTTCGATGTTATATAAATTTCAGAATAAAATATTGAGAGACAGAGGTGGATTTTAGACGACACTGTCTTATGGGAAGAAAAATGACCCAGTGCTTTCTTTACTGCTAATTCCCTTTCAAGAAAACAGCCTTGTAGATTGGCTTTCTTCTTTTCCAATAGGTGTTGACCTTTTGCTATTGGGTTCTTGTACCATGTATAAATAATACCGGAGACAGGACAGTGGGTTTAGTGCAGAGCCTCCTATTCCTCCCCCTACATCCATTGGCTATCATGGGGGTGAAGTTTGTGTTCATCAATAGTGCATAAGAGATATATAATAAATCAGCAACATATTTATTGTCAACACCCTTACCCCTGCGTACCTTCCCCAGACAATTTTCTTTTTCATTGATTTAATGCCAGCTCCAGTGAGTGGGCCAGAATGAAATCATATTTAATGGTCATTAGCTCATATTATAGCCTGTTTTGACATTCTCAAAATATACTGAGTTGGTTAAGTTTCATCTTTAGTATGGACATTTCTCACAGACTTTATTTTTTAATATTGGGCAGCGCGGTGGCTCAGTGGTTAGAACTGCCGCCTCACAGCACCAAGGACCTGGGTTCAATTCCAGCCTTGGGTGACTATCTGTGTGGAGTTTGCATATTCTCCCTGTGTTTGCATGGATTTCCTCCCACAGCCCAAAGGTGTGTAGGTTAGGTTGGTTAGCCATAGGAAATGCAGGGTTACAGGGATAGGGTAGGGGGTGGGTCTTGGTTGGATGCCCTTCAGAGGGTCTTCAGAGAGGTGGACTCGATGGACTGAATGGCCTGCTTCTACAGGTGGAGATTCCATGATTCTATGTACACTCAGTGTTCTAGATTAAAGTCTCACAAAAATCTTTACTCAATTTGTGTTAAACATCTCTCTTATTAAACTAAATCATTGGAAACATATCCTGAACTAGTAGGTTAACATTTTGTACCTCATCAGATATTTCTGACACATATCTTTTCTTCCTGGAGTATTTATATCTTGCGTTTGTAAAGCACCTTGCAGAACCTCGACATATCCCAAAGTGCTTCACAGCCAATGAAATACTTTTGAAGTGCAGCCACTGTAGTAAATGTGAGGAGATTTCTGTTTTCCTGTTCCTCCTGAATGCTTCAAGCCCTAGTATGTGCTTATTACCACCATTGGAGTTATCCATTTTCTCAGTTACTTATTATGGCATAAGTCAAAATTTGTATAGCAGTCTTGCATTCAGTCAGGTTGTTGTCATATTTTAATTTTCTAATATTCATTGCAAGACATCTTGTAGTTTAAGATGGTACTGCAGCACATTTTATTTATTATTTATCTGTCTGTTGTTATTTTCATTTTTTTTTATCTATTTTGTCAGCACAATCTTCCCATCTTGCTGGTTGAAACCCCCTCCTGGCCATGCCAGTCTTGGCTCAGCTGTACAACTGTTGTCTCTAAGTTATGAACTACTGGGTTCAATCCCACTTCAGGGCTAGATTACAAAAATCAGGAATGATATTCCAGGAGGTGCTATTTCATTTGAGATTATAAACCAAGAATGTAATTTACAAGAATGTAAAATAGGCTCAGCACAATTTTGAAGAAGAGCGGGGGTTTTATCCTCAGTGTTCTTGCTAATATTTATCCATCAATCAACATCACCACAACAGATCTGGTCATTGTCACATTTGTTTTTTTTTGTGGATTTTTGCTGTGGGCATCTTGACTACCGTGTGTTTTACATTATAACAGTGGCTACATTTCAAAAGATACCTCCTCATTGGCTGTAATGGATTCTGAAATGTGTTGTAGCCATGAAAAGCGTTGTGCCTGCAATTAAGTCTAATTCCTAACTTTTAGAATTCTCATTTACCAATTTATAAGTACTCCAACATGCATTTGTGTTTGCCATCCTCGGGTCTGAGGCATCGTCCTCAACAAACTGAAGATAAAAACCGAAAGAACTACGGATGTTGTAATAAGGAACAAAAACAGAAGTTGCTGGAAAAGCTCAGCAGGTCTGGCAGGATCTGTGAAGAAAAAAATCAGAGTTAATGTTTCAGGTCTGGTGACCCTTCCTCAGAACTGATGGTAGCTGGGAAAACGTCGGTTCATATGCAGAAAATAGGGAGGGACATGGAGTAGATAGTAAATGATAGGATAGAGCCCAAAGAGAGAGAAGAGCAGTTGGTAGAAGGAGTTGATAATGATCTGGCTGGGAGGGTGACTAGTTGTTAATGGGGACTGTAGTGACTAGCAATAGGCAGTGTGTAATGGCAGGCTATGTAATAGCAAGGCCTGGTGTGTGGGGTAGGGGGCTAGAACATGGGAGAGTTTAGGCTCTAAAATTATTGAACTCAGTATTGAGTCTGGAGTGTTGCAGGGTCCCCAAGCGGAAAGTGAGGTGTTGAGCTTCACTGGAACATTGCAGCAAGCCAGGGACAGAGATGGTGGCCAGGAAAACAGGGTGGTGTTTTAAAGTGGCAGGAAACAGGTAACTCGGGGTCTTTTTTGAGAGCAGAACGTAGATATTCTGTGAAGTGGTCACCCAGTCTACACTTTGTTTCCCCAGTGTAGTGGAGACCACATTGTCAGCAGCAAATGCAATAGACTACATTGTGGGAAGTGCAGATAAAGTGCTGCTTCACCTGGAAGGTATGTTTGGACCCTTGGGTAGTGGGGAGGGAGGAGGTAAGGGGGCAGGTGTTGCACCTTTGCCGGTCGCAGGGGAAGGTGCCGTGGGGCCGTTGGGGGGTGGTGATGGTATTTGGCGTGAAGGAAGAGCGGACCAGGGTATCCCAGAGGGGAACGGTTCCTGCGGAAAGTGGACAAGGGAGGGGAGGGGAAAATGTGTCTGGTGGTGCATCTTGCTGGAGGTGGCGGAAGTGGCTTCTGATGATCTCCTGGATGTGGATGCTGGTGGGATGGTAGGTAAGGACAAGGGGGACCCTATCGCTGTTGCAGAAGGGAATAGAAGGGGTGAAGGCGGAAGCGCGGGAGATGAGTCAGACCTGGTTGAGGGCCCTATCGACAATGGGGTTGTAGAATCCTCAGTTGAGGAAGAAGGTGGACATTTCAGAGGCTCCCTTGTCAAAGTTGGCCTGATCTGAACACATGCAACGAGACGGAGGAACTGAGAAAATGGGATGGAACAGGTGTGAGGATGTATAGTCCAGGTAGCTGTGGGAGTCAGTGGGTGTATAGTGGATATTGGGGGCCAGTCTATGCACAGAAATTAAAACAGAGATGTCGAGGAAGGGGAGGGAGGAGTCAGAGATAGGCCAGGTGAAAGTGAGGTCAGGGTGGAAATTAGAAGCGAAATCGATGAACTTTTCCAATTCCAGACGAGAGAGGGAAGCAGCACCGATGATATCATTGATATATCGGAATAAAGTTGTGGGTGGGGGCCGGAATAGGACTGGAACAAGGATTGTTCCATGTACCTCATGAAGAGACAGGCATAACTGGACCCCATGCAGATACCCATGGCCACCTCTTTTACCTGAAGAAAATGAGAGGAGTTAAAAGAGACGTTGAGGGTGAGGACGAGCTCGGCCAAGTGGAGGAGGGTCATGGTGGGTGGGGCCGGTTCAGGTCTTTGCTCCATGAAGAAGCAGAGAGCCCTAAGACCCTCCTGGTGACGAATGGACGTGTTAAGGGATTGCATATCGATGTGTAAAGGGATTGCATGTCCATAGTAAAGAAGAGGTGGCTGGAACCTGCAAACTGAAAGTTTTGAAACTGGTGTAAAGTGTCAGAGCAATCATGGATGTACGTGGGCAGGGATTGGACCAGGGGAGAGAAGACTGAGTCAAGGTAGGAAGAGATGAGTTCTGTGGAACAGGAGCAGGCTGAAACAATGGGTCTGCCCAGACAGTCCTGTTTGTAGATTTGAGCAGGTGAGTGGAATCTTTGAAGTTAAAGGGAAAACCTTCCAAATATGGAGAAAAAACCCTCTGGTTTGACATGACATATCAGTATTCAACCAATGTCCTTGCATTGGTTTGTACTGCATGGTCTCTAACTTATTACTGTTTTATACCTTTTCTCTCACCTTGAAATCTTTCTTATCTTTTCACACCTTTACCTGGAACCTTTTGACTTTGTTAAATATTTAAAAATGCCCTTACCAAGGGGGAATATGAGCCTTAATGTGTTTTTGCAGGGTGCTATGACTTTGAAACAATTCAATAACTGGATTAAAGGAGGAGAGTTCTTTGAAAGCACCGATGAAGGCCATTTGGGCCCATTAGAACCATGCTGGCCCTCCGTAGGGCAGTCTAGGCAGTCCCTGTTCGATCTCTGTGATCCTTCAAGTTTATTTCCTTTAAGTGCCAATTGAATTGCCTTTTCAGATTTTTTTTTTAAATTTCTGTTTCAACCATTGTCATTGGTAGTAAGTTCCAGGTCATTGCCACTTGTTGCATAAAAAACGTTCTTCCTGACATTATCGTACATCTTTTACTCAGAATCTTAAACCTGTTTCCTCGTCTTTGTGCTATCAGTTAATGATCAGATTTTTTTTCTTTCTTGTATACCCTCTATACGCCTGTCATAATTTTATTTAGCTCTATTAAATCTCCTCTCAATCTCCTTTGCTTCAAGGAGAACAACCCGGCATATCTAGCCTGACCTTGTATCTAAAACCCTCCATCCATTGCATCCATTCTGGTAAGTCTTCTTTACAGCTTCTCAAGTATCTTCGCATGTTTCCAAAAGTGTGGTGACCAAAACTGGATGCAGTATTCTAGTGGGAGCATAAACTGAGCATCATTAAGGTTCAATGTACCCAACTGCTTTTGTACTCAGTGCCTCTACTTATGGAACCAAGAATCCCTTTCTAACCACTCTCTCAATACGTCCTGCCGTCTTCAAAGATCAATGGATATGCACATTCAGATCACCCAATTAAATCTTTGACTTGCTACTAAGGGATGCCGTCAAGTTTACTTGTTCTGATCCATCTGTGACCACTTATGCTGCTGGCCCATTTTTTTTCTATTCGTTTGTGGGATGTGGACATTGTTGGCTGGCCAGCGTTTCTTGCTCATCCCTAGTTGCCCTTGAGAAGGTGGTGGTGAGGTGCCTTCTTGAACTGCTGTAGGTTGACCCACAATGCTATTAGGGAGGAAATTTCAGGATTTTGACCCATCAACAGTGAAGGAATGGTGATATATTTCCAAGTCAGGATGGTGAGTGGCTTGGAGGGGATCTTGAAGGTGGTGGTGTTCCCAATCATCTGATGCCCTTGTCCTTCTAGATGGAAGTGGTCGTGGGTTTGGAAGGTGCCGTCTGAGGATCTTTGGTGAATTTCTGCAGTGCATCTTGTAAATGGTATTTACTGCTGCTACTGAGCGTTGGTTGTGGATGGAGTGAATGCTTCTGGATGTAGTGCCAATCAAGTGAGCTGCTTTGTCCTGCATGTTGTCATACTTCTTGAGTGTTGTTGGGGCTGCAGTCATCCAGGCAAGTGGGGAGTATTCCATCACACTCCTGACTGCTGCCTTGTAGATGGTGGACAGGCTTTGAGGAGTCAGGAGGTGAGTTGCTCACCACAGTATTCCTAGCTTCTGGCCTGCTCTTGTAGCCACAGTGTTAATGTGGTGAGTCCAATTGAGTTTCTGGTCATTAATAACTCCCAGAATGTTGAAAGTGGGGGATTCAGTGGTGGTAACACCATTGAATGTCAAGGGGCGGTGATTAGATTGTCTCTTATTGTTGATGGTCATAGCCTGGCATTTGTGTGGCGCGAATGTCACTTGCCACTTGTCAGCCCAAGCTTAGATATTGTCTAGATCTTGTTGCATGTGAACATGGGCTGCTTCAGTATCTGAGGAGTCACGAATGGTGCTGAATATTGTGCAATCATCGGCGAACATCCCCACCTCTGACCTTATGATGGAGGCAAGGTCATTGATGAAGCAGCTGAAGATGGTTGGGCCTAGGACACTTCCCTGAGGAGCTCCTGCAGAGATGTCCTGGAACTGAGATGATTGACTGCCAACAACCACGACCATCTTCCTAAGTGTCAGATATGACTCCAAGCACTGGAGAGTTTGCCCACTGATACCCATTGATTTCAGTTTTGCTCGTATTCCTTGATGCCACATTTGGTCGAATGTAGCCTTGATATCAAGGGCTGTCACTCTCACCTCACCTCTGGAATTCAGCTCTTTTGTCCATGTTTGAACCAAGGCTATAATGAGATCAGGAGCTGAGTAGCCCTGGTGGAACCCAAACTGAGTGTCACGGAGCACCGAGTTATTTCTGAGCAGGTGCTGCTTGATAGCAAAGTTGATGACAGCTTCCATCACTTTAAGATGATCGAGAGTAGACTGATAGGGCGGTAATTAGCCAAGTTGGATTTGTCCTGCTTTTTGTGTACAGGACATACTTGGGCAATTTTCCACATGGTCAGGTAGATACTAGTGTTGTAACTGTACTGGAACAGCTTGGCTAGGGGAGCGGCAAGTTCCGGAGCACAAATCTTCAGTACTATTGCCGGAATGTTGTCAGGGCCCATAGCCTTTGCAGTATCCAGTGTCTCTAATCGTTTCTTGATTTCGCGTGGAGTGAATTGAATGGACTGAAGACTGGTATCTGTAATGCTGGGGACCACTAGATCATCCACTTGGCACTTCTGGCTGAAGGTCGCTGCAAATGCTTCAGCCTTATCTTTTGCACTGATGTGCTGGTCTCTTCCATCATTGAGGACGGGGATATTTGTGGAGCCTCCTCCTCCAGTGAGCTGTTTAATTGTCCACCACCATTGGATGTGGCAGGACTGCAGAGCTTAGATCTGATCTGTTGTGGGATCACTTAGCTCTGTCTATCACTTGCTGCTTTCGCTGTTGGCATGCAAGTAGTCCTGTTTGGTGCTTCACCAGGTTGATACCTCATCTTCAGATATGCCTGGTGCTGCTCCTGGCATGCCCTCCTGCACTCTCCATTGAACCAGGGTTGATCTACTGGCTTGATGGTAATGGTTGAGTGGGGGATGTGCCAGGCCATGAGGTTACAGATTGTGCCGGAGTACAATTCTGCTGCTGTTGATGGCCTGTAGCGCCTCATGGATGCCCAGTCTTGACTTGCTAGGTCTGTGTGAAGTCTGTATCATTTAGCAGGGTGATAGTGCCACACAACACGATGGAGGTTGTTCTCAATGTGAAGGCGAGACTTCATCTCCACAAGGACTGTGCAATGGTCACTGTTACCGATACTGTCATGGACAGATCCAACTGCAGCTGGCAGATTAGTAAGGGTGAGGTCAAGTATGTTTTTCTCTCTGTTGGTTCCCTCACCACCTGCAGCAGACCCAGTCTAGCAGCTATGTCCTTTAGGGCCCAACCAGCTCGATCAGTAATATTGCAGCGGAGCCACTATTGTTGGTGGACATTGAAATTCCCCACCCAGAGTACATTTTGTGCCCTTGCCATCCTCTAAGTGTTGTTCAACATTGAGGAATACTGATTCATCAGCTGAGGGAGGATGGTATGTGGTAATCAGCAGGAGGTTTCCTTGCCCATGTTTAACCTGAAGCCATGAGAGTTCCTACTCCTCTTTCACCTTCAGCATAGTTAGCAATCAAAATACAGATTTTCAATTTCATCTGCAGTGCACCTGTGCTGACAACGCAATGACTACTGTTTCAGACACAAAGAGTATAGTGATGTTCATAATTCATAATGGTTCCTACATATTCATGACTTATCTCCACTATGTCATTCTGATCAATAAATCCAACAGGATCTAATCTTTTAACATAAAGAACATAAATACATAACAAATAGTACAGGAGTAGGCCATACAGCCCATCAAGGCTGCTCTGCCATTTAAATAAATAATGGCTGATCTGATCACAGTCTTACTGTTACAATCTTGCTTGACTCTTATAACTATTGATTCCCTTGTCAATCAAAAATCTATCCAATTCAGCCTGAAAAATATTTAGTGACTAAAATTCGACTGATTACTTGAAAAGTATTCAAACCATTAACGGGATTCCAACAGAAGTTATTCTTTCCTTATCTATAAATTTGAATGTTCATGAACAAGTGCACATTTTTCATCCAGCACTCATCAGGACAGTTCACAAAAATACCAATTAAAGATAAATAAACATCTTTGGACTGTGGGAGGAAACCCACACAGGCACAGAGAGAATGTGCAAACTCCACACAGACAGTTGCCTGAGGCTGGAATTGAACCCGGGTCCCTGGCGCTGTGAGGCAGCAGTGCTAACCACTGTGCCAATCCCAATGATTCATTTGCATCCATCCAAGATGACTGACCATCTGGTGTCAGCATTCAAAATCATTTGGACAGGAAGTTGTTTAACTTTCATTGCTTCAGGGCAAAAAGAAAAATCACCACACCTCGACATTCACAACCTTCAGTTTACAAATGATTGCTGCGTAATGGGTCACTCCGCACAAGACAAGCAAAGGTTGCTGGATCTTAATAACATTTTGTACATGATGCTTTGTAGGTCCTTAAATTTTGCAAAGATGAAAGTCCTTCACCAACCTTCCCCAACCAGTCGAGCACCCCCTGCGCAATCTATATAAATGGGATAGGTCTGGAGTGTGTACAGCACCTTGAATATCTTGGCAGCCATCTCCTGAAGGAAGGCACTACCATCAAAGAAGAAATCCAGCACCGAGTTAGCTATGCTTGTGTTGCTTTCTTCAAGCTGCAACATCATGTCTTTGACAACAGAAACCTCTGGAAGTCAACAAATGTTGTGGTTTATAAGGCTATTGTGTTAACTGCACATCTGCACTGCAGCATAATCCAGACTGTCCACCTACACCACATTAATATCCTTAAGAGGTTACACCACAGGTGCCTCAGTCAAATCTTGGGGATTAAATGAGAGGATCACTAGACCAATGCAAGCATTGTTCGTGAAGCTGCATTTACCAGCATTGAAGCCCTGCCCTTAGAAAACCAACGCCTGTAGATGGGCCACTGAATCTAGATATCTAAAAACCATGTTCTTCAGTAGGTTCTTTCCCCCCTGCTCTCCATTGGCTAATGGTCAAAGGTAGTCCAAAGGAAAAACTATAAAGATGCGCTCAAGCTCACTGGAAATCATAGAGGCATTGCCATCACTGAGTGGGAAGAGAAAGCTGCCGACCATTTGCCATGGTACCACCTAATCCATCAAGGTGCAAGCTACTTCAAGGTTCAGGAACTCAGATATGAGGTGGAACGGTAGCAGAAGGAAATGGAGAAAGATGCCAGCCTGGCATTATGAATTCCATTTCCTCACACAACAACATGCAACAATAATGTGGAGAAGCTTGTAGGTCCAAAATTGGGTTCCTCAGTCACCTGAGGAGTCATCCAGTTTGACAGACACCATCCTTGGTTCCAAGGGACTGCCGTTATCAATATTTGCCATATAAGGCAATATTTGCTTTAATTGTGTTTTACTAATTACTGCCCTGGCCAGCATCTTCTATCATGTTTAAGAAAAAATACACTTAATGAGATCAGTTTGTTTGTACATTGCCTTACTGGGTTCAACCTGTAGAACTATAGAGGAGGGGACATGTTTAACACATTAATGAGTTCACAGTTTGGCTCCCAATCTCTGATCAGTTTGGTTCATTTCGCACAATTTGCTAATTCTAGCAAGGGTGTGACTTGATAAAACTGCCCATCCTACCTTTCTCTGCTAATCCCACTCTACAGTTTTTCTGCATGTCTTCAGTCAGTATACTGTTCTTCTCCAATGCATTATCACTATAAGACAAACTCCACACACAGGATTCCAGCACAACTGGTCTACGTTCATTGATATAAGATAAAAACAAGAAACAGTTACATGAGTAAGAATTGTTAATGCATTAAATTACAAAAATGCACTGGCTCACAGAAAGTGGACCAAAACTATACATAGTACTGCAGATGCAGTCTCAAAAATGCCTGTACGGTTGTAGATATTTTATGCTCAATCCTCTTTGCAGTAAAGACCAACATTCTGTTTGCCTTAATAATTACTTTGCAATTTATGTACAAGGACACACAGGTGGTTCTCTACTGCAGTGTTCTGTAGACTCTATTTAAATACTGCTCTGTTTTCCTATTTTTCCTGCCAAAGTGAACAACCTCAGATTTCCCACATTATACTCCTTTCCCAATTTTTTGCCCACTCACTTAACCTATCTGTTGCCTTTGTATCCTCCTCACAACTTACATTCTTTACCTATCTTCATGTCGTCTGCAAATTTGTCTGCAACATAGTTGGTTCCTTAAGTCATTCATATAGATTATAAGTAGTTGAGTACCTGCAGCATCCACTGGTCACAGTTTACTAACCTTCCTCTCCATTTCCAGTTTACCAACCTCCATTTTCTATTAGTTAACCAGTCCCCTATCTGTGCTAACATATCACTCCCAACATTATAACCTCTTATCTTTTCCAGTAGCCTTTATGGTGCACATTATGAATGTCTTTTAGAAATCCAAACAGACTACATCTACTAGTTCCCCTATATCCACTCTGCATGTTGCATCCTCAAAGAACGCTAAACAATTTTTAAACATGATTTCTATTTTGTAAAGCCTTGTGAACTCTGCCGTGTAGCATCTTGATTTTCAAAATGTCCTGCTACTAATTCTTTAGTAACAGAATTTACTATTTTCTCAACAATAGATGTCAGTGTAAACAGGACTATAGTTTTCTGATTTTTGTGGTACATTTGCAGCTTTCCAATCTGCTGGAACCTTGCAAACAATACATCCACTTCCTCTGTAGCCATTTATTTTAAGCCCCAAGGATGAAGGCCATTAGATCCAGGGAGCTTGTATGCTTTTAGTCTCATTAGTTTTCTTCATGCTTTTTGTCTAATAATCATGATTGTTTTCAGTTAATCACACTCTCTCTCCCTTTTTTGTTACAATTCTTAGGATGCTTTTTGTCTTCTGTTGTGGAGACAAATGAAAAGTTATTTTGTCATGATTCCAGCCAATATAATGACCGGACAAATCCAATCCCAGACTGAAATCTGGTTAATAGATCATTTTTTTGTTTTCGTTAAATGAGGTAATGCCCTACTGAGGAAAAAGCATGCAATGTTCCAGATTTTGTTTCAACAATAAAAAAAGCTTATCCCTTGCACAGTGCTCAACAACAACCTTTGTACAATACTCACACCAAAATCCCTTTCACTTAATAGTTCTAGACTGGAACTTCTAAAAGCTTATTCCTGGAGCTATTATAACCTGAGTTCAAAATAACGCGCATTCAAGTCCTCTGACAACTCCTTAGTCGAAGGTAATCTAGTTTACTGTATTCTCCCCTTCTCAGGAGCAGTGCCTCTATGCATGCATCTCCATGCAAGGACTTCACCAAACTGCCCAAAACCAAGTAAAACTGAAACAAAATGTCTATAAGTCTCTAACATGGGTGTTTCCCTTACGATTACTTAACTCCCAATCCAGAAATTTCTGACAAGTTTGAGGCATAATTATTTACCATGCTATGTCACTGTGCAAAATTTCCTCACTTAACAATTGCCTCAATTCAAGCATTTAGTCTCATTATACTCAGTCTCAAACTGCCACGTTTGTGAGAATTAATTCATGTGTGCTAAATCTTCTGTATTTATGCTGGCTCTGCTGAATAGTAGGGCAAAAGGTCTGGGGAAACCCTTGTTTGAGCCCATTGTCCTTTAAAATTAGGGCACTTAGGGAAATTATTTAATATTTGTCCAATAAGTGCACGCAAGAAATTGCAAAATTGAGTGCTGTCTGCAAGAATCTGTTGAAGATGATTTCCATTTTGCCATTTTGATACTTCTCTGTCTAACTACATATGCCGGAAATCTCAATCAGATCACCCTCAACTTTACATATATTACGGACAGAAAACCAAAAAGCAGTGTATCCTTAAATTGCCTTTTATACTAATTTGACAAATGAGATTTTCTAGTGGGGTAATGCAAATTTGGGAGATTACACCAGTTACCTATACACAATGCTAACTGCCTTCTATCTTAATTTTGTTTTAAATATTTTCATTCTTATTCCCATGCGTATGTTTGTGGTGCAAATCATGTGATTGACAGAAAACATATTTGCCATAAAGGAAGTGCTGTGTTCACCATATTCCTTCCTAAATGGAGGGATTGTCTTATGAGGAAACTTTAAATAGGCTGGGCCTACATCCATTGGAGTTTAGAAGAATGAGAGGTGGTCTCATTGAAACATGCAAAACATATGCAGTAATCAACTGAGTAGGTACAGGAAAGATGTTTTCCCAGCTGGGGATGAAGTATAGACCAGATGACAGTCTCAGAATGAGGGGCAGGCCATTTAAGATTGGGACGAAGTAGAATTTCTTCTCTGAGAGGGGTGTGAACCTTTGGAATTCTCTGCTTCAAAGGAGGCTCAATAATTGAATATATTCAATTCTGAATTCAGTAGATTTCTATGTGTTAAAGGCCTCAAGTGATAAAGGAATACTGCAGGAAAATAGTGGTTAAATAAAAGATTAGCCATGGTCTCATCAAATGGCAGTGCAGGCTGCATGGGCTGAATGTCCTGCTCCTGTTCCTGTTCCTGTTCCTGTTCCCTATGATCTTATCAGCAAGTTAACAAACTATCTGTCTATCATTCTGGAAAGTGAGCCAACCCTTTACATTTATAGGAAGGGTTAATCTTTAAAAGAGTTCATTTTTTAAATGTCTAAAGTCTGAGTCATAGCCAGAAGAAGTAATATCGAAAGGACTACCCCACTCAGTGATGAAGCCCTGGAGGTCCCATTGTGAGATATGAAGCAAATAAAGTTATCACTTTTTGCATTGTGGACGAAGGTGGCACAGCAAATAAACTGGTAGAGCAGGAAGCAAATGAGAAGATATTTTCAGAATTAGTAAGGCATACCAAGGTAAGTGGACTCCTTTTTGTACATTAAAATAAGACAAAGAATTGTATATGCTGAAGATCAGAAACAAAAACAGAAATTGCTGACAAAATCAGCAGGTCTGACAGCATCTGTGGGGAGAGAGCATAGTTAACATTTTGAGTCCAGTAACTCATCTGAAGAATTATTCGACTCAAAATATTAACTCAGTGCTCTCCTTACAGATGCTGCCAGACCTGCTGAGTTTCACCAGCAATCTCTGCCTTTTTTGTTCAAGCTCTGTCATTTTTTATGCCTAAAACTTGTACAAAACTTGATTTGGGACTACTCATCCCTCAGGACGAAAACAATATATTACTTACTTGCAACACTAAGGGTAGGACTCATTCACAGTGCTCCTGCTTAATGACTTAAACTTTGTACTGCCACACTCCGTTCAACTCAGTATTGTCATCACAAAGACTACAATAGCCCTTTGGCAGTGACATGGTCACTCAAGAGAGATGTTGTGGTATGGGGTTCCGCTTAGGATGACCACCAAAAGAGATAGTGAACCTGCAACACCATGATTCTTGCTTGCAGGCCCTTGATTCTTAACAGAAACTCTGAAAAAGATGCCATATTTGGAGGTGTGGTGCCACCGACCAGCCAGATTCCTATATTCCTTATTCTTGTATAATATTCCCTTGCTTTTTGAGTTGAGACAGATCCACAAAAATATTTGGACACAGAGCTTTCCGAAATAAGTTTGTTTTAGTTAAATATTAGCAAGCAATTACAAGTATGCACCCAAATGTACTGGCTGACCCATCAAGAATCCCAGATTTACACCTATGTATGCACAGATGAATCCCTTCACTTTAAACTCAAATAACTATTGAAAACAAACCTTAACAAGTGATCACCTCCACGGTGTCTCAACATAGCTCATTAACTGGCAACAAACAAGGTCCCTACACTCCACCTGAGTGTCTTTTTACAACATCTTTAATATCCTTTTTCAGTTGCAACCTGGATTTGTATTATTGACTTAGAAAAGGTTGCTCTTATTACAAAATGCCTGCAGTATTTTGAGCTTTTTGGAGTAAAAGTTGCCTTTATGTTATTTAGCTTCTATTAATTTTCATTTTTTCATGTCTTCTTATCAATTGTTGACTAAATTATCTGCAAGCCTCAAGGCCAAACATTAAAATATGGGAGACATTCCTGCTGTCAAAAACAACTTGTGGCATTCAGAAGTTTTATTGGCTTTATCGTGTCTTTTGGCCTTGTGGAGCATGTTGATTCATAAAATATGGTCAATTATTTTAAACATTTATTCAAACTACAGCAAAATGCACAGAGAAACCAATTTTCATACATCCTGTTCTTTTCCTGTGCTTACATTTCCAGAGCTACTGTATCACCCACTGTTTCTCTTTTCTATTGACTTCATGAAAAATACAATCAGGAAAGGGGAAAAACAGATAACCAATTTTTTACCACCGTTTTTCTGACTCTAGTAAAAGTTAAAATTACTACTAAGATCTCTATTTCCTTACTAGTGTTTGAAGGCTTTACCTTAGGCTTTGTCACAGTCATTTTCTTTTCCTGTAGGTAAGCACTCAGGTCAGAATGACTACTACTTCTTGTTTAGCAATGCAATTTGTATCATGTAATGTGCCTATACCAAGCACCAGGTCAGCGACTAGCACGGACCATCACTTGGCCTCAGACTTAGTTTCCTATCAATTACTTATCTGTTGCCTTAACTGTATTGGAAAAGCATGAATAATACACAAAATAAAAATAAACTTTGAAAATGCTGTAACATTTTTATGTTCACATACAAGCACTCATTTATTATGGCCTTCAAATATATCCCTTCAAAATTGTAAAGAAACCTGAAGGCCTATGTAGTGATTGCAATGAGGTCAATCAGGTGTACCTCACATAATATGAGTTCCCTGATTGGGGCTGTTAATCCGGTTGAATCAGAGAGCTCTGGCTGACAGATAAAAACAGGAGTGCCAGACATTCTGTTCACTCTGAGAGCTGGTTGTGAGGGAGCTTGATCAGTGTCAAGGACTCTCCAGGTGTAAGTAAAAGATGACTTGGTGATGAGATACCAGCCTCTGTGGTGTTATTTCAGTGGCGACCAAGGGAAAGTATGCTCCTGAAGAAATTGGCTCACAACAGTCACCTTTAAGTTAGGGTAAACATTTCTGGCATCATGCCGTTATTTGGGAAGCTTGACTCGTTCGATTCTTCCCGTAATGACTGGGCCCAGTGTGTGGAAAGAATGCATTATTTCTTCCAGGCAAATGACATTGGGGTAGATGAAAAGCAACGAGTATTTTGCCTGAGAGCTTCTGGACCTGCAGCTTTTTCAATTATTAGGAGCCTAATTTTCCCCAAGACACCAGATACTAAAATCTTTCAAGAGTTGACAGATTCAGTTAAGGAATATTACAGTTCCCAAACTTCCTCTAATTCTGAGACACTCGGTTTTACTCGAGAACCAGGGGAATCCATATCAGGATTTTTGACTTGGTTAAGATGACTGGCAGAGGCATGTGACTATGGTTTAACCCTTAATGAGATCCTGAGAGACTGTTTAGTATGTTGGATTAATGACATAACCAGGCAAAAGCGTCCACTAACTGAAGCCCAGCTGGACTTCAAACAGGCACTACAACTGGTTTTATCACTGGAAAATGCAGCGAGTGGAGCATATAAATTACAGGTTATTCTGATGGGAGTGGACATCCTTGGCTGTCCAACTGAGCTTAGAGAACACCACTTGAGTGAAGGCAATTGTGTAGCCTTGCTCAGAACATATCCTAGAAAGAGGGATCCTAGGTCAGCCCACAGCAAAACCCCAAGAGAAAGCCAAGGCTCGGCTAAACAGTTAAAATTTTCTCCAGGATTTGGACCAGCAAGCCATTGTAGTTGCTGCCAGTATGTGAACCCAAGACAGCAGAAGTGTCCCACTAGACCTAAATTCAGTAAGAGAAATCATAGGCCAGTATCCAGGGTTTGTTTCAATATATGAGACTGCCATTTGGGGTATCGTCAGCCTGTGCAATTTTTCAGTGGATGACTGAGAACATTTTACAAGGTCTGTGCTAGGTTGTCATTTACCTGGATGTCATGCTAATATCAGGGAAGACCAACAAGAAGGACTTAGAGAACTTGGTCATAGTCTTTAGACGTTCCTCCCAGCTGGGCGTATGCCTTAGAAGGGAAAAAATGTGTGTTCCAGGCACCCCAAGTGATCTACTTTGGACTACAGAGTCAACAAGACCAGGTTACATCCATTGGAAGATAAAGTGAGGGTGATCAAAGGTAACTTGGCTCCCATGTCTGTACTGGAGCTTAGGTCTTCCCTTGGGCTGATCAATTATTACAGAAAGTTCATATCTAACCTGGCCTCCATCCTGGCATCTTTATACCACCTCTTAAAAAAGGGTCAGCCTTGGAAATGGCGGTGTAGATAGCTTTCAGGGAAGTGAAGAAACAGTTATCTTCCTCTCTGATCCCAAACGAGATCTGGTATTAACATGTGATGCCTCTCAATATGGCACCAGGATAGTATTAGCCCATAGATGGCCCAATGGAGAAGAATGCCCAATAGTGTATGCAGCCAAGATTTTGGATGATGTGAGTGTAAATATATCCAGATAGAGAAGGAAGGTTTGGCAGTCATGTTTGGAGTCAGGAAATTCCACCCTTGCTTTTCCGGATGTAAATTTGTCATAATAACGGATCATAAACTCCTGCTAGGTCTACTTAAAGGGGACAAGACAGTACTGCCCGTAGCTTCAGGCCAAAATCAGCAGTGGTCTTTAATACTAAGTGCATATAATGCAAGCTGGAACACTGGACTGGAGGCCAGGTAGCAAATGCGGATGCATTGGGCCACATCCTGCTGGCAGATACATCACCAGTGGTAACGCTGCTGGAAGAGTCTGTAATGGTTTTAAATTTTCTGGACACCCAGTCACAGCTGAAAATATCAGACAGTGGATGCAGAAAGAACCAGTCCTGGCAAAACTGAAACAACTGGTGGCAATGGGGGTAACCAAAAAGACTGTCACCTTCAGAATTGAAACCTTTTTGGACTTGGGAGAGACCAGATCACAGCAGAGGACGGCATATTATTATGGGGAGCAAGAGTGATTGTCCCAAGCAAAGGTCACCACTAGATACTGACTGAACTCTACCAGGGTCATCCAGGGGTTTCTGAAATGAAGACGTTAGCAAGAAATTATGTCTGGTGGCCAGCTTTGGTTGCAGACAAAGACGCATTGATGGAACAGTGTCCAGAATGCCGACAAGAACAAAAATTGCCGCCTGCAGCTCCCCATATTTGTGGGAATGGCCAGATAAATCCTGGATTCAGTTATACATCAACTGTGTAAGTCCTTTTGCGGGCTGAATGTTCTTAGTCATTGTGGATGCCCACTCAAAGTGGCTGGATGTGCATAGAGTTCATTCGTCAAACATGGGGATGATGATAGAAAAACTGCATGCATCTTTTGCATAACACAGACTTCCAGAAGTGTTGGTCACAGATAACGGACCATAGTTCACCAGCAGGGAATTTTAGTATTTCCTAAAGTCGAATGGTATTCAACATGTAAGGACAGCTTCATACCATCCATCATCCAATGGTTTCACCAAAACAGCAGTCTAGACTTTGAAGGCAGGCTTAAAGAAACAGCCTACAGCTTCATTAGATACCAAACTGTCCCAGCTCCTATTTGATTATAGGACGACACCTTATGTAACTACAGGGATAGCTCCAGCAGAGTTGCTAATGGGGAGAAGACTCCACACCAAGTTAAGTCTGATCTTCCTGGACCTGAGAGGGAAGATGAAATGGCATTAGGAATGCCAAAACTGGACACAAGACTCTGCTAAGCGAGAGAAACAGTGTACTTCAGGGAACAAAGTTTGATGGGTGAACCAAGGGAATGGTCCTGCATGTGTAACAGGTATGGTCTGGGAGATGAGGTCTAGTGACATATAAAGTTGAGTAAGTGTGATGGTGCTGAACAAGCACGTGAACCTGTGAAAGCTGCAAACTCTCAACTGGTGTAGGAGCAAAATGTGCCTGGTTCCTTGAAAGCCTTTCTAACTGTTCCAGAATTCGTGGATTTTCTCTCACTCTCTCTGTCAACCATTGAAGAAATGTTGGAATCTGAGATAGGAACACCGAATGTTGCTGCCTCGACACCTTTGCCACCTGAAGAAGAGAATGAATTTCTTCTGAGACGCTGCGGGTGCAAGAGGCGAGCTACTGTGCATTACACACTGCCCATATCAGAGGCAGAAATGGAGGAACCTGACCCGGTGTTAAAACAACCCAGAATGGGCTACAAAAAATAGGACCAATCTATGTCTTCAGACTCAGAGGGGAAGTGATGTAGTGATTCTAATGATGTCAGGTAGGTGGACCTCATAGAACATGAGCTCCCTGATTGGGGCTGTTAATCTGGTCCAATCACAGAGCTGTGGCTGACAGATAAGAAACTGAGTTTCAGAGGTTCTGTTCACTTCAGGGAGCTGGCTGTGAGGGAAACAGATCAGTGTCAAGGATGCTCCAAGTGTAAATAAAGGGTGTCTTGGTGACAGGATACCAGCCTCTGTGGAGTTATTTCACCCTATTCTTCCTCCAGTCCAAGTGTAGATGAGGAACTCACCCTGATAATGCAAATAGAAAAATGCAAAATAAGTGTGGATAGCTACCAGTTGAATGCACACAACTTTTTAAGGCACAGTCAAAGGCACTGTCAGTACATGTACCCTCTCCAATTATAAGATGATCTGTTTGCAAGGGTAAGTGGAGAGAAGAGAGGCCATTCAGCCACCTCCCTCATTCTACCATAGAACAAAGATCTGTTGGCATTCTAAGTGTTGATTGCTGTGCAACATAAAGTGCATCCTGACACTTTAAGCTGTCTTCTTCTAAGGACGCTGCAGTGCAGTTCCAATTGGAAAAAAAGAATGAAATGGGGCTCATTCTGATAGCTTTCCAAATCTAAAGCAATGCTACATAAATATAAACAAAGATTTGTACATGATTATTAATTGTCTTTACAGAAAAGTTAAAGTGCCAGCTTTTCATTTATGTACAAGTTTCAGTTTCATAGCTCTGTATTACCGCTGTTTTGAGCCAGAAAGTAATTGATTCCTTCTAATATGAGCATGGGGCTAATTTTTGTCATAGTGTCTCTTGTAAGTTTACTAGTTAATCCTTCAGGTCGACATATCTAACTAGTCATTCACAATCTAAGAATTCTGATTACATTTTCTGACAGGCCCATACCATCTCTCCTGTTAAAATAAGAACATTTTCATTGAGTCTTCATTTTTGCCCAGAACAGAAAATTTCCTTTGCTATACTATTTAGTATGAGCTAAACATAGTCAATATTTCCTGTTTTGTGTCATTAATATTCTCCAGAGTACCCGTATTAATGAGCCTTGAGTCGGCCAACCACTAGAAGAGAGAAAAAAAATGAGCACAATAACAATCAATGTGGAGCTGGAAAAGCACAGCAGGTCAGACAGCATCCAAGGAGCAGGGAAATCAATATTTTGGGCCAAAACCCTTTAACAGGACTGGGGAGGAGGAGGGGAGCCCAGAAATAAATAGAGGGAAGGGATGGGGCTGGGATTAGGGTAGGTGTAATGGAGATAGGTGGATGCGGGTAGGGGGTTATTGTGGTTGGTCAGTGGGAAGGGTGGAGCGGATAGTTAAGTCGGAAGATGGACAGGTTGGGGATGGAGAGATTTTGAAGCTGGTGAAGTCAATATTAAGGCCATTGGGCTGCAATCTCCCAAAGCAAAATATCAGGTGTTGTTCCTCCAGTTTACGTTTGACCTCACTGTGACCGTAGAGGAGGCCAAGGATAGACTTGTCACCAAGGGAGTGGAGGGGTGTGTTAAAGTGGATGGCAGCCGGAAGGTCAGGTTGGTTGGTATGTGCAGAGTGCAGATGCTTCGCGAAATGGTCCCTGAGTCTGTGTTTGGTCTCCCCAGTATAGAGGAGACCACATCAGGAGCAACAGATACAGTATCTGAGGTTAGTTGAAGTTCAGGTTGCTGATGAATTTTGGGATATATGTTGAGTGGTGAGTTGCTCAGGGCATGATAAGATGGGTGGAAATCAGACATGAGATGCTATAATGGCGTGGTAGGTCATTAATGAGGCAAGTTTGGTAAGGTACATCAACCAAACTGGCTAAGTCTCACCACAACAAAACTTGAAAAAACTCAATGCAACCCATACTTAGCAATAAAGTGTAAGATTCAGCCCCATGTTCATTTTGGCATGCTATTTTATTTTCCTTTATTCATTCAGGGGATGAGGGCTTCACTGACCAGGCAGCATTTATTGCCCATCCTGAATTGCCCAGAGGGCAGTTTAGAGTCAACCACATCGCGGTGGGTCTGGAGTCACATGAAGGCCAGACCAGGTAAGGTTGGCAGTTTCCTTCCCTAAAGGGCATTAGTGAACCAGATGGGTTTCTCCTGACAATCGACAATGGATTCACAGTCATCATTGCATTCTTAATTCCAGATATTTTTATTGAATTCAAATTCCACCATCTGCCATGGCAGGATTTGAACCAAGGTCCCCAGAACATTATCTGGCTCTCTGGATTAACAGTCCAGCAATAATACCACTAGGCCATTGCCTCCCCGTTTTTATCAGAGAGCTAAATGATGGAATCTGATACCTGGATCATTTCGAAGGTGGATCTATTCTGTTTCATGTTGTACACAGAATGCTGTGATGAACAATCTATAAGGAGGAAGTCAAGGCAGAAATGGGGGAAGTGCTTTACAAAAGAGCAAAAGGAAGAGGGAGGAGAACAATACCAACTGCAAGAAAAAAATGATAACAACTAATGAAAAACATCTCCTGTGACTCTTAAATGAAGGCAAGCACACAGCATATCTCAGCTACATATAATCATGAATGTGAATGCAATCAGAGATTATGCATTTCCACACAAAATATCTCACATAGATCATATTCCAACAGTACACCACTGTAAATTTGCATCATTGCACTAGTAACTCATTCTTATGTACATCACCCTTACTCTTTATGCTGTATCTACAAGTCTGTATTGCTGCTCCTTTTGGATGCTACCTAAGGGACAAAGCTATCTGGCTGAAAACAATAACCATGAACCTCCTAGTACTGTGGCCGTCTTCTCAGGATAGTTGAATCCTGGATGACCATGCTGCAAATTGCAATTCAACTGTTGCTATCTAAGCACCAAAGTTCCATTTCTTCCCACCTACGAAAACAGACATATAATATGGCAGATCAGGGGCCTCACATTTTCCAATTGCAAGGCTTATGAATGCAAACTGCCACGTTCCAGGTACCGGCCCCTCAGCCAGATCACCCACTGAGTAATGAAGAATCAAAATGGATGATTGATTTTTCCAGAAAGATGGCATTCGAAAGATATTGGAAGCTGCTTGACACTATCCATGAAGATACTTAGGTATTACCTCCAAATGAAGATACTGACTGGTTGAGAGGCCCGTCTTAGAGGAAATAGATGCAGGTATTCCTGCAACAACCATTTGCTTCAAATAGTACTAGATAGACATGAAGCCTTATTAGAAGGTGGTGAAAAATATGGCATTAATCTTCGAAGACCATCTTAATCCCCTTCATCAGATTTCAAAGTAGGCTTCCAAAGATTTGGATGAACAGAATTCTGTCTGATGCATCCTGCGCCTGGGTTGCACCCATTCCAATTTCATATTTCCCTGACTGTTCCAGCTCCCACATGCCCAGTACTGCAAGTGCTGATAAAAATTCATTTGCATTTCTTGAATCTCCTGAGTAGATCTGACTGGGTTTGGTGAATACAAGAAAAATAATTAATGATTGTATGTAGTGGTATGAAGAACTAGAACTGCCTAATTTTCTTCCTTTTAAAATTACTGCTGTCTTTCATCCTGTTGTCTTTCATCCTGTAGAAAAGTAAGTAAAGTGCTAATCAGTCAAATTAAGCTATGCTTGAAGGTTTGTTTTCAAAGATACTGTGCACTGACACCATGAAATGGAACAGACCTAAAGTCTCCTGTTTTTCATCGCCGACTGTATCTGTTATGCATGTCTTGTTCATGGCAAGTGAGATGTCAAAGTTCAGGGGTCTTATCAGTGTCTTGAGATTCTCATACATTATGGGCCACTTTCTCCTGTAAAAAGAAGGACAACAGACCAAATCACATGTATTGCAGTTAAGGCTGGGCAAAGGATGCTGTTGTAAATCTCAGTGCTAGTCGGAGACAATAGAAGCTGCAAAAAGAGACAGGTGAGATGAGGAATGGAAGTGTCTACATGAACATGACACTGTGAGGAAAAGTCTGATTGGGAATTGCATCAAGGGGCATAAAGGGAAGCGATGATCTGAAGTTGGTTGACCTTTGGTCATTGAACATTTTCATGCAGTGCCGTGGTTTGATTTGGTCATTGTTACGTCTAGCTGATTACAGAGGCCCCTTGCCATCAACTGCAGATGGGCCATTTCTCCTCCACTCTATGTTGCTCAAAAGTACCTCCAGTTCCAAAAAAAATTTGCAACCCTGGTTTCCATGCTTTCATTCCAGCTGGAATGTTTAGAAGCAGGAAAAGGCCATTCACTATCCCTTCCCCATGCTTGCCCTTTCACATGATAAGTACTGATATGGCCTCGACTCTATTTTCCTATCCACCCATGTAACCTTTGATTCCCTTGTCAATTAAGAATCTCTCTAACTCAGCCTTGAAAATGTTCAATGACCCTGCCTCTGCAGCCGCCTAAGGAACAGAATTTTGCATACTAACAATCTTCTGAAAGAAAGAAATTCTTCTCATATCTGACTTAACTAGGAGACCCTTTAAGTTTAAACTAATTCAAGTCTGTCCCATAAGAGGGAAAATCCTCTCAGCAGTCGTCTTGTCAAGTTCCCTCAGGATTTTATATGTTTCAAAGCAATCGCATCTCATTCTTCTCACAATAAAGTTCACTCATCTCAGGAATCAGTTTGATTGCAGTTATCCATTTAAGTAATAGCAGGATTTACTTCCATCTGTTATTTGATTTCCATACCTGACAATGAATTTTCTGCTCCTGCCATACAGTTCCTTACTAATAGGAATTACACTTCTTGATCATCTTCCAACAAGCTCCACCATTTCCTTGTATGACAAAGGCTTGTCAAGTGAGATTCACACTCACTGCTCAATTAGCAACATACAAAAATGTTGACCTCAGTGTACTTGGTAGGGACATTGTTGGGGCCAGTCAGTTGAGGCGAGAGAGATTGCTCTTGACATCAAGGCAACACTTCACTGAGTATGACATCAGGCAAACCTTAGCAAAACTGGAGTTAATGGGGATCAAGGGGAACACTTTCCACTGGTTGGAATCATATAGAGCACAAAGGACGATAGTTGTGGTTGCTGCAAATCGAATTTCTAAGTCCAGGGACATTATTCATGAGAATAATCTCCTAGGCCAAACCATTTTCAGCTGCTTCATCAGATACTTTCCACACAAGTGCCAGGCAATGGCCATCCACAAAAAACGGGAATCTAACCATTTTCCCTTGACATTCAAAGGTAATACCATTGCTGAATCCTGCCTGTCAGCATACTGTGCGTTACCATTGACCAGAAATTGAACTGGACCAGCCATATAAATACAGTGACAAAACAGCAGGTTAGAGATTGGCAGTTCTGAAGCAGGTAACTCACCTACTGACTTCCCATTATTTACAAGTCACAAATCAGGGACATGATGGAATACTGTGCAGTTGCCCAGACCATTGCGTTTCTAACAACAGATAGAAAGATTGACACCATCCAGGACACAGCAAACCAATATTTTGGTACCATTCACCAATTTAAGCATTCACACCCTCTACCACTCATACTTAGTAGCAGCAATGTATATTATGCACAAGATGCCTGGTAGCAACCTACTAAGGCTCCTGTGACAGCACTTCCAATGCCATAAGTTCTATCACCTAGACGAACCAGGAAAACGGACAAATGGGAACTTTATCATTTATAAGTTCTCCTTTATGCCACACACGGTCTAGACTCGAAATATATCGACATTCCTTCACTGTCGCTGCATCAAAATCCTGGACCTCTCTTCCTAACAGTACTATAGATGTACAGATAAATTACAGTGATCCAAGAAGATGGTTCACTATCACCTTCTCTAGGGTAATTAGGAATGGACAACAAATGCTGGCATTTTGAGCAACACCTACAACCCATGAAAGAATAAACAAAAGTTGCTTTGATTCCAAGAAAGGTTTTGTTTAGATAAAAGAAAAGTCTTTTGGTCGATATTTGCCCCTGAGAGGTTTTTCTCTAAGTAAATCACTAATATATCTTGAGGTGGGGTTAGGGAGAAACTTCATAGAACTTTTCTGCATTAAGAAGTAAGTTGACTAGGGTAACATACCACATCCTTTTATTTGGAAATGCTCACCTGTAAGGATCATATCGCCTTTTATGTCCTTAGCATATTGGTGCAGATGCTTTTGGAAAACTGGGTAGAGAGTAAAGAAACATGATCAACAGACATTTTTAATTCTTACATGGGCATATAGCACAAAATTCAAACGAAATCTACTGCACATCAGTTTCTGGAAGGCATTCGATTAAGTGCTACCTCAAAGGTTATTACAGAAAACAAAAGCTCGTGCTAATGAGTAACATATTAGTATGGATAAAAGATTGGCTGGCTGGCTAGCAGAAAGCTGAGAGTGTACATAAATGGGTCTTTGCCTCGTTGAAGGGATACAATCAACAGTGTCCTATGGGTGCCTGTGCTAGGGCCTCAACATTTTACAGTTTATATCAATGACTTAGATAAAGTGAATGACGGTATGGTAGCTGAATTCACAAATGACACAAAGATAGTGAGGAAAGTATGTTCTGAAGAAAATTTCAGCAGTTTGCAGACAGATTTGGATAGGTTGAATGAGCAGGAAAAAGTCTTGTAGATGAAATCTATATTGTGGGTAAATGTGGAGTTGTTCACGTTGGGAGGAAGAATGAAAAAGCAGAGTATTACTTCAATGAAGACTGCAAAATTCTGGGGTGCAGAGCAATCTAGGTGTTCCAGTGCCTCAATCACAAAGCAGATGCAACACTTAAACACGAATGCTAATAGGATGAATGCTATCCTTTGTTATAAGAAGAATTGAACATTAATGCAAGGATGTCACGGATCAGTTATACAGGCATTGGTGAGACCAACAATATTCAGGATGTGGAGGTGCCAGTGTTGGACTGGGGTGAACAAGATCAGAAATCACACAGCCTCATCAGTGGTGTGACCCTTTGATCTTTAACTTATAAATTCCGTGTCAGATTCTACCTCTCTCACTAACACCTGAAGAAGGAGCAAGGCTCAGAAAGCTTGTGTTTTCAAATAAATCAGTTGGACTATAACCTGGTGTCATGTGATTTCTAACAATATTCAGAACGCCTGACGTACAGTGTAATTTTGATGTCCTTAATTTATAAATGAATATAAATATGTTGGAAACAGTTCAAATGTGGTTTACTAGATTGTTACTTGGAAATAGTTAGTTCTCTTACATGAATAGATTGGACAGGCTGGGCATGTTTCTACTGGAGTTTAGAAGAGTGAGGGGTGACTTGATTGAAGTGTATAAAGTCCTGAATAGTCTTGATAAGTTGGACATGGGACGGATGTTCCTCTTTGGGTGAATCCAGAACTAGGTTGCACTGTTTTAAAATTAGGGATCACCCTTGCAGAGCAGAGAATTTTTTTCTCTCAGCAAGTTGCTAAACTTGGAACTTTTTGCTTCAGAAGGCAATGAAAGCATGATCATTAAATATTTTTAAAATAGTGGCAGATAGATTATCAAGCAAGGGAATCAAATGTTATCGGGTGTAGATGAGACTATGGAATTCAAAACACAAGATAAGCCATGATCCTGTTGAATTGCAGAGCATGCTTGAGGACTGAATGATCTACTCTGTTCCTATTTCGTATGTTAGTTTTTGACACATGAAAGCAATTCTTTCTACAAATTGAATAAATAGGTCTGACTTCAATTTCTTTCCATCTATATAATCTGTTAAAGAAAATCCTAGTATAAATACTCACTGATCCTGACCAAGAACCAAGCAAAATTCTATACATATATGTACATTCTTATAAATCTAATGTTCAACGTTTATCCTGGTGCCCTCAATAGCTCATATAGACTCAGGGTCAGGAGAACTGGACCTGACATGTTGAGTGGCTATTATGTGCCAAAACTACATATTTATTCAGCTTCTATATTTATTCTCAATTTCTGTTTACAGAATGTATTTTTTAGATGTCTGCTTGTGGAATCTGGTTTGCAATATGAATATGTTATTCATTATGAAGCAATATGAAGTATCTCTTTAACACCTATTATCTGATTGTCTTGATGATCCCAATTTATCCACGTAAAAGATATGAACTGATTAAATCTATAATGCCAAATCTTGAGAGTTCAGCTTTTAATTCTAATACTAGTTTGGACCCAGAAGCAATCATAACAGACTTGTAAACAGACATTTTCTTGTTGGCACAAATATTATAATTGTACTTAATTAGCACTCACAGTCATTAATTTCATTCTGGGACAATATTTTCTATCTATAAGCTTCTATTAACTATGTTCGATCTCCCTTGCATATTAAGATATAGGTTTCCTTTGACAATCCACTTCTAAAAGCATTTGAGGATTCTCTGTTAAGGACAGAATGTAAGTCCTGCTGAATTCCAAAAAGTCACTTTATCTTTAACTCAATTAAGATAAACACCTGCAGACTTGGGCACCCATGTCCTGATTCTTTGTAATAAAATTCTGTCAAGCTTGACCTGATGCTGTCTGTTTTTCCTTAGTAAAGATATTTACTATCTTGGTTTCACAGTTTCAACAATGGTGCTTAGTTTAAGCCGAATGTTCAGGAATGTTCTTATCTTTTCTTGTTTTGCTTTCTCCATTTTGTCAGTGTTAATTGCAATTTTCTTCAAGGTTACTTACATCCTATTAACTTTATCAATTTTATACCTTCTTGTTTGACAGTTCAAAGACATTATATGTTTTGCAATACAAGAGAAAGCTACCCTATTACAAATGACCAAATACGGTTCAAACATTTGTTCCGCCACTTCACAAATAACTTAAAGTAATACAACAAGCAGTACAAAAATGCAATGTGTTATGCCAGACCATTATGCAAGGCTGAGCCCAGTTCCATTGATTGTAAAAAGTCATAGGATGAGCTAATCTAGATATTACATTTCTAAATTGAAATTTCATACTTCCTCAAAGTTGATTTTTCTGCTGAAATATTCTCAACGACTTCAGAAACAATGTTTCAATACTCGACATACCTGCATTGGAACTGGAAGCTTTTCATCCTTGTGACCCAATTCCTGGGGCATAGAGTATTCAACACTGGTGGACCATCAGCCTGACATTGGGAATCTACCCTCACAGAGCTAGCATGCTTTGTCTTCATCGAAAGTCAATTCCAATGCCGGGAAGATGCCAGTAGTATCCTTCTCTTACGCTTCATCACTCAATTGATCATTATCGGCTACCTGCCACTGCCTAACAGAACTGCCAAAGTTTACTCAACAACTAATATTGACATGTGTAGGATATGTTGAGGTTGTAATAGTGTAGGCCAGGAGGTGTTGGTTCAAGTCCCACCTGCTTCAGTGGAATGTAATAACATTTTCAAGCAGGTTGATTAGAAAATATCTTTAAGAGCTGGTTGAAGGACTCTTGTGACACAGTGGTACTGTCCCTGCCTTTGAGCCAGATGGGTTGGGTTCAAATCCCACTTGCCTGGGAAATGGATAATAATATGTACAAACAAGTTGATTCAAAATACCTTTAACAGCTGGGTTTGCCAGACTCTAGCAGTGCAATTTGTTAGTGTATGGTACTTATGTAACAATGTAGAGGTGAGTGAAATGATGAAGTTGTGAGTTTAAGCCTTACCCAGAGCAGCCTTTACGGGTTTGTGGCACAGTGCTTATATCCCTACCTCTGCGCCAGAAAGTCTAAGTTCAAACCGCCTATGCTCCAGACATATACTGTTACATGTGTGAACAGTTGCTTAAAAATAACTTTATGAGCTGGTTATAAGGGCTCTTCTGGAACAGTAGTAGTGTCCCTACCTTTGAGCTAAAAGGACAGCATTCAAGTCCCACCTGCTGCAGGTGTTATAACACATCTGAACGATTGATTATAAATATCTGTATCAATTGAATTTACTTATTAGGGATTCTTGAGGTGCAGTGGTTGCGGTTCAGGCATATATCATTACGTGTCTGATTGAAAAGAAATTCAAGAGTTGGGTAAAGAGCTCTTGTGGCACAGTGGTAGTGTCCTCTGGACCTGAAGGGCTGGATCAAAGTGTGACATGTATCGTGATGTATCTGAACTAATTGATAAAAATATCTACAAAGTCAGGACTTTACTTACTCTGTTGCTTTAATAGGATATTATCAGACTTTGCCTAAAAAAAGGTACAATGGTAGTTTCTGCCTCTGGGCCAGAAGCTGCAAGTTTCTGCAAGAGAGCATTATTACATGTTGATTAAAATAATTTTCAGAGTTACTTTCTTCCCCATTGGGAAGTTGGCTTCTGGACACGGAATGGATCCAAAAAGGAAAGCTAGAAATTTGTGTTGTGCTAAATTACAGATTATTTTACAAAACCCAAATAAATCTCTGAAAGTCTTTTGCTGCCTATTTCAACAGAGGGATATTCATCTGTGTGCTCTGGAGAAAAAGGTGCCTACATCAATGTCTTCATTAATTTTGGCAAAGCATACAGACATTAGAAAGAAATGACAGTGTTTTGTGTTCCTTTTGTAATTTTTACCTCAACAGAAAGTAACGCAGCCACGTCTGAGGAGAAAATCTGAACTTATTCATATCAAAACTTGAGAAACACCCTGTAGTCAGATTGAAAATTGAGTATTTTACTCACGTTTTTTGTGGAGTTTAACAAGTGAAAGATTAGGGCAGAAATTTTCTCCCAGAGAATATAGATATGTTGGCCATTGAGAGGTGTATAGCAATTAACCAGAAATGGGTGAGGCACAGAGGATGTTGGTGACAGTTAGTTCTGCTATAACACAATAGTTGCGCAACATAGTGTTACAGAGATTTGCGCTATAGAAATAACAGGGCCTTTGGGAAAAGTGGGGCTAGGGGTAGACCACCAAAAAAATCACTCAAAATTGGCCAAAAATCAGACAAAAGCCTAACACGAAGGATAGCACTGTTTGAATAACTGTTAAATTCATATCTAATAATGAAATAAAAGTAAATTTAACACCTTACCTTGAAAAAATGTCAAGGTGACTTGATGAGGGAAGAGCTTTTGAGGTTGCTGTGTTGTTAATACAGGGGCAAGGGTCATCGTCATCATCATCATCATCACCTTCAGGTGCGGTTGTGGTTGCAGCGTTAGGGTGAAAAATAGTTAATCCAGAAGTGGATGGCTGTGGTTCATTATCTTCTGACTGTTTCTTGTGGGTTGACTTAAAGAAGACATCCAGTTTTTGCTGCTTTGCCCTTTTTCTTCTTTCATGAAGAAGCTGTTCATAGGGTGCCAGATAAGATCTTATTCCACAAACTGCTACCCTGCTGCTCTCTCAATTGTAATCGTTGTCCTCTAAGAGCTGCGACTGCTTCTCAATTTCCCTCAGGATAGAAGACAAAACAGAAGTGGAAAGCTGTTGTGGTGCTGCATCCTGGATTTCATCTCCAGCTTCCACTTCCCCCTCAGCGACAAGTTGTTGTAGATCAGCTGTAGAGACATCTTCACAGTGGGACTCAAGCAGCTCTTCAATATCCTCACCCTCCACTTCTTCAAATCCACCTTGCTTTGCAAGATCAGCACAAGGTTCTTTGATTCTTGGGAACTCATCTGATGGATCAAAGCCTTTTAAATCTTGAAAAAAATCTGGGAGAAGCTTCCGCCAAACTGCATTCAAAGGAGTCCTTACTGACATCACCCCAGGCCTCCACGGTAATGTTAATTGCATTCTTGATGTTAAAGCTCTTCCAGAGTTGAAGAACACTGTCCTTATCCCCTTCAGTGGCTGCAATCAACCTCTTAAATCGCGTTATAGCCAACACAAGTTCGTGTTTTAGAAATAGCATTCCCCTATTCATCAGTCACATTATAGGCAATTTGCGTTGCTGGAGCACGCATTATAGCAGAACCAACCGTACTAAGTATTTTTTCAGGTGGAAATCTATTAAAACATTGACTGCTACTGAAATATATTGAAGGAGCAATCCGCAAGAATCCTGAGGCCCATAAGGGACTCTGTGGCTGACATGTGTCATATATTTCATAAACAGCTATAAGGATAGTCAGCTATTTTCCATATATTATTAGAGGCAGTGAAGATCACCTTAGTTTTTATGCCACAATAGGAAATTCCAGCCCTGTAATGAATCAGCCATTTCCTTTCATTGAGAACTACTGATGATTTTATCTCGAGTTGGAGAGGGGTGGAAATGGTGTGCAAACACCATTTATTTCCCTATGTTGTGCCTGCATGTCAACTGTTCTTCCATGATTGGATTATGATGTGGAGGTGCCAGTGTTGGACTGGGGTGGACAATGGCAGAAATCACACGACACCAAGTTATTGTCCAACAGGTTTATTTGGAAACACAAGCTTTCATAGCACTGCTCCTTTGTCAGGTGAAGTAAGAAGCAAATAGAACACAGAATTTATAAGTAAATTATCAAAGGGTCACACAACTGATGAAGATGTATTAAACAAACCTAAGATGTTGTTAAATCTTTAATCAGTTAGAAGGCTTTAATTGATTAATATGTATATGCAAACCCCTGAATTTCTTTCAAGTCACTGACCTGAGAGAACTAAAGGTTTTATCAATGTAAAGAAGAGGTGACATTTTCGGTCAGACAATGCATGTTAGCTATGAAGCCTTGTTTAGAATCTGTTTGTGTTTTGGTTTGAAGTCAGACTGGTTTTATTTCTAAAGTAGGAATTTATAAAATGCTACATTGACTGATTGTCTATAAACTGTGTGCTGTTTGAACAAAATAGATTATATCTGCAAATACAAATTCACCCCATAGATTTGTGTGTGTGTGTGAGGGAGAGAAAGAGAGTGTATGTGGGTGTGTGTGGGAGAGAGTGTGTGTGCGCACGTGCATGTGTGTGTGCGCGTGCACACTTGAGAGACTGTGTGTATATGAGAGAGGATGTGTGTGAGAGTGTGTTTGTGTGAGTGAGTGTGTGAGTATGTACGTGTGTGTGTGAGTGTATGTGTAAGAGTGTATAGTCTGGTGGGGTCACCTGTTGTGCGACATGAACTCAAGATCCCGATTGAGGCCATCCTCATGGATATTGAACTTGGCTATCAGCTTCTGCTCGGCAATTCTGCGTTGTTGTATATTCCGAAGTCCGCCTGAAGATCCAAGGCCGAATGTCCTTGACTGCTGAAGTATTCCCCCACTGGGAGGGGACATTCCTGTTTGGCCCAAGTTCATGCCCCTCTGTCCCCACCTCAATGAGTTCCGCGTCCGCCATGATGTTGAGCTCTTTGTCCGCCGCCTCCACCTCCATACCTTCTTCTTTGATGAAGACTCCCAATCACCCTCCAGGGACCCCTTCTCCTACCTCCAACCTTCCTCCTCCTCTTGGACACCCCCTGCCAGCCTCTTACCTGCTCTGGACCTCTTCATTGCTAACTGCCAACGTGATATCGACTGCCTCGATTTCTCCATCCCCCTCACACACTCCAACCTCAGATCCTCTGAACATGCAGCGTTACACTCCTTCCACACCAATCCCTGTTTCACTATCAAACCTGCTGACAAAGGCGGTGGTAGCCTGGAGGACAGACTTCTACGTCGCAGAGGCCGAACACTAACTCTCTGATATCACCTCCTACCTCCCCCTTGACCATAACCCCACCATGGCCCATCAAGCCACCATCTCCCACACTGTCCATGACCTCATCACTTCTGATGACCTCCCCTCCACTGCCTCCAGCTTTATAGTCCCCCAGACCTGCACTGCCCGGTTCTAACAGCTCCCCAAGATCCACAAGCCCAACTACCCTGGCCGATCCATCGTCTACGCATGCTCCTGCCCCACCAAACTCATCTCTTCCTACCTTAACTCCATTCTCTCCTCCTTGGTCCAGGCACTCCCCACCCACATCCAGGACACAAACCATGCCCTCCACGTCTTTGCAAACTTCCAGTTCCCTGTCCCTTAGCACTTCATCTTCGCTATGGACGTGCAATCCCTATATACATCCATACCTCACAGGGACGGCCTACAGGCCCTCAGTGTTTTCCTCTCCAAAAGATTCATCCAGACCCCCCCCCCCCCCCAATACCCTCCTCCACCTCACCAAACTAGTCCTCGCCCTCAATAACTTTTACTTCAATTCTTCCCACTTTCTCCAAATCCAGGGGGTTGCCATGGGCACTCACATGGGCCCCAGCAGTGCCTGCCTCTTTGTCGGTTATGTTGAACAGTCACTCTGGTACTGTTCCCCAACTCCTCCACCATTACATTGATCTGGTACTGTTCCCCAACTCCTCCACCATTACATTGATGACTGCATCAGTGCTGCATCCTGCACCCAGGCTAAACTGGAGCAGTTAATCGACTTCGCTAACAACTTCCCTGATATTCATTCAGTCTATCTCAGACTCCTCCCTCCCCTTTCTTGACCTTTCCATTTCCATTTCTGCCGACCTTTACTATAAACCCACAGACTCTGAGAACTACCTAGACTACATCTCCTCCCATCCTGTATTCTGCAAAAACTCCATCCCGTTTTCCCAATTCCTTCGTCTTCGTCGCATCGGCTCTGATGAGGAGACGTTCCACTCCCAAGCATCCCAAATGCCCTCCTTTTTCAAACAATGCTATTTTTCCCCCTCTGTCATCCAAACAGTCCTCTACTGCACCTCCTCCATTCTCTGCTCCACAGCTGTGAATCACCACCCCCAAACATAATAAAGATAGGGTCACCCTTGTCCTCACTTTCCACCCCACCAGCCTCCGCATCCAACTTATCATCCTCAAACACTTTCGCCAACTCTAATTAGACCCCACCATCTGGAACATCTTCCATTCCCCACTCCTCTCTGCCGTCCGCAAGGACCATTCCCTTCACCACTCCTTAGTTCGCGCCACCAACCACTCAAACCCCTTTGGTACCTTCCCCTGTAACTGTAAAAGATGCAACACCTGCCCACACACCACCTCCCTCACCGCCATCCAGCTCCCTAAACAGTCCTTCCAGGTGAGACGGAGCTTCACCTGCATCTCCTCCAACCTAGTCTACTGCATCCGGCGCTCCTGATGTGGTCTTCTCTATATCGGTGAGACAAAATTTAGACTAGGTAACCATTTCAACTCCCCACCCCCATCCCAACCCCCTCCGACATGTCCGTCCTCGCCCTCCTTCAGACTTGCAACTCAGATTTGAGGAACAACTCCTTATCTTCCACCTGGGCACCCTACAGTCTGGAGGACTCAACATTGAATTCTCTAATTTCAAATAAACTTCCCAACCATCCTCCAGCTCCCTTTCAAGCCCCACCTCCTCCCTTCCATTCCACCCACTGACCCTCCCTTCCAGCTACCAACCAGACTCAACCCTCCCATTGACCAACCAGGTCCTACCTACTACCGGTATCCACCTATCACCACCATTCTGCTATCACCTCCCCCCCATTCTTTATCTGCTGGTCCCCCTACTCACATATCCAGTCCTGAAAAAAGATAGTACCAAAACATTGACTTCTCCTTTTCTCCAGATGCAGCCTGGCTTGATGTGTTCTTCGGGCCTCCTGTTTGTTTACCTTAGATTCCAGCATGTGCAGTTTTTTGTCTCTATCCCTGTTTGGTGATTGTTGCATGGTGTCCATTCATCTGTTTTAATAGCATCTGCATAGTTTTAGAACATAAGAGCATAAGAACTAGGAGCAGGAGTAGGCCATCTGGCCCTTTGAGCCTGCTCCGCCATTCAATAAGATGATGGCTGATCCTTTCGTGGACTCAGATCCACGTACCCGCGTTCTCACCGTATCCCTTAATTCCTTTATTGTTCAAAAAAATCTACCTTTTTTTTAAAAACATTTACTGAAGTAGCATCAACTACTTCACTGGGCAAGGAATTCCACAGATTGACAACCCTCTGGGTGAAGAAATTCCTTCTCAGTTCAGTCCTAAATCTGCTCCCTGTAATCTTGAGGCTATGCCCTCTTGTCCTAGCTTCACCTGCCAGTGGAAACATCCTCTCTACTTCTATCTTATCTATTCCCTTCATAATTTTATATGTTTCTATAAGATCCCCCCTCAATCTTCTGAATTCCAATGAATATAATCCCAATCTACTCAGTCTCTCCTCATAAGCCAACCCCCTCAACTCCGGAATCAACCTAGTGAACCTCCTTTGCACCCCCTCCAGTGCCAGTACATCCTTTCTCAAGTAAGGAGACCAAAACTGCACACAGTACTCCAGATGTGGCCTCACCAGCACCTTGTACAGCTGCAACATAACCTCTCTGCTTTTAATTTCAATCCCTTTAGCAATGAAGGACAAAATTCAATTTGCCTTCCTAATTACTTGTTGTACCTGCAGACCTACCTTCTGTGATTCATGCACAAGGACACCCAGGTCCTCTGCATAGCAGCATGCTGCAACTTTTTACCATTCAAGTAATAATCCTTTTTACTATTACTCCTACCAAAATGTATGACTTCACATTTATTTACATTGTATTCCATCTGCCAGACCTTTGCCCACTCACTCAATGTATCTATGTTCCTCTGCAAAGTTTCAGAGTCCTCTGCACACTTTGCTTTGCCACTCATCTTAGTGTCATCTGCAAACTTTGACACCCTACACGTGGTCCCCAACTCCAAATCATCTATATAAATTGTAAATAATTGCAGTCCCAACACCGATCCCTGAGGCACACCACTGGTCACTGACTGCCAGCTAGAATAGCACTCATTTATCCCCACTCTTTGCTTCCTGTTAGTCAACCAATCCTCTATCCATGCTAATACTTTACCCTTAATGCCATGCATCCTTATCTTATGCAGTAGCCTCTTGTGCGGCACCTTGTCAAAGGCCTTTTGGAAGTCTAGGTACACCACATCCACTGGGTCCCCATTGTCCACCTCGCTCGTAATGTCTTCATAGAATTCCAAAAGATTTGTCAAGCATGACCTCCCCTTCATGAACCCATGCTGCGTCTGCCCAACGGGACAATTTCTATCAAGATGCCTTGCTATTTCTTCCTTGATAATAGACTCAAGCATCTTCCCCACTACAGAGGTTAAGCTAACCGGTCTATAATTTTGTCTACTTCCCTTTTTAAACAGTGGCGTCACATTTGCTGTTTTCCAATCTGCTGGGACTGCCCCAGAGTCCAGCGAATTTTGGAAAATTACCACCAGTGCACCTGCTATTTCTCCCGCCATCTCTTTTAGTACCCTGGGATGCATTCCATAGGACCAGGAGACTTATCAATCCTTAGCTCCATTAGCTTGCCCAACACTACCTCTTCCGTAATTATGATTGTTTCCAGGTCCTCACCTACCTTCGTCTCTTTGTCAATTACTGGCATGTTATTAGTGTCCTCCACTGTGAAGTCCGATACAAAATACCTGTTCAATGCCTCGGCCATTTCATCATATCCCATAACTAAATTCCCCTTCAATGCTCTAAAGGCCAACGTTTACTTTAGCCACTCTTTTTCGTTTTATATATTTATAGAAACTTTTCCTATCTGTCTTTATATTCTGCGCTAGTTTTTTCTCATGTTCTATCTTACTTTTCCTTATAGCTCTTTTTGCCAATATACCATGCTTTGGGGCATCCTTACCTACAGCCTATGAGATAGCCAACGTTGGCCGAGTCACATTAAGTATCTGCATGTGGTAGGTGGTGTTCCCATGTGTGATGGTAATGTCCATGTCGAAAATCTGACATGTCTTGCAGAGGTTGCCATGAAAGGGTCGTATAGTGTTGTGATTGAGATTGCCCTGAAGGCTGGGTAGTTTGCTGTGAGCAATGGTCTGTTTAAGGTTTGGCGGTTGTTTGAAGGTGAGAAGTGGAGGCGTGGGGAAACTCTTGGCAAGGTGCTCACTGTCATTGACATTGTGTTGAAGGCTACGGAGAATATGGCATGATTTCTCAGCTCCCGGGAAGTACTGGACAACTGACGGTACCCTATCGGTCGAATCCCATGTCTGTCTTTTGAGGAGGTCATTATGGTTTTTCGCTGTGGCTTGTTGGAACTGGCGATTGATGAGTTGAGCATCATACCCTGTTCCTATGAGGGCATCTTTCAACACCTTCAGGTGTCTGCCGAGTTCCTTCTCATCCAAACAGATCCTGTGTATGCGTAGAACTTGTCCGCAGGATTATTTCTTGAATGGAAACCAATAGAGATCTTTTTTGTTTAGTTTACAAAATATCACACCCTGCACTATTAAAAAATGCAGCTATATTACTTTAATTTTTTTTCTAACTGCTAAGCATGGTTATCTCACTTAAGAATTCTGAAGATAAACTTTATGTTGCTGGTCCCATGCAGTTTGTAGATGAAAAGATTAGGATGCAGAAAATGGAGTTCTAACTCCATCACCAGGTTTTCAAAATGTTCAAAGTTTTTGTAGAAAAATAATTCATAACTATGAAGGTTGAGCTATTTCAGTGCAAATTGTTTGATAATGCAATTTAAAGTTCATGTTTTGTCCTTAATAATTGATCTGGTTTGCACCTAAAGTCTCCAATAGTATCTACTAGTCTCAAACCACTTAGTTATTGGAAGATCTGGTGATTTTGTGATCTACCAATTTCTGAAATTTATAGTTCTTCTTTGTTCCCGCAAAATATACTTTATTTGTAATGTTTTTTAAAGTACATCACTTGACGTTACAAAGTGGACATTACATAAAGTGCAATACAGTTCAATGGTAATCTAAGGGGTATCACTACACTTAGAATGGACATTTCATGGCAAACCTTTTCTGGTATATACAGCCAAGGTGTTTTTCATGCATTCTAGCCTGTCAATGTAGGAGACTTCAGGACAATGGGGTACAGTTTCAAAATAGGTTGTCTCCCATTTAAGACAGAAATGAGAAGGAATTTCTTCTTTCTGGGGGTCATTAATATTCAGATAGCTGTGGTGGGTAGATCATCAAATATATTCAAAGCTAAGTTAGTCAGCCTTTTGATTTATAGGAGATTCAAGAGTATGGGGCTAGCCGAATATGCACTTAAGGCCTCACACAGATCAGCCATGAGATTCTGGAGTACCAACACTAGTTCAATGAGCCAAATGGACTTCACCTATTCCTAATTCTTATGTTCCTATGTGCTATGGTTCTATTTTAGACAGATTGATACGAGGGTTTCTTTTTAATTGAGTAGCTTATGTGCTAGCATATTCAGTGAGCTCTGTTGTAAAGAAGTGTACCTCATAACGCTGATTGCTATCATAGTTTGTATGTTCAACTAGTCACTGTTGAATATTATCTGCTTGAAATTTGGAATGTTTTTTATTCCATTATATATATATACCAGGGAATGATTGGATATTCTCATAGTTGTGGTTGCACTGACATAGTATGAGAATCTTGTTGTTCTATATTACATCCAAACATTAGTTAAGTGTAGTACTATGGATGGCATGAATGCTCTTTATATAATTTTTTTGTAGTTTTTATGCACTTGTTTATTGTTCCAAACCAACAAGCCTTCTGTGAATATCTTTGATCATCTGGTATTTTTTGTTGATTTTACTTGATGACTTTTTTTTTAAATTCAGGTTCTGAGAAATTAAAAACGAACTCAACTGTCAAAAATCCTAGCTAAAAAGGGCAATGCAAATATAGTATAAAATTATCTAACGTTAGAAATTGACTCCTGTAAAAAAGCCCTGTTTTGACATATGAGTATGAATAAGATTAATGTTTAAAGACGAGTATAAACACAAATTAACAAATATTCCATTCCTTTGTAAGTTTTGTGATGACAATGAAATTGACACCTGCAGAATGCAATGATTAGTGTAGTTTGTTATGTTAGATTTCACTCAACTACTTTAGAAGTTTGCAGATAGCAAATAAATAATACTTACATTAATATAGAAACCATTCCAATCCTATAAAATATTTCAAAGCGCTTTACACGATGAACTCCTTAATATTCCCCCATACATCTATATATTATTTAACATGGCTAATCAGACTGTACCAATGGTATTGGTTGAAGGACTGTGATAAGCCAGGACACAGAATTGTTATGAGATTATAACCACTTGACTTGGATTTTTGTTTAATGTCATCTTCATAGACGACTAATGATGCTCCATCTTTCAATACTGTGATGAAATGATAACCATGTTTATAAACTGTGATCTCAAACTTAAATCCCCAGAGTTGAGAGTATTTCAAACTTAACCAAACTAGCATGTCCCATACATTCTGTCACTCAGGATTGAAGACAAGTGGGAAAGGATCCGCGATGGTAAATTCTACGCAAACTGTGGAAAGAAGCAAGCACTTGCATTTATATAGTAACTTATCATGTTCATAAACAGCCTAAAGCTCTTCACTACCAATGGATTACTTTTGAAGTATTGTCACTATTGTCCTGTGAGAAATTCAATTCTTGCAAAATTCGGAACATCACAAACCAGGTTTATAAGGCCAGTAGCCAATTTTCCAAATCCAGTATTTTATTTTTATTCATTCACAGAATGCAGAGAGGCCCCACTGGCTAGGCCAGTATCTGCTCCCCATACTTAACTACCATTGAGAACGTAGTATTAGCTGCCTTCTTGAACCTGCTGCAATCAGTGTAGTGTAGGTATACCTACAGTACTGTCGGGGAAAGAGTTTGTCCCAGTGACAGTGAAAGAATAGTGATGCACCTTTAAGTTGTGCTGAAGATCCACGGCCTCACAAAATTAATTTTCCATTCCAAAATAACAATATTGCACCAAGAGATGAGTGGTGGCAAAGTCTGATTAAAAAACATGTTTTGAAAGTGAGGAATAATTTACTTTAATTCTATTCCGTCTTTGCTGCTGGTTACTATATAACATAACATTGCAAAAATGTCATACAGTACAATAAAAATGAATGGATAAGTATATAATTAACATTTTAAAGTTGCAAGTATTTTTCTTTTGTATCAATGAATATTTGAAGAAGGTACGAAATTGCTGGTAAGATCATTACATTTCTAGCATTTTTGAAGGCTATTGTCATCAGGCAAAGAAGAAGGGTTTCAAAGACTGTCAATTGCATTAAATGGTAACGAGAAGAACTTTAAAGGGACGAAAAGCAGCACTGCATGTTAATGGAGACTTCCATGTGTGAGCGGAACCAACAAAGGCTCATTGAATCAAATAATGATTCTTGTAATGTTGCAAATGCTACTTTATTTTGTACCTTTGTAAACATACTGTTCCTGTCAAATGTTTTTGTACTTTTGTTTAATGTCCTAGTTTCTCTTCTGCAAAGTAAACTTTGTCTTTCATACCATAACTTATTTCTATTTCTGTTGTAGAAGCAGATGAGTTTATCAGCAGTGGAGTATGGACACAAGCTTCTTCTGGCTATTGCCGTTACCGTTGTAGTGATGATTATTATTGCAGTGGTTTGTCTAATAGAGGTAGGTTTTGCTCCTTACTATTTTGACATCTTCACTGGGGTTGGAAGGAAAACCTCACTCAGTGGGATGCAGATCAAAGAGTCAGGCATGGAAATCAGTCACCCAATTCATGGCATTCCCAATTCTAAAATTAATGACCCAATCAGTAGGACTGCAATTTCACTGCATTGACTTGCCTGATTCAAGCAAAGATGCTGCACTGGAAGTGAAATCTCGATATATTTACCCTTCATTGATTAGATGCTTCTCTCTGTCTGCGCTGAGTTGGTTAGCTTTTCCCGTATCATTATTTGGAGGGATAACTTTGAGTATCTGGCATTGGTAAATAGTAGCTATCTGTTAAAAGTTAGTAAAAATCAAGTAAGCATCGGCTAACTTAAACATAGCAACAGCTGGCTTGTTCATTCATTTTGTGCTTATGTTATAAATAACAAATTGAATACCAGAAATCAGTCACCTCAGTTAGAACTTTATGAAAATTTGAGGGGCAAAATAACAAGACTGAACCCATATTATTAAGAAAAACTGACAACAAATTTTTGACATTCCTAAACTAAAAGGCATCTGTCTTTAAAAAAACTAAAGACAATCTCAACAAGGTCACAAACATAAATTAAGCATGACAAATGCCCTTATAGCCCTACAAGCACCTCACTCTAGTATTCAAATTCACTTAACCTCGTAACTTTCTGTTTTTTAAACACATTTAATATCCTTACTTTTGTTCCTTGCCTGGCAGATGATTTGAAAAATATATATATCTGTTAAAGAAAAATTATCCAGGAAAGTTACTTAAATAATCAGGGTTTCCTTATCTGCATAGTATCTTAATATTTTATGCAAATTGATAGACATCCCCAAAACCTTTTCTTACATTCAGACCTTGAGTTCTGCGATATTTCCTCAAATATTAATGGGATCATTCTGGTAGCACATATTCATAAACACCAAAGCAAACACCTCCATTTTACAGAGGAATAAATGAAATGGAACTTAATTCTTCAAAGGGTGGTGTGATGAACCTGCATTTCACCTGGAAGTACATGCATAAAGAGCATGAGCCAGGACATCAGGCTACTGTGTGACTTCTTGGATAGGAATGTGAAATTACAAAATATGCGCTCAGGTGCAATATGCCCAGCACACCAAACAGTTTTAACATACTCTCTGTAAACTGATGTTAATCAATTTTGCCTGGACTGTCATCACCACAATTTCCTGTGACATAATTCTTGTGAACAGTATCCCCCATTCCACCAGAGCACTAGATAATGAAATTAAAGTATTATACCAAGTCATAACAAATTAATAATTTGATTTTACATGTTGGAGGATAGTAAAACACGAACTTAAAATTTAAGAGGAATGGAATCACAGAAATCAAAAGGTTTGGAGAGCAGATTTAGAACTGGGTCAAAAAGCCAGAGGCAAGTTCAGATCCTAACATGTTTTAGTGTGATTAAATTAATTAATATGGGCATTTGTGAGCTGATACAAAGAAAAAAAAAATTAAATATTGTATTTGTAAAAATGCAACCTGTTTACTTATGCTATTCAATGAATGCTTATATGTAATTTCAATTGCATACTATATGGTTAAATTCTAACACCTTCTAAAGTATCTGAGTAAGCTACTGAAGTTAAAAAAGAATGTAGTGAAGAAACTCAACAGATCTGGCAACATCTTTAGAGACTGTAACAGAGTTAACATCTCAATTCCAGGATGACTCTTCTTTGGAACTGAAAGAGGCTGGAAGATGGTGGTTTATGTGCTGTAGACTGAGGGAGAAGAAGTGTAAATGGAATAGATTGTGAGGGTGTCCAGAGCAAAAGACAAGGGCAGTGATAATAGTAGTCAGAGAGAGATAGGTATTTAAAATAGGTGTAAATGTTAGCTGTAAGAAAGGAGAAAATGAGTCTACTCTGGTGAGAGCAAAGCCACCAAGACATGGCTGGGGGAGATTGTGGTTTCTAACAAAAATGAGTACGGAGGTCTGAAGTTGTGGAAGTCAATATGGATTCCTAGAGGCTGTAAAGGGCCTAAGTCGAAAATGAGAAGTTGTTCCTACAACTTGCATTGAGTATCGTTGGAGCACTGCAGCAGGCCAAGGACAGAAATGTTAACATGAGAGCAAGGTGGCTTATTGCATGGGAAACAACTGGAAGATCAGGGTTATTCTTATGGACAGAGTGGAGTTGTTCTCCAGAGTAGTCACCCAGTCTGTATTTGGTCTCATCAATATAAAGCATTATGAGCAGCAATTATTTATTTATATTCATATTTACGAGATGAGGATGTCACTGACTGGGCTAGCATTTATTGTCCATCCCTAATTGGCCAGAGGGCATTAAGAGTCAGTTACATTGCTGCAGGTCTGGAGTCACATCCAGGGTGGAATGGTAGTTTCTTTCCCTGAAGGGCATTAGTGAACCAGATGAACCAGTAAACTAGAACAACAATCAACAATGGTTTCATGGTCATTAGACTCTTAATTCCAGATATTTATTGAATTCAATTTCCACCATCTGCCATGGCAGGATTCGAACCCAGGTCCCCAGAATGTTACCTGGGTCTCTGGCCCAGCGATAGTACCACCAGGCCATTGCCAAAACCCTTATTAGATTAAGTAGAAAGAAGTGCAAGTAAAACGCTGCTTCACCTGGAAGGTGTGTTTGAAGCCTTGGACAGTAAAGAGGTAGGAGAATGGGCAGATATTACACCTTCTGTGATTGCATGGGAAGGTATAATGGGAGAGTGAGAAAATGTTAGGAGTGCTGGAAGAATGGACCAGGGTATCATGGAGGGAACAGTCCCTGTGGAATGCTGACAGTGGAGGGGAGGGGAAGATGCGTTTGGTGGTGGTATTCTCCTGAAGATGGCCAATGTTGAGGAAAATAACCCTTTGAATGTGGAGACTGAGTGGAAAGTGATAGGATGGAAAAACACTGAGGGTTGACCTGGAGGTAGGAAGCGAACTTACTTAGGTGGGTTGGGCTGAAAAGAACTCTGCCACTTTCCTGAAGTTACTCAAATTAAGTTCTGAGTGGAAGGTCCCTTATTGACCTTCCCGCAATGGTACCAATTCAGGCCCTTAAGCAGATGATTAATGGCTACCTAGACTGAAGTTACTTGAGCTGCACAGGGCAGGAAAGATTTGGCTTATCCAACAGATTAACAAATGTGAGAAAACTATATTTTTTTAAAGGGGAAAATCTCCTGATCTGTACTAATTTGCGATCAGTCAAGGAATTTTACCTAGGACAGGGGCATGGTCACTGAGACCTATCCTACTGCCCTTACTTCTCACCCCTGGTCCCCTCTTCCTATGACCCCAAATGCAGAAATCTCCGCATATAATATTTATCTTTCCCATTAGCAATTCTCCATTCTGGCAGTTCAGGGTGTATTGTCCCAGTACTGCCATGGCCTCTGGTACCTTCAGGTTTGTGGGACGTCCTGGTCCAGGGCCCTAATTCCAGGTAAAATCCTGAAAGTGGCAAATCAGCTGCCTTTCTCACCTTAGTAGGCCATGGATTTCTCTCCTGGATTTAGTCTAGAAGTGGTAATATACCACCCTAATTTGTAAAATGAATGTCCACTCTGAAATTTTCTTGATAGTAAATATCTAATGTCCCATATTTAACTCATTGCAATTCATTGAATTCTGTGTTTTAACTCTTTGGAGGAAAGACTTCAGCCCATACTAAAACTTAAAATAAATAAGCACATGCCCTAAGAAAATTTATCCTAGTTTCTTTTCAGAGGAGAATTTAAAGCAGGAGGATAGCAGGTCAAGAGTAAAAGCATTTTTTCATTAAAATATGTGCAATAGATTTCACTTGATGCCTCAAAAAAGTATCCAATAAGCAGCTCTTAACATCTCAATGACTTTCAAATCTGACGATTATCAGCAACAACGCCTTCCCATACTTAAAATAACCTTCAACTCATACAAAACAATCACCAGTTTTTAATCAGCAGCTTACTTCCTGCTATTGAAGTTTCTTGGATAAGATTTGTTTTCTGCCTTTGAAAATCCACCAGCCTGTGCTGTAAAATCTGAATAATAATTAAAAAGTTGTTAGCATATTGGATGCTAAGCACATGCCCCCCCCCACTCCCACTACCACTATACACAACATACTTATCCTGTATCAGTTCTACTCTCTCAAACTGATCCTACTCCTCACTGAGCAGTGCTTCCCTCTTTTAAGTCTTTGCTGTACAGAAAATGACTTGTCCTGCTCCTGACTATTAGCATATGGCAGCTTATCAATGGACCACTGGGAGGCATAGAAAGTCCTAACCGTCTTATTGAATTTCCATCATAACAAAAAAATTACCTGTCCATAATCTTCATCGTCACGGCAGATGTTGTTCCTTATTAAACTTTCAGCAGAACTACAACGATTGTGAGCGTGTTCAATTTGTTTGCGCTGCCTTGAGAAAGCAACCAACATAATCAAAGACCCCTCCCACTCCAGTTATAATTTCTTCCACCTTCTTCCTTCAAAGTCAGAAGTCACATGACACCAGGTTCTAGTCCAACGGGTTTATTTGAAATCACACCAAGCTTTCGGAGCGCAGCCCCTCCATCAGGTGCAGTGAGAGAGCAGGGCACACAGACATAGAGTTTACAGGCAGACAGATCAAGGACAGAGAGATCAAAAGATCATACAACTGGTGTGAGTGGAGTGTCAGATGATATGTCTCTGCAAGTGATCAAATGCGTAAAGTGTCATCGGCTGAATAACGAGTGAAAAGATTAAGTGAAGCAGAGAGATAATTACAAAAAAATTAAAAATAAGATGGTGCTGCAGACAAACTAAATGACTGGAATCACATGCCGAATTCAAAACTGTACAAACTAATTAAGGTAGAGAGATCATAACAATTTATCAAGGGATTAATCAACAATTTTACAGATACAGAACAGTATGGTGGGGTCACCTGCAGCACGACATGAACCCAAGATCATGGTTGAGGCCATCTTCATGGGTACGGAACTTGGCTAACAGCCCCTGCTCGGCGATTCTGTGTGTTGTGCATCTCGGAATCCGCCTTGGAGGACCCTTACCCAAAGATCAGAGGCTGAATGCCCTTGACCGCTGAAGTGTTCCCCAACTGGGAGGGAACATTCCTGTCTGGCGATTGTCATTGCTTCTGCATGGTCTCACCAATACACCATGGCTCGGGGAATCCTTGCCTGCAGCGTACGAGATAGACAACATTGGCAGAGTCACGTGAGTATCTGCCATGTACGTGGTGGATGAAGTTCCCACATGTGATGGTAATATCCATGTTGATGATCTGACATGTCTTGCAGAGGTTGCCATGGCAGGGTTGTGTGGTATTGTGGTCAATGTTGTCCTGAAGGCTGGGTAAGTTGCTGCAAACAGTGGTCTGTTTAAGGTTTGGCAATTGTTCGAAGGCGAGAAGTGGAGGCATAAGGAAGACCTTGGTGAGATGCCATCGTCATTGATGACATGTTGAATGCTGCGAAGAACGTGACGTAGTTTCTCCGCTCCGGGAAAGTACTGGACGACAAAGGGTACTCTTCTTAGGAGGTCACTGCAGTTTTTCACTCTGGCACGTCGGAACTGGCTATCAATGAGTTGAGCATTGTACCCTGTTCTTATGAGGGCATCCTTCAAAACCTTCAAGTGTCCGTCACGTTTCTCCTCATCTGAGCAGATCCTGTGTATGCGCAGGGCTTGTCCGTAGGGGATGACTTTTTTAATATATTTAGGGTGGAAGCTGGAGAAGTGCAGCACCGTGAGGTTATCCGTAGGCTTGCGGTAGAGTGAGGTATTGAGGTATCCATCCTTAATGGAGATGCGTGTGTCAAAGAATGAGGCTAATTCTGAAGAGTAGTCCATGGTAAGTCTGATGGTGGAATGAAACTTGTTGATATTGCTATGTAGTTGTTTCAGTGATTCCTCGCCATGAGTCCAAAGGTAGAAAGTGCCATCAAGGTATCTGGTGTGTAGTGTTGGTCAGAGGTCCTGCACAGCAAAGAAGTTTTGGTCAAACTTGTGCATGAAATTGTTGGCATATTGGGGTGCATGTTTGGTCCCCATGGCTGTTCCGTGCATTTGATGAAGAACTGGTTGTGGATGGTGAAGACGTTGTGCTCGTGGATGAAGCAGTTGAGTTGTAGGATGGCGTCTGGAAATTGGCAATTGTTGGTATTAAGTACTGAGCCTGTTGCAGCGATGCTGTCATTGTGGAGGATGCTGGTGTAGAGTGCCAAACCATTGTGACTATGAATGTTCCTGGTTTGACTGCTCTGTGGGTGCTGAGTTCCTGTACGCGACAGAATCTAGGGGTTCCTTGTATAATGGGTTTCAAGATGCCCTTGACATAGCCAGAGAGGTTCTCACACAGGGTCCTATTGCCTGATACAATGGGACATCCGGATATGTTCGCTTTGTATATCTTCAGAAGGCAGTAGAAGTCTCCTACTTGAGAAGTACGCGGGAGTGCAAGGATACTCTGAAGGTCTGGATCAAGAGTCTTCATCAGTCTGTTGAGTTGATGGGTGTGTTCTTTGGTTGGATCGGCAGGTAGTTGTCTGTAGTGTTCCTGGTTATTCCGTTGTCTGTATACTTCTGTGCAGTAGTCTATTCTAATCTGTATGACAATGGCTCCTCCTTTGTCTGCTGGTTTGATGACAAGGTTGCGATTGGTCTTGAGAGCATGAATGGCGTTGCGTTATGCTTAGGTGACATTCTGTGCTACCTTGTGAGCATGGCTGGTGAATCTGATGTCAAAACGCATCTCCTGACAGCTTGAGCATACATGTCGAGTCTAGGACAGCAACCTTCTGGAGAGGTCCAATTCGACTCCTTCTTCTTTGGTCGCTGCACCACGGATCTCTCCTTCGACTGTTCCAGTTCCTTGGTTGTCTCATTGGGCTCGCTGCTGACATCTTGGGGTTTGTAGAAGAATTCCCAGAACCTCATTTGCCTGTGGAATTCCTCTGTGTCTGCTGCATGACCAATGGGGTCCATTTTGGTAGTGGGGCAGGAATTGAGCCCTTGGCTGAGAGCTTCAATTTTGTCCAGTTGAAGGGTGTGGTCAGATAAGTTAACAATGGATTTCCTTGTGGTGGTACCACTTTCAACTGTGGTATCAGGGGAGACTTGGTAAGTGCTGGTGGTGATGCCAAGTTTCTCCAGTTTCTTGTTCTTGGTGTACATGTAGATAGTGTAGTTGTGTTGCCTTGTCTGCTTGGCAGTGTCTCGTAACTGTTCTGCTGTATCTTGAGCACACGCTGAGAATGTGGACTCTATCTCGAGTTCAGGATTGCGGCATCTGCTGTAGAGCTGGTGTATGAGATGATTGAGGACTGTGCAAGAGGTGCGGCAGCAGAGTCTCTCAGCATAGTCTGTGTTGTAGGTCGATTTGAGTGGGTTCATGATCATGTAGACACTACAACAACGGATGACTGGATACCACGTAACAATCGCCAGACAGGGATGTTCCCTCCCAATTGGGGAACACTTCAGGGGTCAAGGACATTCAAGGACTTCGGGTAAGCGTCCTCCAAGACAGACTTCAGGATACATAATAACGCAGAATCACCAAGCAGAGACTGATAGCCACGTTCCATACCCATGAAGATGGCCTCAACCGTTATCTTGGGTTCATGTCGCACGCAAAGCAACACTTTTCTCTGTATCTCGGTACGTGTGATGTCAATAAATCAATCAACAAAATGTTATATTAAATTTGCTGTATTCCATTATGTTGATTTTCAATTTACCACAAACAAAACTGGAGAGAATCTCAGTAAATTAAAAACTGGTTTACAAGCAAGTACAGGAGCAGCAAGTGAGTGGCTAGCTATTTGCTCAGGCCTCCTCACTCATGACTGTGAATTCGCAATACGGTTGAGATAATGCCATGAAATGTGAGATGGCATGTAAATTTATAGAGCTGAATCTCAGCATGAAGAATGCTGTTGACTAAGGGAAAGACATTTTCTATGCATTACAATTATTGTCTGCACAAATTGAGCATGATTCCTGATTAATTTTTGATCTTTAAACTCATGTTTGCGTTTCTTCTCAAAGCCCTTCCTTTTTGGTACCAGTTATTATAAACATTAGTACAATTCCATGTATAGGCTGCTTTGAGATTTTTTAAGCCAAAAAAATGTCTAAGGACAGCTCCTATAAAACAAGTGCACATTAAGGCAGCAACACATGTCAGAGGCAAGCTCCCAGTTTCAGCTGGTATGCCAGGCATTCTGTTTAGTGGAATGATCTAGCTGCATATCGCAAAGGATCTCTGCCCCACGCAACAGTCATTGAACAGGAAGACAGTCACCTAGGAGACTTTGGGGAGGTGGGGCATATCGGTAATGTTGCTGAACGAGAATCCAGAAACTCAGGCTATTATTTTAGTGAGGTAGGTTCAAATCCCACCATGGCAAATGGTGAAATTTGAATTTGATAGAGATTTGGAGGAAGACGGGCACAAAGAAGTTAGCCTCATAGCAGTTAGATAACCACTGTTGGGTGGGCTTTTGTGGCACAGTGGTAATATCCCTACCTCTGGGCCAGGAGGCCTGGGTTTAAGATCCATCTGCTCCAGATGTGTGTCGTAACATGTCTGAACAGATAGGTTGGATAATATCTATAACCAGCTTAGATTGTTGTTAAAGAAAAAGCTGGGTCACTCTGTCCTTCCGGAAGGAAGTTTGCCTTTTCTGCCTGCCATGTGATTCCAGGCCTACAAAAATATGGTTGACTCTTAACTGGTCACTGAGCAATTAGAAATGGGAGATAAATGCTGGCCTACCCAGCAATGCTCACATCCCACAAATTTATTTTAGAAAGGAGCCATATTTTCTAATTTAACCATATCTACACCGCACTGTCTGTAGCAGTGCAAGTCACCCTGATCCTCAAGTTCTGCTGGAGTTGCAGGAGGCATAAGACTATAGACCATAAGACATAGAAGCTGAAGTAGGCCATTCAGCCCGTTGCGTCTGCTCTGCCCTTCAGCGACATCATGGCTGATCTGATTAACGTGAATTCCACTTTCCTGCCTCTTGTCCATAACCCTTGATTCCCTCACTGATGAAGGACTTTTCTACATCAGCCTTCAATATACAGCTTCTACAGCCTTCTACAGCAAAGAATTTCACAGCTTCATGACGGTCAGAGAGAAAAAAAACTTCCTCATCTCTGCCTTAAATGGGCAACCCCAGTCACTGAGATTATCCCCTCTAGTCCTAGACTCTGCAGCAACAGGAATCTAGGATAAGCCAATATGTTGTACAGTGCTACATAGAATAGATTACACCTTCAGTTTTATCACATGTAAATTTCCATGGGCAACCACTGTACAGGCTGACTCATTTTCCACATTTATGATTTCACTTTGATACAGGGCATTATCATTTGTACTTGTACAATTCTTTGAGCACATGCACACAATATGCTGCCCTGTGTTATCAGGAAGATCTCCAGTTCTGTGAAATCACAAGTGTCTGCAACATGACACAAAATCAAGTACTCTAGTGTCTAAATTCCCTGGGAGAACACATGGCTTTATCATCTTCTGGCAGTCAAATTGACATTAAGTTTTCAAGTGGAAAAAAGTTGTCAGGCTGCTTTGTTAGATACTGAAACCGTGGCTCATGCTGAATTTTAAGAGAAATTGACTGCCAAGTTTTAAGGAGGCTTTCTCTGGAAGCTTCATGAGATTTCACACTGTCTTCCAAATCTGCCTTATTAGCTATGCACCATGTCCACATGGCACCCAGCTTGTCATATTCCCCCACTTGCTTCAGATGGAAGTACTTGTCAGTACCAGGACCTCCTGTGATTCCTAGCACCAAATCCATGTTTAAAGCATACTCCAGGTCAGATACTGGCATCTGGAGCTGCTCTGCACAGTTGTGTCATTTGTCTCAAGACACGTCAGACAAAAGAAAATTGATGCCCCACTTTGCGGACTGGTTCCAAGAAGTCACAGTGAACAAGGTTTTTCAAAGGAGTGCTGTCCTCTTCCCTCAGGACCAGTGTAGGAGAGCACAACACAAGACGTTGCAGCCTGGTATGAGGTCACCACCTTTAAGCTGCACAGCAGCGAGTGTGCACAGCCTCTCCAAGGTTCTGTGATTGAAGTCAGCACACCGATCACAGCAGTGATTTCAGGTTCTAGAAGTCGCTGAAACACAGGGGTCTCAGAGGCCCATGTGGCCAGAAAGAAAATCAGAGGGAACACTGGAAAATTCCCAGGTCAGTGCTGTTTCCACCATCCAGAGGAATGCCCAGCAATACAGGAAGAATATTAATGACCTTCTCCACAGTGCAAGGGTGACTCCCATCATCATCTTTCCGCTACATCGTGCCAACTCTCTCTTCAATTCCATCCACCTTCCACAAAGACTCATGGTCTACTACTCTAACATCTTTTCTCACTCACTCTTGCCCATCTAGTCCTCCCAAGGTACCAACCCTGCATTGCCCCTGCATTACCTTTTCACACACTTGAAACACTACACCATCTTGTCCCCGCCTGCAGCAGCATTAGCATCTGTGCCAGCAACATTCATCTCATTCAATCCCTCCCTTTGTCTCATTCCAGGTGAGACCAGTAGGGCAGAATGAACCAAGATAGATGGTGGCGTTCCCAACACTTGACTCCTCACCCCCTATAAGAACAGGATCCTGACCCTTATCGCCCAAGCAGCCGACTAACTGTGCCCGATCCCCTAGACTGATAAAGGAGGCTGCCCTTGCCTTAATGTGCTGGTACCCTCTGTCTGGAGTTCTCTCTTAGCCTGACTGAGGATATTCCCCGTAAACTTTGAGACATGGCCATTTGCTTGAAGCAACTATAATGTGTTTGCTACGTAAGCTGCTGACAGATAGTGCAGATATGAAATCGATGTAGCATGTGCCGTACATTAACATGTCCATATGCCCTGACTGATATCTGTTGACAACCATGATGAGCTGCCTAATGTTAAGTCAGGGTTAAAAAGCCAGGCAAGGCAGAAGTACTGTGAGCCTTTAAGGTCCGGCTAAGGGGGTGGGTAAAGAGCAAAACAGGCAGAGACACAGTGAGCATCCAAGTAGATGCAAAGTGACTGAGCACTTAGAGATCAAGCAGAGAGCCCTGAGAAGCACCCTGGACCAAACCATCAGATGGGTGTTCCTGTCCTTACACACAAAGTGTCCTGGCAATAACAATGCAATGAAAGGTACTGGTGCACTACAAAATGCAGCATTGAAGTGCAGAATCATATTATAAGTGGATCAGAGATGTGCCATGATGATGCAGTGAGTTTGGTATGTGCCTGATGCCAACGTCCATAAATGGGGATTTGTGCAATCACTGCCCATGGTCACTGTCCGTGTCTCGCGATGATGTGTATCCAAGATGGAGGTCTGGTGAAGCAAGCAGTGAGCTGGAATCACTAAGTAACAGCTCTGACTTCCATGTTGGATTTTTCACTGTTTAGTTTATTCAGTGGGTGGGAAAATGGGAAATGACATAGAAAAGTAGCAAGATTAACTAATAATGAGATGTTTGTGCAAGCTTATGCTTGCCAGTAGGCCTCTTGATGCCCACTACTGAGAATCTTGTCTTGCCATTCAATTCTTGGTTGGAAAATAGGACTCTTTGGTCTCCACATCGAGAAGTTATTCGCTGACTGTCTCATGCGATTTCCTCAACTTTCTTGCCAATGCACGTGATATTCAGTGCCTGGGAAGATTCTGCTCTGTATGCCCAATAATGTAAATCAGTAAGGCAAATATGTAAGACTGAAGCTTCATAGCCCAAACAATTGACTTACAAAAGCCGCACTTTAAATTGTTAAGTGGGACGTTTACCATTTACCTCAAGGAGAGTTTGTGGAATGTTTCTGACTGCAGAATGCTCAATGGACAGAACTTTTACATTCAGAAATTTCTAGAGTAGGAGTTCTGACTATTGCAGTAGTTTACAGCATTCAACATCTTTGAAGAAGAGGAGGTCCAAGATCCACCAGTAGGAACAGTTATTGCAGGTTGTGAGACTGATGATTTAATGGCTCTGCTTTTGGCTATGTCTAGCTGGTCTAGCCTGTTATCTGCACATGCTTTGTTTGCATGACTAAGACTGGTGCATGCATTTCAGAGGAATTAAAAGGAGAAGGATAAAAGGCCAGATTTCAATGTACACCTGAAATGTTCTGTTTTCACTTGTATAATGGTATTCTCATGTGGAATATTGACTCTTAGTGCTTCATAATTCTGAACCCTCCACCCACATTTTACTACTCAGCAAAGCTGCTTGCTATACCTATATTCTGTGACTTATCTGTGCTCTCTCCTGAAACTCATTGAATGTTTTGATGACTGTATTCTTTGGCATGTGTTTGATTTCAGTGTAGATATTAAACAAACTGCTTTGAAGTCAATTTAGCTCAGTGGAAGGAACCAGTTTCTTCATATCACATAATGATAAATGGTTTCCAACCCTCCAAGGTTGTCTTAGAAACTACAAGACTTGTGGGCCAGGTAAATCAATGACAGGGAGTCATGTAATAAAGTGATTCAGAAAATGTCCAACAAGAGTGCATAATCTATGTACTGACTTTTTTAGTTGATAGCTTGGCTTGATCTATATGATGCGCAATTTCTCATGTGGTTAGTTTATGTTTTCTTAAGTGAATTCCTGCTGCTTTTATCAAGGATAGATGATACAAATTTCTGTTACTGAAATTATCATTTTCACAATATATTGAACTAGAAATTCAGGCTCCATGTGACTCCAATTCATTTTGTTCCTCTGATCACAATGAATGAAAACCCTGAGGATCATTGGTTGCTTCTCTGTCATCACGTATCTAAGGGTCATTGCTAACATAACAGCTGCATTATTTTCAATGATGTGTTACTAAATGAGGGGTCTTATACTCTCCACAGCTTAACACTTCATGAAAAGCAAGCCCTAGATTCCAACATAAGGGTCAAAAATAAGCATGCTGAAATTTCTATTATATTTTAGTTTGCAGAATCACTGTAGTCCTCCATGTTCACCAAGACATTTGGCAGTAAAATAATGAGTGGAACCTTGTAAAATTCTAAGCAATGTAGGGTCATGGCAAGATCTGTTGCCTAATCAGGCAAGAAGTCAGCAAGGCCTATCACAACATCACCGTACCTTGCTGCACTTTTTATGGTTTTACCAGGCAATGCTAGACAGTGTAGGTTGCCAATTAAGGTGTAATTATCACTTATTAAGTGCCATATTAATGGTAGAACTTGCCTCATTAACATTCAGCTTTCTACCTTACCAAATGCTTTAAACAAGAAATGCTAGACAGCAAGAAATTTGGACAGAGTGGGTACCTGGCAACTTTAACTCTTGGATGGCTGTGAGGAGCCTCTGTGTTGCTCAGCACTATACAGCATCTCAGAGCACAATCCACAGGCACCAGCTACAAGAACCCCTCATCCACAGACATTGGTATCTACATTTGCCAACCCCTCGCAGCCATCATGGCATCTCTCCAATTCACTTGTAGGATGCTCAGGAAATACAGACTTGCATTGCAGGGCACACCAGCAACTAACATTGAAAGTCTTCTGCAAGGACAGTTTGTGCACATGGACAGACACCCAGTTCAGGAATTGCACCAGACTGCATTTCAGGGCCGCTCACTTGCTCTCTTAGAGCTCATTCATTTAGCACCTACCTGCATACTTGCAGCATCCAGGCCTTACCAAACTGTGCCAATTAGCATGGTCACACAACTAGACAGCTTGTTTTGCTGGACAGCAGTCCTCAGTTTAGGGGGCAAACACCCTGCTGTTTGGCAGCGTGCTACATCAATCTCACATCTGCTCCATGTACTCACTGCTTATGCTACAGCCAAACTGCATGTGAAGCAAACAACCAGCATGTCTCAGAGTCTTTGTGGAGATGTCCTCAATGAAGTTCATGGAGGCAGCCATCAGTTAGGGGTTCCCAGTACAGTAGATCAAAGGCAGCCTCTGATACTAGTCCAGGTATTTGGCCACAGTCAAGTTCCTGATCGGGGTGTTCTCAGTTCGGCAGTCCATGCCTCTGCAGTCAGGACGGTCTACAGTTGCCAATTTAGCGAGAAGGGATAACGCAGCCAGAGAGATGTAGAGGCATTAGTCAGAGGTCCAGACACGTCTTATCAGGGGACGTTTGGCTAGGTCATGCAGGATAGTAGGCCATCCACAGAAACTAAGGGAAAAGGGAGATGGGGTGACTAAGGGCCTGCAGCCGTGGGAAGTATACATGGGAACCTTTTCTTCAGGATTGGGAACTGCAGGCTGTGGGATTTCAATTGTGATGAGAGGCAACAGTATCTCAAAGAGGGGGCATATAGTAAAGCATGATTGGGAATGGGGTCATGTGGAAGGGTGGAAAACAGTGTATAACAACTGCTGACATATTCACCTAACATGTCAGGGACTGGAGGGTAAGATGGGTATTTGCAGGCCCATGTGGATGAGTTGGGTGGGGACTAGGGGAACTGGGAAGGTGTGAAGCCTATGGGGTTTATAGGAAAGTTTACCAGAAAGGACATCTGGATGTCCAGGGCCTCACCAACGCATAGAGTCCGGAATCTACTGGCAGTAAAGCACTCAACTGTCACATTCCAGTGTTGTGATTAAGATCAGAAGCAAGCACTGGGAAAGAAAATGGGTGATTGTCTCAATCTTGAGAGAGGAGACTGAAGGGCTCACTAATGTGAGGTCGTTTAAAGAGAATAAGTATTAGACTCAGAACCATGCATTGAACAGGGCACAGACCTGTGGGGTTCCTAGTCCCTGGCCATCCTAATGCATTGGTTCCTGTTCTATGTGCATCTCTCTGGTTTAGACATCAGTGACCACCTCATTCATATCAACATCTTTGAACACATGGCCAAGGGGAAAAAGTAGAGATATGATAGGATGATGTGCAATGGTGTTAGCAGGATCCATTGCCCTGTGTATGCATTGTTCACCTTGTACGTTCTGCAACACAGACATCAATCTGTGGTACACCCTACATGGATGTGCAATTAAGCATTATGCTGGCAAAGTTGCGTTCAAGGCTATAAAAAGACTCAATAACACAGACATAAAGGCAAAACAGTTATACTTCCATAAATGAAAACATTTGCATACAGTACGATGCTAACTGTGCCACCAAAGTGCCCTTAATTCATTCTTTTTTCTCCCACCCACTACCTCAGGGTAACACATAGTTTTGCAGCTGTGATAGAGGGAGTGTGCTTATGCCTGGACAGCCCAGATGTGCAGAGCATCTTCTTGCCATACGCAAGTGAACCCTCCGCAGCTACAACTTCCAAGGTTCGGAGGAGGTCAAGCAGGGTGGAGGTGGAGGGCTGGCCATATCTAAAGAGTCCTGAGAGGAGACTTCTGAGGGGTCTGTGTGTATCCTTCCTCAGCTGCTTGCCTCCTGGCACTGCCCTATCTCCTTGTGAGGAATGTTGTCTGACACTATATCTTCAGTTCTGTTAACCAGTGACTTGGGCAGTGGAGTGAGGGTGGGTGTGCCTCTCCAGCAGATCCTGAGAGTGTTGAACCTGGCTTCGCCTGGCAGCAGCCAACTTGTCCATGGAGACAACCATACCAGCTCATGAGCCGCTGCACTACTCAGCCATTGCTTCCCAATACCTGTCTGCTACTGCTGTTCCTCCCTGTGCAGATGGATGAAGTTCCTGATTGCTGACACCACAGGATCATCTCCGGCCTGGGTCTGAGCAGGTGCTTGGTCTCTAGCAGTCCTCTGAGTGCTAGCAGCCTGTGGTGTTTCTTCCTCAGTGAGCTGCAGAGCTGTCACAGTGATTGCACACCAGATTGTGCTCCTGAACTTCCTAATGCCAACATTCCAACCGAGGTGTCGATATCTGAGCTGGTTGAGGGGTACAAGCGGCCTTACTTGCAGATGCTTCCTCCGAGGCCTGTATGCTCTTCTCCTCAGAGGTTGGCGAGATAGCTTGTGATAGGGAGTGGGTTCTTTTTTCAATATTGTCGGGGACATGCTAGTAGTACCTAGAAGGCAAAAGAGAGAGAAAGCATCGCAGCCAGTGATTAGATGTGGTGGGCAATGAGTGACACTGAGTCGGGTTACTGTGAGAGTTGCAGTGGAATGAAGAAGGTTACTTACTCGACTGATAGGAAATGAATGTCTCAGCATTTGCGAATGTATTCCCAGTCTTATCCTGCAACGGCCGGGATTCTCTCCTCAGAGGGCCTGAGGAGCCGAATGTCAGGCACCGCTCCATCCATTTGGGTGTGTCTACCCTATCATGGGCTGTCTTCTCCTGGAATGAGTGAAAGAGAGGGATGAATAGGCAATGTCGAGGCCATGCAGGGTTAGTGATGTGGGAAGTTGAAAGGGGTGGGAGACAGTTTATTTAGAGTGGCTGAGGGAAGATGTTGCAAGCATCAATGAGAGTGGCAGGGCGTAAGCCTTGATGGGAGGTTGATGCAGGAGCAGAGATTGAGTGAGTATACAAAGCAGAGAGAAAGGTGTAACATTTGCTGTGGTGACATGAAGAAGATCATTGACCTTCTTACACCTGCAGGCCATTCCTGAGCACCACTGAGACAGCACTGATTTGCGTAGCAACTTTGGACCAGGTTGCCAGAGTTGATGTTCCTCCAGTAAGCGGACTGCTCTCCTTTGCATCACCCCCTTAATCAGGACCTCTACTTTTGGAGTATCGCAGTACCATCTTCCCCTGCTCTGTTGTTGTCAGAGCAGGGCAGCTTTGCAAATGCCAATGTTTGTCTGGGTGCACAACAAACTTTTAAATATAGCATGGGTGCCAGAGAGTCAGTCTTTCAGAAGATATCCAGCGAGTGCAAATTGTTTCAGGAATAGTGCGTGGTAAGATGGCAACAGAATTGCACATGAGGGTGCCATATGGAAGGGTCAGTAACGAAGCATGCTTGGTAAGATACTATGAGTAATCTCATTGGGTCTCATGGTGTGAATTCCCACAAAGATTTTAATGCAATTTACACTTTGCCAAAAGAAAATTTAAGATTCAGACCAATGTATTCACTCAATAGCCTTCGGGGAATGGTGTTTGAGAAAGGCGCTGAAGTGAAGCAATAATGATTGCAGGGCTGACACAAGCCTGAGAGAGAGGGTTCCAATGCTGTAAAATTTGATTAAGACTAAGCCAAAGAATCAGGAATGGTCTAGAAGAAGAGCACAAGCTAAGTAAAGTGATAGCGTATTGTGCGGATAATACTGTGTTAAGAAACTATTTGGGGTGGCTAAGATCTGGTCTCTTGCAGGGAAAGTGGAAAACTTAAATTTTAGACTTTCTACAGAAATAGTGCTGAACTAGGCCAAAGATCAAATATCATGCCCTAACCTTGTACATGTGGGTAACACAGGAATATTCCTGAGCTGATCCCAGTCCCAGTGAAGCAGAGTATAATTGCTTAGAAGTGGCTAGGAGGAGAAACACAGTGCTAGGGGAGCAAGAAGAAAAAAATCAGAAAAGATGGCACAAATACAAAACCAGGATAATTTATTCAAGGTAAGGCCTGGAGAAGATTAGGTTGCAAGATGGATGGCCAGTCCTTCAAGATTATCCTGTAGTCTCTAGGAATTGAAGGTTAATCTCTGGGATACTAAAACAAACCAAGCGATTTTAACAGGAGCATTAAAAACATCTGTTTTATCCAACTTTCCTTGAACACTTCCAGTTACTAAATATACAAATATTGGCCTTTGGGGAAAACAAAGTGGTTTGGCGGAAAAGAATCATCTGATTGAGTCATGAAGGACCTGTTTGCTTTCCAGTTGGTGTATGAAGATTGTGTACCATGAAGATGAATGGGATGGGTGACCATTCACAAGAGAGTGGTGCCTGAGCAGTAGAAGATGGGAGATATGTAATAAATTATCCAGGAATAAATGCAACTAGAGTTGTCAACCCCAGTGGCAGATGAGGAAGCAAAAGAAATATACAACAATGGAGGACAGACCCACAATTGAGGACTGGCCAGGAAGAGGGGAGTGCAGGATAGGATGGAATTAACAAATTTATTGAACCAGACAGGTTAGAGTAAGATTTGGCCCCCAGTTTCCCAAGAATCAAGATACAACTAGAAGCTGAATCAACATTTATCACATGATTGAAAAGCACCAACATAAAAAGTACTGGGGTTTGTGTGATTTTAAAATATTTGGGAAAAAATGGTATGATGTAAATCAGTTTGAAAACTAAGCAGATATATCATACAAAATTAACAGTTGGGATCGTGAAATAGATACACAGACACTTTGAATTTTTGCAGTATTGAGGGAGAAAATGATAAGAGCAGGAGCAGATATTGTATACTAAGCACAGAGGATGTTGTGGCTGCACGTAGACACACAAAATTGAGTTGTTAATCATCCATGCCCAATATTCCTAGATTAACACAGATCCACAAAACTTCAGCAGTTTGTATATTGCAACAGCATTTCTATAAAAGAGATAACAAGGTGCAGAGCTGGATGAACACAGCAGGCCAAGCAGCATCAGAGGAGCAGGAAGGCTGACGTTTCGGGCCTAGACCCTTCTTCAGAAATGGAGAAA
>NC_063361.1:9509234-9611243 GCF_021869965.1 Rhincodon typus | reverse complement strand
TTTCTCCATTTCTGAAGAAGGGTCTAGGCCCGAAACGTCAGCCTTCCTGCTCCTCTGATGCTGCTTGGCCTGCTGTGTTCATCCAGCTCTGCACCTTGTTATCTCAGATTCTCCAGCATCTGCAGTTCCTGCTATCTCCGAAGCATTTCTATAAATCCAGGATTTCTATGTTTTTCTTCTCCAAACACATTAATGTAATAAAGATCTCTCACATTGGAAAAAGCTGCATGGAACTGTTGATGTGTAAAACAGATCTAGAAATACAAATTTTGTTAAAAGTCTGGCTTTGTTACATATTTATAGTAACAGAACGCAAATGTTAAGGAATAAAAAAACTGTCAAATTTTACTATTATAATTTCAGCATTCTTGAAAAAAATAGTTTTCTAACTAACACTCTTGTTCCATTACAGAGTTTTAGGATTCAAATTTCATATCAAATCTATAAATGCTCTTTACTTGAACTTGAGTTTCTGTGATGATGTGCCTATTGAGTTAGTCTGTTTTAAAAAGTCTTGATTCTAATGTGATGGCATTCAAAAGTTTTTATTCATTTTCAGTTTTGCAGTTGGAGCTTTTTTTGAGATAAAATTCTGTTCTAAAGCCATTGTTCTTTGCTTTATTGATTTATGGTAAAATTGTCCATATTTTTAAACCTTTTTTATTCTTGATAATAGATTTGCTCTCAAAGGTCAGAATCAAAGACACCTTACGCTTCAGGAGATGCTGGTAGTAAAAAGCCATACAAGAGGTAAATATTCTGTTTATAAATATTGTTGTCAAATGTAATGTTCCCTTCCAGCCTTTGGAACCCATGTCTTTTTATGTAAAACAAGCTCACAAATGTCAACAGTTTTATGTGTTTTGTGCACACAGCCCTCTGAAGAAAGTGACAGAGCGAATAACTGGGAAGAGTTCGGCTAAAGATGCACAGAAGGTAATATCCCAACTGAAAGAGAAACACTGATTATTTTTGTTCATATGCATTAATTTCAGGGGGAAGATGATGCATAAAGCGTTAACTCCATTGCATCAATATCTTCAATAAAATTAGCATTTTGACCAATATATTGCTCTAGAAAGATTTTTTCTTATCTATTACTCACTTTTATCTAAACAAACTGAAAATATTGCACTATTTATCAGGCACCCCTGTTGGATGAGGATATAGATCTTCCAAAGCCACTTTGGCTTCAAGATTTGTACCAGCCTCTGGATTCAGTTCGTAAGAAATCAATGGGTCATGGATCACATTATAAAGATTCCTCAGAAGAAGAAGAAGTATTTAGCAGAGCAAATGTGAGGTAAACTGAGTATTTACAGGCGGTGTCAGTTTAGTAACAACTATTAGCAAATGTTAATTTAATCTGGCATCTCTTTCTGTAATATTATGTTTAGAGCACTGTCTGCTAGAGATTAGTTATAAAACTGAAATATAATCAAGACCTTCAAGTAAATCAAATCAAAAAACTGCATTTGTACCATGCAAGGGGAAAATCCAAATGACAAGTAGGAATTGGCAGGTAAATGAAGCTGATTGAGTTAAAAAGCTCATTGGTTTAAGGAGGGAAATTTGAAGAGAGATATTGAGATAAGTTTTCTCCCAGCCACCATGGCACACAAATAGTGCTTGGAAGTCGCTGACCTCTTACAGAAAGCACCTTATTCTCATTTCCATACTTTTCAGCGGAAATGAAAATCAGGAAAGCTCCACAGTGGGCAACTGATCCATAATGCAGTATTAAGCCAGATGGTAAATTCAATCTACCCCATCAGAATTGAATTCTTTATGATTCATAGTTGTGATGTTATCATCACTGGCAAGGCTGGCATCATTTGCTCCCAAATTGCCTTTGACAGCTACCACCTTGTTTCATTGGCGTCCATGTGGTGTAGGCACTCCTATACTGTGATGTTAAGCAAGGAGTCCCAAGGTTTTAATTCAGCATCAGCAAAGGAGAGGAACTTGCAGGGGGGTGTTCTTCCCATTCACCTGTTGTTTTCTCTCGTTGTTCAAAGTCGTACAGGTTGTACATGATGCAGACTGCAGCACACTGCGATACTGATGGAGGGTGTGAATGTTAAGGTGGTGAATAGAATCGTCCTCAAGCAGGCTACTTTGTCCAAAAGGCATCAAGTTTCTTGACTGTTGCTGCAATTGAACACATCCAGACAATTATTCCATCACACTTCTGATTTATGCCTTGTGAATAATGGAAGGACTTTGAGGAGTTAGGACATGTGTTACTTATTACAGAATAACAAGATGGAGAAAATATGCAGTAGAGCCACCGTGTGAAGTGGCATGGGTTGTACAGCTGGTGGCAGAGTAGTTTACCACAAGAGCATGAAGGGTTTGTAAAAAACTCAAGGACTTCCAGTAAATAACAAGACACATAGAACCAATAAGGTTGTGAGAGTGGGCTGAAATGACAATGCGTGGCCTTTGTATAGGTTATAAGATAGACTAGGTGATACTGGTAAGGTAAACACTGAGGAAGTTGAGACAAGAGATAATGAAGGCACAGGTTGATAGTTTCAGAAGTGATGAGACTAATGAACTAGTGGAGGAGTCTGCAAAGACAGAGCGGAGAAAGGAAATGGATCTTTGAATGAGAAAGGCACCAGAACTGCATGTCTTAAGAATATTGTCATGTAGTGACAACAGTGTCATGTAGAGATGCTGTAGGAGTGGAAAGTATAAATATAAATTCAGTGCAATGAAGAGAGAGTGAAGTTCTCAAGATAGGGTTAAGAATAGTTTGTTGAAGCACTGCAGAAAGTATTTTACTCTGGAGCTGACATCTGTTGATACCCTCAGATTCATCATCCCACCCCTAATAAGCAGGACAGTTTGCTGTTGAATGTAGCGCTAATAGTTCAGAAGATAGGCTCATTATTACATTCAAGTTCTACCTGCTCCAGAGGTGTGTAATAACATCTCTGAACAGATTGATTAGAAAATATCTACTATTTATCTAGCCAGGATCGCGGCCTCCTTGCTGCAGGAAATGTCTTATCTTCACAGAGATGGGATTTACAGGAGTGAGTTTTTATAAGGATCAGTCCCCAGACCAGAATTAAACTCAACTGGCATCTGAACCAACAGGCTTAAGAATGGAAACTGATTCTTGGGATGCACAGACATACCCGGCATGAGCTGTCAGTCGTCAAAAACAACGAAGTCTAGCAAAAACTTCAGATTTACATAATCGGTCTCACAGCAAACTATGTCCCAGTATGAGGTGTTGGAGCAGTATCACCACAGGATTGTTTATTTTCATGATCTTAGTTTGTATTTCTTACCTTTAGTTTGTGACTTCTGAGCCTATTGAAGATTGCTGAGCAATACAAACCCTGCACCTTCCCTGTTCATCATTGGTTATTTTCTGAAGGGGCCCTTGTTTAAAATGCTCCTAATTTACACATTTAAGGACTGCCATCTATTTGGGCTGCCATCTATTTTAAGAATCTACCAGGAACATCTAAAAAATGGATCCGCAAATTTGGCAGTGAGATTAGCTCCTGCATATATTGAGTTCAGGACCTACAACTGCAAAATTGATATCTGGTGTGCCAGTTGTTGAGAACAGCCCATATCAATATTTATTTGCAGGTTTATGAAATCCCTTTCTATCCAGACAACAAATAAACAGGTTGGACAAATCAAAACCATTGAAGGTTGTCAACAAACAAGGCTAGATAAACAGGCTAATTTTACAAATGTTGAGCTAATAAGGTGTAGAGCTGGATGAACACATCAGGCCAAGCAGCATCAGAGGAGCAGGAAAGCTGACGTTTCGGGTCTAGACCCTTCTTCAGAAAAAAAAATCTACCAATGTTGAGCCAGTTTGTGCTTGAAGGGAGTATTAGTCAGGAAAGTGAAGATAGGCTGCCCATTAAAGTTGTTGGAGTTAAGTAATACTGTAAGCACAGTACACTTTTGCAAAGTTAGTCCTGAAATTGTAGTTGTTGTATAAAAATACCCTCAGGCTGAGAATTAGAAGGAAACTATAAGTAATCTACTTAATAACCAGTCAAGATAGGAAATGTTGCAAAAACCTTGGGTAGAGCCGGGTTAGCCTACATTGATTCATTTTTTTGGAAAAACTCAGCAGGTCTGGCAGTTCCTATAGAGTTAACGTTTTGAGTCCAGTGACCCTTCCTCAGAATTGATGATAGCTCAGAAAAAGTTGCTTTTTATGCAGAAGATAGGGTGGGTTGAGGAGGTAAGGAGTAAACGACAGATGTAGATAGAGCCCAAAAAGAGAGAAAAGCAGTTGGACAGACAAAGGAGTCATCAGCCTAGCAGGATGAACAGCTGCTAATGGGGACTGTTCGTGGCTAACAATGGGTATGTGCAACAATAGATCATGTGATAACAAGGCCTGGTGTGTGGGGAAGGTGCTCAAACCCTAAAATTGTTGAACTCTATATTTAGTCCAGAAGGTTGTCGAGTTCCCAAGCAGAAGGTGAAGTGTTATTCTTCCAGCTTGTGCTGATCTTCACAGGAGCACTGCAGCAAGCCTCAGACAGAAATGTTGGTCACGTTAGTGTGTTGAGGTGGCAGGAAGCTTAGGGTCTTTTTTGAGGACAGAACATAGATATTCTGAGAAGCTGTCCCAGTTTATGGTCCGTTTGTCCAATGTAGAGGAGACCATATTGTGAGCAGTGACTGCAGTAGACTAGACGAATGAAGTGTTTCATCTGGAGCGTGTGTTTGGGCCCTCAGATAAAACAATACATAACACTTATCCTAACTCCTGGATCCTGCAGACAACTCAAGGTCTCAAACTTGGCGGATGAAAGAAATGCAGTGAATGTAATGTAAATGGATTTTCAGAAAGCCTTGTAAGGTAACATTGAGGAAGGTACTGAAGTAGAGTATGAGTAAGAGGTTAAAAAGTTAGAGTAAGGTTAAACACTGGTAAAGAGAAAGAAAGCATAAAGTTGGTAATGTCAGTTTCATATAACGTTCAGAAGAAGAATCATAAATCAAAAACAAGTCCACGTGACCGATCGTGCCTATGATGACCTTTTGACAGTGCTAACCAATTAATACCGTTAGTCAATTAGTCACTTGCACGATCCCATTAGGTTCTGTTTTGTGATTGCCTGTGTTCACTGTGTGTGAGAATTAATGCTTTCCAATATAGGTTAGATGTAGTAGTGTCCACATTTGCAGATAACACTGAAATAAGAGGGACTGTAAGTAATTCTGAAGACCAAAGAAGTTACAGGAGAATAGTATAACCATGGCAGAAAGGTTAACAAAGAAAGGTAAAATTCAATATCAGAAAATGTGAGGTGGCACATTTTGCTTAATAAAAGGTAATTATATTTAGAAAGATGAAAGCTAAGTCAAGTAGAAGAGGAGATGGATTTGTAGGCTCAAGATCACAAGACATTGAAAGTAGCTTCAATTGGATAAGGCCATAAAAGGCTAGAGGGTATAAAAGTCAAGATAAAATGATAAACCCATATAAAACTGTAGCTAATCTACTGCTTGGGTGCATTTTTGGCTCCACAGTATAGCAGGATGTTAAGACAATATATGTGGCACAATACAGATTTACTCAGATGCTGTCTGTCATGCGGGCATGTAAATGCAAAGAATGATTGGGGCTGGGACGCTTTCCATTCAAACAGTCAGATTAGATACAAACACACTGCTTCCAGTGATTGAAGGATGTAGAATTGATGTAAGATTAAATATAAGAGATTTAGGGCTGACACCACTTTACTTACACAGAAAAATGTGAATTATGACATGAAATGTCCTACAAGAGTTATTGTGAAACAAAGATAATATCACCATTGAAGAAAAGTTTTGATGTATGGCTGAAACAAAGGGGGATTAATTCAAATTGGGCCAAAAGGGACAGATGAGAGTAGGACTATTGCTCAGGTGGAGGGATCAATGAGGATTGGTTTAGTTAGAAACACCACTGTGTCTAAACTGTGTAGCTGCACAGCAAGCTGGAAGCACAGACTGGTCGTTTAAAGTTACTGTGCGTATGCACAAATACAAAGAAAATGTAAAGGGGCCATGCATTTAGATGAAAAGACTGTGTATGACAAAAAATGTTGGAAGGGTTGTTGGCTGAAAGCTCTGTTTCCTGCTATAACAGTGTGATTCTATAATTGGTAGGCAAGAATGTGAAGCTGAAATCTCTAACTTGGCAGGATGGAAATAATATACATTACTGGAAATACCCATTTTAATATTTCTTAATTAAGTTTAACTGATACATTTATAATATAGCTACAGTACTGCTAAAAATAAAGGAAATTAAATAATCACTCATTAAGTCGGGGAGAAAATCTGCCTGAAGTTGTTGCCCTATGGATTGTAATTTTTAAGAAAAGACTCGTGTGCAAATGGTCATGGATAAATCCATATACAGAACAGAATAAAAAACGAATGAAAAACCAAAAGAACTTTGGATGCTGGAAATTAGAAACAAAAATACAAATTGCTGGAAAGAACAGCAGGTCTGACAGCATCTTTGGAGAGAAATCAGAGTTAACGTTCCCCCTTTAAGGCCAAGACTGATTGACAGATCTAGCTTTCAGTTGGTTAGGGAGACTGTGTGAAAGCTACGTGACCAGACAGGTTCATGCCAACAAGGTTGATCTCACTGGGGTGGGACTCTCTCTTCACCCTTTCTGTATGGATCTTGGGCCCAGATGCTTACCCTACATTTGTTTAACAATATCTCTCATCTCATTTTTAACAACTTCAGGATTGGCCTCTCACTCAATAAAGCCCCTCTTTAGTAAGTACTGAAGCAAAATAATTGTTCAGTCTCCAACTAATTTCCGATACTTCTTTCCTCATTCACAAGGTCTCAATTAATTGAAATTGAAGGCTGATATTTTCCATTTTGCAGCCCAAGTGTTGGGGTGGCCATATTCAGCAGTGACTGACTTACTAGCAGGACCAGCGAGAAAGCTCATCTGCTCAAGCTCCGATCAGCTTGTCAGGAGTTGACCAGAGAACCTCTCAGTAAATTGTAGGCCTCAGTGTTGATGTCCTGCCTTGCTAGAAGCTCTTGGCCAATTAGCCTCAGTCTTTGGATATCCAGTGATGAGAGGTTAAGTCTTTTTATCGAAGGTTGGAGAATAACCGACAGAGGGACATCAGGAGCACAACCAGCTTGGAGCAAATGGAGCTATCCACTCCTCAACCAAAAGCAAATAGGTTATCTAATTGGTGGGATTGAAGACCAATAAATCCCCAGTGCCTGATCACTGAAATGAAGTGGCCGTAGAAATAAAGGATGCATTGGTAATTATCTTCCAACATCCTATAGACCCTGGAACTGCTCCTACACATTAGAGAGTAGTTAGTGTAACCCCTGTATTTAAAAAAGGAAGCACAGAGACAACCGGGAGTTATAGACCAGTCAGCCTGACGGTAGTAAAGATAGTGCTTGAGTCCATCACAAAAGATTTAATAGCTGAGCATTTGGAAAACAATAGCGTTGGACAGAGTCAGCATGGATTTACAAAACGAAAACATGGATTTACAGAAGGGAAACTATGCTGGATAAGTCTACTGGAATTCTTGGAGGATGTAACTTACAGAGTTAATGAGGGGCAGCCAGTGGATGTAGTTTATTTGGACTTGCAGAAGGCATTCAACAAAGGCCCACATAAGAAATTAATGTGTAAAATTACTGCATATGGGATTGGGTGTAGTTATTGAGATCGATAGAGAACTGTTTCCAAATCAGAAAACAAAGAATGGGAATAATCTGGTGTTTTTCAGAATGGTAGGCGGTGACTAATGGGGTATCACAGTAATCAGTGCTAGGACCCCAGCTATTCACAATATATATTAATGATTTAGATAAGGGTACAAAACATAACATCTCCAAATTTGCAGATGACACAAAGCTGGGTTGTAGAGTGAGCTATGTGGAGGATGCAGAGATGCTTCAGTGTGATTTGGACAAGCTAAGTGAGCAGGAAAATGCATGGGAGGTGAGGTATTATCCATTTTGGAGCAAAAACAGGAAGGTGGGTTGTTGTCTACAAAGCTATAAATTGAGAGAGGGCAATTTGTGCAAAGGTGCAGTTTAGATGGACCAGCCACGCTGAATTGCCCTATAATGTCCAGGGGTGTGGAGACAAGGGGGATTAGCTATGATTAATGCCACGTTACAGAAATAGATGGTGGGGGGTGAGTTTGGGTATGATACTTTTCGGAGGTTCTGTGCATACATGATTGGCCAAATGACCTCTATCAGCACTGTAGGGATTCTGTGAATATGCAACGTGACCTCATACACCAGCTGCTGAATGTAAGAATGATAAGTTGACCTTCATAGTGAAATTATTTGAGCGTAGGAGCAGGGATATTTTCCTGAAATTATACAGGGCCTTAGTGAGAGCACATATGAAATATTGTTTTGTAGTTTTGGTCTCCTTATCTGAGGAAAGATATTCTTGCTAGGGATGTAGTGCAACAAATGTTTACCAAACTGATTCCTGGGATGGCATGACTGATATGGGAAGAAAGTTTGAATCAGTTAGGGTTATATTTGCAGGAATTTCAAAGAATGAGGGCGGATTTCAGAAACCGATTAAAATTTTAACAGGATAAGACAGGGTCAAGATAGGAAAGATGTTCTAGATGACTGGGAAGCTCAGAACCAGTCTAACAATATGGGGTAAACCATCTAGGGCTGAGATGAGGAGAAATTTCTTCACCCAGAGAGTAATTAGCCTATGGAATTTGCTACCACTGAAAACAGTTGAGACCAAAACATTGTATGATTTCGAGAGGGTTTGGAGATGGACCTTGGAGCTAAAGGGATCAAAAAATAAGGGGGGGAAGAGGGAACAGGCTAATAAGTTGGATGATCAGCCATGAATGGCAGAATAAGGTCAAAGGGCTGAGTGGCATGCTCCAGCTCCTATTTTCTATGTTTCTGTGTTTCTAAATCTTTATAGGTCACTCACTGAACCACATTTACAGTAATTTTTTAAAATTGTGGGATGTGTGTGTATATGAGAGAGAGAGACAGTGTATGTAAGAGAGAGTTGTGTGAGACTGAGAGAGAGTGTGAGAAAATGTGCATGTATGTGAGAGAGTGTGAGATGAGAAAATGTGTGTTTTTGAGAATGAGAGAGAGTCTGTGTGTATACGTGTGTGTGTGAGACAGTGTGTATTTGTGAGAGAGTGTTTATATGTGTGGGTGTGTGGGGGCAGGGGCTGGGGGTGAGCGGTAACATGATAGCAAATGGGCATCTGTTATGTTGAGAAACTGGAGCAGCTGGACTTGCCATTAGCCAAAGATAATGGAGTTCTTCAAAATCATGAGTAGTTTTGATAGAGTAATTACAGGGCAGGTGTTTTGCATGGCATAGGAGACAGTAACCAGATGACACAGTCCTAAGGTAATTGGCAAATAGTTATAAAGTGGACTGCATCCCCTGAATAGGTGATCAAAACAAATTTGATAACTGGTTGGAAGATGAAAGGTGTTCAAAGCTTTGAAAGATACTGGAGAAGAGGGTTTATTCTTTCACAGAGATAGCAAATACACAATTGGCCAATTGACCTCCTCCTGTGCTTTGTCATTCTATGTTTTTGTCTATTCTAAAGTACAAAGAACTGTGAATGCTGGAATAACAAGGCGTGGAGCTGGATGAACACAGCAGGCCAGGCAGCATCAGAGCAGCAGGAAAGCTTCGGGTCTGGGCCCTTCTTCAGAAAAAGTGAATGCTGGAAGTCTGAAACAAGAACAGAAGGGTCACCGGACCCAAAACATTGATTGTGCTTTCTCACCACAGATGCTGCCAGACCTGCTGAGCTTCTGCAGCAGTTTCTATATATCCTGTTCTTCAAACTCATATTGCATCAGATGCTCTGCCTCAAAAATATTTCATTGACTATAAAATATTTTGTGACATTCCAAGCTCATGAAAAGAATAGCATGAAAAGAATAATCTAAATTTGTATTCTTTCATTGGTTTGCTTCAAATCTCTATTTTTCCACAGCATCCTGAAACTTGAAGTATTCTGTTTTAGCAGCATATATTTATTGATTGATTATGTACATGATACATTAACAAATCAACCATTGTTCACATGCAGATAATATAAAGTTCAGCTTCCATCCTAAAATTGTTTCCATTCTGACATTTGACAAAAGGGATCTTTTTGCTTCCATGCCATCAATCGACTTAAGGATCTAGGCACATATTGACCTTTTATGTTGACAGTATTGGATCTCTTGGTAAGAGATTAATTCCAAGATTCCATATTTAGAACTTGGAATTGTGCTCCCTTTGCTCATAAACCTGCCCCTTTGAACCAATTAACATTATAATGGCTTTGTAACATCTTAAAACACTTTAAAGGCAAAGTTTTAATTCTGTATAGGTATTGCTGTCACACAGAACATGGGGGGAGCCAATGGCCTAGTGGTATTATCACTGGACTGTTAATCCCCAGATAATATTCTGGGGACCCAGGTTCAAATTCCACCATGGCAGATGGTGGAATTTGAATTCAATAAATACCTGGAATTAACAGTCTAATGATAACTGTGAATCCATTGTCAATTGTCAGGAAAAGCCCATCTGGTTCACTAATGCCCTTTAGGGAAGGAAACTGCCATCCTTACCTGGTCTGGCCTACATGTGACTCCAGACCCACAGCAATGTGGTTGACTCTTAACTGCCCTCTGAGCAATTAGGGATGGACAATAAATGCTGCCTGGCCAGCAACACCCTCATCCCGTGAATGAATAAAGGGGAAAAAATAGACAAATGTGTCAGCCAGCCAACTTGCATGAACATAAATTTCCATATAAATCAAGTGATAATGACAAGACAATCTGGTTTTAGTGGTCTTGGCCAAGGGAGCAACAGATAGCAGTGCAGAAGAGAAATGCTACTTTTTTTCCCATTAAATGTTGTAAAATTTTACACACTCCTAAAAAGGCCAGTTGACCTAGGTTTAATGACTTGTCCTAATGCAATACTTCCAGAAGTGCAGAATTCTTGAAACTGCACAGAAGATTCACACCATAGGCAACAAGCTTGTGTGTGAGATTCACTTCACAGCCCTTAAGCTTCGTGTGCAAGATCCAAGTAACCTTGGTGGGTTACATCCTCTAGTACATAGTGAAGTTTGAACCTACAATGCCTAGAAACAACTCATAACTAAGAACCAACCGGACTGGCAAAAAAAGGAAACTTAATAGATAAATGAGGACTGAAAAGTACATATTTTCTATTAGCCCCATATTTACTAGGACATAGTATTTAAGGACTTTAGTTGGGAGAGAAGTCAATTCTGTAACCGGAAGTTTTCTTTCTTGTAGTGGACGCTCTGATGCCAGGAATCCATAAGGACCCCTAAGAAAAATCAACACGTTCGCTTCAAAAGGAGCATCCTGCAAAGAGCCAAATACTTTGTTTGAGAAGAATTCCTTTTTTAATAAAATAATGTGCTAACACTTGTCAATTAATAGTTTTATAATACAAATATAATTTGTACTTTATATGCAAGAATTGAAACTGTCATTGTGATGTAACCGTCTGCATAAATGTCTACTGTATATCACTGGTGAATAACAGTTCTTACAGTTTCAGCTTCAGAAAATAAAAAGCATAAAATAAGTATGAAATATAAAAATACTACTGTTTGGCAATAGACAGTAGAAATAACAAGCCATGCCCCAGCAGCATTCACTTTATACAGCCACAGCTAAACTGTGTCTATTATAACCAAGGCAGTATATTTCTTGAAAAGCTCTCAAATACTACTTCACCATTATTTAATAATTTGTGTAAAAATATGTGTAAATATTGACTGCCGGTAAATGTTGCAGTGGTAAACTGCTGACCTAAAAAGAATGTGTTGCAGTGTACCACGTCCAAAAGTTGAAGCTACTGCGGAGGTCACACCTAACAAATGTATCAGTTTGCTATGTATAGCTCATTCTATGGTCAGTGTATGTTTTGATATATCCTCGAGCTAAATTTGTTTCACAAATTGAACATTCTCATTCACTTTGTGAAGGCATTAGCCTGTCTATCCCACCAGTCATATATTCTTGTCTATTGTGCACAAATATCAATTACTGGAGACTATTACTCAATGTCATCAATTAGGCATGCCTAAAGGTAAAATATTTTCTTCTTACGAGATGACTCTATGAGCAGATATGTCTATTATTTCAATTAAAAGAGTATAATAAACATGTGCATAGGGTGGTCCACATTACAGTGTAAAAGTTGGCTATTTTCTTAGATGGTTGCTAAATGGCACTGGAAATCTACGTCACTGTGTTGATAGCAAAATTATCACAGTGTGAGGGGGAGATCATTGACTATGAAGCTTAGCTAATTGGACTGTCACTGACAGGTTCCTGTGCTATTATGGCTATTCACCAGGAAGAGGGTGCAGGGAAAATGATGCTGAACAGCCATGATTACATCAACTGATGCTAGGAACACATTATTTTTAATGGCTAATTTCCATTCCATTTTCAAGTGGACTGGTTCTACTGGCATTCTTGCAATTATTTCTGAGGGGTTGCGGTCAAAACCAAGACTTGGACCCAAATGTGGAATAAGATATTTGATGGAGGTAAGGAAACTCACATCAAAGGAAAGCTTTCCTCATGAGGCTGTCCCGTTTCACTATGTTCCCAGGCAATTTAGATCTGGGATGCACTATTAGACACTGCAGATTTTCATGGCCTATGTTGTATTAATACTGTATGCACAAATGTTATTCTTACATTTCCTGTATATGTTGGTACAAAGTTTAAATTGGTAGAGGGATAAGGACCTATACAGGGGAACAGAAGGGAGAGGAATACAGTTAAAAACAAAGGACAGTGAGAAATAAGAAATGTGATAGGCAGTGAATTCAAGAGCAAGAATCAAAAAGGGCCACATAGCAAAGTAACATGAAGAGAACTAAGAAAGTTAAAAAGGTAAGCCTTAAGTCCTTGTGTTTTAAGGCACTTTGCATTCACAGTAACTTAAATGGATGAATTAATTGGGTAAATAGATATAAACATGTGTGGTAGAATTTGTATTACAGAGATGTGACTGCAGGATGATTAGGGAGGGTAACTGAATATCCAGGGTATTCAGTTTTTAGGAAGGACAGACAAAAAGGAAAAACAGGAGGGATAACCTCACTGGTTAAAGAGGATATTAACATAATAGTGAGGAAGGATAACACCAGTGAAATGGAATCTGCATGGGTAGAGTTTAGAAACACTAAGGTACAGAAAACGATAATGGGGCTTGTATATAGACCCCCAATCTATAGTGGAAATGTCGGGGAAGGATTAAACAGGAAATTAGAGATGCAAGCAATAAAGGTCCAGCTGTCATTAATAGGTGACTTTAATCTGCATACAGATTTTCACAAATAAAATCAGTAACAATACTTTAAAGGAGGAATTCCTGGATTTGTGTGGGACAGTTTTCTAAACCAATACGTTGAGAAATCAACTAGAGAACAGGCCATCCTGGACTGAGTATTATGTAATCAGAAACAAATAATTGGCAATCTCATTGTGCAATGTCCCTTAGGGAGGAGTGGCCATAATATGATGGAATTCTTCATTAAGATGGGGAGTGACTTAGTTGATTCTGAGTCTTAATAAAGGAAGCTACAATGGTACAAAGTGCACGCTGATTATAATAAATTGTGGTATGTTACTTAAAGGGATGATGGTGGATAGGAAATTGCAAACATTAAAAGAGCACATAAAGGAACTACAACAATTTTTCATTACTGTCTAGCACCAAAGTAAAGCAGGAAAGGTGAGCCAACCATTGCTAACAAGGAAAATTAAGGATACTATTAGATTCAAGGAAGGGACATATGATATGGCCAAGAAAAGCAAACCAGAAGATTGGAGGCAGTTTAGATTTTAATAAAGGAGGAAAAAGGAATGGATTAAAACAGGGAAAATAAGAGTGTGAGAGCAAGCTCATGGGAACATACAAACTGATAGTAAAAGCTTCAATGGATATGTGAAAAGAAACAGATTTCTGAAGACAAATATAGGTCCCTTACAGTCAGAAACATGGGAAGTTATAATGGAAAACAAAGAGAGGGCAGACCAATTAAATACCTCCATCTCCTACCGACCAACCTCATCCCGCCCCCTTGACCTGTCCGTCCTCCCTGGACTGACCTATCCCCTTCCTAACTCCCTACCTACACTCACCTTTCCTGGCCCCATCCCCGCCTCTTCGACCTGTTTGTTTCCTCTCCACCTATCCTCTCCTCTATCCCTCTTCTATCCGCCTCCCACTCTCTCCCTATTTAAAAAGCTTTTCTGATGAAGGGTCGAGGCCCGAAACGTCAGCCTCTCTGCTCCTATGATGCTGCTTGGCCTGCTGTGTTCATCCAGCCCTGCACCTTGTTGTCTCCAATTAAATACATACTTTTGTTCTGTCTTCACACGTGAACACGGATTTATGATAGGAAAATCATGCTTGTCAAATCTACTGGAATTTTTTTGAGGATGCAACTAGTAGAGTTGATCAAGGATAGCCAGTGGATGTAGTTTATGGAACTTTCGGAACACTTTCACCAAGGCTGCACATAAGAGAATAGCAGGCAAAATTAAAGTGCCTGGAATTGTGGGTAGTGTACTGACATGAATAGTGAACTGTTTGGCAGACAGGAAAGAGTAGGAATAAACAGGTAATTTTCTGAGTGGCAGGCAGTGATTTGTGGGGCACTGCAGGGATCAGTGCTGGGACACCAACTATTCACAATATAAATGATTTAAATGAAGGAACAAAAATGTAATATTTCCAGATCTGCAGGCAACATAAAGTTGGGTGGGAGGGTGAACTTTGAGGAGATTGCAGAGATGCTTCATTGTGACTTGGACAAGCTGAGTGAGTGGGCAAGTGCGTGGGAGATGAAGTGTAATGTGGATAAATGTGAGGTTATCCACTTTTAGCACCAAAGCAGAAAGGTAGATTAATCTATAAATTGAGACGGTAATAATGTGCAATGAGGCCTAGGTGAGCTTGCACACTAGTCACTGAAGGTAGAGTGCAGGTTGTGAAGGTGGCAAATGGTATTTTGGCTTTCATAGTGAATTTGGGTCCAAGAGCAGGGTCTTGATGATACCACAAATGGAGTGTTGTGTGCTGTTTTGGCTCTGTTATCTGAGGAAGGATGCTCTGTATATATAGGGAACATACTGAAGGTTTACCAGACTGATTCCTGGGATGTCAGAACTGCTGTATGAAGAGACACTGGATCAGCTAGGATTATGTTCATTGGAGTTTAGAATAATAAGGAGGCATCTCTTAGAAACAGATAAAATTCCAACAGGACTAGATAGAGTAAATGCAGGAAGGATGTTCCTGATGACCAGGGAGTCCAAAATCAGGTTTCACAGTTTAAGGATGCAAGGTAGATCATTTATGACTGACATGAGAAATTTTTCACACTGTGTGCTGAGCCTATGGAATTCTTTGCCACAGAAAGAGGTCAAGGGCAGAACATTGAATATTTTCAAGAAGGAGTCAGATATAGTTCTTAGGGCTGATGTGATCAATGGGCACAGGGGCAAGTGGAATCAGTACTGTGTTGGATGATCAGCCATGATCACATTGAATGGCAGAGCCAGCTCAAAGGGCTGAATGACCTGTTCCTGCTCCAATTTTCTATGTCTTGTTACAACAGTACTCAAGAAGCCCAACACCATCCTCAGCTAAACAATCCATTTGATCAGCACCTCTTCCACTAATTCAGATTTTCAACCTTTCTAACTCCAAGGCAATATAACTGTAATGTGTACCATCATACAGCTGCACAGCATGGAAACTGAACCTTCAGTCCAACTTGTCCATGTCAACCAGATTTCCTAAATTAATCTAGTCCCAATAGACAGAAATTGGCCCATATTCCTCTAAATCCTTCCTGTTCATATACTCATCTAGATGCCTTTTAAATGTTGTAATTGTACCAGCCTCCACCATTTCCACTGGCAGCACATTCCATAATTGCATCACCCTCTGTGTGAACATGTTGCCTCCATCTGGCAGATGCAGTTTAATTTAGATAAAATTGATGAGTTACATTTGGTAAGGCAAACCAGGACAGGACTTAAACAGCTAATGGTAGGGCCCTGGAGAGTGTTGCTGAACAAAGTGACCTAGGGGTGCACGTGCATAGTTCCTTGAAAGTGGAATCACAGGGTGGTGAAGAAGGCATTTGGCAAAATGGTATTTTGGATATCATAACAAGAGGATTTGAGTACAGGAGCGGGGTGTCGGCGAGACCATATTTGGAATGTTGTGTGCAGTTTTGGTTCCATTATCTAAGGAAGGATGTTCTTGATATATTACCTTCATTAGTCAGTGCATTTGAGTATATGAGTTGGGATGTCATGGTACAGCTGGACAGGACATTGGTGAGGCCACTTTTGGAATACTGTGTACAATTCTAGTTGCCCTTCTATAGGAAAGATGTTAAACTTGAGAGTGTGCAGAAAAGATTAACAAGGATGTTGCCAGGACTGGAGGGTTTGAGCTATTAGGAATAGGCTGAATAGGCTGGGGCTTTTTTCCCTGGAACGTCAGAGACTGACAGGTGACCTTATAAAGGTTTATAAAATCATGAGGGGCATGGATAGGGTGAATAGCCAAGGTCTTTTTTCTAGGGTGAGTAAGTCTAAAACTAGAGGACACGGGTTTAAGGTGAGAGGGGAAAGATTTAAAAAGGACCTGAGAGGTAACTTTTTCATGCAGAGAGTAGTGGTGTGTATGGAATGAGCTGCCAGAGGAAGTGGTGGAGGTGGGTACAATTGCAACATTTAAAAAGCAGCTATCAAAAGGAAGGGTTTAGAGGGATATGGGCCAAGTGCTGGCAAATGGGATTAGGTCAGATTGGGATGTCTGGTCGGCGCAGATGAGTTTGTTTGAAGGGGCTGTTTCCATGCTGTATGACTGTATGATCTACAAGGGACCACTTTAAAAACTCACCAATATTGCTTCCACAGCATCTCTTAAAGATGGAACCTCCAACATTTTGAATGACAACAGCAACAGCTACAGGAGGATGTCATTAACTCAAAGCTCTCCTGTAATTCACTCACAAGCCAACACACACATCACCATTTCGTAATCATCACTGGATTAAATTCCTAGAACTAATTACTTAATAGAATTTTGCAACCACTTCCACCACATGGATGTAAATGATTCCGGAATGTTCTCCACCAACCAGTCAAGGGCCACCTGAATGCTGGTGATGCCAGATATAGGTTCCAAGAATGTTTCTTTTGTTTAAAAAGCTGTGGAGGTGCTTGGGAACATGGCTACTTTATGTGTGAGCTATTGAGAGATTGAGATTCTTAAAGTGCCTTAAAAGGTTAACTTTAGATATTTACAGGGTTAAAAACTCACCTTCCCTATAAATATATAATTAATTGTCAATTTAATAAACTACAGTTAATGTAGATATTTTAGTGGAGAAGAAAAATATTTGACAAAGTATTGATAATGGTGGAAACAGGAGTGGGAGAGAGCCTACTGAACTTATTCACTGCACTTGAGTTCCAATCCTTGTAGTCCAACTGACTCCATGTTAAGATTTTCGCATCCACCAGTAGAGGGAGCTGTTCATCTGCTTACAGGAGCTGTTCGTTTCTGCATTCATCGACTCTGAAATTGGCATAAGACTGGTGTCTTATGTTATGGGTATGCGCCGTTGTATTACGGTAAAACCTCTGTGTAGTCTTTAAAATAACGCTATTTAGCCAGGAAAGGCTGAACACCAACTAGATTCGAAAGGAGCTTTTGCTCAGCCCTTTATGTTCATTCTCAAATAATTTGACTGCTCAATTTAGCAATTTCTTAGCATACTTCTGGAGAAGAATGATTACCGAAACACCCCGGAGAACTACAAAATTTACACCCAACCTATCAGGAATGTAACTCATCACCAGGATGCTGTGACAGTCATTGGGGGTAAAACACTAAAATAATTCAGATGTACTGGGGTGACAAGATAACACACTGGAATTTCTTTTATTCTTTGCCCATTCTCAACAGACGCTGAGAGACCTATAAAGTAGTTTCAGCATTTTTGGTTTATTTCAAATTTCCAGGATGCATACTATTTAGGTTTTAATTTGCGTAAGATCCTTTTGCCAATGCCCTTTAGGGTGGCTATGACCTGTTACCCTGCATAGTGAATCTGTCATGAACCTAGCACTTGTAGGTGCCAACAACCACACTATATTCCAAGACACACAAGTGTCAAGTCGCACTTAGAAAGGGTGACTACCATGCACATAACCCTAAACGGTCATCAACAATTTTAACACTTAACTCCAACCTTCAGCTAACTCTCCAAAGCCACTGGGTCAACAATCCACAAGTGCTGCTACTCAGGGCAAGCTGGAAAGGCATTGCAGTCCACTGGAGGAGAACATCTGTGTCTTTAAATCCCTCATCCCTTTAAAGTAATATCTCACTCACCTCTTGCTGAGGAAAATGGTTTGGTCAGCAGCATAGGACAAGCTGCAAGTAAATGACTGATCCACTGAACACAACCCATTGCCACACTGACAATATTTGAAGGCCCACAAAGAGAGAGCATTCTACTTTCTTTATTTGCCTTGTTAATCTGAATTGTTTAAAACCCACCCACTCAGAACTTGATAGCTGCCATCATGGCCATTTCAGTCCCAAAACTCTTCTATACAGCAGTGCTGGTAAGTTTAAATAAATGATGGCAAGCTGAAGTAGACAGGACTAGACAGGGTAAACAGAGGAAGGACATTCCTGATGACCAGAGAGTTCAGAACCAGTGGTTCTTTTGGACTTAGTTGAGAAGAAATTGCTTCATCCAGACTGTGATGAGCTTATGGAATTCTCTGCTGCAGAAACACTTGAGGCCAGAACACTGATTGTTTCAACAAAGCAATAGATATAGTTCTTGGGGTAGAAGTGATCAAAAGGATGTGGGGAGAAAGCAAGAACAAGGTACTACTGGGATGATCAGGCATGATTGTATTAAATGGCAGATTAGGTTCAAAGAGCTGAAAGGCCCATTTTTCATCTTTTTCCCTATGCTCTTATATAAGTCTTGCATTAAATCAAAGTACTAGGGGCTGCCTTCTTCAAGTTGTAATTTGTCTTTGACAAGAGGGGTCTCAGTGAGGCAACACATGTTCTGCTTTATGAAGTGGCTGTATTGAGAATGCTCTTCCACTGCAGTGAAACCTGAACTGCCTACCAGTGTAGTGTCACATTAAGATCCATTAGCGCATTCACCAGCTGTATGCAGGTCAAATATTTGGGAGCATTGACAGAACACCTTATGTCTCTTCCATGAAGTAATGTCTGCCAGCATCAAAGATCTGCTCCTGAAGAACCATCTCTGATGGATGGGCTATCAGTTCTAGATGCCCAAAATCCAGCTTCTTAGGCAGATTCTTTTTTTCTAGCTCTCAGTTGCCCAAAGGTCAAAGGATGGCCAAAGGAAAAAATATAATTGGATATTCTCCAGGCCATCCTACATCACAGAGGCATTCACACGACTGACTAAGAAGAGAAAGCTGCCCAAGTGCTCAGCATGGCTCCTCCTGAACCATCAAGGCACAAACCATTTCAATGCTCAGCAATGTGTCTACAATGTGGAATGTGATGGCTGAGGAAAGAGAAAGAAGACAATTTGAAACTTCAAAATCCATTTTCTCATGCAACAACACTCTCCCACTGTTGAAAGACTTATGGATCCAAGATTTGGTTCATCATTCATCAAGAGATTGCCAATGATGACCAGAGTTTAAGAAAATCTGAAGTTCACAAAAGGTGGAGAAAGGAGAATCAGCAAGGAGCCCAATAGAACTGTTGAGTTTAAAAAAGAATAATGGTTTCAGTTGCCAGTTGTGTGAGAGGGGATTAGAAACAGGTAATATTCAAAAGTGAGAAGTTACTTTTGGTAATTATAGGATGTATATTTTAAAATTCAGTTCAAGATTTGAAAGAAAAGCCCTGAGGTTATAATCCAATTCAGACTGTGAAGTAGGGTAATAAATGCAATGGGAATAGGAATAGACTTTGTAAAGAGAAGCAAACTTGTTTTTTTGTGTTGTTTAGCTGGAGAAGTTTGTGACTCAACTACAAGCTAATGGTAGCCAAGCTCTTCCCAGCAGCATAGAGATGTGGGAGTGTTGGTTGGGTAGTTGGTTGGCTTTAGGTTGAGGGGTGGGAAGGGTCAGTGTGCTGATTGGTAAGGGTGTTGAAGTAGTGGATTACAGGTGAAACTGCCTGTCATCTGTATACAAGCAAAAAATCATTCTGTGAAGACTCAGGTATCATTGTGCTATTTACCAAAGCTAATTCTAGAGATTTTCAGTCAAGTGGAAATGAAGCTTTGAAAGGGCAGCCATACAGATTTGGATATCAGGGGAGAGCCTACTGGTGATGGACAGCATGGTTAATCATTTTAAATCTTGTAGACAGATTGAGGTAGATGAGAAAGTGTAATATACACAAACAGAGGCATTACATTCCCTCCTGCTGCATGGTTCAATTTTGTATAGATATTCATAAACTGCAGTGGATTTATAATATATAAGCTTCTAACTCAGAGGCATGAGTGTTGCAAATTTAACAAAGTCAATTCTAGTTCGGTATTTTTTTCATGAGCCTCAGATTATCAAACAAAAATAAATGGCATAGTACATCAAAGATGAAGCAATGTATCACTGAGCTGTTTTCATGATTCTTTGAAGTATCTTTAAATGGTCAGGTTGAGTGAGAGAATGCGGTGGTTAGACTAGAAGTGTCTGGAATACCAATCTTGAATAATAATGTTATGGAAATGCCTTTGCCTTTTTCAGAGCCTTCCAAATTTACTGCAAGTGTACATCAGTCCATGTTAGAATGGAGTGCTGTTGGAACTCTGATGCAGAGTTCTCGCACAATCAAATCACTCAAGTGAATTTCTAAGGTTTTAGAGTAGATTTGTAGCTCAGGTTGTGGATATTGCGGTTGGTTGGCTCGCTGAGCTGGTTCGTTGTTCCGCAAATGTTTCATTACCCTGCTGGGTAACAGGAGGAGGCTGCACTGATGATGGCTTGCCGAGCTGGTTCGTTGTTACCTGCTGGATAATGAAACGTCTGCGGAACAACAAATCAGCTCGGCGAGCCAACCAACCACAGCAGTCAAGCGAATTTTTTGAAGGTGACTGGAACTACTCGCTATTTTGAAATACTGGATGAACCAAGGACAGCACATATTAAATAACTGACTCAAATCCTCACTGAGCCAACTGGTTTATCAGAGTGCTTCTAAAATCATTGAACCCACACTTCAGGAATGTGTAGGTGTTGTGAAACACAAGATACTGTGTTTTGTATTGTGTCATCTGCCTAATATTCATTTGAGGAAACACTAATAGATAACAATCTGAGACAAATCTTTGTTCAAAAAACTGTGACATAATCAATGAGCAAAGATTGTTTCAGTGAAATATGGTGAAGAGAAGGGCAACTAATGACAACTTTCCAAGGTATGAGGTTTGCTTCTAGATTAGAAAGTTTCTATTCCAGGATGCTAATTCATAATGAAAGATCTGAGAACTCTTTATCTCTTCAGACTAATAGCAGACTTAAGTGCATTGTTTTAGATTACTGCTGTGAGAGCTTGGGTGCAACATCCCAGATCAATGCAGAGTTTCAACAAATATTTGAAAAGTATGCTGAGGAATGTGTGGGGACAGAGATGGCAAGAATTAAGACTCATTGTTGTCAAATTTAATATTGCAATCCATTCAATTCCACAGGCATCCATCGGTTTGTATCCTTTAAGACCGTGGGAGGGCCTCTAGGTATTGCTGGGGACAAATGAGAGGAATCAAACATCATAATATGTCCTGGAAATGAGCCAGAGGCTGGACACAGCCACTCCTGCCTTCACCTGGAGAAGTCCCAGGTAAAGTAATGGACCTGCTCCAAGTGCTTGTGGAGGTGGTTCATCAGGGTAAAGGAGTTTTGTTTCTCGTTCCCATTCATGGGAACAAATTAGTGTTTCAATGGTAGGACCATTACGAGATTGTGAAACAAATAGAACTTCAGGATGATACAGTAAAAATGCCTTGGAGAAGACAGAGAGAGCTGATTTAATTAATTTAATTAAATTATTTTAACTTAACTAAATTAAATTAATTTCTTGCCACCTATCAGCCCAAGCTTGGCTATTGTCCACAAATTGTTGTATTTGAACATGGACAGCTTGTAATAAACACTCCAAATAACCTCTTTCTGTGATATTAGTGACTCTATGATATAATGTGCAGTATTCAATGCCCTCCTCTGTGAGAAGTTTTGAAGTGGGTGGCATTAATTAGGGATAGAGATGGTGGATTTATGTTACAGCTGCCTTCTTGTCTCTGCCCCAGTTTCATGCAAGCCAGGAAGACTTGTGAATGGTGTTCCCACTACAAGCAAATCAAATTCCATTCATGTGCATTTACTGCAGCACTGACCTATGATTGTTAATTAGTATGTTACCATTGACCTGCCCCAAAGGACCCCTCAGCAGGGCTGTCACTGCTCACTCACAAAACAATCCCCTTACTGCTGTCAGAGACAATGCACCTGGGCTTCTGTTCCCAGGTCTCACTGTCTCTTTTTCACTGTCTCAGATTTTTCCTTGTTACATCCAAATCCAGAACAATCCAAACCATTCAACACAAAGTAAGTGAGATTGACTACAATGCCAAGATTTTTCTGGCTCCTTTGAACGTCATTTTGTACTGTTTCATTTTTTTAAAGAGTAACCTCAGATGTATTAAATACAGATCAGGTGACTTTCACATTTCATGTACTATCAAAACTTGATGACCACTTCATTATCTATTTATTTCCTCCATAACTTCTCATCAACCTCCCACTTTAATCTCACATTTGATAACATTATTTTCTAAATGAAGAATGTTCAAATTACACTTATATTCTACAGCCATGCCCTCCTCACCACAGACGAAATAGTACATTTTGGTCCCTTATCACCCTGCTTTCCTTGTATTAACACTTTCCAAAAGCATGTTTAGCTTCCTTCTTGGGTTACGCACTGATCAATTTTCATATAATCTGATTACTCTCTTTTGATTTGTTAGTTCTCCCAGCCGATTGAGCCTGGCTCCTTGTTGTATGAAGAACTAAATATTAATTGTTCAGAATCTTTCTGTTTCACTTTAACCGCTACACTTTTAAGCTACAGAAAACTCCAACTGTTCATGTCTTTTTCCTCTGCCTCATAGCCCTTCTGCACATGTATTCAAACCTTTGATTTAAAGACTTGCATTGCTCATTTTTCTATTGATCTGATAATTTTTGATTCCTATATACCTTTGCCAGCACTCCTTTAACATTCTAAAACTAAGCATTTGCCATTTGATAATTTAATTTTTATTGCTGTTGTTTTAGTTAATCAAACATAAGCACAAAATGAATGGAATAAAGTCCTCTCTCCTAACCTTGTGTGTTTTGATCAGACTCAGGACAAGATTGTGAATATTCATCAAATGCTGCACCACATCAACAAGGTCTACAGCGTAAACCTGGGTTCAGTGACATGGGCCTGGGACAAGGTGGAAAATTTTCATCTTCTCCTCGATCAACAGCTCAGAGAGTTGCAAGACTGTCTGAGGAAATTAGGGTCTGACCACAAGATGAAGAGAAATGCTGCCATTCAACATTACTTCAGGAAACTGGAAAAGTTTCTCAAACATAAGGTATGACAATTGATAACTAACTGTGCAATTCCTGGCAAACAATTCCTTTGTCAACATCTAACTCGTCATTCACAAATGCACGTACTTGAATATTTTACCGTTTCAGAAATTCAGTGACTGTTCCTGGGAAATAATCCGTGCTGAGACCAGAGCCCGGTTACAACAGTTGCATTCCATTATGGCACAAGTCAGCAGAAGAAACTGAAAAGAACATATTTATTGAAGATCAGAAAAATGAATATTTATTTCAAAGACTCTTTATTGAAATGTTTATGCTGGTAAGAAATATTAGGTACCTTTGTAACAATAAGTACAATGAGAGTGTTGGTGGAACTATTTATTTTAATTCACTGATATTTATTGTTGTGATATTTTCTCTTGATGCAATGTTAAAGTTTCACTGTGTGTGAAGTCTGTTTTGCAATATCAGACATTCAAATATGCTTGAACTTCAGTGATGTCTGAATCATAATGACATTGTCACTTATGAACTTCTATTTGCTAGTCTTGAAACCCATCTCAATTATTTTAATTTATTCATGCTAATTGACATGATGTCTTAATTTATTGAAATGCTGCAGTTTTATACAAAGTGTAAAGTCAGTTAAATATGTTAATTTATTGTTATTTATTATACGTTGGGGTCTATGCTATTTTTCAAACTGGGAATTTTTATACTGAATAAGAGCTAATTGATATAAATAAATTGATTTTAATATTACATATTTACTGAAATGATGTTAATTTTTGATTTCTATCATTTAAGCTTTCTACGCTCAAAATTAACGCTGTGGGTATTTCTGTCTGCAGCCTGTTATTCTCAGTGCTCCTCATCTCAAATCTCCACTTTGCACCATCAATTTGTCCTCACTCCTCAGACCCATGAATCCATTTTAAATTCCACAGGTCTGATTTTCCATCAGTTACGTTTCTGTCAGTGAACTCTGTATTCTAGTTCGGCAGCAAATGTGCACTGTGTTTGGGCTGGAAAGGGAAAAACAGGCTGCAGAGAGGGACAAATGGAATGGGTCAGAAAGAAACTGCACAAACTCTTGATCTTCCTGCAGCTCCTCCAAAAATCCTGGAAGCTGTTTTCACTTTTTGAATGTAATGTGCCCCATTTCTCATCTTCCACCTCGGTGCTACCTTCTGGCTCCATGCAGCTTGTCTGTGGTGAGGATTTGGAGATTTTGGATGGTGTTGGTCTTGGTGTCCTGGAGCCTGAGCCTGGGCTGTGAGAGGCTGCACTTACAACAAGTTCCCAACACAGAGCAAACTGCATGAAATGGACAACAAGACAGTACAAAACCAGGTAGATTATCTATCATCAGTCTCAGCATTGGACACAATATGCCCTCATGTTCTCCCTCCAGAGACAATAGTGTGGAGTAAAGGAAGGGCTCATAAGCTGGCTAAAAATCCACATTTGTATATTAATTCTTGGCCATACCCATGTTTCACCAAGCTGAAAGGATGATTTCAAATGGACTTGTACAACAGAAGGGTTTTATGGACTACCTCGAAAAGTGTAATGGAAAGCTCAGAACCTCAATCATTTGGCACAAATATACATCTGAATGACAACTAAGAATTCTGTACCAGAGGTTCAGTCTCTACTGTAATACAGAGCAGATTTGAACCCTCCAACATTTGAATCCAAGGCAGGAGTACTAACTCTATCCTAAAGTTTCAGTTATTGTGCTGATGAGATCCTATAATACAAATTTATTTAAGGCTTCCCCTTCTAGGAGATTAAAAATGCATATTTATCAGTTGACTGTGGGAAAACCAGGAAATATTTGCTAGAAATGAGAAAATGTTAGTTAGTGAAATGCTAGGATCATATATCACTGAATGAAGACAAGAATTACTCAAATCTGATTGTCAATAATCCGCAGAATCCCTACTGTGTAGAAGAAGGCCATTCAGTCCACACTGATCCTCTGAAGAGCATCCTACCCAGATCCACTCTGTCCCTGTATTTCACATAGGGAATTCTCCTAGCCTGCACATTACTAGACACAATGGGAAATTTAGCATGCAAATCCTCCTAACCTACACATCTTTCAACTGTGAGAGGAAACCTACTCAGACATGGGGAGAATGTGCAAACTCCACACAAACAGTGCCCAAGGGATAGAATGGGATTGAACCTGGGTCCCTGCCACTGTAAGGCAGTAGTGCTAACCACTGAGTGACCTTGCCACCCCACATTATACCTCAGTATTACACTGCAAGGTAAACCCATGGAGGATATAAGATGAAGCAATAAAAAGAAAGGCTACAGTGGATTAGAAATAGAATTAGAATTTGTTTTAGTTGTCACATACTCAAGTACGGGGTTACAGGAGTACAGTGAAAAGTTTACATAGTTGTCATTTTAGGTTCAAGGGAAAAAATCATAGGTACAAAGTAGAAAATTAAATAAAAAGTTAAAATTTCAACATTACAATTATTCTATACATAAAGTAATAAATAAAGAAATAAAGTTAAAAGTTCAGAATAGCAATGGAGCAGAGGTAAAGAGTGGATTATTTTTCTGAATGAGCCTGCAGTAGAACTTATTTTTATAAACTCATGGGATAAACAGTTAGAAAGATATTATCTGTAATGAGCTGATCACAGTGGCATTGTGGTTAGCACTTCTACCTCACAGTGCCAAAGACCTGGGTTTGATTCTAGCCTCAAGCATTCTCCCTATGTCTGTGTGGGTTTCCTCTGGGTGTTCCAGTTTCCTTGCACAGTATGCATGGAGCCAGATGAATGAGAGGCAAATACTGTGTGTCAATATTCACCAAAGAGAAGAAATTGGTGATGGATGTCCTCAGGGAAGGGGATGTTGAATTTTTAAGCCAAATTGGTGTTGTACATGTTAAAAAGTATTAAGGTAGATTCTGATGGGATTTATTCCAGATTATTGAGGGAGGCAAGAGAACAAATTGCTGGAGCATTGACAGATATCTTTGTATCCTCTTTGGCCACAGGTGAGGTGTCAGAGAACTGGAGAATCGCTAATGTTGTCCCACTATTTAAGAAGGGTAGCAGGGATAATCCAGGAAATTACAGGCCTGTGAGCCTCACGTCGGTGGTAGAAAAATTATTGGAAAACATTGCCAGGACAAGATCTATGCACATTTAGAAGCAGATGGACTTATTAGTAATACACAGCATGGTTTTGTGTGAGGGAGGTCGTGCCTCACCAACTTGATTGAGTTTTTTGAGGAGGTGACAAAGATGATTGATGATAGAAAAGCAGTTCACATTGACTGCATAGACTTCAGTAAAGCCTTTGACAAGGTCCCTAGTGGCAGACTGGTACAAAAGGTGAAGTCATATGGTATTGGCATAAGCTGGCAAGATAGATATGGCTTAGTCATAGGAGATAGAAGTTAGCGGAGGAAGGATGCTTTTTGAAATGGAGGGTTGTGACTAATAGTGTTCCAAAGGGATCAGTGCTGGAACCTCTGCTGTTCATGGTCTACACAAATCATTTGGAGGCAAACGTGTCTGGTCTAATTAGTATGTTTGTGGACACTACAAAGACTGGTGATAGTGAGAAGATAGTGAGAAAGATTGTCAGGATACAGCAGGATATAGATCAGTTGGAGGGATGGGCAGAAAAATGGCAAATGGAGTTTAATCTGGAGGTGAGGTGATGCATTTTCGAAGGTCAAGTACAGGTAGAAATTATACAGTGAATAGCAGAACCCAACGCATCATCCTCCGACACTTCCGCCATCTGCAATCCGACCCCACCACCAAAGACATTTTTCCCTCCCCACCCTTATCTGCTTTTCGGAGGGACCACTCTCTCCGTGACTCCCTTGTCCATTCCACACTCCCCTCCAGCCTCACCACACGCGGCACTTTTCCCTGCAACCGCAGGAAGTGCTACACCTACCCCCTCACCCCCATCCCAGGCCCCAAGAAAACTTTTCACATCAAGCAGATGTTCACCTGCACATCTGCTAATGTGGTATACTGCATCCACTGTTCCCATTGTGGCCTCCTCTACATCGGGGAAACCAAGCGGAGGCTTGGGGACCGCTTTGCAGAACACCTACGCTCGGTTCGCACCAAACAACTGCACCTCCCAGTTGCGAACCATTTCAACTCCACCTCCCATTCCTCAGACGACATGTCCATCCTGAGCCTCCTGTAGTGCCACAACAATGCCACCCAAAGGTTGCAGGAACAGCAACTCATATTCCACTTGGGAACCCTGCAGCCCAATGGTATGAATGTGGACTTCACAAGCTTTAAAATCTCCCCTCCCCCTACCGCATCCCAAAACCAGCCCAGCTCGTCCCCACCTCCCTAACCTGTCCTTCCTCCCACCTATCTCCTCCTCCCACCTCAAGCCCCACCCCCATCTCTTACCTACTAACTTCATCCCGCCCCCCTTGACCTGTCCGTCCTCCCTGGACTGACCTATCTCTTCCCTAACTCCCCACCTACATTCACCTTTACTGGCTCCACCCCCACCTCTTTGACCTGTCTGTCTCCTCTCCACCTATCTTCTCCTCTATCCATCTTCTATCCGCCTCCCCCTCTCTCCCTATTTATTTCAGAACCCCTTTCCCCCTCCCCATTTCTGAAGAAGGGTCTAGGCCCGAAACGTCAGCCTTCCTGCTCCTCTATGCTGCTTGACCTGCTGTGTTCATCCAGCTCTACACCTTGTTATCTCTTATAGCAGAACCCTTATGAGTATTAATATGCAGAGGGATCTGGATGTGCTGGTCCGCAGATCACTTAAGGTAGCAGTGCAGGTAGTTAAGGTAGTAAGAAAGGCCTAGGGCATGCTTACCTTCATTGGAAGGGACATTGAGTTTAAGGATAGACAAGTAATGCTGCAGCTTTATAGAACTTTAGTTAGGCCACTATTAAAATATTGTGTACATTTCTGGTCTCCACACTACCAGAAGGATGCTTTGGAGAGGGTACAGAAAAAGTTTACCAGGAGTTTGGCTGGTATGGGGGATATTAGCTATGAAGCAAGGTTGAATAGACTGGGTTTGTTTTCACTGGAACACAGGAGCTTGAGTGGTAACCTGATAGAAGTTTACAAGATTGTGAATGGCATGGATAGAGTGGAAAGTATGGAGCTTTTTTCCAGGATGGAGGAGTAAATTACTAGGGGACAGAGGTTTGAAGTGAGGGGGTGGTGGGCAAGTTAAAAAAGATGTGCAAGACAAGCTTTTCACACAAAGAGTGGTGTGTGCCTGGAACATGCTGCCAGAGGAGGTAGTGCATGCAGACACAATAGTAGCATTCAAGAAGTACCTGGACGAATGTATGAATTGGAAAGGAATAAAGGGATCCCGGATACTGTAAGTGAAGGCAGTTTTGGTATGGAAGGGCAAAATGTGTTGGCACATGCTTGGAGGGATGATGGGCCTATTCCTATGCTCTATTGTTCTTTGTTTTTGTTCTCGTCCAAAGATGAGCAGGTTAAGTGGATTGACCATGCTATCTTGACCATAGTGTCTAGGTATGTGCAGATTAGGTGGGTTAGCCATGGGAAATGCGTTACAGGGATATGGTGGGGGTGAGGGCATGGCTCTCAGTGGAATGCTCTTCAGAGGTTGGTGTGGACTCAATGGGCCAAATGGCCTGCTTCCAAACTGTAGGAATTCTATGTGATAAAGTAACAATGAAATTGTAAAGAACATGTGCTTATATGATAAAGGTCCCATTCCAGGTACAACCTCCCATCTCTTTTTGTTATCACCTAGAGTTTGACCTTCTCATCCGGAGCAAGCAGATGTATTTCTACCAAACTGTAGGAATCATACTGTCTAATAGATAAAAAATGAGGCTCACTGGGTTCAAAGGGATTCACATATTTTGCCTGGTGAGTGAACATCAGATGTTGAGGAAAAGAAGGTAGACTCGGAAGGCAGGTAGGAAGTCATATCAGTAACGGGCAGCAAGTAAAGCAATCCAGATTAGTGATGGCGAGTAGCGAAGACTGATGGACACCGGCAAGAAATAAATATTACTCCAATAAATGTATCATTTTCAAAATAATGTATTCACTCAAACATACCTTCATTATCAAAAGTTTCTAGTTTATAAAAATATTCTATATTTGCTTAAACTCAGTCAATATTAATAAATTATTTCTTTTGGAACCCAGTTCTCATGCAATACAAATACATGAAATGATCAAACTGATAAATATTAATAAATTAAAACAACTTGAAATAAAGTAGTATTGACAATTCAGACAGCCGGAATGCAAAGAGCAGTGTGAGCCAACAATGAGATCAGATGTCATTGGTCTGACATGTAAACCAGAGAATATATTGTAAATGAGAGTTCTGTTTTAGTCAGAGAATTATTACTGCAGAATTGTCACTAAAAATTCAGCAACTGGAATGAAGAGCTTCAAAAAGCTCAATGGAAGTTAACAAGTTTTTTTTTTCTATACATTTGTGGGATGTGGGGGTCACTGGCTTGCAAGCATTTATTGCTTGTCCACAGTTGCCCTTGAGAAGGTGGTGCTGAACTGCCTTTGAGGAAGGGTTTGGACCCATAAAATTCTGACTTAGAGTGTCATCACTGATCCAAACGAATAGCTTTGTATACTCAAAAATCCTTTACACATACATAAAACATAATACCTGTAAAAAGAAAAAGTGAGATCTTTAAAATGACTTCTCATTGACGGTCAGCATTAAATATGTCAGTGAAAAATCAGGTCCTTTTCTCCTTTTTTATTTTACACCATGTGTGAAAATTGTAATGCTTATTGCATGACAGTATCCTGGCAATCAATTTAACGCCATTCAGATAGGATGGGGAGCAAGAATGGAGTCAGCTGGTTTGGCCAGTTCCAGAAGTGGCCTCTGGAAAACCAACCAATGGAGTTGGATAAAGGGAAACTGGCAGATGTAGTGCACTTGGATTTCCAAAAGGCATTTAATAAGGCTGCCACATCAAAAATGCTGCACCACATGAGAACTGATGAGGTAAGTGGTATCATATTAGCATGAATGGAAGATTAGTTAGGCAACAGAGTAAAGCTCAGCTGAGACTTTGAACTGTAGAGGCTGTCAGCCAATAAAGAAAGGGCCAGAAATAGTATTCTTCTCAGATTTCCCTAGTGAAATAGTTAATACAGGAGAATGTCTCAGTGGTGAATTTATTTAAATAGTCAAGTATAAACTATCAGCAATATAGTATTTGCTCTCCATCAGTAACCATGCAGTAAAGTGTCATTACAAAACAGTCAAGATAACATTAATTCTATATCTAACAGGTTATTTAAAACAAATTGTTCCAGCCTCGATCTGTCTGACACTGTCTGCAGTCTTTAACATGGTTGATCACATCATATCGTTGGCCAGGCTTCTCCAGCAGCTGGCTGCGATTGTAATTGCCTCGTTCCATTCTTACCCATGTAATTGTAGCCAGCAAATCACCTGCAGTGACTTCTTTTCCTGATCCCACAGTGTTACTCCTGGTATCTCCTCAGGAGCTACACTCTTCATAATCAAGCTATCCATGGATGTTGTTAGACACATCTGGAGCAGGCATGAATTGAATCTAGGCCTCCATGCTCAAAGGCAGAGGCAATACCACCCTGGTGCGTTTCGCAGCTACACACTGCCGAGTGGTGACATCTTCTGAAAATATGGCTTCAGTTAGTACTTATCTGCATTCAGAACCAAATTCTACCTTACCATCAGCTTTCTCCACTTCTCCAGTCTCTGAACTATCAGACTGCTAATCCAAAGTTCTCTTCTCATGGAGAAGAAATTTCTTTCAATTAAAAATCTGAGGGCTTGTCTTATGAAGGAAGGTTGAAGGCCTCAGGCCTGTATCCATTGGCATATAGAATAATGAGAGGTCATCTTATTGAAAAATATGGATTCTGGGGGGGATTTGACTGAGTAGATGCTAAGATGATCCTGGGGGAACCTGTAACATATTTGACAGTTTCAGACTTAAGCTGAAGATGAGGGGGCTTTTCTCGTGGGGGTGCCAGGAAAGGCAAGAATGTAAAGTTACAATCACAGTCAGAGCAGCCATGATCTTATTAAATGGTGGAGCAGGTTTAATGAGACCAATAGCCTACTCATGGTCCTATTTCCTATGTTGAGACGTCTGAAGCTACTGTTCTGGTCCACAGCAGAATATCTCTTCCCTAGTCATGGATGCCATCCCTCTCCCTGGAAACTGTCTGAGTCTGAACCAGACCTTTCACAAACCTGCTTTCATATTTGACCCAGAGGTGAGCATGCAACTACATATCACTGCCTTATGAATAAGACTGCCTACTTCCACCTCCATAATGTCCCCTGACTCTATCCCTACATCAGTAAATCTACTGCTGAAATGCTCATCTCAGTTTTATCTTTGAATTTGCCCTCAGTTTGCCATGTTTGCTTCCAACCTTCCTCAAGATCAATTCCCTTCCATAAGACCATAAGATGTAGGAGCAGAAGTAGGATATTCAGTCCATTGAGCCTGCTTCACCATGACTGAGCTGTTAACCATCAACGCTACTTTCCTGCCCTTTCCACTGAACCCTTGATTGCTTTACTGGTTAAAAATCTGTCTATCTCAATGTTAAGTATACTTAACAATCCAGACTTGATAGGCCTCTGCGATGAAAAAAATCACAGATTCACGATCTCTGACAATAGAAATTTCTCCTCATCTCTGACTGACTGCACGCTCTGAAACTGTGCCTGTGATGCTAGTCTTCCTCTCAAAAGAAAACAACATCTCTGCATCAACCCTGTGAAGTTTCCTAAGAATCCAGCATTGTTCAATAAGGTAGTCTCTCATTCTTCTAAGCTCCAAAGAGTCCAGGCCCAATCTACTCAACCATTCCTCATAAGAAAATCCCTCCCTATACAGGCTCAACCTAGTGAAGGTTCTCTGCACTGCCTTCAATGACAGTATATCTTTCCTTAGATAAGGGGACCAAAACTGGTCACAATATTCCTGGTGTGGTCTAACTAGTGTCTTGTTAGTTTTTAACAAGACTCGGCTATTTTTATACTCTGAAGCCCTTGAATTAAGGCCATCATTCCATTTGCTTTCCCTAATACTTGCTAAACTTGAATTTTGTGATTCATGCACAAGGACTCCTAAATCTCTTTTTTTGACTTTCTGCCATGCTTCTCTATTCTTCCTGCTCTATTCTTCCTGTCAATGTGCAAAACATCAGATGTTACCACATTACATTATGATAAGTCTTTGCCTATTCACTTATCTTGTCTAAATTCTTCTGCATAGTCTTGGCATCATTCTCAACATTTGCCATCTACCTATTTTTGAGGCATCTGTAAACTTGGCTATATATAAATTTGACTTTCCTCATTCAAATCATTAATATTGATCCTATAATTAATTGTGGCCTTCAAATTTGATTTCCCCTTAACTCTAATTTTGGTCCTTTTTGTTCAGTTTACTCCTCAACCCTCAGACATTGATAGCTTATTCTGTTCACCAATAGATTCTCCATTTTTAACATGTACCACCCAGAAGACACGCTGACCTATATGGTCCTCTGTATGTGATTTGTTCAGGTCCTCAGAGGCTGATTTCCTTGTTCCATTCAGGGTCAAACAACAGTTTCACAACATGGTGAATGCACAAAAGATGCCATTCAGCCTCTCGCCTGTATTTTGGGTCTGTGAAGGTGAATTGGTTTGCCTAATTTAACACACTTGGCCTTGTACATTCGTCCTTTCAAGATAATATTCTACCTTCTCCTTTGATTGCTCTCCACCACAATCTCAGGCAGCATGTGCCAGCTCCCAACTACTCATTACATGAAGAGGCCATTCCTCATGTTGCCATTGGATCTTCTGCCATTTACTTTAAATCTCTGTCTGCTTCTGCCCATCCATTGCATCAATGGGGAACATTTATCCCTGTCTAATCTGTCCAGATGCCTCATTATTTTAAATACCTTAATCAATTAACCACTCAACTTGCTTTTCTTCAAGGAAACCACTCTCCAATTCTCCAATGTAAATGCAGTAATGAAGTTGCTCATCCTTGCAACTATACTTGTGAATCCATCAGAACTGCTTTAGATTGTTGCTAAAGTGTAGTGCCCAACAACACATGACATTCCACTGAGGCCAAACCTATATTCTTATGCAAGTTTAACGTAATTTCTTTGCGATTATACTCTGTAGCCGTATGGATAAAGCCTCAGGAGGCATACAAGTTTTGAAGTTCTATCACGTTGTCCTCTCTGTTAATTTGTCAGTGATTTAAGCAGATATATAGCCAAGGCCTTCTGCCACTGCGGCCCTTTACAATTCTGTCCATCATTTTGTTTTGCGGTGCTTGCTGTCAAAAATAAATCGCTTCTCATTTCAATGAAGTAAATTCAATCCGCCACATGCTGAGCCGTTCTACCCAAAAGTCTCTTTCTCATTTAAATTTCTACATATTGTCCAAAATCAAAATTCCATGTCACTATCAAACATTTCAACAACAGTACCATGATCACCCTGACTGTCATCCCTTACAAATAATTCTAGCAACTTTGTTAACAGGGACTTTAATGCCACATATCCACCTCCCAACATAGCACTTTCTAAAATGTAACGGACCCAGTGAGATCCCAATCCTGTTCTGGGGTCAACTGAAACTCACCATTTCATACAGTTTGCTCAGAGTCTCTGTGTTGACAACTTGTTGTAACTGCAGCCTCTCACAGCCCAGACTCAGGCTCCCGGACACCAAGACCAGCACCGTCCAGAGTCTCCAAGTACTCGCCAGAGCCATGCCGCACCAAGCTAGGGGAAAACTCTGATCGGAAGAATCTGATCACGACTGGATCTGGTTTCAACTCCCAAAACAGTCCCTTTTTCACTGAATGAGAGGCGATTTCCTAAAGTGTCGAGTCCTGTGCGAATGTCTGCGTATATCTGTGCGTGTGATAGAGCGAGGTTGGCCTGTGCTCGGAGCTGTCACTGCCTGAGCGGCCGCTTGTACATAGGAGGAGGGACTGGCGAGGTGTGGGCATGACATTCGAAAAGTGAAACCTGGTTCCGGGAGTTTTCAACAATCAGTAGGAGAGCAAGAAATAGTCTGTGTGCTCCCTGTCTGACGGAAGGAATCTGAAAGCTGGAGATTCCTAAAGGAGAGAATGGAAGATCCCTGACAGAAAATAATAACCAGTGTTCGAGACAAGCTCAATGATCCGACAATTTCTTCCAATATCATTTAAAGCATTATTGGAAAACCGAATTAAAACGGATATACGGGCATTATTCGAGCAATGGGTTAGATTACTGAATTGTATTTCTTCTGTCAAAACGACAAACAAGACTCAGACTATGTGTAAATATAAAAAAACTCATCTCTCGCCTTCTCTGCAACCTTTCAAAGACTGGACCACAGCTGCGTCGTTCAAGGTCTCTCTGCGCCACGGACCGAGCTGGCTGGCACTGCATTCCGTTGCTCCCATTCTGATCAAACTCATTGTAGCCTGAGAATAACCGCAATCACACTCTTCACACTCCAACCTGCTCACCCACTCTCACTGTCAGCTGTCCCCCACGACCTGCCTTTGTTCCCTTTCTGCTTATCTACGTGCTGTCCTCTACTGGACATAATACAAACTGCAGCCTTAGGTTCCACGCGTTGTGAGGACGCGATGCTCTCCCTCGGTGCATCTCCCCGAACTTTCCAATCCCACTGCATTTTCACTCTGCATATTCATCATCCATAACCACCACCATGGCAGTGCCGGTGAGAGCATCCAGCAGAGCCCAGGCTCACACTCACAGCACTCGGCAGCACAGGCGGACGCTCCCGCATCACAATCCGCTCCGACTGCACACTGACCGCTTTCTCATCTTCCACCTCGGTGCTACATCCTGGCTCGGTGCAACATGGCTCTGGCGAGTGTTTGGAGATTCTGGATGGTGCTGGTCTTGGTATCCGGGAGCCTGAGTCTGGGCTGTGAGAGGCTGCAGTTACAGCAAGTTGTCAATACAGAGACTCTGAGCAAACAGTATGAAATCGTGAGTTTCAGTTGACCCCACAACAGAATCTGAATCTCAACGGGATTTTTCGTTGCCATTTGCCAGATCAGGGAGAAATAGATTTTAATTTTGTGCAATTACCTCTCTGTGATACTCCAGTATCTCATTTTGAGGGACTGAATGTAACTGGGACTGTTTTCTCCTCTCAGGGCGGACCCTTTCCCCTACACTGTCTAAGTCAGAGGTTCTCAATGAAAATCAAGCCCTTGGACCTTGCGAAACTTTCCAGCGGACTGGAGGTGAGTGAAAACTCGATTGGTTTTATTTAGATGGAGACTTTAGAGAAAGTACGTGTGAGATTAACGGCACGATCAGAGCGTTCGACATTGAACCGCAGTGATTACCACCCATTATGTAAATCGCAAAAACATACCGGCGTCGTTTTGTTTCACTCTTTACCTCGTTCACTAATTCCCTCTCTGTTCCAACACTTAAAATCTCCTTATCACAAACTCTCCGCCTGAGATGATGTCAAACCCTTTAGCGATCCCATCCCTCAGACCACCTCCCCACCTCATCCAAAAACCTTCCCTACCCACCACGCCACTCGAATTATCTTGTTTCGCCAAAGCACAATCCCGCTCACTGACTTCATCTCTTTTCTCATAGCTTGTCACGCTCACATTGCTCAGGCTTCCTGAAGCCTTCTCAAATTATCTCAATCTAACTCTCCCTTGAAATGTCACTTCCTCTGTTCCTCTAATCCCTCCAATCCTGTTGGGTTCATTCCTGTATAGTTTCCCTCCCTGTGAAAATGTCCCACCCGATTTTCAGTGAATAGCAGTGAGATGAGAACCACAGGGGCCAGTTAATTGCTACAAACACAGCACCGCGCTGCATACAGAGTGCCAAGCTGTCTCCTGAACACAGACTGAATCAATTCACAAAGTAATCACGAGGACATACCCCACAACCATTGCACACCTTCCCCTTTTACTCAATATCCACAACTCTTTTGAAAACTATTCATGGAGCTGCTTTCCCCACGCATTCAAATGCACACTTCAAATACATTCAGCACATTCAGATACACACAATTGGCTGATTTATATTCACACACCAACCCTTCAGCTGCATCAACACTTTCTGCTAGTTTAGCAAAAAATATGATGCTAATTTGCAGAGATGACATTTATGCACTTTGGCAATTTACTGAGACACATTTTATTCTACTTGACCACTTCATGGGATTTTGTTCATTCGCCATTGATGGCGTGAGATCATTGCTGCCTGGAACATGAACAGATTGATGTGCTTTCCCATTTCAGAGCTCAGCAAATCACTTAGCTATGATGCATGAGACAGGTACAGCCCATTCAGGGTAACCATTACATGCTATGTCTTTACTCCACGCGAGTATTCTTTGTCTGGTTTTAGCGTTGTCACGAATTGTCTCTCCTACTTCAATGTTTTGCCCCATTTCTCTGAAGTGTATTTACTTCACCATTGTGCACTGAGTTACTTTTGAGTTGCCGCAAAGATCACTCAGCAGGACTGTCACCGAGAGTCAATTTGCCTGCTGAAACTGTACCTTTCTCACTCAGCATACAGTCCAGTTCCTCCTGTCTGAGTCAAAGCATCTGGGCTTCTGTTCCCAAGTCTCACTATGTCTTTTTATTGTCTCTGATCTTTCCTTGTTAACAGCCAAATCCAGAATAAACAACATGCTTCAGTGCACGGGAAGTGCGATATAGAACAATGCCATGATGTTTCTGTCTCCCTTGAGCACCATTTTGCACTATTTAATTTTCTCCTTTGCAACAGCACCCTCAGACGAGTGCAACACAGAGCAGGTGACTGAGACTTCCATTTGCTCTCAATATCTGATTAAGATCTCCTTGTCAGTTTATTCTCTCCTCAATTTGTCATCAACCTCTACTTTCCTGTCACATTTGATACCTTTGCTTTCTAAGTTAGGTAAATTTAGCTCACAGCTTCATTATTCACTCATGCCCTCAATATCGCAGAGGAAACTATGTAATTTGCTGCCTTATCAACCGGTTTTCCTTGTACTAATACTTATTAAAAACATGTTTAGCTTCCTTTTTGTGTTATGCACTAATCAATCCTCATTTAGTTAGTTCGTTCTCCCACTTGATTGAGCCTGTACCCTTGCTATGCGAAGAACTGAATGTTAAACGTACAGAATCGTTTGGGTTTCAATATAACTTCGAAAATTCTGAGTTGCAAATAACTCCAGTTGGGCATATCCTTTTTGATGTATCAGAGCCCCTGCGCACATTTTTTGAAAACATCGAATGAAAGAATTGAATTCCTCGAAATTTATTTAATCTCATGAAAGCCTAAAATGAATGGGAATAAATTCCACTTTACAAATCTTGTGTGCTTTGTTCAGGCTCAGCATAGAATTCAGATAATCCATCAAACCCTGCACCTCATCAACAAATTATACAGCGTGAATCTGGGTTCAGTGACATAGGCCTGGGACAAGGTGGAAAACTTTCTTCTTCTCCTGGATCAACAGCTCAGAGAGTTGCAAGACTGCATGAGAAAATCAGGGGCTGACTATAAAATGAAGAGAAATGTTGCCATTCAACATTACTTCAGGAAACTGGAAAAGTTCCTCAAACATGAGGTATGACAATTGATAACTAACTGTGTAATTCCTAACATGCAATTCGTTGGCCAACATTTAACTCTATCCTTTCTCAAATGCATTTTCTTGAATATTTTACCTTTTCAGAAATTCAGTGACTGTTCCTGGGAAATAATCCGTGCTGAGACCAGAGCCCGTTTACAACAGTTGTGTTCCATTATGGCATAAGTCAGCAGAAGAAACTGAAGAGAGCATAACTGCTACAGACCAGGACAATGAATATTTAATACAAAAACTTTCCATTGAAAATATATATTTATGTTTGCAAGAAATGTTATGTACCTTTGTAACAATGAGAGTGTTGTTCGGACTATTCAATTTAATTCACTTATTTATTGTTGTGTTATTTTCTCCTGTTGCAATGTTGAAGTTTCATTGTGTGTGCGGAGTCTGTTTTGAGATGTCAGACTTACAAAGACATGGGCTTACATTTCTGGGATGTCTGAGACACATTGACGTTGTCACCTATTTGCCAAGCTTGCAACCCATCTCAGTTATTCCAAATTATTCCTATTTATTGACATGATGTCTTAACTTATTGAAATGCTACAGTTTTATACGGAATGTTAAGTAACTTAATTTATTGTTAAATTATTGCTATTTATTGTGGAGTACACTATTTTTACAACTGGGATTTTTTACACTGAATAAGAGGTCATTGATATAATTGAATTGGTTTTAATAATATGACACATTTATTGAACTGACATTATGTTTCTTGTCATTTAATCTTTGTACAATGAGTATAAATGCTGTGGATATTTCTGTCTTCAGCCTGTTACTCTTGCTCCTCCTCATCAGCAATCTCCATTTTGCACAATTGTTTTTTCCTCAATCCTCAGACCCAGAAATCCAATTTTAATTGATTCCTCTTGTCTAATTTTCCATCTTTTACACTTCTTCCACTGAACTTTGTATTTTGGTTCAGCAGCAAAAGTGGACTGAGTTTTGGATGCTGAGCAGGAAAGGGAAAACCTGGTTGCAGGGAGGGACTGATGGAATTGGTGAGTTGACGTGACCTGCGAACGCTGAATGCTGAGAGTACCAGCCATTGAGTACCGGTAGGGAAAGCAGAGATTTGGCTGAGAATGACATCGCTCAGCATTAAGGAAGTGAATGAGTGAAAAATGTGATTCCAACTCACAGAATCTTGGCTTACATGGTGATAATCTGATTTCTTACCAAATACTTCATCACATAAGCATGCAAAAAGATGCTCAGAGATAGGCCGCTTAAGACCTCAAGCATCAGCATTTTTCTGTTACAGTTTTATCAGATTGTGGCCTTGGCTGGAATTTGCAGCTCACACTCTAATAACCTTGAGGGAAACAGAAATTTCTGGAGAAACCCATGAGGTATGGCAGCACCGGTGGAGCGAACTCCGAGTGAACGTTTTGACATCAGTTCTGAATTACAGTCGCTAGACTAAACATGTTAATTCTGCTTCCTCACCACACTTGTTGCAAGACTGCTGATTTTCTCCAAATATTCCTGCGTTTAGCTTCAAATTTCCACCAGCTGAGTTCTTTGTTTGATTTTAGGAACTATACAAAACTTCTAATTTGCTTGTTGATCAAAATTCCCTCCCCCTTGGCCTTGAATATATCCAACGCCACCACTTTTGTCTTGAGTGGAGAAATTTGGTGATTAACAATTCTGTGAAGTAATAAAAATCCTCCCCTCCATCTGAAGGGGCAACTGTTCATATTAAACTACTGGCCTTACTTGTAGGTTCCACAAAGGCAAAAATGTCTTCATAACAATTATTCACTCAGGTCTTCTCAGATCTTTAACTATTTCAGAAGTTCACTACCTCATTCTGCACAGCTGCAATAAATGTATGGCCAGGTTCCTAAACATTTTCACATCAGCCAACACTATCATTCGGGAATCAACTCTGAGCTGTATCTGATGATGGCATGTCCTGTTTAGCCGGTCTGGTTGCATATGATTCGGATGCAGTGGTAGAAATACTGCCCGAGCTTTCGACAGCTTCCTTCTCACAGTAACGTGCAACATTCTACTTAATTTTTCATTTTCTTATTCAGTCCTGTGACAGATGTATTGCTAGCTGGACTAACATTTATTCGTTTTCCCCAGTCGCCTTTCAGAAGGTGGTGGAGTTTAGGAATTTTGTACTGCTGCAGTCCATGTAGGGGTTGATTCACAATGCTGCTGGGGAGAGATCCCCAGGATTTTGAACCAATGAGAATGAAACAATGCCAATATAATTCCGAGACAGGACGGCGAGTGGCTGGCTGGGGAAAATGCTGCCGGCAGTGTTCCATTTATCTGCTTCCATCTTTTTTGATGGCAGTGCTTTGGGTTTACAAGGTGTTGTCTTTAGGTATTTGTTGAATTTCTGCAGCGCATCTTGTAGGTAGTGTACATTGCTTCCACCAGTTGACAGTGGTGGAGGGAATTAATTATTGCGGATGTGGTGACAATTCTTCTCAGCGATATAGACAACCTCACATTTTCCCACAATAAGCTCCACCTGCATAAAGCTGCCAACTGCTTTAACCTATTGATTACTCTTTGGATGCTCTGTATATCCTCCTCACAAATTGTTTTTCGACCTTCTTTCATGACATTAGCAATATAATGTGTCCCTTCAGCTAAGTTGTTCTCTGACTCCCAATCAAATGAATAAAACCAAGTTATCTGCTCCTTACTGCATTCCGCCTCGTGGGTGCTTGCTAAGCGCAAATTGCTGAACATATATCCTGCGTTTGAACTGAAAAGTTTTCAAAAATATTTCTGTATTTTTTGACAGTGCCTTAGTCAGTTATTTGTCCATGAACGGCGTTATATAAATGTAGCTCCTCCTGTATGTGAATTCTGGCCTCGCATGCAAAGTGACCGAATTCAGTATGCACGCATCGCCTTTGCAAATATTTGCTGGTCATCGAAAATGCGCCAAAATTTAACTGGTCAGTTTGGGTGTGAGGACAGCAATATCCATGTATGAAAGCAGTTGCAATGTATTTTGTAACCGTCAAATTATTGCCGCTCCGCCTCAAATAAAACTTAAAATGGACCGGTGTTGTCTGAAGTGTCGTGGTAAACAATTTAAAACCAGCCAAAAATTTCTGCTTTTGAGGAAAACAGATTCTGTTCCGAATTAAAAACAACAACATTTAATTGTCAAAATGAACATTTCAATGCATTTAAAGTATAATGTCCGCTCTGTAGGTGTGGATTGTACTTCTAAGTGAAAATGATTTGGAGACAATTTCCCACTTAACCGGCATATCGCGGGATATCGCAAACACTTTCCCACATGTTCCTTATCCTTTCCCCTCCCAGTCTGACCCGCTGTGTTTACAAACTCCCCTGCCTTTCGGAAATGACAAAACGCGTCACTTTCCCTGAGGCACTTTCGCTTTTGAGAAAATTGACACGAGGTTCATTTCCAGAGAGAAACCGACATGGACACATTCCCGGGAGAGAGAGAGCAGACAGAAGCGATGAAAGGAAAGGGAACGGGATCACTTTCGGAGTCGGATCAGATCCTGAGGATTTCACACGGATCCTGAAAACGGCTCCAGAGTCCGAGCGGGAAATAAGAACCCTGCTCCAGTGAGGGAGCGGACTCTGGGCCAGGTGAATGTGAGCGGAGAAAGTCGCCAGCAGCCGGTGATCCAGGCCTGTGATCCGGGCTCCCTGTCATCTCCAACCTGGGAAATGGGAACGGGACTAGCGCCGTGTTAACACACCGGGGATTCCTGCAATCGGGGTCTCTACAATCCGGATGAGGACATCTAGCCCCCAGGACATATCCCCATACCCCCCAATCCCACCACCCAACTACAGAGCCCCGCCCTGCACCAGCTCAGTGCCCGATGATCTGAACACACTCAACATTCAGCTGCAAATCGAGTGCTGGTTGCGATTTTCGACCCGGGATTTTCCAGCCGTTGCTTCTGGAATCTCCAGCTTTTCGATTCCTTACCTCAGAAAGAAACGGCATACACTCCTGATCCAGGTCCTCCAAAATTCCTGGGAGCTGTTTTCACTTTTGGAATGTAATGTGCCCCTTTAAAACCGCCAGCATGGCAGTGCCGGTGAGAGCAACCAGCAGAGCCCAGGCTCACACTCACAGCCCTCGGCAGCACAGGCGGCCGCTCCCGGATCACAATCCGCTCCGACTGCACACTGACCGCTTTCTCATCTTCCACCTCGGTGCTACCTTCTGGCTCGGTGCAACATGGCTCTGGCGACGATTTGGAGATTTTGGACGGTGCTGGTCTTGGTGTCCGGCAGCCTGAGTCTGGGTTGTGAGAGGCTGCAGTTACAGCAAGTTCTCAACACGGAGACTCTGAGCAAACTGCATGAAATGGTGAGTTTGAGCTGATCTATATTGACTGTTCTTATACGTGATTCATCAATTGTTGATTTACAAATGAAAACATATCAGAATACCCAAGTAGTGCGGTTGCTTCCTCTGTACTGGGATCCGGTGAGGCCGCTTCTCGAGTAGTGCGGACCTTCTGTAAGAAAGGGTAGAAAATGAAATGGAAACATGACGGAGAGGTTTTACCAGAATAATGCCTGAAATTGTTTCACGAGCAATTGTTGGTCAAGGCGCGGTTTGTATCCCCTGGAGGTTAGAAGTGGAGGAAGGGGTCTTGTCTGAAATGAGTGAGGGGTTTCACGACACTCGGGGACAGTGGTGTCCATTGGGGCCCCGAAACGGGAATGGGGTGTCCAGGTAACTGTGTTCTGGTCCATGTCAGAGGTAGGGTAAAGGTGCTTGGGAGTACGCCCGAATGGAGGAGCAGCATCAGAGCCGTGGCCTTACTCCCTGCACTTGCCCATGACAGGGGAGAGGCGAAGATGAATGGTTATGTTTTCGAGGAATCTGGAACTGGAGGCAATTCTTAAATATGAGATAACAAGGTATGGACCTGGATGAACACAGCAGCATCAGAGGAGCAGGAAAGCTGACGTTTCGGGTCTGGACTCTTCTTCAGAAATGGGAGAGGGGAAATGGATTCTGAAATAAACAGAGAGGTGGAGGCGGATGGAAGATAGATCAAGGAGCAGATAGGTGGCGAGGAGACAGACAGGTCAAGGAAGTGGGGATGAGGCTGGTAGGTAGGAGGTGGGTGTGGGGGTTTAGGTGGGAGGTGTGGATAGGTGGGTGAAAGGACGGACAGGTTCGGGAGGCGGGGACGAGCTGGGCTGGCTTTGGGATGCGGTCGGGGATAGGGGGATTTTGAAGCTTGTGAAGTCCACATTGATACCATTGGGCTGCAGGGTTCCCAAGCGAAATATGAGTTGCTGTTCCTGCAACCTTCGGGTGGCATCGTTGTGGCACTGCAGGAGGCCCAGGATGGACATGTCGTCCAAGGAGTGGGGGGCGGAGTTGAAGTGGTTCGCGACTGGGAGGTGCAGTTGTTTGTCACGAACCGAGCGTAGGTGTTCCACAAAGCGGTCTACAAGCCTCCGCTTGGTTTCCCCGATGTAGAGGAGGCCACACCTGGAACAGCGGATACAGTATACCACAATAGCAGATGTGCAGGTGAACATCTGTTTGATGTGGAAGGTTTTCTTGGGGCCTGGGATGGGAGTGAGGGGAAAAGTGTAGGGGCAGGTGTAGCACTTCCTGCGGTTGCAGGGAAAAGTGCCGGGTGTGGCGGGGCTGGAGGGGAGTGTGGAGCGGACAAGGGAGTCACGGAGAGAGTGGTCCCTCCGGAAAGCAGATAAGGGTGGGGAGGGAAAAATGTCTTTGGTAGTGGGGTCAGATTGCAGGTGGCGGAAATGGCGGAGGATGATGCGTTGGATCCGGAGGTTGGTGGGGTGGTACGTGAGGACGAGGGGGATTCTGTTTTTATTGTTATTGCGGGGAGGGGGTGTGAGGGATGGGTGGCGGGAAACGCGAACATGCTGTGGAGGGCGTTTTTGACCACTGTGGAGGGGGAGTTGCAGTCCTTGAAAAACGAGGACATCTGGGATGTCCGGGAGTGGAATGCCTCATCTCGGGAGCAGATGCGGCTGAGGCGAAGGAATTGGGAATAGGGGATGGCATTTTTGCAGGAAGGTGGGTGGGAGGAGGTGTATTCTAGGTAGCTGTGGGAGTCGGTAGGCTTGAAATGGATATCGGTTTCCAGGTGGTTGCCAGAGATGGAAACAGAGAGGTCCAGGAAGGAGAGAGAGGTATTAGAGATGGTCCAGGTAAACTTAAGGTTGGGGTGGAAGGTGTTCGTGAAGTGGATGAACTGTTCGAGGTCCTCGTGGGAGCATGGGGCTGTGCCGATACAGTCATCGATGTAACGGAGGAAGAGGTGGGGGATAGGGCCAGTGTAGCTACGGAAGAGGGATTGTTCCATGTATCCTACAAAGAGACAGGCATAGCTTGGGCCCATGCGGGTACCCATGGCCACCCCCTTTGTCTGTAGGAAGTGGGAGGAATTGAAGGAGAAGTTGTTAAAGGCGAGAACGAGTTCAGCTAGGCAGATGAGGGTGTCAGTGGATGGGGACTGGTCGGGACAGGAAGAAGCTTAAATATGACATTTTTTATTCCAATTCGGAGGATGACGATGGTTGAGCTATGCATCAAAATTTCACCTTGGGATCTAAGATAAATGTCCAGTTTCAAATAGTCTGGGTCTGTGTCAGAAGGAAGTGCTTGAGAGCGGAAAAGGAGGTTTGATTGCATTGAGTGACAAGGAGCGATTTTCTGTTTGTGAAAATAAAAACTTTTGCTGCAATCTTCTCGATGTGTAATTATCGGAAATGTTAGTTATGGGTGATGAATTTGCAGAGTGATAATGTAGATCTATTCGCGAGTTAAGAGAGCTACTGAGAGTGGGCTGTGAGTCCTCACCACGCGTGGAATCTGAGGCTGCATTTTTTAATTTGCTCCCTCAGGGATCAGCATGTAGATAAGTGACATGGGGTCAAGGACGGGTCATTGGGGGCCCCTGAGCGTGACAGTGGTTGAGCAGGTTGGGGAGTGAAGAGATGTGATTAAGGGTCTTCTGAGGCTAAAATGAGGTTGATCAGAATCGGAACAAGGGAATGCAGTCCCAGCCAGCTCGGTCCGTGGAGCGGAGAGACCTTGAACGACGAAGCTGTGGTTCATTTTCTTAAAAGTTACAGAGAGGCGAGAACGTCAAGAAACGATTTATCCTGTTCACAAGTAGATTTAGTGTTGTTTATGATTTTAATGAAAGAAATATAATTCAACCATCAAACCAATTGTTCCAACAATATCAATGCATCCGTTCAACTTGGAAGAATAGCCAAGCTCCCAAAAATGATGTCAATAATATCGGGAGAAATTCTCGGACCTATGAGCTTGCCTCGACCTCTGGCTGTGGTTTTCTATCAGGGAAGTCCACTCCCTGCTTCAGGAATCTCCAGCTTTCAGATTCCTTCCCTCACACAGCCAGCACCCAGACTTTTTCTTGCTCTCTTGTAGCTTGTTCAAAACTTTCACAACCAGGTTTCACTTTTCGAATGTCATGCCCACACCTCGCCAGTCCCTCCTCCTATATACACCGGCAGCTCAGGCAGTGACAGCTCCGAGCTCAGGCCAACCTCGCTCTATCACACACACAGATATACACAGACACTCACACAGGACTCGACACTGAAGGAAATCGCTTTGGCTTGACAAGCAGCTGCATTGCGACGCCCCCAATTTAATTCAATTGCAAAGGAGCCGTTTGGGTGTTAAAACCAGATCCAGTCGTGATCAGATTCTTCCGATCAGAGTTTTCCCCCTAGCTCGGTGCAGCATGGCTCTGGCGAGTATTTGGAGATTTTGGACGGTGCTGGTCTTGGTGCCCGGAACCGTGAGTCTGGGCTGTGAGAGGCTGCAGTTACAGCAAGTTCTCAACACGGAGACTCTGAGCAAACTGCACGAAATCCTAAGTTTCAGCTGACTCCAGATTTTAGTTTTGTGCAATTAGTTCTCTGTGATCCTCGAGTATGTCATTTTGAGGGACTGAATGTAACTGGGACTGTTTTCTCCTCTCAGGGCGGACCCTTTCCCCTACACTAAGTCAGAGGTTCTCATTGAAAACCAAGCCCTTGGACCTTGTGAAACTTTCCAGCGGACTGGAGGTGAGTGAAAACTCGATTGGTTTTATTTAAGTGGAGACTTTAGAGAAAGTACGTGTGAGATTAACGGCACGATCAGAGCTTACGACATTGAACCGCAGTGATTACCACCCATTTTATAAATCGCAAAAACATATCGACGTCGTTTTGTTTCACTCTTTTCCTCGTTCACTAATTCCCTCTCTGTTCCAACACTTAAAATCTCCTTATGACAAACCCGCCGCCTGAGATGATGTCAAACCCTCTACCGATCCCATCCCTCAAACCACCTCCCCACCTCATCCAAAAACCTTCCTGACCCACCACGCCGCTCGAATTATCTTGTTTCGCTAAAGCACAATCCCGCTCACTGACTTCATCTCTTTTTTTGTCATAGCTTCTCACGCTCACATTGCTCAGTCTTCCTGAAATCTTCTCAAATTATCTCGATCTAACTCTCCCTTAAATTCTCATTTTCTCCGTTTCGCTAATCCGTCCAATCGTGTTGGGTTCATTCGTGTGTAGTTTCCCTCCGTATGAAAATGTCCCACCCGATCTTCAGTGATTGGCAGTGAGATGTGAACCACAGGGGCCAGTTAATTGCTGCAACCCCAGCACCGCGCTGCATACAAAGAGCCAATCTCTCTCCTGAATACACAGACTGAATCAATTCACAAATTAATCCCGCGCACCTGACCCATAACCATTGCACACCTCCCCGTTAACTCTATATCAACATCTCTTTTGAAAATTATTCTTGAAGCTGCTTTTCGCCACGCGGTCAGTTGGCTGATTAATATTCACACACCAACCCTTCAGCTGCATCCACACTTTCTGCTACTTCCGCAAATAATATGGTGCTATTTTGCAGAGATGACATTTAAGCACTTTGTGGCTATTTACTGAGACGTATCTTATTCTCCTTGACCACTTCATGGGATTCTATTCTTTATCCATTATTAGCGTGAGATCATTGCTGTCTAGCTTAGCAAATCTCTTAGCTATGATACATGAGGCGACTGCAGCCCTTCCAGTGTAACCATTCCATGCTATGTGTTTACTCCACTCGAGTATTCTTTGTCTGGTTTTAGCATTGTTAGTATCTGTCCCTGCTACTTCAATGTTTTGCCCCATTTCTCTGAAGTGCATTTTCAATATTCATTGCACCACTGTGCACTGGATTACTTTTGAGTTGCCGCAAAGAACACTCAGCAGGACTGTCACTGAGAATCAGTTTGCCTGTTGAAAGTGCAACGTTCTCACTCCACATACAGTCCAGTTCCTTCTGTCTGAGTCAAAGCATCGGGGCTTCTGTTCTCAAGTCTCACTGTGTCTTTTTCATTGTCTCTGATCGTTCCTTGTTTGAAGCCAAATGAGCAACATTCTTCAGTGCACAGGGAGTGGGGTTTACAACAATGCCATGATTTCCTTGTCTCATTTGAGCATCATTTTGTCTCATTTGAGCATCATTTTGCACTATTTCATTTTCTTCTTTGCAACTGCAACCTCAGATCAATTCAGCACAGAGCAGGTGACTGTCACATTCCATTTGCTGTCAATATCTGATTAAGACCTCCTTATAGATCATAGAATCCCTACAGTGTGGAAACAGGCTCTTCGGTCCAACAAGTCCACACCGACCCTTGCAGCATCTCATCCAGGCCCAACCCCCTATAACACACCTAATCCACACACCTCTGAACACTGCGGGCAATTTAGCATGGCCAACCCACCTAGCCTGCACATCTTTGGACTGTGGGAGGAAACCGGAGCACCCGGAGGAAACCCACGCAGATACGAGGATAATGTGCAAGCTCCACACAGACAGTCGCCCGAGGGTGGAATCGAAACCGGGTCTCCGGCGCTTTGAGGCTGTAGTGCTAACCACTGAGCCACCGTGCCGCCCCATTGGTATTGGGTTAACAGGGTATACTCAGGGAGTTAACTGTGTGGCTCAAATATTAATATGGAAGAAATGGATTTCATTTCATGGGGTACTAGCACCTGCACCTGTGTGTGGAAAGCAGTTTTTCTGTTGGGATAGGCTTAACTTGAAACTCGCTGGAATTAGTGTCTAAGTGAATCTCTAGTGAAGCCTGTTGAATGGGCTTTAAATTAAATAGTTGAGGTAGGTTTCTGGTGAGAGGAAGTTTATATGAATAGAAAGGGAAGGAATAATGCAGGGTAATGACATGGGTGACGATAAATAGATTATGACAGGGAGTGACTGTGTACAAACATTACAGTCTACCCGCAAACTGCATCAAAGAGAATTAAATACTAGGAAGAGAGCACTAAAATTGTTATAAAAAAGGTAATAAATGAATTGATGGTACAAGCAGCAATACATGGGTCAAATTATTTTAGCAATTGCAAAGAGGTTGGAAGAAGTACAAGACTAGAAACTGAATAGCCAGGCATATTTGACATTTCAAAGGTAGGTAAAAGGGAAAAAGAGGGCAGGGTAGCTTTGTTATTAAAGGATTACATTAGCACAGGAATGAGAAATGATTTTAGCTTGGAAGGTCAAGATGTGGAATTCATTCTGGGTGGAGATAACAAATAGCAAGGAGAAATTACTTGTCGTAGGACAAATTATAAATCAGAAATAATGGAGGCTCGTAAGCAAGGGAATGCAATAAATGTGAGCAATCTTAATCTTCATGCAGATTGTACAAATGAATTCAGAGTATTCAGGGCAGTTTCTTTAAACAATATGTTGTGGAGCAACCAAGGGACTGGCTGTGTCACACTTGGTAATCTGTAATGAAATTGGATTAATTCATGATAGAAACAAAGAAAATAGGAGCAGAAGTAGGCCATTTGGCCTGTCAAGCCCCCTCTGCCATTCATTATGATTATGGCCAATCACCCAACTCAGTAAAAACCAGAAGGACTGCTGATGCAAAAACAAAGTTGGTGGAAAAGCTCAGCGGGTCTGGCAGCATCTGTGAAGATAAAAACAGAGTTAACTTTTTGGGTCCGGTGACCCTTCCTCAGAACATCCAGCTCAGTATCCTGTTGCAGCTTTGGCAACACACCCTTTGAGTCCTTTAGTTCCACGAACTATATCTAACCCCTTCTTGAAAATACTGATTGCAAAATAAAGAATCTATTGAGGACCAGTTATCACAACAAGATGGAATTCAGTTTAAGATTAAGAAACTTAAATATGAAACTCATATCTTAAACGTAAATAAAGTTAATTGCAGTGGTATAGTGACATAATTGGTTGAAGATGACTAGGAAAATAAATTTAAAATTAAGATGGTAGGCAAGCAGTATCAGGCATTTAAAGGGATATTTAAAACACCCAAAATATATTTTCTACTTAGTAAGAAAGATTCTATGAGAAAGGGTAACAATCTGTGACTAACTAAGGAAGTTAAGGAAGTATCGAACTGAAGGGAAGGGCATGCAATATTGCCAAGATTAGTGAGTGAACAGAAGATTGGGAGAAGTTTTAAAAAACAGATCATTATGCCTAAAAAATAATAGAGGAAAAAATAGACTATGAGAATAAACCAGCAAAAATGGAGCTTCTCCATTCATAATATAAGGAAGAATACAGCTGAAGTAAATGTTGATACATTATAGCATGAAATTGGCGAATATTTAATTGGAAACAAAGAAATGACAGACTTTGAACAAATATTTTGTATCTGTTATCTGTTTATTCTCTCTTCAATTTCTCATCAACCTCTACTTTCCTGTCACATTTAATACATTTGTTTTCTAAATAAAGTAAATTCAACTCACAGCTTCATTCTTCAGTCATGCCCTCAATATCAAAGTGGAAATTACATAATTTGCTGCCTTATCAACCTGTTTTCCTTGAATTAATACTTTTTAAAAATATGTTAAGCTTCCTTTTTGTGTTACACACGAATCAATCCTAATTTTTTTAGTTCGTTCTCCCTCTTGATTGAGTCTGTATCCTTGCTATAGGAAGTACTGAATATTAGTCATACAGAAGCTTTTCTGTTTCACTATAACCTTAACAATTAAGAGTTACAAAAAACTCCAACTGGTCATATCATTTTCTATGCATCAAAGCCCCTCTGTATATACTTTCAAAACATTGATTTAAAGAATTGAATTACTCAAATTCTATTTATTCTAATGAAAGCCTATAATGAATGGGAATAAATTTCTCTTTACAAATCTTGTGTGCTTTGCTCAGGCTCAGGAGAGAATTCAAATAATCCATCAAACCCTGCACCTCATCAACAAGATCTACAGAATTAACCTGGGTTCAGTGACATGGGCCTGGGACAAAGTGGAAAACTTTCTTCTTCTCCTGGATCAACAGCTCAGAGAGTTGCAAGACTGTCTGAGGAAATCAGGGTCTGACTATAAAATGAAGAGAAATGCTGCCATTCAACTTTACTTCAGGAAATTGGAAAAGTTCCTAAAACACGAGGTATGACAATTGATAACGAACTGTGTAATTCCTAACAAACAATTCGTTTGCCAACATTTAACTCCATTCATTCTCAAATGCATTTACTTGAATATTCTACCTTTTCAGAAATTCAGTGACTGTTCCTGGGAAATAATCCGTGCTGAGACCAGAGCCCGTTTACAACAGTTGCATCCATTATGGCAGAAGTCAGCAGAAGAAACTGAAGAGAACATATTTGCTACAGATCAGGACAATGAATATTTAATTCCAAAACTTTCCATTGAAAATATATATTTATGTTTGCAAGAAATGTTATGTACGTTGGTAACAGTGAGAGTGTTGCTAGGGTTATGCAATTCAATTCACTGCTATTTATTGTTGTGATATTTTCTCCTGTTGCAATGTTGAAGTTTCACTGTGTGTGGAATCTGTTTTGAGATGTCAGACTTGCAAAGACATGGGCTTGCACTTCAGTGATGTCTGAGACACATTGATGTTGTCACCTATTTGCCAACCTTGCAACCCATCTCAGTTATTCCAAATTACTCCTATTTATTGACATGATGTCTTAACTTATTGAAATGCTACAATTTTATACGGAATGTTAAGTAACTTAATTTATTGTTAAATTATTGCTATTTATTATACATTGTGGAGTACACTATTTTTACAACTGGGAATTTTTTTACACTGAATAAGAGCTCATTGATATAAATAAATTGGTCTTGATAATATTGCACATTTATTGAACTGACGCTGTGTTTCTTGTCATTTAATCTTTTGATAATGAGTATAAATGCTGAGGATATTTCTGTCTTCACTCCTGTTACTCTTGCTCCTCCTCATTAACAATCTCCATTTTGCACAATTGTTTTTTCTTCAATCCTCAGACCTAGTAATCCAATTTTAATGGATTATACTGGTCTAATTTTCCATCTTTTCCACTTCTTCCACTGAACATTGTATTTTGGTTCAGCAGCAAAAGTGGACTGAGTTTTGGATGCTGAGCCGGAAAGGGTAAAACTGGTTGTAGGGATGGACAAATGGAATAAGTGAGTTGAAGTGACCTGAGAATGCTGAATGCTGAGAGTATCAGCCATTGAGTACCGATAGGGAAACGAGACCATGTCTGAGAATGACATCGCTCAGCATTAAGGAAGTCCAAATATGATGAATGCTATTATAACTCACAGCATCTTGGCTTGCATGGCGATAATCTGTTTTTGTACAAAATACTTCATCACATATACATGCAAATAGATGCACAGAGATAGGCCGCTTAAGACCTCAAGTATCACCGCTATTCTATTACAGTTTTATCAGATTGTGGCCTTGACTCAAATTTGCAGCTCATACTCTAATGACCTTGAGGGAAACAGAAATTTCTCGCGAAACCCGTATGGTATGGCGGCACCGGTGGCGAGAAATCAGAGTGAACGAATTGAGATCAGTTCTGAAGTACGGTCACAAGACTAAAAAATGTTAATTCTGTTTTCTCACCACACTTGCTGCCACACAGCCGATTTTCTCCAAATATTCCTGTTTTTATCTTCAAATTTCCAGCGCCTGAGTTCTTTGTTTAATTTCAGATGTTGAAAACTTCTAATTTACTTGTTTATCAAAAATCTCTCCATCTTAGACTTGAATATATTAAATGCCACGGATTTTGAGTGGAGAAATTTTGTGATTAGAAATTCTGTGACCGGAATAAACGGTATCACCTCCATCTGAAAGGGAGACTGCTCATATTCAACCAGTGCCCATAGCTGTAGGTTCCACAAAGGCACAAATATCTTAATAACATTTATTCACGCAGATTTTCTCAGACCCTTAACTGTTTCAGAAAAGTCACCACCTCATTCTGCACAACTGCAATAAATGCAGGCCTAGACTGCTAAACATTTTCACATCAGCCAGCATTGTCATTCCAGAATCAACCGAGTGAATCTACTGTGAGCTGCATCTGATGATGGCATATCCTGTTTAGGTAATGAGCCCAAACATTATATAATTCGTACACATGGTCAAGTTGCACAAGTATCCTATGCAGTGGTAGAAATCCTTCCCTACCTTTCTACACCTTCATCCTTGCAAAACGTTGAATATGCTAGATGACTTTTGATTTTCTTATTGAGCCCTGGGACAGGAGTATTGTTGCCTGGACTAGCATTTATTCGTTTTCCCTAGTTGCCTTTGAGAAGGTGGTAGAATTTTGGAATTTTGTACTGCTGCAATCCATGTAGGGGTTGACTGACAATGCTGTTGGGGAGGAATCCATAGGATTTTGAACCAATGACACTGAATCAATGCTGATGCAATTCCAAGACAGGACGGCGAGTGGCTTGGTGCGGAACACGCTACTGGTAGCGTTCCCATTTATTGGCTCTCATCTGTTTTGATGGCAGAGCTTTTGGATTTAGGAGCTGTTTTGTTTCGGTATTTGTTGAATTTCTGCAGCGCATCTTGTAGGTAGTGTGCATTGCTTCCACCAACTGACAGTGGTGGAGGGAATTAATTATTGTGGATGTGGTGACATTTCTTCTCAGCGATATAGACAACCTCACATTTTCCCACAATAAGCTCCCCTCCTGCTTTGACCTCTTGATTACTCTTTGGATGCTCTGCATGCCCTCCTCACAAATTGCTTTTCCACGTTATTTGATGACATTAGCATTTCTGCCATAATTTTTGTCTGACGCACATTCAAAATAATAAAACCCGGTTATCTGCTCTTTGCAGCATTCCGCCTCGTGGGAGCTTGCTAAGCACAAATTGCTGAACGTATGTCCTGCGTTTGAACTGAAAACTTGTCAATTTTTTTAAAATTTTTGGACAGTGCCTTGGTAAGTTATTTGTTCATGAACGGCGTTATATAAATGTAGCTCCTCCCGTATGGTGTGATCTGGCCTCACATGCAAACTGATCCAATTCAGTATGCATGCATCGCCTTTGTAAATGTTTGCAGGTCATCGAAAATGCGCCAAAATTTAACTGGAGAGTTTGGGTGTGAGGACAGCAATATCCAAGTATGAAAGCATTTGCAATTTATTTTGTAACCGTCAAATTACTGCCGCTAAGCACCAAATATAACTTAAAATGGACCAGTCTTGTCTGAAGTGCCGTAGCCAACGATTTAAAACCAACAATTAAATTCGTCTTTTTTTGAGGACAAGACAGTTTCTGTATCAATTATAAACAAAATCTATTTAATTATAAAAATGAGCGTTTCAATGCATTGAAAACAAACTGTCCGTTCTGTAAGTATGGATGGTAGTTCCAAGTAAAAGTGATTTGGAGACAATTCACCCTTAACCGGCCTATCCCGGAATATCGCAAACACTTTCCAACATGTTCCTTGTCCTGTCCCCTCCCAGTCTGACCCGCTGTGTTTACAAACTCCCCTGCCTTTCGGAAATGACAAAACGCGTCACTTTCCCTGAGGCACTTTCGCTTTTGAGAAAATTGACACGAGGTTCATTTCCAGAGAGAAACCGACATGGACACTTTCGCGGGAGAGAGAGAGCAGACAGAAGCGATGAAAGGAAAGGGAACGGGATCACTTTCGGAGTCCGACCAGATCCTGGTGATTTCACACGGATCCTGAAAATGTCTCCAGAATCCGACCGGGAAATGAGAACGTTGCTCCAGTGAGGGAGCGGATTCTGGGCCAGGTGAATGTGAGCGGAGAAAGTCGCCAGCAGCCGGTGAGCCAGGTCTGTGATTCGGGCTCCCTGTCATCTCCAACCTGGGAAATGGGAACGGGACTAGCGCCGTGTTAACACACCGGGGATTCCTGCAGTCGGGGTCTCTATAATCCGGATGAGGGACATCCAGCCCCCAGTACATATCCCCATACTCCCCAATCCCACCACCCAACTACAGAGCATCCCCCTGCACCAGCTCAGTGCCCGATGATCTGAACACACTCAACATTCAGCTGCAAATCGAGCGCTGGTTGCGATTTTCGACCCGGGATTTTCCAGCCGTTGCTTCGGGAATCTCCAGCTTTTCGATTCCTTACCTCAGAAAGAAACGGCACACACTCTTGATCTTATTGCCAGGTCCTCCAAAATTCCTGGGAGCTGTTTTCACTTTTGGAATGTAATGTGCCCCTTTAAAGCCGCCAGCATGGCAGTGCCGGTGAGAGCAACCAGCAGAGCCCAGGCTCACACTCACAGCACTCGGCAGCACAGGCGGCCGCTCCCGGATCACAATCCGCTCCGATTGCACACTGACCGCTTTCTCATCTTCCACCTCGGTGCTGCCTTCTGGCTCGGTGCAACATGGCTCTGGCGACGATTTGGAGATTTTGGACGGTGCTGGTCTTGGTGTCCGGCAGCCTGAGTCTGGGTTGTGAGAGGTTGCAGTTACAGCAAGTTCTCAACACGGAGACTCTGAGCAAACTGCATGAAATGGTGAGCATCAGCTGCCCCCAGAACAGGATTGGGATCTCACTGGGTCCGTTACATTTTAGAAAGTGCTATGTTGGGAGGTGGATATATTGGATTAAAGTCACTTAACAAAGTTGCTAGAATTATTTGTAAGGGATGACAGTCAGGGTGATCATGGTACTGTTGTTGATATGTTTGATAGTGACATGGAATTTTGATTTTGGACAATATGTAGAAATTTAAATGAGAAAGAGACTTTTGGGTAGAACGGCTCAGCATGTGGCGGATTGAATTTACTTCATTGAAATGAGAAGCGATTTATTTTTGACAGCAAGCACCGCAAAACAAAATGATGGACAGAATTGTAAAGGGCCGCAGTGGCAGAGGGCCTTGGCTATATATCTGCTTAAGTCACTGACAAATTGACAGAGAGGACAACGTGATAGAACTTCAAAACTTATATACCTCCTGAGGCTTTATCCCTACGGCTACAGAGTATAATCGCAAAGAAATTACATTAAACTTGAATAACAATATAGGTTTGGCCTCAGTGGAATGTCATGTGTTGTTGGGCACTACACTTTAGCAACAATCTAAAGCAGTTCTGATGGATTCACAAGTATAGTTGCAAGGATGAGCAACTTCATTACTGCATTTACATTGGAGAATTGGAGAGTGGTTTCCATGAAGAAAAGCAAGTTGAGTGGATCGTTGATCAAGGTATTTAAAATAATGAGGTGTCTGGACAGACTAGATAGGGATAAATGTTCCCCATTGATGCAATGGATGGGCAGAAGCAGACAGAGATTTAAAGTAAATGGCAGAAGATCCAGTGGCAACATGAGGAATGGCCTCTTCATGTAATGAGTAGTTGGGAGCTGGCACACACTGCCTGAGATTGTGGTGGAGAGAGTTTCAATTCAGCCATCAAAGGAGAAGGTGGAATATTATCTTGAAAAGATGAATGTACAAGGCCAAGTGTGTTAAATTCAGCAAACCAATTCACCTTCAGATAACCAACATACAGGTGACAGGCTGACTGGCTTCCTTTTGTGCAGTCACCATGTTGTGAAACTGTGCAGTGAGACCCTTAGTGGAACAAGGAAATCAGCCTCTGAGGAAGTGAGCGAAACAGAGACAGAGGAGCATATAGGTCAGCATGTCTTCTGGGTGGTACATGTTAAAAATGGAGGATGTATTGGTGAACAGAATCGGCTATCAATGTCTGAGGGGGAAACTGAACAAAAGGATCAAAACGAGAATTAAGGGGAAATCAAATTTGAAGGCCACAATTAATTATAGGATCAATATTAATGATTTGAATGAGGAAAGTCAAATTTATATATAGCCAAGTTTACAGAAGCCACAAAAATAGGTAGATGGCAAATGTTGAGAATGATGCCAAGAGTGTGCAGAAGAATTTAGACAAGATAAGTGAATAGGCAAAGACTTAACGTGCAGGATGTAATGTTGGAACATCTGATGTTATGCACATTGACAGGAAGAATAGAGCAGGAAGAATGGAGAAGCATGGCAGAAAATGAAAAAAAAAAGAGATTTAGGAGTCCTTGTGCATGAATCACAAAATTCAAGTTTAGCAAGTATTAGGGAAAGCAAATGGAATGATGGCCTTAATTCAAAGGCTTCAGAGTATAAAAATAGCTGAGTCTTATTAAAAACAAACAAGACACTAGTTAGACCACACCAGGAATATTGTGACCAGTTTTGGTCCCCTTATCTAAGGAAAGATATACTGTCATTGAAGGCAGTGCAGAGAACCTTCACTAGGTTGAGCCTGTAGAGGGAGGGATTGTCTTATGAGGAATGGTTGAGTAGATTGGGCCTGGACTCTTTGGAGCTTAGAAGAATGAGAGGCCACCTTATTGAACAATGCTAGATTCTTAGGAAACTTCACAGGGTTGATGCAGAGATGTTGTTTTCTTTTGAGGGAAAGACTAGCATCACAGGGACAGTTTCAGAGTGTGCAGTCAGTCAGAGATGAGGAGAAATTTCTATTGTCAGAGATAGTGAATCTGTGATTATTTTCATCGCAGAGGCCTATCAAGTCTGGGTTGTTAAGTATATTCAAAATTGAGATAGACAGATTTTTAACCAGTAAAGCAATCAAGGGTTTTGTGGAAAGGGCAGGAAAGTAGCGTTGATGGTTAACAGCTCAGTCATGGTGAAGCAGGCTCAATGGACTGAATATCCTACTTCTGCTCCTACATCTTATGGTCTTATGGAAGGGAATTGATCTTGAGGGAGGTTGGAAGCAAACATGGCAAACTGAGGGCAAATGGGAATATAAATGGAGATGAGTACTTTAGCAGTAGTTACTGATGTAGGGATAGAGTCAGGAGACATTATGGAAGTGGAAGTAGGCAGTCTTATTCATAAGGCAATGACTTGTAGTTGCATGCTTACCTCTGGGTCAAATATGACAGCAGGTTTGTGAAAGGTCTGGTTCAGACTCAGACAGTTTCCAGGGAGAGGGATAGTATCCACAACTAGGGAAGAGATATTCTGCTGTGGACCAGAACAGTAGCTTCAGTCGTCTCAACATAGGAAATAGGACCATGAGTAGGCTATTAGTCTCATTAAACCTGCTGCACCATTTAATAAGATCATGGCTGCCCTGACTATGATCGTAACTTTACGTTCTTGCCTTTCCCGGCACCCCCATGAGAAAAGACCCCTCATGTTCAGCTTAAGTAGGAGGTACCCCATTCTGAAACTGTCAAAAATGTTACAGATTCCCCCATAAGGGGGAAGATCTCAGCATCTACTCAGTCAAATCCCCCCCAGAATCCATATTTTTCAATAAGATGACCTCTCATTATTCTATATGCCAATGGATGCAGGCCCCAGGCCTTCAACCTTCCTTCATAAGACAAGCCCTCAGATTTTTAATTGAAAGAAATTTCTTCTCCATGAGAAGAGAACTTTGGATCAGCAGTCTGATAGTTCAGAGACTGGAGAAGTGGAGAAAGCTGATGGTAAGGTAGAATTTGGTTCTGAATGCAGCTAAGTACTAACTGAAGCCATATTTTCAGATGACGTCACTACTCGGCAGTGTGTAGCTGCGAAATGCACCAGGGTGGTAGTGCCTCTGTCTTTGAGCATGGAGGCTTAGTGTCAAGTCATGCCTGCTCCGGATGTGTTTAATAACATCCATGGATAGGTTGATTATGAAGAGTGTAGATTCTGAGGAGATACCAGGAGTAATACTGTGGGATCAGGAAAAGAAGTCACTGCAGGTGATTTGCTGGCTACAATTACATGGGTAAGAATGGAACGAGGCAATTACAATCGCAGCCAGCTGCTGGAGAAGCCTGGCCAACGATATGATGTGATCAACCATGTTAAAGGCTGCAGACAGTGTCAGACAGATGGAGGGGAAAGATTGCCATTGTCACAATAACATTGATTTAATCAGTTACAGAAAAAAATACATTCTCATCAATACAGCAGCCATTATTGTATCCTGTTGAGGAGAATCCCATTCACTTTGGAGGAACGAATATTATTTTCAAAAAATCCTTTTTAACAATACTTATCCAGGTTATCAGATATTTGAGCTAACCCCCATGCTCTGGCTTTGATTTTCTATCAGGCATTTTCTTCTCACTGCTTTCGGAATCACCAGATTTCAGATTTCTTCTCTCAGACAGGGAGCAGACAGACTATTTCTCATTCTCCCACACTCGTCCAAAACTCCTGTAACCACATTTCATTTTTCGAATGACATTCCCACACCTCACCCATTCCTCCTCCTATATACAGTGGCAGCTTGGGTAGTGCCAGCTCCCAGAAGAGGCTACACACACACACACACACACACACCTGTTCAGTTTTAGCTGCCTCCAAAACAGGATCAGAAACTCAGCGGGTTTGCTCATTGTTACATAGTTTGTAGTTTTGCTCCATTATACCGTTGATAGTAAGTTATTCTCCAGTATTTCTGTGGCTGATGTTGGCTGAATCAATGAATGTCTTCTCACAGGAGGGTCGCTTTCCTTGGCAATGTGTAAGAGAAAGATCTGCACTTAAAGCCAAGCCCTTGAACTTGGTGAAGCTTTCAGAAGGTTTACAGGTGAGTGGACGCTGGACTGGAGTTTATTTTTAAATCTTCTGACAGGAGTTTTCTGGAAAGCATTTAAGATCAACAACTTAGAATTTAAATATCAGGGCACCCACCGGATTCAGAAAAGTGTCATGTGCTGTTTTAAGTCAGGTTTGACTGAAATAGAAAATGCACAGAAAGAGACCATTCAGTGCATTGTGTCTATGTTAGGTGAATATACTCACCACACATTCAAATCCAATTTCCAGCCCCATCTTTACAGAGTACCGAGCTAAGTGCAGATCCAGGTTCATTTTAAATGAGTTGAGGCTTTCTCAAGCACCAAGACGTGCAGTGAATTCCAGGCACTCATCACACTCTATGTGACACCATTCTTCCTCATGTCCTCCCTAGTTCCTTCTAGCAGTTGGAAACAGTTTCCTCTCTAAGATCCCTGTGTGTGTTTTTCTCAGGCCCAGGACAAGATCCAGATACTTCATCAAACCTTGCGTCACATCAAGAAGATCTACAGCATGAACCTGGGGTCAGCCACTTGGGCCCGGGACAAGGTGGAAAACGTCCGGCTTCTCCTTGATCGACAGTTCAGGGAAGTAGATGAATGTGTTAAGAGATCAGGAACAGAGGCCAGACTCAGCAGAAACACCACCATTCACAAATACTTCAGGAAACTGCGAAAGTTTCTCAAGCAGAAGGTGGGACAATTGATCATTGACTGTTTAATTACTGGCATTCAGTTCATTTCATTCCATTTAAAATCTGTTCATTCTCTAATTTCTCTTATCCCCTCAATGTTTCCATTTTTCAGAACTTTAATGACTGTTCCTGGGAAATAAGCCGCACTGAGACCAGAGCCCGTTTACAACAGTTGTTTGTCATTATGGCACAAGTCGGCAGAAGAAATTAAAAGAAAGTCGAAAGGCGTGTCTAGTAGAAGATGGAACAATTTGTTTTTAAATAACCTGCCATATCTACAGTTAATGGTATCTTGACTGTTTTGTGATGACACTTTACTGCATGGTTACTGATGGAGAGCAAATACTATATTGCTGATAGTTTGTACTTGATCATTTAATCAAAATTATCGCTGAGTTATTTTCCTAGGGAAATCTGAGAAGAATGCTATTTCTGGACCTTTCTTTATTGGCTGACAGCCTTTACAGTTCAAAGTCTCAACTGAGCTTTGTTCCATGCTAATATAAGACCGTTTACCACATCTGTTCTCATGTGGTGCAGCATTTTTCATGTGGCAGCCTTATCAAATGCCTTTTTGGAAATCCAAGTGCACTACAAGAGCCAGATTCCCTTTATCCAACTCCATTGTTTGGTTTTCTAGAGGCCACTTTTGAAACTGGCCTAAACAGCTGACTCCATTCTTGCTCCCCATCCTACCTAGTGGTTTTAAATTGATCGCCAGGATACTGTCACGCAATAAGCAATGCAATTTTCACACTTGGTATAAAATCAACGAGGACAAAAGGGCCTGAAGATTTTTCACTGACATATTTAATACAGACTGTCAATGAGAAGTCATTTTAGAGATCTCACTTTTTCCTTGAAGAAGTATTATGTTTTATGCAAATGTAAAGGATTATTAATTATACAAAACTATTAGTTTGGATCAGTGATGACACTCTAAGTCAGAATGTCATGGGTTTAAACCCCACCTGAAAGGTCACTTGTTACTTTCCTTTGAGCTTTTTGAAGCTCCTCAATCCTGTTGTTGAGCTTTCAGTAACAATTCTGCAGTGATAATGCTCTGGCTAGAACAGAGCTCTTGTTTACAAAGTATTCTCTGGCTTAAGTGTCCAACCAATGACACCCGATCTCATCATTGGCTCACACTGATGTTTCCCTCTGGTTCTCTAAATGGTCAACACTACTTTATTTAAATTTGTATTAATTTATTCATATTTATCATTTCATGTTATGAACTGCTGCTGTTTTGTATTGCATGAGAATTGAGTTCCAAAAAATAATTTATTAATATTTATGAGAGTAAGCAAATATAGAATATTTTTATAAACTAGAAACTTTTGATACTGAATGAAGGCATGTTTGAGCAAATACATTTTTTTGAAAATGATACATTTATTGGAGTAATATTTATTTCTTGTCTGTGTCCATCAGTCTCCCATACTCACTATAGCTATTCTAGATTGCTTTACTTGCTGTTTGTTACTGATATGCCTTCTCTAGTCTACCTTTCTTTCTCCAACTTCTGATGTTCCCTTACCAGGCAAAATATGTGAATCCCATTGAATCTAATAAGCCTCATTTTCTATTTACTGGACAGTATGACTGATTCAGCCTTTCAGTGACACATCTGTATTCCTCCTCTGGATGAGAAGCTCATACTCAAGGAGATAACAAAAAGAAATGGGGGGATATAAATGGAATGGGGCCTTTATCCCATAAGCACATATTCTTTACAGCTTCAGGCTGATTAGCTCATTACAGACAATATCTTTCTAACTGTTCATGCCATAAGTTTAAATACATTGGAAGTAAGAGTAGAAGTTGTACAATGTTCTCTCATCCTGAAATCTGTTAACACTATGCCAACTTCAAAAGGTTACTTAAAGTGTGGTTTATTTCTTCCCTCTCTTCAATTAGTCCATTCATGATGTTTGATATCGTTGTTTCAAACTGAATTTTCTACTTGTAGCCTCATTCACAATAATAATCTATTCTTTCCCTCTGCTCCATTGTTATTCTGAACATCTAACTTTATTTCTTCATTTACAAATTTATACTGAGAAGAATTGTAATGTTGAACTTTTAACTTATTTCTTTATTTTTCTACTTTGTTTCTATGATTTTCTACCTCGGTACCTTGACTGGCTGTGAATGGCGACGTTTTAAACTTTTTTGCTGTCCTCCTGGATCTCTGTACTTGATTACATGTGACAATAAAACCTAATTCTCATTCTAATTCTAATCCACTTTAGCCTTCCATTTTATTGTTCTATTTTATATCCTCCATATGTTCACTTTTCATCTCACTGTGTAATACTGAGTTACAATATGGATCATTGGCATTTAATCAGATTCAAGTAATTCTTATATTCATTCAGTTATATATAATCCTGGTATTTCACTGACTAATGTTTTTTGTATTTTTAGTAAATATTTCCTGGCTTTGCCCACAGTCAATTGATAAATATGCATTTTTAATCTCCAAAAAAGGAAGCCTTCAGAAATGTGCATTTTAGGGTCTCATCAGCACAATAACTGAAACTTTAGAATAGAGTTAGTACTCCTGAGTTGGGTTCATATGTTGGAGGGTTCAAATTTGCTCCACATTGGAGTGGAGACTGAATCTCTGGTACAGAATTCTCAGTTGTCATTTAGACCTATGTTTGTACTAAATTATTGAGGGTCTGATTCCTCCATTACACTTTTTGTGATATTCCATAAAATCCTTCTGTTGTACAAGGCCATTTAAAATCATCCTTTCAACTTGGCTAGGGAGGACAGCTAAGATGCAACTACATTGCGATGGGTTCACAGTCACATGTAGGCCAGATTGAGTAAGGCCAGCAGCTTGCCTGACAACATCAAACAGTTATTATTTCTTTACAAAAATTTCTTCTAAGTATGTTTGTAATGCTGGTACACATTGAAATAACTCCACGAAGGCCGGTATCCCATCACCAAGTCACCATTTATTTACACATGCACAGCACATGGACTCAGACCAGCTAGCTCAGAGCCCGTCCCTAAAATGAGGAGAATCCCTGACACTCCAGTTTATATCTGTCAGCCAGGACTCCCTGATTGGACAAGTTTAACAGCCCCAATCAGAGAACTCATATTCTCTGATATCCATCTGGCTGACCTCGCTCCAATCACTACATCCTTCCCCCTCTAAGTCCTGGATTTGGGCCCGTTCTTTTTACTGTAGTTTCTCCTGTGGCGTTTTCGCACCAGATCCGGTTCCTCTGACTCTGCCTCAGACACTGACAACATCTGCTGTTCTGTAGCCCACTTCCTGCATCCAGAGTAACTGGGAAGAAATTCATCCTCTTCTTCAGGCAGTGAAGGCATCGAGGCTGTGACATCTGCCGTGGCCTTTTCAGATTCTGAGGTTTCTTTGATGCTTTGGACAGGGTGAACCCAGTGGTTCCGACATACTCTTAACCAGTTTAGGAGCCCTTCCTTTGCTCTAAACTATTGTCTCCGGGGGAGAATATGAAGACAAATCATGTCCAAAGCTGAGATCGATGCTAGATAATCTACTTGGTTTTATACTTATTTGACTTTTTCACTGTGGCTTAATGCAATAAAATGGATTAATAGGTCATTTCAGGGGATAGCTAAGGCTCACAGTCACAAGATTGAGCAAGACCAGCAGTTTGCCTGACACTGTCAAACAGCTATCATTTCTTTACAGAGAATTTTGCTAAATATATTTGTAATGCGGGCACAAATGATGACTCAGAATTTTTCAACTTCACAAGTAATATAATAACTATTAACAACTGAAAAAGCTGAAATTGGATATCATTATTTTGTAGAAATGTCTGTAACTAAGATGTAAAAGTATGCCATTTTAAGAGTTAGTATTTTGAATGAAACACAATAAAACAATTTACCCATCATTTAGTTTAGTTGCACTATATAAAATTGCATTTTCCCAAGCAATCTCAAGAAAGCAGTTTACTGAGCAGAGACCATTTCTACACTAATCAGTGAATCTAATTATTAAACAACTAACAAACTGATTTCTCTTTAATTCAGCAAAGACATATGTTCAGGGTCAGCGGTGTGTCACAAGGATTGGTGTTGGGTCCACTACTTTTTGTCATTTATATAAATGATTTTAATGTGAATATGCAAAATTATGGTCAGTAAGTTTGAAGAATACACCAAAATTGGTGGTGTAGTGGACAGTGAAGAAGGTTAACTCAGAGTACAATGGGACCTTGATCAGATGGGCCAATGGGACGAGGAGTGGCAGATGGAGTTTAATCTAAATGACTGTAAGGTGCTACGTTTTGGTAGGGCAAATCAGAATGGGACATATACACTTAATGGTAAGGTCTTGGGGAGTGTTGCCAAACAAAGTGAGCTTGGAGTGCAGGTTCATAGTTCCTTGAAATTGGAATTTAAAAGGCATCTGGATGGGTATATGAATAGGAAGTATTTGGAGGCATATTAGCCAAATGCTGACAAATGGGACTAGATTAATTTAGGATATCTGTTTAGCATGGACAAGTTGGACCGAAGGTTCTGTTTCTGTGCTGTACATTTCTATGACTCTAAGACTCTATGGTTGTTTGCTTGTCACTTAGAGGAACAAAAGGATTTGGAAGCTCAAGTACAAAAATTATTAAATATTAATGCTCAGGTACAAAAAGCAAAACAAATGAAAATGGAATGTTGCCTTCCATCCCACAACTTCCATGGCTCTTATTGTCAGAAAAATAGTTATGATCAGAGAATTAAGATTTTGCACATTCCTGCTGCACCACGACAAAATAGTGAGGCCCCATCATACAAAATTAGTCACGCTCTTTGGTTGCTGAGACATGACTTTGGATATGCTCATTCATATAATTGTACTTTGGACCAGCTTTCAGAAATGAGAAGTTATGGGAAAAGGATGGGAAACTGCCATGGGAAGGTTAATTTTTATTAATGCATCAAGCTGGTACTGCCTGGAAGTCACTGCCTGAAAGAAGCAAATTCAATAGTAACTTGTCAAAGTCAATTGAATGCATTCTTGAAAACCAAACAAATCAAGGGCTAAGGCAAACAGAAATAAAATGGGACTGAGTAAATAATTCTCAAATAGGGCATATGGTACAAATAGGCATTCTTCTGTATGGCAAAATGTTATGATTTTATGAATTTACTGTTTCATATACATGCGGTTCCCTTTCTATTCTTGCAATTTTAATATTATTCTCTGAGCTCTTTTCAGTTCTTCCTACTCAACTGATTAAACACTTAGACTGAAACAGTGAACTTTTGTGAATGCCCTTTCGTAAATCAGTACTGGAAAATGCATAAGGGTAATTTTGTTTGGCCTGTCCTTGGAATGCCATAGAATTGGAAGTCTTAACTTCCATACTTTTGAAAGACTCAGTTAACTGGCTGCAACTGAGTTTAGTTTGTGTAATAATACTGCTGCTTTTTCTCAAATCTGTGTGCATCTCAGGAAGGTTCATGTTTCCTGAGTTTGGAAATTTGGTGGGAAATAGTCAAGTCATCAACATGAATCAGTGCCTTATCGCAGGAAACAAAATGGATTAAGAAGCCAACACAAAGTAGGTCACTGGTAGTTGCTGTAATATATCTGGTGAACCGTGTGCATTCATGCTCAATACACCTTTATCAGTGTGAATGTCTTCCAAAACGTCTTTAAAATAACCATTATCCATATGGCCTAGATTGTGAGCTATTTCACAGCTTGAGCCATCACCCAGTACTGTCCTGAACAAATATAGGCAAACTTGCCCGCCTGTAGGCAAAATGGGATATTGGCCAGTATATGGGATACTTTGTCAATTTTAAAGTGGTGAAGACAAAGGGTAGCCAGAATGATATCCTGGCTAGCTAAATCCAATCGATTCAATCCAACACTCTCATTGTCTCATTGAAAACAAAAGGACTTCAATCACATAACTGTCTTAGGAAGTTATAACAATTATATTGTCATTACGCATGTTATTATATCAACATTTTTATTATTGTTATTATTATGCTATTATATTAACATATCATTCATTATCGAATGGGAGAACAGACTCGATGGGCCAAATGGCTTAATTCTGCTCCAAAATCTTACAGTCTTACGGTCAACAGAAACACAGTGAGTGGGGTTGGCAAAACAACCAATTAGATTTTTCAGATTGAGATAACTGACAAAACAATGGGATCAAAAAATTGGATTGAGCTTGGCAAAGATCGTACTATGTTACTGCAGGCCCAGCATATTTCCTGTGAAATATTAATCTGGGTTCTTCTATTCATGACACTCTCTGTTGTGGTAAGTGAAGCCACTGATGTCTGCCCTATTCACTCCCCTGCCACCTATTAGTTTCATGGTTACTTTCAGTCTTATTTTTGCTTTCAATTTCAGTTTAACTGAATGAGCAGAGTGGAATTTTTCATTGTGTGCTGTCAGCCAATGACAAACCTCCAGTGCAGATAGCTCACCTGGTCAGGTCGGTCGTGCACACAATTGATGTGATTTGACATAGAGAAACACTTGAAATTTTATGGGTTTCCCAACACAGAGATCCCCCTGTTCAACATGAAATTGCAAACCTCACTGAGATTTGGCAGTGTGGGAAAATAGATAATTGTTCCAGCAGTGCAGTATGGAATCCTTATTATTTAATTTGTTCATGGATTTGGGTGGCACTGGCAATGCCGGGACTTGTTACCTACCCTTACATACTCTTGAAATAAGTGGCTTGCTGGACCATTTTGGGGGAAAGTTAAGAGTCAACCACACTGCTTTGGATCTGTAGTTTCATGTAGGCCAGACTATTTGAACTTGGCAGATTTCTTTCCCTAAAGTGCATTAGTCAATGGTATAGGCTTTTACAACAATTGAGGCCAGTTTTGTTGTTGCCATCATTGAGACTAGCTTTATATTACAGATTGATTAATTTAAATTCCACCAGCTGCTATGATGGAATTTAAACCCGTGACCCTGGAATGCTAAGATGGTCCTCCAGATTACTAGTCCAATGACATTACTCTACCACCAGAGTTTGGATTAAGATGCACTTGCTGGATTCCCCATTGCAAATCCATCCACGATGTTCTGCTTGAAAGTTGGGGGGAGGCAGGGAAATCTGTCATTGAAGCCTACCAACAACTCATCACATCATCCTGGATTTTCCATGACTGTACTCATGAGGAATGCTGCTGGCTCAGTAAATGTATCACTCCTGCTTTCAATATCTAGATAATGGATCATGTGTTTCAGGACATAAATTTTCATTTTAGGAATTAGAGTTCTAGTTGTAGGAACCAGGAACTGTAGGAACATTCATTTAAAATAAGGAGCTTATTATCCTTAAAAAGTTAAGGCTCTGTTGAGTTAAGAGTTTGGCAGTGAGGAACATAAAATTATAGCTGGGTTTACTTAGTTAGAAATCTGAAGGTGTGATATATGCAACACTTGAAACAAGTGTAGTCCAGAGAAATGTTTTTGTTTTGCATGTCAGATAGTAGAAGTAGAAATGAATTAGCTTTTTTCATGCATACATGGGATGTGGGCATCATGAGCAGCACTTGCATTTATTGTTCACTCTTAGTTGGCCTTTAGAAGGTAGTGGTGAGCTTCCTTCATGAACTGCTGCAGTCCATTTTGTGTAGGTAGACCCACAGTGCGGTTAGGGAGGCGGGGTTTCAGCATTTTGGCCCAGTGACACTGGACATTCGGCAATATATTTCCAAGTCAGGATGGTGAGCGAATTTAAAAGCATTCGGTGAAAACTGAAAGGTTGTAAAAACTTATTTGCTTCATCAGGTCAAAGACAAAATTGTAATGAGGAACCACTAACATAAAGATCATTTTGAGACATCTTAGGCAAGGCTATGATATTAGAAAAGGGAGCGGAGCTGAAGTAAGGTTTTGGCTTCAATATTTTTGGGTATTTTTGATGAGAGAGTTATTTGCAGTTTAGACTTTGCAGATTTGCAGCTCACTAAGAAAGACAGCTGATGCAAATGATAACTAGATAGGCCTGTGCTGTAAATAAAGTAAAACACTAACATCATCATTAACTGTGTGAAAAGTGGGTGAGAATTAATCTTAGTTTGAATTTTGTGACAAAAGTGGAAAGATGAGTTTAGTTTCAAACTAGTGGAAGAATCCATACTGTTCCAAAACAGAAAACAGTGAATAATAGTCATCTGAATTGGCTGGAAAATATTGAAAACGTAATCAGAACAAAGGACTATTATATCAGAAGGGTAAATGAAAGTTTAATATCGGAGAATTGCTGGACCTTTCCCAGCATAGTCTCCATAGGATTATGGCACACACTTTTTAAAAAAGTGTTCATGTGATGTGGATATTGCTGGCTAGGCCAGAATTTATTGCCCATCCCCAGTTAGTCTGGAGAAAGTAGTGGCCAGCTGCTTTCTTGAACAGTTGCTGACCATGTGATTTCAGGGCATCTATACTTCAGTGAAGAAGTGAGTTCCTGGGTCTTGATCCAGTAACAGTAAAGGAACAGCAATATACTCCCAAGTTAGGATGGTGTGTGATTTGGAGGTGAACTTGGCTTCGTTTCTTGACACTCACTCATTTTGTGCTTCTTTGGAGGCTGCCAGCCCCTGTCGCTTGCATTGTTATTTAGCGTAAAGGAAGAGGCAGTCACTTATCATGTTTGGGAGCACTGAACTCAAGGGGGTGGATATATTGCTCTAAGGCATTGTGCAAGGTCAGAGATTGGGCCACAATCAGTCCTGCATGTGTTACCATGCATCTTCTGCCCTTGTCCTTTGAGGTGGTCCCTACAGAACTAAATAGTTTGAAGATTGATATGTTTTATAAGAGCTTATTTGGGGGAGTTAAGAAGTAAACCTGAGTGTATAATACACCATTGTAAACCATGTTGTTAGATTAAGTGTACTTGGGGTTTGATTAGTTTGCTGAATATACAATGAAGCCTTTTGTTTAAAAAACATGATGTCTTATAGTATAGTCCCATTAGTTCAAATGATTCAGATTTCTCTTTAACTCTTAACACCTCCTAACAAGATCAAAATATTCTTCAAAATAGTCAGGTCCACTGCAATTCATATCATACTTTCACAGTTCATTTATTAGTTGATAATTATTGACAGTAATAAAATGTATATTTAACCACAAAACTCAGAAGGCCCTGTGAGTTTTAGCTGGGAAATTTGTGAAATGTTAACATTTCTAGGATGATTTGTACTGGCATTCCCCAGGGGATGAGACCCTTCCATTTCCTAATTTATATTAGCGATCTCGAGCTTGGAGTGCAGGGGAAAATTTCATTGTTTGCGGATGATACAAAATTTAAAAGTATTTCAAACTTTGAGGAGAATTTTATTGTGAGAGGGGAGTGGTACAAAAGGGTCCAAAGGGGCTATTTTTTCACATAGAGGGTGATGAGTGTCTGGAATGGATTGCCAGAAGTAGTGGTGGAGGCGACAATTTTGTCATTTAAGAACCATTTGGACAGGTAAATGGATGGGATAGTTTGAAGAGATAGTGACCAAATGAAGGTAAATGGGACTAGTTTAATTGTAAAAATTGGGCGGTATGAACGAGTTGGGCCAAAGGGCCTGTTTCCATGCTGCAAATGTCTATGACACTATGACTCTATAATTTCAAAAGGTCATAGACAAGTTGGCTGAATGGGCAGAAAGGTAGTAAGTGATGTTCAAGGCAGAGAATTACCAAGTGGTACATTTTGGTAGAAGGATGATGAAGAAACAGTATACAATAAAGACACTGCTCTCTAGGGTGCGCAAAACAGACAAACTTGGGAGAATACATATATACGCCGTTAAAGGTAGTTGGATAGATGGAAAGATCAGTTAATAAGATATAACAAACCCTAGAATTTATTGGTAGTGCCACAGGGATTATGGCAAGGAGATTATATTGAACATGTATAAGAAACTGGCAAGCTATGTACAGTTCTGGGTATCACATTTTTGGAAGGATGTGAGCACATTGGAGGGCACAGAAAATGGGTCCCAGGAATAAGAAATTTCAGTTATAAAGGTTAAGTGGAAAAGTTGAGACATTTTCCTTGGAGAGTAGAAGGCTAAGAGAAGATTGAATTTGATAAAGGAAGTCAGGTCAGAACAAACAGGGAGAAATTGTTTTTGCTCGTAAATGGAACAAGAATGAGAAGGTGCAGATTTTAAGTCCTTTGCAAAGGAGGCAAATTTTTCACAAAACAACTGTGCAGGTTATGTGGATTACCATGCTAAATTGTCCATAATATCCAGGTTTGTGCAGGCTAGGTGGATTAGCCATGGGAAATGTTGTGCAGGCATGAGTTGGGTGGATCTTGATGAAATTCTCTTCGGAGGATTGGTGTGGACTCAATGAGCTGAATGGCGCCTTCCACACTGTAGAGATTCTATGATCTATGATTCTAAGTAGTTTGGCTTGGCAATGCATTGTATGGAAGTGTGATTGAGGCAGGCTCAATCGAGGCATTCACAAGGGGACTCGGTGCAAATTTAAATAGAGACAATGTCACTTGGGATCCACAGTGAGCCAGTAAGATGAATATGGAATTGTCTTTGAAGATACAGAGTAGCAGGAGGAGGCTGCTTTTTCTGATTAACTGCTGGTGTTCCACAAGGATGCTTTGTTGTTTCTAATATATATATAAATGATTTGGAGGAGAAAGCAGGTGGTCTAACTCATAGTTTGTGGATGACACAAAGATTGGGGCAGCTGCGGATAGTGAGGAAGATTCCCAGGGGATACAATAGGATATAGATAGGCTAGAAACTTCAGTGGAAAAATGGCAGATAGAACTTAATCTGGACAAATACAAGGTGATTCAGTTTGGAAAATCTAATGCAGGATGGAAGTATACATGAAATAATGGAACCATTAAAAACATTACTGTACAGAGAGATCTAGGCATACATGTCCACAGTTCCCTGAAAATACTCAATCAGGATCTTAGTCATGTTCCCTGACTACACAGCAAGATTTCCTTGCTTGTCTATCCCACCATTCCTTCCACCGTCCTTAAAAAATAACTGCTGTGATCTTTTATGTCAACCTGTTAAACTTTTCTCATACCTTCCCTTTATGTCCTTTGTCAATTTTTCCTGCACTTCATTCTCTGTGTATTCTGCTTTACCTTCAATTGCATAGGACATTTTCACAACACTCACCTGTCAGTATTATTCTAACATTTACTCACTTTGTCATTTAAGGAATTCTCCATTCCACTAGTTGAATAGTTACCTTTAATCAACTAGTTCAGACATGTTAAGACACATCTCTGGTGCAACTGGGTCTTGTATCCAGATATTCTGGTCCTGAGGCAGGGGCACTACCACTGCATCACAACAACCCATTCCTTGTGTGACTATGCTTATCTTGCATCCAATCTGTTTGCATAACATTGTTCAGTTGCTGCTATTTTCATTCCCTAAAATTAAACTAGTCATCATATTATTCTATGTTCATTAGAAATATCCTAATTACTTAAATTGACCAATATATTTTAGGAATTTTTTGTCTTTCATATCCTTTACTCCTTTTTACCACCATTGTATAGGTTCATCTAAGCCAGAGACCCAGGTTCAAAGTCCCACCTCTATAGAACCTTTATGGAGTATCTAATAGCTTTAGAATGTTGTCTGTATCTTTAGTCAAATTGTATGCCATGAAATGGGAAGTCAATTGCAGTTGAAATTAAATACAGAGAAATTACAAGCTTTGAAATCCCCTTTCTAAACCTCTCTACCTCTCTCTCCACTCTCTCAGTCAAGATATTCCTCCAAATCTTTATCTTTACCTACTCTTGGCTCCCCAACCTAAAAACTTCTATGTCAAATTGTCATTTATAATTCACCTGTGAAGTGCACTTTCATTGTTCTCATACGTTCTTAAAAAGTGATATTTTAATGAAAGTTGTTGATGTGATGCATTTTTGGAAGAAGAATGAAGATAGTGCCCATGTATTCTCAATTACCCAGACCACATCACTGAAAGTGAGGAACATTACATAGGATTTTCACAATTAAATCAGGTCATTTGCCCAACAAGTCCATACGACTGTTTATGCTCTACATGAACTTCTCCCCCTACTTTTCATCTAATCCTATCAGAAAACACATTGTTTTCTCTGTGATGTCCAAGACCCTTTTCTTGGTTTTCTTTGTCTCTTTTCCAGTAGTATACCCTATGCTGCTCAATCTCCCAGCCCTGCTTTAGTCAAGAGGGGGAGGCAGTGGTAATGTTTTGGGCGTGTGGTGACATTTTAATTCAAAGAAATCTGGATGGAAAAGTTAGCCTGATGGTAACATGTAACCACTGTTGATTGCTAGTTTCTTTAAAAAAAAAACTCGGTTCACTAATTTTTTTTAGGCAAAAGTATTTGCCATCATTTTCCAGTCTGGCCTATGTGTTACTCCTAATCCATGGCAATGCGGTTGACTCTTAAATGTTCTCTAGGCAATTAGGGGTGGCCAATTAATTCTGGCAAAGCCAGTGATGCCTAAGTCTTACGAACAAATAAAGAAAAAGAGAACAGCTACTGCTGCACCCAAAACTGAGAAAAAGTGAATATGTGCAGAACGCTCAATGTCATGTGTTTATCTAGCTTTCTTTTCAATCTTGATTAGTTTTAAAATTACTGATAAATTCTGCTTCTTAATCTCTCAATAGATGCAGAAACTCTGCACTGTCTATATTTCTTTCACGTGACATGCACATCAGTGTGATTCCTAACAGTCAACTATTTTCTGTGTTCTGAAGACACATGCAGGCCATACCAGATGAAGATGGCAGATTTCCTTCCCCACCTCTCAGTCTTTTTTGAGAGGAAAGCTTATTTATTCTTTGCTGATTTAAATTGTCTGTTGAATCTGCATTGTAACTAAATTCATTTCAACGTTTCACAATGATTACACTCCATGTGAATCTTCCTCATTGAAACTTTACTGCCTTGTTTTTGTCACAGAAAGGGATGCAGCTGTGGATTTGTCTCCATCTAACTGTCATTATTTCCATCTTGGTGGATTACTGTTTCTCACAAGTAAGCCACTATTTCCTGTTTCGCTCTGAGACAATGCCATTGTTGCATTAATTTTAATATATTTTGTTTTTCTTTGCCAATGTCTTTTCAACTTCCTGTTACAGAAACATATGTTGCATGAAATTCTCTTAAACTTTCTTTTATTTTCGTTAACTTTATTATCACAATACCAATGTTGATTAACAGAAGAAACATCCTATGTGTGCTGGAAAATGGAATAGAAACTGAAAATGCTGCAAATTATTCTGCAGGCCTGGCAGCATCACATTGTGGAGACAGAAAGTCATATTTTATTCAAAACATTAACTCTGTTTCTTTCTTCACAGTCTCTGCCAGACCTGCTTTGCTTTCTTAGCTGTTTATGTTTTCATTACAATTTTGACCAATAATGACTAGTTTATAGAACGCATGAAAGCTCATTCATCCACCATTACTATTATTGTTTTCTATGTAATTACTGTAATAACTGGCAAAAACAGAGATTAAGTCCCTGCCATCTCAAATGTAAAATCTTTATCAGACATGGTTGTATGTACATATACACATACTGGGCAACATTGCTCAGGATCTCTCTTTCATGGCATGGATCTTGCCCAACTGGTTTTGGTGTGTGAGACTATGGTTATGTTCTTCAGGCCTTCCATTACCAGCAAATTCTTCAGGACGTAATAGGGATGAAATCAGACTGTTCCCAAAGTAGATGTCAATATTTTGTGATGCAGGTAGCATTTTGAACTAGCTGAACGTGTCACTGTTTGCAGTACGTACCCAGTGCTGAACACACTGTTGAGTGGCTCTATGCTTCAGCAGAAAGTTTCAGTTTGAACAAGACTATCCTCACTTAAAGTTAGCCTGCAACATTATGATGGCTGGAGTAGATACTGGAAATATTTATGGACAAGATTTTGAGCAAGAAGGCAAAATTACTACACATTAGAGTAGAAAACATGCTCCAATTTCTTCTGATGCTGCACCAAAACATCATTTCAGAAACCCAGTGGCCTGCTCTAACACATTTCATGTGGCAACATGACATTCCCTGTATCCATGCTGTCCATTCATGTATGGGTTGCAGATTCGAGTCTTGAGCTATTGTCAAAGGATATCCCACATCATCCATTGCCCTGGTGCCCAAATGCAGATGGCACATTTGACCCTGTAGAATGAAGGCATCTTGACTGCTGCAGGATACCAGACAGTGACCTACATAGTATACAGCATATCATACCAGCTGGACTTTAAGGAACTGACATTTCTTTTACGTTCTAGTGCATTTAAGAGCTAATATGAAGCACCTGGTAAGTGACATGATCAATGGTATGCTGCACAAGTGGAAGACCTGTAATTCCCATGATGCTATGTATTTATTCTGCCTGCTCGTTTCTGGCAAGAGAAAATGACAGCTGTTCAACTGTCTCAGAACACACGGCTCAGTAACTCCCCTTATGCAAAAATGTTGGAAAATTAGGAGATATTGCACATGATATTGAATACAGCCTGGTAGGAATTGAGGCAATTGATCATACCACCACAGTCAATGGCATTGTTGTCATTGCCCTACACTGAGGTTGCAGTTGTAGTAGGTGGCATGTGAATGTAAGGATCTCCTTAATGAAGTGCAGATATCTGACACACTATTCTGTACTGTTTCTCTCTCCACCAATGCTACCAAACATTCTGAGTTTCTCTCACGTTTTTTAAATTTCATCATTTAGGAGGTTTGATAGGTCTCTAGACATAGATAAGTGCTCCTGGGAGGTGCTTTTGCAAATAGGATGGAGTTCAGACATGCATTTCAGTGTCTGGCATTTATTTCTGCCTTCTGATATTCAGAAGCTTCTTAATGCAGCTCATGTGAAAGCAATGAAGCTTCTTGGCATGATGCTAATACAGTATGCAAGCCTGCTTGTATAGACCAGAGTTAGAAGGACTTTGTCTCTTTACAACCTAAGGCCCCAAATACTCCTTCGAGATGAAGCATTGATTTAGCTAGTAATTCTTTCGATTTAATATACTGCAGTTAATGCACTCAATTCAGTCTGATCCATAATGCAGAGAACAAACACAGATTGGATGATTTCCTTGTTGAACATCAAGATAGGTTTGTAATTAGTAAGGGAAGCATAAGTCATGGAAAAAAGGCAAAAAGGTGGAGTTGAGGATTATTAAATCAACATGATATAATGGAATAGTAGAGCAGACTCAATGGACTGAGTGACCTACTTCTGCTCCTACCTTTTTATCATAATCCAGAAGGCATTTTAATTCACCACCTTGGTCTCACAATGCAAGTTCATTGAATAGCATCTCATCTTTTAGCAAATGTTTACAGTCTTCTGGCTCAGCAAATTTGATAGCTTCAAGTAAAGAATATCATTCCTGATTTTATTTTATCATTGCTGTTCTGATTTCCCTTCCCCCACCCATGTTTTTTGCTTTCAGATCTTCCATTTTAGGCTGTTTCCCATTTTCCTCCCACTTTTCAATGATATAAAACCCATTACATTTCTCCTTGCTTCAGTTTTGCAGAATCTGATTTGATCGAAAATGTTAATTCTGTTTCTCTCTCTGCATTTGCTTCCAGACCTGCTGAATGTTTCCAATGGCTCTGTTCGAATTATGGGCAAGGCCTTTGTTCCATGGGCATTCACTTGGTAGACAGGCTTGCTCATTTTTACTCCAAGACTGATGTTCAAAGTCTGCTAAAGGCTATACTTGCTTTGGAAATTCTCACATGCATCATGCCATTAATCTGGAAAGTTTGAGAGAACGTGCTGCTGGGATAAAGGTGCTAAGATAATGGAATATTAGAGCATTAGGACTCTAAATCTCTGCCATTTGACATTGGTGTCAATCTGTAGCAAGATGTGAATATTCATGGATAAAAACATTGCAATTGAATGACTTCGTAATGATTTAATTTAATTTAATTAATTTTAGCATTCACTGCTTGCCATTGGCCCCTCCCTGTCCTGATCAAGAACATTTTGTTGTTAGACAGTCTACACTGACTTGGAGCCTAAATACAAGACCCAGTAACGGTTATCTTTTCTGATTTTCTTTATAGTTTACAGTCCTTGGGTGCAATTGTTATTTTAATTGCTTGAGCTTCTGAGTTTTGTTTAGAATACTATTAATACTTGCGTCTATTTAATTTTGCAAATAATTAAATCATTTTGTCTAATGCAAAATTCAGAATCTCTACAGAGCCGAATCAGGACCTTTGGCCCAACAAGTCCACATTAACCCTTGGAGCACCCCACCCTAACCCACACATCCCTGAACACTTTGGGCAATTTAGCATGGCCAATCCACCTAGCCTGCACATCTTTGGACTGTGGGAGGAATCTCACACAGACATGGAGAGAATATGCAAGCTCCACACAGACAGTCACCCAAGGCCAGAATCAAACCCAGGTCCCTGGCACTGTGAGGCAGCAGTGCTAACCACTGAGCCACCATACCATCCCTTAATATTTTCAACTATTGCAATGGGAGTTGAACTTATTGCCCCCCACCCCCCAATTTAACCTATTTTTCTAATCAACTTGTTCAGGGATGTTTTTACTCACCATTGGTTGGGGCAGGACTTGAAACCAGGTCTCTCAGTCCAGGGGCAGGAACACTACCTCTGCACCACAACAGCCACTAAATCAATGCACTCTATAAAATTGACAATGTAATTCTCAGCTTGGAACTGTGTAAAATAACAGGGACCTCTATCTCTTGAGTGGCCAATTGATGTTCAATTTTGTTCACAAATTATTTTACTTTAAAATTTGCCAAGGGCGATTCAAGCAAGAAAACTGATAAACAATTATAGGAGGTGGTAAGGGAATGATTTAAACAAGAAAGAAGTTTCTGCCATACTTTTTGCCCCCAACGTGAGTATCTGCAATTTGATAAACTTCACATAGTGGAATACGGAGACCAGCATGCTCTGAGACAAACACTCTACAAAGTGACAGGACTCAGTGATTGCATCACAAGGCCAGAGAAAGCAAATAGGTCACTTGGAAATTGTTAAATAAACAGACAAGACAATTATAATTTCAAGACCATGTAAATACTAACACATACATATGCAAACGACATAAACATAAAGCTAGGAATTGAAACCACTTCATAAATATTGTACAATATATTTATTGTGAAGCTGCATTTGAGGTCTGACGCCAATAAATACTATATTACAATAAAACTGGTTAAATATAAACATTGCAGAGACTCTAGTATGCAAATATTTTTCAACTTGAAATATGTTCAGTATATCCAGATATAAATATGAATGCATAAATTAAATTTAAATTATAATCTCTGGTAAAAACAAAATGTTATTGATACTGAAAGTTTTGTAGAAGCAAGCTTGTCCGCTTGACTGAACAATGAAACAATTTTCCACCACACTTCAACAATATTTTTTAAAAAAATTGATCCTAGCCTTCATTAACTATATCTATCCTTCGTTGCTTCTGCTTAGTTGTCCCGTTATGAACTGCAGCTGTTGTAAACGGGTTCTGGTCTCAGCGCGGATTATTTCCCAGGAGCAGTCACTGAATCTCTGAAAAGTGGAAACATTGAGGAAAAAGCCATTAGTAAATGAATAGATTTAAACGGGCTGACATGAACTGAATGCCAATCGGTTATCTATTGTCGCACCCTCTGTTTGAGAAACTTGTGCAGTTTCCTGAAGTATTTGAAAATGATGGAGTTTCTCTTCTGCCTGGACCCTGCTCCTGGTTTCCTCACACACGTTTCCAACTCCTGGAGCTGTCGATCCAGGAGAAGGCGAAAGTTTTCGACCTGCTCCCGGGCCCAGGTGACTGATCCCAGGTTCCTGCTGCAGATCTTGCTGATGTGACGCAAGGTTTGGTGGACAATCTGGACCCTTTCCTGGGCCTAAGCAAAATAAACGGAAGAGTATTAGGAAGGACCTATTCCCGCTTGACCTTCTGGAGATGGGGCATGGCTGAGAGACCACTACCGCAATTCAATTCATCACTATCTTAACATCTGTATTCGCGAATCAGAATACATAATCAGAATTTAAAATGCGTCCTTATTTTTATTTCAGCTTCTATAATAATTGATTCCATTTCCTTCTCAGGTTCTCCATAAAAATTAAGTTCTCCTATGAGAACTGAAGTTAATACTTTAAACCTCTAACCAAAGTCCCAACAGATTACGTTGACAGTGACCCAAGCAGGTTTTGATGTAAAATAGTTCAGCTTTTTTAGAATTTTAGAATATCAACAAAATTTTCGGAGACTGCATTGGTTCAGGCCAGTCTGGTTTCTAACATACTGTTGTGGGCTAGCTGAAAGTTTTGTAGAAGCAAATTATTGCAGATGCTGGAATCTGCACTGTAAACAAAAAAATGCTGGAAATCTGATGAAGGGCCATCTAGACTCGAAACGTTAGCTCTCTCCGCGGACGCTCAGTGATTTCCAGCTTTTATCTTGTTTGTCTTTAGTTGAAATCTTTAACTGGGTAAACGATACCATGAAAATAGAGGAAAAAGATGTTCATTCATTCGATAGAATATCTGTCCATTCCAACATTGAAAATCCAGCAGCAAATTCTCATTCATGTCATCAACAAAATAACACATTCTCTTAAAATAATTTATTTTGGTTTTATTTTGGGATACGTTTCTCATTTAGTTATTATACCGGACAAGCCGAGCGGAACGATTTGCGGGTTGACAAGGCGCACACTCACCTGTAACCCCTTGACTAGCTCGGTCACGTTCGGGAATTTGACAAGCAGTGATCTTCCTCTTGCTCACTCCGATGTCAAGGATCCTCCCTATAAGAGCACACTGCATGTCAGAATCTGCGTCAAATTCGTTAATAGTGGTTACCTTTTGAATTGTTCTTCTTAAAACCACTGTAGTCTTTCTCTGTCAGGGAACTGTTTGATTGTTCTTCTCACCTCATTAATTGACCGTCCAATTTCTCTAAGTCGGTGAGACCAAACGTAGACTAGGTGACCAGTTTGCGAGGATATTGGCCTGGCCGGTAACGCCAATCTAACCTCTGGGACAGTCGATTTCAACTCCCCCCTCGTACATGTCCATCCTAGACTGGAAGGCAAATTTGAAGAATTTGTCTTCCGCCTGGGCACCCTATAGCTGGAGGACTCAACACTGAGTTCTCCAATTTCAAATAACCTTCCCACCCATAGCCTCCCTTTCAGCCACCAACCGGAGTCATCCCTCCCATCTACCAACCAGGTGGTACCTAATACCAGGATCCATCTATCACCACGATCCAGCTTTCACACCTCCGGTCCTCCCCTGACCCCCATTATCTGCAGCTACCCTACTCCCACATCCAGTCCTGAAGAAGGGTACTACCAGAAACCTTGACTGCTCCTTTCCTCCAAATGCTGCCTGGTTTGCTGTGTTCTTTCAGCCTCCTATCTGACGACCATCCAATTATATCGGTCACGTTTGTATAAATGTCTATAATGAAGCGTCTAGACCCGAAACGTCAGCTTTCCTGCTCCTCTGATGCTGCTTGGCCTGCTGTGTTCATCCAGCTCTACACCTTGTTATCTCTGTCCAATTCGAGTTATTTTAATATTTCAGTCTGTATTCATACAAATAGAAAACAGGAACAGGATAGACCATTCGGCCCATCGAGCCTATTCCAGCTTGGCTCATCATTCAATTCATTAGCTTGTTCCTGTTTTCCCCTCAATATCCTTTGATCCCTTTAGCCCCACGTGCTAGATCCAACTCCTCCTTGAAAATCATACTGTGCGTTATGCATACAAACGAACCGGAGCCAAAACAACTCAGACTCCGTGAGTGAATTGCATCGCACTACACCCAGGTTAACATGAATATAAACTCACCATCGCGTTCAAGATCTTTAGAGCATCCTTGTTCAGCCTTTGCTGTAACTGCAGCCCCTGGCAGTCCAAGCTCAGGATCCCTGGCAGCAAGACAAACAAGATGCACAGTCCCCAGACACCAGAAAAACCCATATTCAAACAATACATAACAGTGATCTAAGACTGCAGAGGGGTACTGGATCGGACTTCAGCTCCAGAAATGGTACCAACAGGAGCTGAACTCCTTCCCTGGTGAGTGGTAAGGAATATTCCTTCTGGTTGAAATGTGCCCATCTTAAAGGTGTATACCAGGACATTCCTTTGACGTTATAAAAACGAATCAATTTTGCTCCTTACCGCAGTGTGTCAGGGAATCTTCGAGCCACCGCCCCTCCCAATCCAATCTCACAACGTGACTTCTTCATTTGAAACTTTTCGCTTTCTGCTTAATTAAAATTTTTGATAAATTAAGATACAAAACAAAAAAAAATCGATTTACGAACCGGGCTGACGTTTCTCTAAATTTCACGTTCTGACCGTTTGCTTGAACTACTTTAAAAAAGCAATTCCTAAAAATGTTGTTAATATTCTAAGGTTCTGACAAAGAGGAACCATCTTACATTAGAACCTCTTCAGGTCACTGTCAACGTAAATTGCTGGGGTTTAGATAAGAAATGATAAGTTCGCTTCACACAGGAAGGCTTACGGTTTTTATTGGAGAACCTGAGAAGGAAATGGAATCAGTTATTATAGAAGCTGCAAGAAAAATCCGAGGAGCTTATGAAATTTAGAAAAAAAACGTTTCCACTCTGTGGTACATTTACAGACAAACGGTGGGATTTCAATTCTCTGAACAACTCGATAGCCTGGTGGAATTTGATTTCCTTGTTAACTACAAACTGTGCTTGCGAATTAGGAATTGTCAGTTTGGGTTGTTTTTCTTTTTAAACCATTTTTCTGTCTCCTTTCTTAATCTCCAACAGCCGAACACATTCCTACAGCCTCTTGATTTCACAACCACCTATGTATGTAAAAACTGAAAGAACTGCGGATGCTGTAAAAAAGTTTTAAAGGGTGACTTGTTAACTCTGATCTCGCTCCACAGATGCTGCCGGACCTGCTGAGCTTTTACAGCAATTTCTGCTTTTGCCATCTGTTTATGTATCTGTCTGCTCAATAAGCAGGAGACCATTGGTCTTGAATTAACCCCAACGACACACAAGCATCGACTGTAAACATTACCAACGGATAATGACCAAAAAAACAGTAGACAGGATTGATTAGTTTTCCCGCTACTTCAAAGGTGTTGCAACCAATCATCTCTGCTACAACTGGAGCTGAGAGAAATGATTTTAACTCTGATTGAGATAAATCAATCACAGAACACTCTCTGACATGAGTGGATTTGCTCCTGAGCATCTTAACCAGTTGAGGAATAGATGAGATTGTATTTCTGAAAGACAAGTTTCTTTGGAGAGCTGCCGATTTCATTCGCTTTGATACGAGGTGTTATTTTCTAAATCTACCATAATTAAATAAGTATCTAATGAATGCGTCTGCCTTTGTGAATCATTGTGATTGTTTTCACGTCACTTTGACACAGTATTCTTGGCCTTTATCTCTTAAAGCTCCCTGTTGTCTTCTGCCACCATTCCAATTCGATAGATGTTGTCTTTTACAATACCTCCAACATTCCTTCTTTCTGTCCTCACAGCCAAATGTCGAAAAGAAATGTCACCTCCACACTAGCAGGTGCTCAGATGTTGAGAGATTAAACTCAAGCTGGCTTGTAACGGGTTCTGTTAGAAAACGTGGTGAAATGTAATTTCTCTGGTAATGTGAAATGTTGTACCTACGGGTGAAGCGAGGCGACCTTAGGTTCGTATTTTTTTTCAGATCAACTCTTCCAAACGTGTGATGTTACCATTCTTGAGCAGATAGGACTTGAACCATGACCTTCTGGTTCAGAGGTAGGGACACTACAATAGCCCTAGGGTTCATGTTTAGTAATTTGCCAGTGATGACTTTCATGTAAGAAACAGGAGACCATTTTCCACATATCAGGTTTCTTGGAACGGCCAATAAATATGTCAGGTTGGGAATTTGAAGGGGCATCGAATCTTGGGAAGTACTTCCTGGTCACAGCATAATTATAATTGTAGGATATTGTGGTAGTAGCCCTACCTCTGAGCCTGAGGGCTTGGGTTCGATCCAACTCACTGCAAAAGTGTCCCTTTGTAATTCTGAACAAGTTGCTTAAAAACAACTACAGCTTTCAGTGAGTACTTGTGTTTGAAAGGTGACGTGCAAAAAGTGTATCATGTTTGAGCAGGATGTCGCAACGAAATATATAAAGTACTGAGGTGAAAAAAACTTCCCTTTAGTTTAGCTGAACAGAAGTATGTGAAGAGCTTATACAATTGCAACTGATTATACCTTTTTCGAAAATACAATCTTCGATTACTTTATATTTTAAAAGAAATGTAATAGGTCATGATGTAAGGTCATTGCAAAAACACTTGCATTTAGAAATCAGTGGTATGAAATCGTGAGTGCCCTCTCTATTCGAAGGGAAATTTGATTTCAAGCAGCTTGAGAGGTGTAGGGATTCTGATTTGCGATCAGTAATCTGCTGATTTTTCGGTGGTTGGAATCACCTCCAGATCCCTGCTTCTGACACTGGACTTAATTTAGGAACGTGAAGTGAGATGGCAGTAGACAGGTGTTTCAGGGCAAAGGATCTTTGTGTTTATTAAATGTAAAGGTGAATACATCACAAGAAATAAAAAAGGAAGAAGTAATAAACAGGGAAATAAAACAAAGGTGAATAAAAAGATAAATGCTAAAAAGTGACAAATTCAAAACAGTGAAACTGACATTATCAGTTATTAACTTAACACAGGCTAATTATTGTTAGAAACTAAACAGTAGTTTCAAACACAGACATTTTAGTCAGACTTCCCGACCTCGGGGTTCCCTGCACTGTCACCAACCCACCTTCCCCTCCCTGCTACCTAGGTTGGATACTTTGGGTCTGATTGAAACCATGCCAATGGTTTTATTCTGTCCTGTACTCGATTCATGTAGCAACTGAGCTAACCAACCCCTTCTTTTAAAAGCAAATGCAGTGAGAGCAATTTAAAAAATGCAGAATTTGTTCATCCACGAATAAACACTTGAGAATTTTTATTAGATCCTGATTGATAATGATGATCTTCCCGGCCTTTCTTCAGGATGGCTCTGACAAGAAGTTGATCAGCTTGCTGGAATTAGCCCCAGGGATACACAAGCATCGACTGTAAACCTATGATCGGATAATGACCAAAAATAAAACATGTGAGCCGGCATCTGAAGGCTGGGCTGTGAGAGACTATAATTACAGCAAGTTGACAAACACAAAGACTCTAAGCTCTCTGAACGAAATAATGCATTTGGTCTGATCCTGACTTACTCCATTGCCAGGATGTGTGTATGTGGCAAATTATTTTGATCAGAATTTCATATGTTCCAGAATGGAGACTGCACTGTTCGACAGAGAAAGGAGATCCCCAGCCGCAGCCCCTTCACGTGATACGTTCAATTTTCCAGTATAGAAAATGCTATTGCACGCTTAGCAGGCAGGAAATATTGCCTGTTCTGATTATCCTTGCATTTTTCCAAAAAAGCGAGGCAGTTTCATTTGCTCAGATTTCATTACGTTGCTCTGCAATTTGTGTAATTCGCATCCAGCCAACTTCAGTGTTGCAAGTAGTTCGAATTTTTTTTTATGCTATGCAACATTTAGCCAAATTAGTCAATGGCAATTAGGATTCGGAAGGCTGCATGAACAGCCAGGAGCATTTCTAGATGTGATAGTTTGCCTTCACATATTTCAATGAAGCAAAGAGGTTACAGCTTCACAATGTAAACCTAACACATTTAGCAGCGCAGTGTTCCGGCTGACAACGGTTAAATGTTCAAAAGCGTAATAAGGTCTCTACATTGTTTTATAGACTAAAGTTAGTATTGGACTATGACCTCAACAGATCTATTGTTGGACATGGCCAACCAGTGTGCATCTGAATTCAGTCCTTCCAAGGGCAGCATGTCTTATTATCGACTCAAAGTACATGATCTCTTCCAGCAAGGCGCCTGATATCTATATTGCAGGATTTCACAGCATTAAGTTGGTGTCTTCATATTCCATGGGCCCATCGTGGGGAAGTTTGGGAAAGATTATGACGATGGCATGTTAGAACTTCGTCATTAGGGTTCCTTCCAGGTGGGGCTCGAAACCGGAAATTCCTAGCTCAAGGGCACTGCAAGGTAATACTGGGCCACAAGACACCCCCTCCCCCAATAGCACGATTTAGAAACTACCATAGGACAGCCCTATGGACCTATCATTAGAGAGGGGTGACTGAGGGTCACCACAGCTCTGTTGAGGGGAGAGGTTGAGGTGGAGTGTCCTTGATGGTAACCTCAGCCAGGGAACTGAGCCTAAAGTGTTCGTGTTACTGCAAATCAGCCACCCAGGCCATACTGGCATATGAACCTCGATCAAGTAGCAAAGACCACGTAATGAAAAGCTAAATTTCAAGATATTTATTAGTAATTGGTGTAATTTGAGAAAAAAGATCTCGTGCCATAAATAGTTTATAAAAACATACGTAGTGCGGCAACTCGAACATACAAAAGTTCTACATTTCAAATATGTTCACATACCAGACAAATATGAACGTCGCATTAAATATTAAGGTTATATTGTGAATTAGATTATTCTGACCAAATGTCATTCTAACAGTTACATTGGCTTGATTCGCTTGATCGATCGAAACAACATTTCTATAAAACTTTAATACTTAAATATTAAATAATAATCGACCCCGGCCTTCAATAAATATCTATGGAAAATCTTTAGTTGCTTCTGCTTAGTTGTCCCGTTATGAACTGCAGCTGTTGTAAACGGGTTCTGGTCTCAGCGCGGATTATTTCCCAGGAGCAGTCACTGAATCTCTGAAAAGTGGAAACATTGAGAAAAAGCCATTAGTAAATGAATAGATTTAAACGGGTTGACATGAACTGAATGCCAGTTATCTATTGTCGCACCTTCTGTTTGAGAAACTTGTTCAGTTTCCTGAAGTATTTGAGAACGATGGAGTTTCTCTTCTGCCTCGACCCTGCTCCTGATTTCCTTACACACGTTTCCAACTCCTGGAGCTGTCGATCCAAGAGAAGGCGAAAGTTTTCGACCTGCTCCCGGGCCCAGGTGACTGATCCCAGGTTCCTGCTGTAGATCTTGCTGATGTGACGCAAGGTTTGGTGGACAATCTGGATCCTTTCCTGAGCCTGAGAAAAAACCACGGAAGGATATTTCTCGTGTAACTTACCATTGCAATCGACATTTTAAACTGAAAATATATAGATGTTTGAATTTACAAAGGCAGCATTATTATTGCTCTTAACAATACTGATTAATACAGCGGTGCTTCCTACTACATCATCCTAGGCCTGGCTGACAGGTTAACAACAAACTTAGGGGGAAAAAGCGATTAACTTCAAAATATTCCCAGTCTGTTTATTCATCGCATGCTCAACACTAAACTTTCAGATTAACCTTTAAGATCATTGACCAGCTTCTTCTTGTTGCTGGAGTGGAGATATTTCCCATTTACTTATTCCGCCTGACAACCTGGGCGAAATTTGAGGGTTTACAAGAAACACACTTACCTGTGACCGTTTGACGAGCTGGTGCAAATCCAGGGGTTCGATATGCAGTGATTCTCTGGTTATTACACACTGCAATGGAAAGGTCCCACCCTATAACAGGACACAGATTGTCAGAACCAGCTCCGAACACATACTCAAACAAGTGGTAGTTACTCTTAGAAATGTTTCCCCTAAAGCATCTGCAGCTATTCATTATCACTGAACAATTTGCTTATCGATTTTACTCACATATTTAACTGTCCGTCTAATTAAATCAGTCACTTTCGTTGTAAAAATGTCTTGCTTTTCAACACATTTCATTTCGCATTTTTATACTTGAGCATTCTTTCAAGGAGGTATTCCACATAGCATGATGCAATCTTAGAATACAAAACACCCAACCTCAACAATTTCTGGCAAGGAGAATATCTCGAGAAACTGATTAAGTTGAAGTTGAGGACTATCCTGCCCCTCCCAAGGATCCCTCTATTAACTCACCATGTCCGTCAGGATCTTTAGAGCATCCCTGTTTAGCACTTGCTGTAACTGCAGTCTCTGGCAGTCTTGGCTCAGGATCCCGGGCAACAAGACAAACAAAATGCACAGTCCCCAGACACCGAGAAAACCCATGTTCAAACAGTACAAGATAATACAGCGATCTGAGACTGCAGAGAGTGACTGGATCAGACTTCAGCTCCGAAGACGGTACCAACACGAGCTGAACTCCTTCCCTGGTGGGTCGTAAGGAATATTCCTACTGTGTGAGCTGGGCCCATTTTAAGGTGTACACTAGGATATTCCTTTGACGTTATAAAAACAGATCAATTTTGCTTCTAACCACAGTGTATTTTCAGGGAATCTTTTAACTTCATTCTCAAAGTGACTTCTTCATTTGGAACTTTTCACTTTCTGCTTAATTAAAAGCGAGAACTGTCTACGATAAATTAATTTACAGGACTTCTTCAATGTTAAAAGTGCATATCTGGATTTCACTTTGGTTACTTCTCAGGTCCAAGAACTAACAAAACTATTTTATATAATCTTATATTACAAATTTAAATCCTAAAATGCATTTTTGTATCAAAAACCTTTCAGGTCCTTGTCAGCATAGAATGTAACATACTTAGATTATATTAAACATATTTTGATCATTTTACCTGAGAAAGTTTCACTAGTCTGAGAGGGAAAACCATTCCTTGGATGAAGGAATTATTCTATGAGAGTACATTAAGAAGATAGGATCTCCATTCCCTGGAACCTAGAAAAATGAGAAGTAATACCTTTGAAACACATTAAATATTGAACTGTTTGGTAGAGTCAACACTGCAAACTGCATTTTCCTTACCAGAGGTTTCTAGAACTGAGTGTTACAGTCTGAGCATACGACCTTTGTTACTGAGATGAGGAGAAACTTACAGGGCCAGAAACATAGATGGGATGGTGGTGTATTTGCAATGTTTCTGGGTTTGGTAGCCCAAAGGTCTAAGCTAATATTTAGCGAGCATGGATTCAAATCCCATAATGGCATCTGGTGAAATGTAAATTCAATTAGTTAATCTGAAATTGAAAAGTAGCCTCAGTGGTAGTGAACATGAAGCTCTCATTGTCAATGATGAAATCTGATCTGTTTCTCCTTTTCTTTAAAGAAAGAAGTCTGCCACATTTACCTTATCTGGCATACATGTGCCTCTAGACTTGTGGCTGTGTGATGTCTCTGAACTGCCCCTTGAAATGCCCCAAGGCATTCAATAGCCACTATCACCAGCTTCAATTAGTGAACAGTGACATAGTCTTCCACACCCCATGGAAGAGGCTCTTCCTCGTTTTGCCAGAGAAAAATATTTTGAAGAAAGCTTATCTTCAAATCTTGGACCTGTTGTTACATTGAAAATATACCCAAAAGGAAAAAAATGCAGCAGAATCTAACTACACTCCAGAGATGTGATATTACAACATCAACAATGTTAGTTTAAAGCCATGAGCTGTAACTGTTAAAAGCAAATAGGAAACATGGTTCACACACCAACAGGAGGTGATGGTATAGTGGTAATGTCATTCGACTTGTAATCCAGAACCCAAACTCATATTCTAGGCTCATGAGTTTGAATCTTACTCTAGTAGATAGTGAAATTTGAATTCAATAAAAAGCCAGTCTAATGGCAACTATGCAACTTTTGATTATTGTGAAAACCCATCTGTTTCAAAAACATCCTTCAGGGAAGGAAATCTGCTATTCCGACCTGGGCTGCTTGACATGTGAATCCAGACCCACAGTTAATTGTCCTGTTAGCAATTATGGATGATCAATTAATGCTAGCCTAGCCAGGGATGCTGCGCCCCATGAATGAATAAAAAAAAAGCTATTAAGCTCAATGGCCAGTTAATCTGCAAGTTTAACAATTTCAGAGTGCTTCAACGATTGTCCAGTGCATCTTGATATCACAGTAACTGTAACTACTGTTTGAATGTTATATTTTTTAAGTTGCAAAAATAAACTGTTTGAGCGTGTCAGGTGTTTGTAGTGTCTCACAAGCCCAACCAAACACAAAAATTGTTACAGAATGGTTGTGGTCAAGCCTTGCATGTCATTTATATTCATTAATGTGAAGAATGTAACAATGCAAACTCTTCAGTTTTCTACCAAGCTGGTAACTTTAAACAAAACGGAGTAAAACGTGCCTTATAATCCCTATCAAATCAACAAACTATGTAGAAAAATGGATGTCGGGTCATAGAATATAACATAGAAAGATGCCAAAACTTGATCAGTGCAGGAGAAAGATGGATATCAACAGAAATTGTAGGACTGAGTATCAAAAGGGAGAGCATTAGGGAGCTGAATATTTTGTCAGCAACAGTTGGATAATGGAAAATGGAGTCCCAAATCAGAAGACTAAAGAGTGCATATAAGGCAAGAGAAACCATGGAGAATTTGAAGATGAGATAAGGGTTTTATATATATTAGATGCAGAGATGAATCCATTAGAAGGCAACAAGTTTGGAGATATGTGATGACTGGATATAGAGCAAACAGTTTTAGGGTGAGGGAATGATGTGGAGGTGCTGTTGTTGGACTGGGTGGACAAGGTCAGAAATCACATGACACCAGGTTACAGTCCAACAGGTTTATTTGAAAACACAAGCTTTCACTGATCAGTTGTGTGACCCTTTGATCTTTTACTTATAAACTCTGGGAGAGAAGGGAGAACTATCCATGTGGTAAACTGCACCACTGTGCTACAACAACAGAAATAGATATCCATCTGCTTGTGATCAGGTGACATCTCCAGTGCCAAGTCACTTGCATAACAGTTGAGGAGTAATGAGCATAATTTAAATAGATGCGGCATTTAAATGGCTGTTCAGCCTGTGCACATCAGCAACAAACTGGGGGATAACCAAGTGAGGTATAAACAGGGATAACAAGATGTAGAGCTGGATGAACACACCAGGCCAAGCAGCATCAGAGGAACAGGAAGGCTGACGTTTCGGGCTTAGACCCTTCTTCAGAAAAAAGGGTCTATTTTTTCTGAAAAACGGTCTAGGCCCGAAACGTCAGCCTTCCTGCTCCTCTGATACTGCTTGGCCTGCTGCATTCATCTAGCTCTACACCTTGTTATCTCAGATTCTCCAGCATTTGCAGTTCCTACTATCTCTGAGGTATAAACAGGGTTTTGTTTACTTGCTGAATGTTCAGGAATTTTTATTATATATCTCATTAATTGCTTTATGACACTGTAAGGTGGGGCAAAAATCCCCATCAGTTGTTGGACATACCCCAGACTTAAAAAACCCTCTGAAGGCAAAAAAGTTGTGGGAATTACATTATATTGGATTAAAGTCACTGGGACTCCAGGAACGATGGGCTGCAACTGAGCCAGGAAGAGGCTGGCTAGAATAGACTGGGAAATACACAAGCCTCGGTGCAGATGTCTGGGACAGGGGTTAGCTAACTGAAATCAAAGGAATCCACCCCCTCTTACCCACCCGTTCATGCCTCAGCTAAAACAATGCAAGCCAGTCTACAGGAAATAAACAACCTCAAGAATTTCAGGCCCTTTGGAGCCTACACAGGAATCAACCAATTCCAAGTCAGTGCTCAGGCACAATGTTACTGAACATTCCACGCCATTGTGTTACATGCAAACCTGTTTCACCTTGGAACCTTCACACCACTATGCGAACTGAACAGATACCCATCCAAAGGAAATGCCGGATATTCCAAACCCATCTAAACCGTTCATTTCAATCGAAAAACGATTCTCGCCCACTCCAGTGCTTAGGAAACCCTTTCAGCCTGAAAGGAGGAGCAATAGCTCACAGATTTGGAAGGAGATAAGGGGGGCCTGCAGTGGGGTACAACTGGAGACCCCGAGCCCAGCACAGCAGTGAAGCGGAAGGCGCAGTGAAAAGCGAAGGTGAAAGGAGAGAGCAGCAAGAAACGAGAGCGAGAATCCTGCACTGTGAGGGGGCCACCACGAAACCAGTACAGCGAGACCAACTACTGAAACCTAACTCGACGTCCGGAGGCAGCCAAAGGCATCCCGAGATACAACACACCAACCGGGGCAACACCAGCAATATTCTCCACCAGCCGCAACAACAACCTGCTCGCAAAACCACCAGGAGGAGGAGAAAAACCAGGGTACTCACCAGGCTGGTCCTACGCATCCAACCACATCAACAGACACCGCCCGACTGTATTATTGGTACCTGCAGCCATTCGCGGAGTCCCAGCTATGGCAAACGACGGCGGACACATCCAGTCGAATTCACGGTTTCACACCAGGGGTGAACCTAAGGTCATCGAGACCTCTAACCCAGCTTGGCTAGTCATAGACAGGGAAGTGGGGTTTGGGGTCAACGGTGTAAGGCACCTCTAAGGAAGGGAAGTGAATTAGAACAGGCAACTCTCTCTGTCTCTTTCTCTCTCTCTCTTTTCCCTCTTAGTATAGTAATAGTCACCCACTATTTATTTTACCCGCTGTATTAATTAACCGGGGGTTAAGGTAACTGGGAGACAGTCTCAGTCAGAGACAAGGGAGGGGGTTTAAATTTGATATTCACTTTCTTGTTTTGTAAATAGATTAATTTTGCTTGTTTGTTTAATAAAATCAGAGTTTCCTTGGCCTCTCAAACGTCTGCCTCCAGTGTTTTTCCACCACTACACGCATAAGCCCAGTGTCAGAACCAGGGAGCTGGTAAACAGTGAACCAGGCAGCAATCTCTACACACTTTTCAAAAATGTTATCAGTAAAATCATTTGGAACAAGTTGTGAAATGGAGAATAATATGGTTTATGAGCACAAAACAAGAACACATATTTCTTTCTGATTCAAGCTTCCACATACTTGTGGGAGATACCATATAAGGTGGATTGGTGTCTCATTACCTAGCAGTGCTGCCTCTCACTGCCAGGGATCGGAGTTTAATTCCATCCTCAGGCAATTGCCTGTATGATGTTTGCACATTCTCCCCGTGTCTGGTTGGGTTTCCCCCGGGTGCTCTGGTCTCCTCCCACAGTCCAAAGACATGCACGTTAGGTGGATTGGCCAAGTTGAAATGCCCTGTGCTGTCCAGGGATGTGCAGTCTAGGTGGGTTAGTCATGGTTAATGCGAGGTTATGGAGATAGGGTAGAGGGGGTGAGCTGATTGGGATACTCTTAGGTGTGTTGGTGTGGACTCAATGCGCTGAATGGTCTGCTTCCACACTGTTGGGATTTGATTATTCAATACTTGGGAGGAAGAAAGAGGTATTCAAGAAAGGGAGTAAGAACAATTCTTGGAACTGCAGGCCAGTAAATTTAAGATTGGTAGTGTTTAAGATTTTAGAACAATAAATCGAGAAAGGTCAACAGACATGGATAGATTTGAGCTAATTAAAAAGCATCAGCAAGGATTTTTGAAAGGCAGATCATGTTTGACTAATCTTATTGAATTTATTCATAAAGTAACAGGTTGATGAAGGGCATGCAGTAGATGTTGTGTATTTAGATCTTAAGAAACTGTTTGATAAGCTGCCACATAGAAGGCTAGATAACAACATTGAGTCTCATGGAATAGCAGGATTATTGTCCAATGAGTGAGCTAATGCCCTAGTGATGTTATTGCAAATCCAGACATACCAGGTTTGAATCTCACCACAACAGGTGATGGAATTGAATTCAACAAAAAAACCTAAAAATCTATAATTAAGAGTCTAATGATGACCATTAAAGCATTGATGATTACTGGGGGGAAACCCATTTGGTTCACTAATGCCCTTTAAGCAAGGAAATCTATCATCCTTACCTGGTCTGATCTACATAAGTCTCCAGACCAATAGCAATATGGTTGACTCTTAACTTACCTCTGGACAGCAATGCACACATCCTGCGAATGAATTTTTAAAAATTGTCCTGAGGACAGAAAACCATGAGTTTTGATTTTAGACATTTAGATATTTACTCAATACAAATGATCCGAATGCAGAGTAAATTTTTCCATTGATATCAAACTTGGAAGAATAGTAAACAGTGAGGATGATAAAAATTGCCTGCAACATGACATAGATAGGCTAGCAGAATGGACAGAAAAGGTAAAATTTAATAAAAGGAAGTGTGATGCATTTGGCAGACGGGACAGGGAGAAGAAATATAAATTCAGTCGTACAATTTAGAAGAGTATGCAGGAATAGGAGGAAATATGTGCATATCAATCTTTCAGGATGACAGGACATATTGTGGAATGATTTGTAAATCAAATGGGATCATGAGTTTCATAAATAGAGGCGTTGGATGCAAAAAAGCAAGGCAGTTTTGCTGTGCCATTATGTAAAGTTGTCATACTCCTACTGGACTATATGGTTGCTCTACCATTAGACAGAGGGACAACTGGTGGTGGTTTAACCTGAAGGTCAATATCTTGAGCCATTATGAAGCTGGTTATGACTCAGCCAGAGCATTGCATCTAGTTCTGGTCGTCTCACTTCAGGAAGGATTGGCAGGATTCAGTGAAGATTCACCGTAATTGTTCCATGGATGGGATATTTTAATAACAAGATTAGATTGAAAAGAATATAACAAGTTTAGATAAGGTAGACAAGGAAAGCTATTCCCATTATCTGATTGTACAAGGGACAACGGGTCACAGATTTAAAGATGCAGGGAGAATGTGAGGAAGAATGTTTTTTAGATAGCCGGTAGTAATAACTCAGAATTTGCTGCCAACAAGAGTGGTGGAAGTGGAAACACTGAATCATTTCAAAAGAAACAGCACTTGAACAACATAAACCTCCAGAACCATGAGTACTGGCAGGGGGCTGAGATTGACTAGATTGCTCTGCAGCAAGCCAGAATAGATTCAATGGGCTGACTGGCCTTCTTTTGTGCTGTAAATTACTCTATCATTCCTCACTGTAATTGAATAAGCGGCATAGATCAATGTGTGTCTATGCTTACAAATTTGCCAGGAATTTCACTTGTTCCACTTGAGTGGAGGTAACACCAGCACTATTTATTTCTATTTATTCTTGGGATGTGAGCATTGCTGGTAAATCCAGTGTTTGTTTCCCACCCATAACTGCCCTTGAGAAGGTAGTGTTCAGCTATCTTTTGAGTCACTGTATGGGATGGGCGGAAGGACTAAAACATAATGATGATATTCGACAGCTGCATGGGAAAATAGATTGTACAGGATGGGAAAATAGGCTGGGAAAGTTTAGGATGATACTTGACAAAATGCATGACCTTGAATGAATCCTGTGAACATTCCTTTATAGGCTGAAGATGGCGCCTGCAACTTGTTTTTCTGTAGCTGTGTTTTGTCTTCTGTATCTGCTTTATTTGTGCCAGCTGTTTGTTATTTCATTCCAAATTTCTGGACTTCACTTTGGACTGGGATCGTGAACGGTGCCAGGAAGAACCTCAGCCTCCAGACCAGCCATCGATGGAGTGCTCCCTGATGGGCAGAAGGACATGAGGCATATTGTTTTTTTTTCCCATACTTTTTCATTTTTTTTAACTTAATAAATGTTCTTTTCTTTTTTTGTCTTTTATTATTATTCAATAAATGCTCACATTTAAGCAAATTGCTGTTGTCGAGCCTCCTCTTAACTATATTTAACTGAATCTGAAAAGAACTGTTTGGGTACACTCTGTGTTCCAAGACAGGTGGTAACTGTTGGCAAGGCAAAATGGGAGCCCCTCATTATTCCTCCACCTTCACGGGTGGTTTTGTTGAAACAGTATCATATCCCGGGAGGACACAATGAAATTGTGGATACTATACAGGGTCCTGATAGCTGCAGGGATTCTAACACATGCAGTATCTGCATACAATAGCCCTATGTGGCCTGTAAAGAAGCCTGATGGAAGTTGGCGAATGACAGTTGATTGCTGCCAACTCAACAAATATGTTCCTTCATTGTCGGTGGCTGTGCCTGACATGGTCACTATTTTAAAAGTTTGTCACGGGGGCCAGATTCCTGCTGTGCTGTTATTGATCTAGGAAATGCCTTTTCCTCAATACCGCTAGCCCCAGAATCACAAGCTGAGTTTGCTTTTGCATGGGAAGGTCACCAATATACCTTCTGTTGGCTACCACAAGGATACCTACACAGCCCAACTTTATGCCATGGACTAGTATCAAGGGACTTAGATATGTGTCCACTGCCAATGGACATTCACGTAGCGCATTATATTGATGTCATCTTGATCTGTGGACTAATGGAAACCACTGTGGTGGAAGCTCTAGCCACGCTGGTACAACATATGCAAGACAAAGGCTTGAAATTGAACCTGAAAACGATACAGGGACCAGCACAATCAGTGCAGTTTTTAGGAATTCAATGGATAAAAAGGGATAGATACATCCCCGAAACAAAGTATAAAATACAAGATATGGCTGCTCCAACTAGCAAGACAGAGGCACCGAAATTTATAGGTCTGCTTGGATATAGGCACAGCCATGTATGTCAATTGACCACATGACTAAGATCAAACGAAAGCTCAGTTTAAACGGGGCGATGAACAGCAGAAAGCATTTATAGCCGCTAAAGGGGCTATAGCACTAGCACTTCCCCTGGCCCCTTGGATACCTCGCTCGTCCTTTGAATTACAAGTATCTCTAGTACAAGATGTAGCCATGTCGAGCTTATGGCAGAGACAAAAGGGGAAAGCAATACTCTTGGGCTTCTGGTCCAGAAAAATGGCCGAGGCAGCTACACATTACACACTATTTGAAAAGCAACTTCTGACTTGCTACTGGGCTGTAGTAGAAACTGAGGGGTAGACGGCCGATGACAAAGTTCTCCTCAGACGTGAATGACCAATTCTGATGTGATTGTTAGCTGACGTTACAACACACAAGGCCATGAGAGCCCAACAAAACTCCATTGTAAAATGGAAATTGGACATAGCTGATCAAGCCAAGAAGGGAAAGGAAAGGGTTGCCGAACTCTATGAAGGAATGACTGAATATCCACCAGATGGACAAGTTCCAGGTCCCAACTGGACCATACCTGCATCTCCTATTCAATGGGACGTTCCATTTGAACAACCACCTGAAGGTATTCATCACTGCGCTTGTTTCACTGATGGATCAGCCACCTGGAAGAATGGTCAAAGACAGTGGCAAGCAGTTGCGTTTAATCCCTCCACACCGACAATTATCCATAGTGAAGGAGATGGGGGAATTGAGCAAATATGCTGAGTTAGCAGCTGTGGTCCTAGTGCTGGAAGAAGAGAGTCAGTGTCTGCACATTTGTATGAACTCATGGGCAGTTGTCAAAAGAATGGTTTTATGGATGCCAACCTGGCAGTTACATGACTGGAAGATTGCTAGAAAGCCCCTGTGGGAAACAAATATGGGCAAAGGCACAGCACATAAAAATCACTGTGTACCATGTTGATGCCCATGTGAAGGATGGTTCGGAATCTGCTGATCATAACAATACCATGGAAGGAATAGTAAAAGCCAGAATGGTAGAACTTGCACCTGAACAGAACCACACTGAAAAATGGGCTCCTGAGAAATCAGGACACTTAGGATATCACGGCACTGTGCAAAGGGAAGAGGTCAAGGTTTGCATTTACCCACCAATCTGGTGAAAGAAGTCATTGGCAAGTGTGAGATATTTCAAAAGGCAAAACATGTATCACTGCCGAAAAAGCCAATGGCACAAATCAAGTGAGGAGATCGGACTGCTCAAACCTGGCAGATTGACTATGTTGGCCCATTACCATTACAACAACGATACCAATATCTGTTAACCATGGGGGACACCTACTCTGGGCTAATGCTAGCTTTTCTGACAACCAAAGCGAATCAGAGTAACACAGCTAAGGAACTAGAACAGTTGATATCCTACTATGGTGAACCATCAGAAATACAATCAGATAATGGCTCACACTTTGCAGGCCAACAGGTGCAACAATGGGCTGCAGATAAGGGGATACATTTGATGTTTCACATTCCCTATTACCCTAAAGCAGTGTGCCTTGTAGAACGAATGAATGGGTTAATAAAACAGCAAATTAAATTATTGTTACAGAGATAGTAGGAACTGCCGATGCTGGAAAATCTGATATAACAAGGTGTAGAGCTGGATGAACACAGCAGGACAAGCAGCATCAGAGGAGCAGGAAAGCTGATGTTTCGGGTCTAGACCCTTCTTCAGAAAATTAGAGTTGGCTGAGCTAGGTGAGGAGATGGGTATTCTGTGGATCTTTGGAAGAGCATTTTATCTGTGGAAATTGAGTGAAAACAGTGTGCCTGATAGTGTATGTCTGATAAATTCTAGTGTTGCTTCTGTGACTGTTGCATTGAAGAGGACATTAATTTGCTTTGGGAGAAGATACCTAATATTTGAAGCTAAATAAAAACCGAAAGAACTGTGGATGCTGTAAATCAGAAACAAAAACAGATGTTGCTGGAAAAGCTCAGCAGATCTAGCAGCATTTGTGAAGAGAAAACAGATTTGACATTTTGGATCAGGTGACCCTTCCTCATGTAACATGTTCGGCAAAGTAACAGATATTATTCTTACACTAGAGAGTGATAAGGAAAAGTCACAACAAAAAAAGTCAGAGAACTGTCAGCGCTCACAACAGAGGAAGGGGCCATTTAGAGTCATTGGGTCATAGAATTGTTAAAGCACAGCAAAAGCACTGTGTCTGCAGTGGTCGTCAGACATCCATCTACTCAATCCCATTGTTCAGCACTAGCCAGTAGCTTTCTATGCTATGGCATTTCAAATGCTCATCTAAACAGTTCTAAACTGTCCTTGAGAGATCTGACCTTAGAGTCATAGAATCCCTGCAGTGTGGAAACAGGCCATTCGGCCCAACAAGTCCACACCACCCCTCTGAAGAGCATCCCACCGCAACACATTCGCCTATCCCATATCTACCCTAAACATCCCTGGACACTATGGGCAATTTAGCATGGCCAATCTACCTACCCTGCACATTTTTGGGCTGTGGGAGGAAACCGGAGCACCCGGAGGAAACCCACGCAGACATGGGGAGAATGTGCAAACTCCACACAGACATTTACCCGAGGGTGGAATTGAATCCAGGTCTCTGGCACTGTGAGGTAGCAGTGCTAACCGCTGAGCCACTGTGCCACCCTCTATCGCACTTTTGGGCAGAGTCCCAAACATCCACAACCTATAGGTGATTTTTTTCCCCTCAAATACCCTCTAAAACTTATGCTCTTTGCCTTCAAACCTCTGTGCCCTTGATTATTGACTCCTCCACTAAAGAGAAAAAAAACTTCTCTATCTACCCTGTCTATGCTGCTCAGAACTTAGTACACCTAAATCAAATTCCCTCATAGGCTTCTCTCCTCCAAAGAAGACAACGCCAATCTATCTAGTGTCTCTTCAATACCTTGGCTGAAGAGATTCAGCTAGGTCCTGGTGAATGTCATGCACCGTCTCAAATGAAATCATATTCTTCCTGTAGTGTGGTGAGCAGAACTGCAGACACTACTTCAACTGTGGCCTAACTAATGTTGTATACAGCTGTTAATAACCTCCTTGGTCTTGTATTCAATCCCTTGACTAATAACAGCAAGTGTCCCTTATGCCTTCTTAATCACTTTATCTACCTATTCTGTTGCCTTCAAGGGTTTATGGATGCACAAATCAAAATTACTCTGTGATTCCTGGAGTCCTATCATTTAATGTGTGCTCCGTTGCTATGTTAGTGTAATCTATGAGCATGCTGATTATACCTCATTAATGTACATTGTTAAAGAAGCCATAGGATTCCTACAGTGTGGAAAAGCAGGCTATTTGGCCCATTGAGTCCACACCACCCCTCTGAAGAGCATTCCACCTAGATCCACTCCTGTATCCTATCCCTGTAACCCTGCATTTCCCAAGGCTAATCTACCTAGATTGCACATCCCTGGACTCTACAGGGCACTTTTGCATGGCCAATCCACCTAACCTGCTATGTTAGGACTGTTGGAAGAAACCAAAACACCCAGAGGAAAACCATGCAGACAAAGGGAGGATGTGCAAACTCCACCTAGACAGTCACCCAAGAGTGGAATCAAATCTGGGTCCCTGGCACTATGAGGCAGCAGTGCTAACCACTGAGCCACCATGCTATCCCAGTTTTCCCCCATTGTCCCTTCATCTCTGCTGTAACTTTGCTGAAACAACACCAAAAGGATCCTGTTGCCTTTCTCTGCAGCTATGACCTGTACCTTCAAGTTCATGTATCCAGTCAGTTCTCTTGGTACAATGGTCTCTGCCTCAACTTGTGATCGGCGTAGCAATCCAGCTTTAAAAGCTGAACAAAAAAGGTTCATAACTTGCAACAGCTTTAGCGGGAAGAGACTGGGACAGTTGGCGTGTCTCTAACCTCTGAAACAGGAGATCCGCTTTCAAGACCCAACTTGCTCCAGATATGTGTCATGGCATCTCTAAACGCGTTCGTTAAAGTAAATCTCAGAATACCTGTGAATTCTTCAGACTTCGTGAACACTTGAGCACTGGGAAATATGGACCAAAGTGGGTAAAGATTGGGTTTAAAACGTAAAATCGCTCAACTACATGAAAGAACACACCTAAATCTAGACTGCAACGGGGGTATATCTTGCCCGACCGGAATTCTGGGGCTCGGATCCATTAGGGGATACTGGACAAAAGGGGAAAATAATTGGTGTCTCGATTGCTCTTCTGAGCAGCGGTGAACTTTTTAAGACATGAAGAAATTATCCGGCGGAGCCAGTGCAGTTTTGTTTTAGATTCAGATTCAACAAGAGATTAACATTTCCTCCGTTCTGATGTGCAGTGCGGTTTATCTAATGCAATTTGCAAGCAAAATTCGAGACTTTTTTTTTGCAGGCTTATTCTCTTCCTTTCCGATTGTCTTTTTCTTTCGATTGTCTTTTCAAGGTTAATTCCTCGCATTTTGAAAAGCGAATGTGGCCAGAAAATTTCTTGTGGTCCTGTAAATCTAGTGTTTCACTTTTCTAATGCAATCCGTGAATCCTTTTATATTCGCCATGGCTTTCCCATCAGACAGTTCACTCTTGACTGTGACAATAGTCTTGTCTCTTACAGCGATTCCATCACGAAGAAGTAAGAACGGTGCTGTTTTCACGACCTCAGGAGCACTTAAGTCGCTTTGCTGAAGCTTGCTGTCTAATAACGATGTCTCTCTATTTCAGATCCGCACTGTCTTGTTGAACATGGCTCTTTCTTGTATCTGGAGATTTTGGGTGGCGCTAGTCTCCGTGTCCGGGATTCTGACACTGGGCTGCGAACAGCTGGCATTCCGCAATATTGAGACGCGAAACAAACTGACTTTAATGGTGCGCTTGAACTGATCTTGATCTATCCCCTCGCCAGGACTTGTGCTTTGTGGCATTTTTATAATCTGATTTTTTGTTTGCGTTGCAGGGCGGAAAACTCACCTTGCGCTGTCTGAAAGTGACAAGAATACCCCGTGGCCCCTCCCTCATTGATCTAACGAAAAACTTTCAGGTATGTCTCCAGTGCGGATATTGAGTTGCACCTATCATTAATGCTCCGGCTTTTCAACGTTAAAATAATACCGGATCAGAAAGCCATATATTCAGTCCTGGACTAAGAGGCAGGCTTGGTAGGACTGAGATGTGGAGGAAACTCTTTACTCAGAAGGTGATGGATCTATGGAATTCGCTACCGCAGAGAGTTATGGTTACCCAGTCCTTGAGTAGATCTGAGATTCTGAATCGTAAAAAAAAAAGGAATTCAAGATGGTCTATGTCTCGTTAATAGCGGAGTAGACTCAAAGGGCTGAATGGCACGTTCTTGCTCATTTCTCTTACGTCCCACACAGTTCTTTTAAAACTTGAGTAATGATAAATTTAGTGAAGTAAAATTTTTGTGTCCAATAGGTGGAAGACAAACTCCTGCTTATCCATCAAGCACTGGAACAAATCAACAAGACTTTCATTGAGAACCTCAACACTGCTCCCTGGGACCCTGACCGGCTGGAAACCTTTCTCATTCAACTGAGTGAGCAGCTGACAAATGTGAAGGGATGTGTGAGGGAACCTGTGGCAGCCTCTAGAAGCGAGGAGATTCAGCAGTACTTCGGGAAGTTGAGGGAGCTGCTAGAACGGGAGGTATGGACGATTCATGTTCCAATATTTCATCTGTTGTGAAGTTCATGTAAACAAACCATGTATCAAAGTCCTTAAACTGTGACCATCTGGACTAGGAATGACTAGATATGCCACAGCGTGGAGCTGGAGGAACACAGCAGGCCAGGCAGCATCAGAGGAGCAGGAAAGCTGACGTTTCGGGTCGGGATCCTTCTTCAGAAAATTTCAGAAACTTCATTTTCTGAAGAAGGGTCCCGACCCAAATGTCAACTTTCCTAGACAACAAGGTGCAGGGCTGGATGAACACAGCAGGCCAAGCAGCATCATAGGAGCAGAGAGAAGGATCGCGACCCGAAACGTCAACTTTCCTGCTCCTCTGATGCTGCCTGGCCTGCTGTGTTCCTCCAGCTCCACACTGTGTTATCTCTGACTCCAGCATCGGCAGTTCTTACTATCTATGATGTTGGCGAAGATTTCCTCTGCTCAGAATGTCTAACGAAATGTCTTAGGAAATTCTAATCATTTAACTATCACGTTAAAATAAGCATCAACAGATTAGTGATGTCCCAAAATAACTGAGATCAAATGAACGCTTATATTCCCGCGCGTAAACTGGAGCATGGCTTTCAAATAGGGTGCAACTTTTTTGTATCCCATTAAAATTCGGTGTAGCCTTGCTAACACATTTCAATATTTTTGCCTTTCAGAGGTTCAGTGACTGTGCCTGGGAAATAGTCCGCTCTCGCACCATGTACTACTTACAGCAGATCCAAACCATAACAGCACAAATTCCGAGCAACACCACAGGGTGACCGAGCGATCATCTCAATCAGAATCTTTTCTAATTCTGGAGGAAATTGGTTAATTTATGTCTTTTTTTGTATTTCCGATTTATTTGCTATTTACAACATTGACAGGCTTACCGCTCTCACTGCCAGAGATGATAAGGAATAATGAAATTGTCATGTAACAGTGGCCCTAAATTATTATTATGTCATGTATTTTGCAAAAGCTTATTAATGTTGCACAGAGAAGAAGTAAATTGCACAGATGTTTTACATTATTTATATTTATTGAATCTAATTTATAACTGATGTAAAAATTGTTGTTTGGAAGAATTATTTGTACTCACCTCCGAGTTTCAATAAATATATTATTGCATCCTCTCTTTGCTTCATAATTTTTATTGATATCTGTATTACACTATAAGATTATATTAATTGCAAGATTATTCAGTTATTAGTGATATTGTGAACATTTAACTTAATTAGAAACTCTTGTCTGAAGCAGAGTGGGAAAACCTAGAGCTAGAGCATAATATAAACTCACACCAATGTATCAGGCCATGCAAAATTGTAAGCATTTTTCAGAAAAAGATATATATTTTATTCCAATTAAATCTTGAAGTTGTTCAGGTAATAGAACACATAAGGAGCATCAGGCTGCAATAGCCCTGATATAAGAGGTTTTATTTATTCATTTGTGGGATGTTGCATTATTGGTCAAGCCAGTTTTAACAGTCATCACTAATTGTGCTTGGGAAAGTGATAGTGAGCTATGTTCTTCAACAACTGCAATCCTTCAGGTGTGTGTATTTTCACAGTGATGTTTAGGAGGCTATTACAGGGTTTTAGTGAAGGAATGGTGATACAGGTCCAAATCAGGTTGGTGTGTGACTTGGAGGAGAAGTGCAGTTGGTGTTGTTCCCATGTATCTACTACTTTTGTCCTTCTAGGTGGTAGAGCTCACACATGTGGAAGATGCTGTCAAAGGAGCTTTGATCAGATGTTGAGACAACAAGGTGCAGGGCTG
>NC_063361.1:9444446-9508834 GCF_021869965.1 Rhincodon typus | reverse complement strand
CCCTTCATCAGAAAAGCTTTTCTGATGAAGGGTCTAGGCCCGAAACGTCAGCCTCTCTGCTCCTATGATGCTGCTTGGCCTGCTGTGTTCATCCAGCCCTGCACCTTGTTGTCTCGGATTCTCCAGCATCTGCAGTTCCTACTATCTCTTGATCAGATGTTGTAGTGTATCTTATAGATGGTTGCCACCACTGTGCATTGCTGGTGAAGGGAGTGGATGCTGAAAATGATGGACAAGGTGTCAGTCAATTGGGCTACACTGATCCAACTGGTCTTGAGCCTCTTGAGTGTTGTTGGAGCTGCATAAAGGACAAAGGCGAATGCTGCATGATTAAATAAGGCTACTACTGTTCAGATGAAGTACAATAGCACAGGGAGGAGTTAATTAGATAAGAAACAAGAATAAAAAGACTCTTTTGAGTAAGGCCACATGGTGAAGAAAATTCAAAACCAGAAGAGAAGACAAGATACCAGAAGAGAGTTAGCGAGACAGACAAGAAAAATCCAGAGACCAGAAGATGCAAAAAGAGAAGTCATTGTGTGCTCTCTATACAGTCTTAGTATGAAGAATAAATCAACGCTCAGATTACAGTAAACATAGCAAAAACGTACGTTGAATTGAGAACAAAATGTTCACTATGGGCGATTCAAGTATAGATAAAAAGAAGTGCTTAATCTGAGCACAAGTGAGGGTAACTCAAATTTCCATCACATAAGTATTCACCACATCCTTAGATAAATTTCATATTATATATAAACCTCAGATATTGTAAAACTCGGTTTCTGCTCCAAACTCATTCTTATTACATGTGGAGCTAGGATTTGATTCTTTTTGATGTTTGTCTGCAGAGATTGAAAACCTTTTTTACAGACATCAAGTGGCCCACTCCCAGTAGTTAGACACGTCAAACAAATTTTTAGAAGTAATTCTGATCATATTTCTTAGGATTGCCAATTTGACATAGTGGAAGATGGTGGATTCTGCCTGTAAATCTACATGTTTGTTTGGTAATTCCAGCAACAATAGTCAAAAAGCTTATGCATTGCAAAGTGGCCAGGGAGGAGCTAGTTGATTTCCTTAAAAAAAGTAGTGAACAAGGTTTCATTAATGACACTGCTAATGGTGTGTAAAGATAAAGTAAGAACAGTTTCATAGTTAAAAAATGATTGGTGTTATGCCTTAAGTATTAATCTTTCAATGCCTATCTTTAAAAAAAAATCTTAACTTTGAGTAGGTAAGCATAAAACAATGACAGCATGTGAGTCAAAAGATGACAAACACAAATGGATCATATGTGGATGAAGTTTAAATATGTCCAAAATGGGGACCAATTTAGTGTTTAGACATTAATTTATAAGGACGCCTAACTGATTCCCACAGCTGTAAAGGTAAAAAGTTTATATATTTCCAAGTCATGATGTTGTGTGACCTGGAGGGCAAATTGCTTGTAGCATTCTCATTTGCCAGTTGCTGTTGGTACAGGTCACATGTTTGAGAGATATTGACATAGAAGCTTTGATAAATTGCGACAGAGTATCTTTTAGATGGTACACATTGCAGCAATAGTGGTGGAGAGAGTGAATGTGGAATATGGTGAATGGGGTGTAAATACACCAGGCTAATTTTTTTTTGCTGGGTGATGTTGAGCTTCTTGAGTGTTGCTCTAACTGCACTCATCGAAGAAAATGCAGGGTATTCCATCACAATCTGGGCTTCTACTTTAGAGATGCTGGACTGATCTCAGGAAGTCAGGAGGTGAGTCATTCACTGAAGTGTGCCCATTCTCTGACCTAGTCATAGCCATATTATTTACTTGGTCGGTCCAGATAAATTTCTGGTCAATATTAACTCTCAGGATTTTGATGGTAGGTATTTGCTGAAGATAATGCAATTGAATATCAAGAGGAGGTGATTAGACTCTGTTGGACAAAAATACATCCCTCCTGATGCACTTGATGCTTTCTACACTCGATTTGAGCAGAATGCCAGTGGTGCGGTGCGGTGTCACCTGCCCCGACAGCCCTGGACACACCTGTTACCTCTGTCACCACGGCAGATGTCAGGTCAGTCTTCCTGAAAGTCAACTCAAGGTAAGCGATAGGTCCTGACAAATTCTCCAGCTGTGCACTTAAAACCTGTGCGGTCGAGCTGGTATAGGTATTCATTGACATATTCAACCCCTCCCTCCTACAAGTCAAAGCCTCCAAATGCTTCAAGAAGACCACTGTCGTCCCACTGCCTAAGAAAGCACATGCAATGTGCCTTAATGACTATCACCCAGTGGCTCTGACCTCCATAATCATGAAGTGCTTCAAGAGACTGGTCATGGCCCACATCAACTCTAGCCTCCCAGCCTGCCTCGAAACCCTGCACTTTGCCTACTGATGTAATAGGCCCCCAGTGGATGCCAATTCCCTAGCCCTGCACTCATCTCTGGAACATCTGGATAGCAAGGACACCTATGTCAGACTCCTGCTCATTGAGTACAGCTCTGCCTTCAACACCACAATGCCCTGCAGACTGATCTCAAAACTCCTAGGCCTAGGTATCGGCTCTGCCCTCTGCACCTGGATCCTCAGCATAGACCACAAATCAGTGAAGATAGACAACTGCACCTCCTCCACAATAACCCTCAACATTGGTGTGCCCAAAGGATGCGTTCTCAGCCCCCTACACTACTCCCTGTACACCCACAACTGTGCAGCCAAATTCTGAATGAATGCCATTTACAAGTTTTCTGACGACACCACGGTGGTTGGACGGATATCGAATAACGACAAGCCAGAATACAGAAAGATGATAGAGGGCTTGGTGGTCGTGGTGCAAGGAGAACAACCTCTCCCTGAATGTTGGCAAAATAAAAGAGTTGATCGTTGACTTTAGAAAGAAAGGAGAACACAACCCCATCTAGATCAACAGAGCTGAGGTTGGGAGGGTTGAGAATGTCAAGATCCTAGGAGTAACAATAACCGACAACCTGTCCTGGACTTCCCACATTGATGCAACAGTCAAGAAGGCACAACAATGCCTCTTTTTCCTCAGGCAGCTTAGGAAATTCTCCATGCCCATGAGGATCCTCACCGAATTTTACAGATACACCACAGATACACAGATACAGAAAGCGTACTGTCCACGTGCATAATGACCTGGCCAGAATTGTAAGAAACTACTGAAGGTTGTGTACACAGCCCAGAACATCCCCGAAGCCAATCTTCCACCCATGGACTCTATTTATACTTCTCATTTCCATGGAAAGGCTGGCAACCTCATCAAAGTACCCCCCACCCCCCAACACCACTCCCAGGAATGCTCTCCTGCAACCTCTTCCATCAGACAGAAGATACAAAAGCTTGAACACATGCATCAATATGTTCAAGCATAGCTTCTTCCCTGCTGTTATTAGACTGATGAATGGAGTCTCTAACTTTAAACAATGGTGATCCTATTAATGTTGATCTTGCCTCACACACCTCCTGTGCAGTGTAACCTGTATGTCTCACTCTGTCTAAGCACTCTGTTATCTGTATGTCTCTGCTTACTATTGTTTGCTTGTACTGCTCGCAAACAAAGCTTTTCACATTGGTTAGATAGTATGACAAGTTGGAATAGAACACACTATTGAAGTCACAAAGGCTATAATTAGTGATTTTGATACGACAGGTTCAATTCTGTTGGACAGAGAGAAAGCAAGTCATGATACAGGAAAGAGTAAACAGGAAAAAGAAAGTGCAAGAAAGGTGAACCAAAATAACTGAGTGGGTGAAGCCCTAGATTAGAAGGAGATACTGAATAAATTAGGTAAATTCTCACCGGAATGGAGAAGTTTGAGAACTGATGTAATTGCCATTATTAACATTTTAATGAAATGTGGAAACCTTGACAATGACAGACTATTTCAAATACTGCAGAGCAGCAAAACTAAAGGCCATGGATTAGGTTTGAAGGGGATAGTCTCACAACTAATCTTGTGAAACACTTTATTTTAGTAAGTGAGTTGACAGCAGGCAATAAATGAGTAAAAGGAAGTTGCTGTCATTGATTCATTTGAATCTAAGTGAGATGGGTTTTTTTCCAAAAAGAAACATTTTGACATGCAAAGTAAAAGTAATCTGAAACATAGTATTTGCTGAATGGAGAATACCTGAGGGTTAAGTAAACTTTGGACTTACAGCTCCAAAATATCACCACGTTTCTATCTATTTTAGTCTACCTGAAAGAAATAGATTGCTATGAGTAGTCAACAACTCCATCAACTTTATAGGTATTTTTAATCAACCTGTTCATATGCACTATAACACACTCCAAGAACACATAACAATAAACCAAATCAAATCAAATATTATTGAAGATGCTTATTTCCTGGCCACTTTTGTGCCATGAATGTTACTTTTCAATGGCGTGGTTGAAGGAGCAATGTTCACTATGATGCTGTTAAATGGTTCTTTTCTTTTTGAAGAGTGCCTCAAAATATTTTCAGCCATGAAAGGAGGTAAGGCTTAGTTTAATGTTTAATCTGTAAGATCATATTTCCTGGGGAAGTGGCACTTCCCCATTATTTCAGTGAAGTGTCAGCATGAATTATTTTCTTAGCTCCTTAACTGGGGTTTAAATCCATATGCTTCTGGTACAGAGGTAAGAGTTCTCTCACTTCAAACAACCTCAAGCATTAAAAGCCGCCTCAGCAGCTATGGACAACCATGGAGGAGGCCACATGAATGAAAAGCAGGGGAGCATCATGATTGAATGCATAGGAGAGGGAAAAGGGCCATTGTCGATAGGTTTGATACTTTGGGACAGTTGAGAAAGGAATAATAAGAGGAGGGTATCAAGGAAATCAACCAGAGATAAGAGATGATTATGAAGGATTGAGTAGTGATTTCTGTTTAATATCTTGGAGAAGATCGTATGACAAGTTGGAATAGAACACACTATTGAAGTCACAAAGGCTATAATTAGTGATTTTGATACAACAGGTTCAATTCTGTTGGACAGAGAGAAAGCAAGTCATGATACAGGAAAGAGTAAACAGGAAAAAGAAAGTGCAAGAAGGGTGAACCAAAATAATTGAGTGGGTGAAGCAACTAGATTAGAAGGAGATACTGAATAAGTTAGGTAAATTCTCACCGGAATGGAGAAGTTTGAGAACTGATGTAATTGCCATTATTAACATTTTAATAAAATGTGGAAACCTTGACAATGACAGGCTATTTCAAATACTGCAGAGCAGCAAAACTAAAGGCCATGGATTAGGTTTGAAGGGGATAGTCTCACAACTAATCTTGTGAAACACTTTATTTTAGTAAGCAAGCTGACAGCAGGCAATAAGTGAGTAAAAGGAAGTTGCTGTCATTGATTCATTTGAATCTAAGTGAGATGGGTTTTTTTTCCAAAAAGAAACATTTTGACATGCAAAATAAAAGTAATCTGAAACATAGTATTTGCTGAATGGAGAATACCTGAGGGTTAAGTAAACTTTGAACTTACAGCTCCAAAATATCACCATGTTTCTATCTATTTTAGTCTACCTGAAAGAAATAGATTGCTATGAGTAGTCAACAACTCCATCAACTTTATAGGTATTTTTAATCAACCTGTTCATATGCACTATAACACACTCCAAGAACAGGTGGAACATGAACTCAGATCAGAGGTAAGAACACTACCATAAGAGCCCCTATTTATAGTCAACTTGTTCAGATATGCTCTGACAAGGATTTGCAGGTTAGGTGGATTGGCCATGCTAAATTCCCATAGTGTCCAGGGTTGTGTAGGTTGGGTGAATTAGCCACGGGAAATACAGAGTTACAGGAATAGGGAAGGGGTGTAGGTCTGGGTGGGATACTCTTCGGAGGGCTGGTGTGGACTCAGTGAGCCGAATGGCCTGCTTCTACACTGTACAAATTCTATAATTCTATGATTTCTGGATCAGATACGACATGAACCTGAGCCTTCTGGTCAGAAGTAGGGCATTACCAATGTGCCATAAGAGCACACCATCTTATCTTTAAGAAGAACTATTTTCTGAAGAAGGGTCCCGACCCGAAATGCTAGCTTTCCTGTTCCCCTGATGCTGCCTGGCCTGCTGTGTTCCTCCAGCTCCACACTTTGTTATCTTTATTTTCTATTCAACCTGTTCAGATATGTTTTGCCACAACTAAGGACGTGAGCCTGGGCCTCCTGGGTCCACACTACCACAGCACCACAAAACCCTTCCCATCATCTTTATGTGATGGCTAATTAAGTTGATCTTAGTTGTTCTTCTTCAGTAAAGTTCTTCTGTGTGTAATGGTATATCGCCACCCAGAGGAATCTAGGAGCTCAGCAAATAGGCCAACGTGGTTAGTCTTTCTGCAAGAAGAGAACATTTAAACCGGTTCACTAACTGTGCCTTATTTTGAAGGACTGTTCCCTAATTTGACTGTTTGCTTGTCGTGTTTCCCTAAAGGGACACCTTTGTTCCTTATTTCTAGGAGAGCTGGAGGAAGATTCGAAGTTTTCGGCCAGGGATTAAAGCCGGGTTGCTGACAGGAAGCCAACAGACCCATGAGGATGGTGTGACTCCTCAACAGAAGTTGGACGTTTTGTTTGCCTCAAAGCCCACTCCTCCTCCTCCTTTTCCTTCTCCTTTATGGCCACCTGACCTCCCACATATTTAACCATCAACAACGAACCCCTCACCCTTCCCCCATCCTCAGCCCATGGTCCAACTTGCCTTTATTTCAGAAAAGGGTGGTTGGGGAGCTTTGATATTTGAGGTGGAATACGTATGATTGCAGGAAGTATCTTGGATCGGAAGATGTACAATCCATTTGGATGGAGGTAACGAAGCAGCACGGTGGCTCAGTGGTTAGCACTAGCGCGAGAGACCCGGGTTCGATTCCACCCTCGGGTGACTGTCTGTGTGGAGTTTGCACATTGTCCTGTGTCTGCGTGGATTTCCTCTGGGTGCTCGGGTTTCCTCCCACAGTCTAAAGATGTGCAGGCTAGGTGGATTGGCCATGCTAAATTGCCCGCAGTGTTCAGGGATGTGTAGATTGGGTGGGTTATAGGGGGATGGGTCTGGGTGGGATGCTCCAAGGCTCGGTGTGGACTTGTTGAGCCAAAGGGCCTGTTTCCACACTGTTGGGATTCTATGACAGGAGTTATCTTACTCTGTTCAATACTTAGTTTGGGAAACTCATTTTCTTTCAGAACCAATGAGTGTAGAATTCACTGAAATAAGCAGGCATTAGCGTTATAAGTTTCTCTTCGTTTAGTTATACCACACATTATTATAGTGGCATTAGATGAAGGGAAACTTCTGGGGCTATTTATTTTCCCCGATACCTTTTCCCACCCAAAAGCTCCCCGAAAGCAATCTTCACAGTGAATCGTCTCTCACTCCATAACCACAAGGGCAGCAGTAGAGATTTATCAAGTCTGATGCCTCACACAGGTCAGGTAGGATTATTTGCATGTCTTCCCCATGGCGCTGCCGGCTGCTGTGGAAGTCCCAATTTTACTCACTTTTTTGGTAGCCTGATATTTTTCGCTCTTTGCACCAGTCTCATTTACACCAACGCGTGGCTCTAAACTGACTGAAATAAAAACTGATTGTCCGGGTACTTTCTCTACCGACGATGATCACACATGACGTATGCCCACGGTACTTTTTCTCGTCGAAATCATTTTCTTACCTCTCAGATCAGAAAATGAACATGACTATTTTCACTTTTGTGATGTAAACAGTTCTGTCTGTAGAATACGGTTTATTTGAGGACTGATAGCCAATTCTGTCCAGTTAAAGCACAGCATCCTATGTCCAGCAGCTAAGGCACTCTTACATTTCTTACTTAATTTGGGTGTTAGATCCTGTACGTTAATTTTCTCGATACTGAATGTGGACTTTCTTTTAATTTACTGTGGCACTTTAGGTCAGATTCGCTGTGGAGCATGGCGTTGGCTTGTACTTGGCAATTTGTTCTTCCATTGTTCCTGTTGCTTGGGACCTTGAGCCAGAGCTATCCAATAAGGCTGGAACTCCACCGACGTTTCACCAGCGAAATTTTGGAAATTCTGGATGCAATGGTGAGTTTACGGATGGGATCCAATGCTGCTGAACTTCCTTACGCAGGGTCTAATGCCTTAACACAATCTCTGCTCTGTTTTAGGGGGGCGCCTTTCCAGTTCTTTGTCGAGAGCAGGGGATGCAGATCAAAAGCCTTGATCTGATGGAGATTGCAAAAAATGCAAAGGTAATCAGTGCGCTTTTCTGTAATTATTTTGAATGCAATCCAGGGATTGAGAAAACAGAAGAGGGGCGTCTTTTGTAGTGTTATAGGGTATCCCAAAACGATTTACAACTACTTAAGCGCTTCTTAAGATTGTAATGTAGGAAAGTGTGCTGTTAAACTCAAATATTGTCCAGGATACCAGTGCAAATTCCCTCACTCGTCTCTGAAATAGTCCTCTGAAGTAGGATCTTATTACATCCGTCTGTACTGATACGTGATAGATGGCGCTTCTGAGGTAGCGAAGAAATCGACCCAACTTTGAAGGAGCCATTGCCCCTTCGACAATAGGTAGAATCAATCAAAATTGAAACTGATGCAGTTTTAATTTCAAGTATGTTGCTTGAGAGTTCCAAAGTGAATAATAGATATGCAGGTACCTACAATCAAACTTTACTAATTCTTTCATATGGGCCAGAAACTTTTCAATATTAGGAGGCTGAAAGGAAGCGATGTGGCCTGGAGCTTAGGGCGTAAAGAAAGTTGGAAAAGAAATGAATAAATCATTAATCATTAAAGGAAAGATTAAAAGTCTTACCAGTATTATAGTTATAGTTTCTGGGAATGAATTCACCAGAGTAGGAGACAATACAAGGTATTGTCAGGTGATTTAAACACAATGATAAATGCAGGGAACAGAAAAGACAAGGGAATTAACGAGTTTGAGCCTCCTCTGACAAGGTCGAACTCCATGACTCAAAGAAGGAATACATTTGGTGACAGTGTCTAAATTAGATGCGGACTGCGATTGCTTTCACCAGGCCTGTGAAGCCCATCAAAGCATTCCTAAAGCACCAGTGCAATAGTTCCAATTCCTGAAATCATCCACTCTTATAGATTCTCTGTGTGAAATAGTTCAATTTGTGTTAAAATCACATCGTGTTATTCAACACTGTGCTTTTTGTTTTTCTATTAAGCTACACCTACTGTAGAGTGTTGAGGCTGGGTAATAGCATTTTACATATTGTCCTAACATCAGCAGAATTGCAAGAGTTTCATCTTTCATCTTGGGCCAAGTCAAAAGTTTAGTCTTAAGAGTGTAAAATATTTCTCCCTAATCTAGAATATATCTCTCTAATACTGAATTATTATAATGTTTAAAATACTAATAGAACAATTGCATAAAAATTAAGTTTTTGAATCAATGAACTTTGTATAATTGATATAATATGGATTACATTGTTCTGTTTCATACAAATCATTATTCATAATTTTTTCACTATTTTCATCATTCATTAAGTTATAACTGAGAGCAAAATATAAAGCTCAAGTCCTGCTCCAAATTGCTATCCACTGAGCCTTACTAAAAATGTATTTGGATTTGCCTCAGTTGTGATGCCCCACATCTACCCTCTCTACCATGCCCCATCCCTAACAGATACTCTTGAACACTCATCAAGGTTCAGACATCTAAACAGTGGCCACTTTTAGGCATGTTAGTTTCTGTAGAGCTGTATCTAGCAAGAGGCAGTGACTTCAGAAGAGGGTGAGAAAATTTAGAGAGGGTAGGGGAGTTGACAACTGTGAGAAGATTATACCATGTGTAGTCATAGAATGCAGATTCAGGCCATTTAGCCCAAAAGATCTATGCCAATACTATGATCAGGTGAGGAAGGATGACTTTTTTTCCCCTCATCCACCCGTCATTTGATCACAACTGGTTTTTGAATTTAAAATGGGATTGCTAATTCAGTATGTACTTAACTATATAGTTTATAAGATCTAAGACAAACTGGTGTTCTTGAATTCAGCAAGAGTTAGTTTTATTGCAAAAAAAACAATCAAAACTATGAAAATAAGTTAAAATATGGCCTATATCTCACCAATGTGTACATACGCACACATTCAAAATCCAAGCAAGGACTAGGAAAAAATACAGAGGATAAACTTGGCCACATTAAAATGTAGATTAATAAAAAGGAAAGTCAGTACAAATGCACTGGTTGTATCCACAGATTTCATCAGCTGAAGAAGTTCATTTGAAGTTGTGGTTGCTAATCCCCTTTGTTCCTGGAAATCAATGATGTAGAACTCCAACAGCTTTCAGTAAAAATTATGTCTGCTGTAAGATCATAGACACACTTTTCTTTCTCAGCGAGATGGGCTTCAAAGCCTAGCTGGTATGTTGTACTGAAATAGAGAAAGATTGTTTGCTTGTGTGCTCTCTGCTCAAATGCAAATAAATCCTCCACACAAAAGTGGTATCACAAGAGCTCTAACAATGTTTGTTGCATGTTCCAAAAAATATTAAAGACTGGTTCATGTCTCATGTAGCTTCCCTTTAGCTATTGCCTAATAGCTGAGGTGATTAATGTTTTTACTGTCCCAGCTATTAACTCCTGACTGATCCATCTCCACATTGATGAGATCGGAAGGACTTGTTTACATATCCAGGGATGCCGTTATTTCTGTTGGGGTCTCCATGGACTTTGTGTCTTCATGGGATGGAATGTGACTCCACAGGTACAAACTGGCAGCAACTTCAAGTCAGTATCCTTTATTTAGAAAAACTGTTTTCTTAAAAAGAGTTTTATATACGACCAGCCAATAAAATTACAAGTTAATATCCTGTATTGTACATTGAATGATAACCAAAATCAAATCAATGAAAGTTGGAAATATTCCACAGGTTAGACTTGCATCTAGGGAGAGAAACAGGATGAATGTTGCTGAGTTAAATGGCTTTTCAACTCTGATGAAAGGTAATCATGACCTGAAGCACTAATTCTGTTTTTCTGCACAGATGCTACTTGACTTGCTGAGTATTTCCCAAATATGTTGTTCTTATTTCAGATTTGCAGCATCCACAGTAATTTTTTAAATGAAGATCTATACAAAAGTTTGTCTTCCATATTAGTTCCTTCCCAACTTACTTCATCTCAATTTATCATATACTTCCATTTCTTTCTTCTTATGTGCTTATCAAGCTTCTCCTTAAATGCATTTATGTTCTTTGCTTGAAGCACTCATACGCTTCTTACCATTGGCTCACTAATACATTGTGCATTTTACACAGGCTGAGGACAAAGTTATGATCTTCTATCAAATACTGCGCCATACCAGCAAGATCTACAGAACAAATGTCTGTTCCACTATGTGGGACAAGAATGGATTGGATGAATTTGCAATGCTTTTGTTTCAGCAGCTAAAGGAACTCAGACAGGATTTAGGAGAACGACAGTCAGGTTTAAAAATTTTTGGGAGAAAAAGAATTCGTACATATTTCCGAAAACTGAGAACATTTCTACAAAATAAGGTATATGTCTAAGTTATCATAACTTGAACAAAAAAAGCCCTCTAATGATTAACAGCTTTTACATTGGTCAATTAATTCTGTGACTATCTTACATGTTTTCTTGGTACTAATTCTTGTCCTCTTTTTAGGGGTACAATAGATGTGCCTGGGAAATGATCCGCAATGAAAGCAGGAAAAACTTGGAAGAAGCCATAAGTCTACTGGTGTAATGTAATTATGTCATACATAAAATCTTGCTGTTGATACATTCTTTAAAATAGCAAGTATCATTCATTGGACATTAGAACCAAAAACTCTTATCTACTAGAATTTTTCTAATCTGAAAAGCCAGCAAGGGCAACAGCAAACTGCTGCAGAGACAAAGGCAGAAAATGTTGAAAATACTCAGCAAGCCAGATAGCATCTGTGAAGAGAAATAGATTTGATGGCTTAAATTCTTCTAGTTGTTTCCTACGTGATGCCAAGTGTCATGACATGTGGGATTCACCTTCACCCCCAATTCCAACATCATGAACTGGAAAGCTCATCAGGTCTTGTGCCTATTAAACACCTGGTAGGCTTTTTGGTGAATCAGTAGTTCAAGTAGCATTTATAGAGACAAAAAATAGAGTTAAGATGTTTAAGAGTTCCAATATAAGGTCACCACCTTCACAGAATGTCGACATTGCTGGCAAGGTGAGCAATTATTACCCATTCTTATGGCCATGAGAAAATAGGGTTGTACCATCTTCTTCAATGCAATAGCTTCCTAGGCTATGTTATATGGTTAGGTAAGAGTCAACCACATCACTGTGGTCTGGAATCACATCTGACGATTAGTAGTCACTTAAAAGGAGGAGGACAGTGCCACAGAGTATAGCCTATGCAGGAACCTACGTATGGAGTCTTTTCTATGGGGAGACTGTTGTGTTACAGCTACCACACAGTTCTGGCTGGCCAGGAAACTCTCCCATTTTTGGTCTTGCTATAGGAGTATTGGAAAGATTTATAGACTGATAATCAACCTGTTTGAATACGTTATGAATGTACTTCCTGTGGCAATCACGTCTGACAGTCAGATCTTAACATAGAATTTCTGGTTCAGAGACAGGCGTTCTGCACCATGCACCTCAAAACCTCCCTGTAGAATCATATTAAAATCAGACTGGGTAAAAACAGCTTAGTGAACGGGTTGGCTTTTTGTGACAATAGCAATCATCACTGATGCAGCTTCACTTAAAGCCAAAGCTTCTAAAGTGTGTTTGAACTCACATCTCTGGGATATTAAATAGATTTATGGATCACTAGTCCAATAACAAACTATGCTGTACCATACCCCTATGTTAACTTATTGTTTTCCTTCACAGATGTTGCCCAATCTGCTGAGCCTTTTCCAACATTTAATTTATATTAGAAAGAGTTTTGTTTCATCATATTCAGTATCAAAAATTCACTAAGAGAAGAAAAATATAATTTATACTACTTTATGTTTGCAAATAAGAGGGCTGGTTCCATTATTCCCATCACTGATTGTGAGTAGTGCTTACCAGAAATGTATGTTGATAACCAATGACTGTGCTATCTGCAATTATCCATCCATTCATTCCTTTTCCAAACAAATGGAAAAGCAAGGGTTGCAGGCCAGTGGTTGTAACGCCTCTTGTATCTGATATGTAATCCTGGTGTCCTTGCTGTCCAAACGGATAAAGACATTGACCAATCTTTCAATTGTTATAAATATTAGATGCAGCTGCAAACAGTTTCAGCTTGAGGGCTCATCTTATGTTTAATCAGTGGAACTCCAAAATCTCGTAAAGACTGACAGCTTCATTCTAATGCAGAAGGTGGACTTTCTTACAGGAAACACTACCCATGTCTAATGATAAGCTGCATCAAGCCAGAATTTAATGACGAATGTTTAGTCAAAGATTGCAACAGGATTGTCTCTCTTCCAAAACAATATATTCTGCTGGAAGTCAATAATAATGACATAATGGCAATATGAATTTGAATTAAGAAATGAATTAAGAAATTTTACAAATTTCTGCCCCTGTTCTTGAGTTTTACCCACTAACAACATGCGTCCATAATTTTAGCAAATATCTTTGATGATTCGGAGATCATGGAGAACACATGTTCAATTGTGACATGCTTTGACAACAGGCAACACCCTGCCCTGCACAAAGGCCACAGAGTAATAAAGTTAGCCCAATGTTCTCAAGGTCTTAATGCAGAAGGCAGATCTATTGTGACACTGGCAAAACAGTGAATTGGATAAGTACGCACATAATTCACAAAAGTCCTGTTTGGAAAGATAATTCAAATTAATGACCACCAAATAAGTATACTGCAAATTAGCACACCAATATTCTTCCTAATTTATCAACTTATGCTTCTGTCAAGTCAGATGCCATGTCAACAGCAGACTCTTGGGAAATCTACCATAACATTCCTATCTGCAATCAGACTCAGCAAGCATTTCATCATGTAAACTGTAACTCTAACCAAAAAAGCAAAATAATCTGTATTAATTTATTATGTGTATTTAATTATATTTAAGCCCAATTTATTTAGTTAACTATGTGTATAAGCTGTATGTATTTTATTTTCCAAGTAAAAAATTATGCTTACTGAATCATGAAATGCCCACAAGGAACTGCTTTTAAATGTTTGCAAATTACTTTAATTGAGAAGAATCATTTATGACCCTGTTTGTTTGGAAACACTAACTTGAAACCCCACCAATTAAAAAAGTTAAAATATTTCCTGTGAAATGATATTTTTACCTGACTTGTTACAGAGTAAAATAAAGATTAAAAGAATAAAGCTTTCAGCATAATTTCAGTGTCTATCTTTTTGAGAAATGTGTGTCTACTAGTATGTGCTTCACTCATTACTTTCTCAATTTCAGTGTGCACCAGTGCTTATTTTAATTGTTGCCTTAATACTATCAGATCTCTGCATATCGGTGTATAGTCATTGCAAAAGGACATTTTAAAAAAGCAAACCTAAATTCAATGCCAGTATACAGTGTACTCTTGGCTGGAGTGCATCTGAAGAAGTAAAATTGTCCTCAGCACTTTGAACATCATTTCTTCCAGTGAGAAGCATGTCTATCATTAACCTGAGGGAGGCAGCTGCACTTCAGGGTGAAGATTGTGTGATGGGGTTACCCTTGTGGAGGTGGTCTCACATCAGCTGCTGAAACCTGAACTCAAGCTAGTTTCTTTATCATTATGCTCGGCTTTTGAATCAGTACCAAGCCGAAACTGCTTTTCAGTGACACATAATATGCAGAATAGTTAATGTATAAATACTGATCAGGTGCACGCATGTAGGAGGTTGGTCTTCCCCCAAGAGGAAAGTATGAAAACACACAGTCAAATTATATTCTGTTCTTCTCAACCTTCCCTTGAATTGGCCAATAAAAATGCTATTTGTTTTGGCCTGGCATGATAGCAGGGGCTGCATTCCGTTTCATTTTCTATTCAATGACTCATAATAGAAATCCATAATGTTTGACACAGATTTCACTTTGACAAAAAGATTAGAAAGTAATAGACCTAAGTTTTAAAAATGAATTGTACGCTTAAACAGTGAGATTAATGGCATTTCAGACTCCAACAGATAGCTGCTATATCTGGGCATAATCTATCCCTATCCATTTAATGTAGGTGTTAATACCAACCTTTGAAAGGCTTGCATTGAGATTGAAAAATATGCAGCAGTCCATACAACAACTGAGGATTGAAAAATAGAGTGGAATTTTTCCCTCATTGGTGTGATGTGGGCAACATCGAGAAAGTTGGGAAAATACAGCGAGAATGAAAATGTCAGAACATCGAGAAACTTTTTTCCGAATTTCCCCTTTAAATGGTGACTTTAGAATCTTACCATTGAGCAGCGACTACCTTATTTCCATTTCTTTAATAGCCCACCAAAACTCTCTTCTCCTTCCGCAAGAAACCAAACAGTGACATGCAAGTCAGAATGGATACTGCAAGTCGCTGATTGCTTGCTCCAGCCATAATCCAATTCTGTCCTCACTACATTCTCTCCTCATGGCTACCAGAATCGTCAATCCTTCATCCACGGCAGAGCAGCAACAGCAAACCACCAGCCTCACCACATCATCATGCCTACTCTCAGATCAATTCACCCTTCCGGTCAGCCCTCCAATACTTCGCTTCGAAACCCAAGACACCTGTGACTTGATGTTTTGGCCAGGTCACTTTGCACACAGGGACACACAGATCTCATGCAGCCACACAGATTCCATCATGTGACCAGTTTGCTTTCTTAGGACTCACTCATAGCGTGCTTACTTTGAGTGAATGTCAGCCTGTATGTATTCCACATTGATTTATTGGCACACAGGATCTTCACTGCTCAGTTGTTTGGCTTGCATTGCTTTTTAGCACTGCAGGAGAGGCACACAGTTTGTAATGGCGAGGAACACTGATCAGTCAAGGGGGTGGACATGTTGCTACATGGCACCAGGCCACATCAAACATCACACCTTCAGTACAGGCCCGCAGCTTATGCCGCAAACACATTGCATATGCTTCAAGGCCATGTCTGAAAATCAAAAGGGAGCAGTCCTTAGTGAGGTCAAGGGAGACAGCTGTGGAGACATCAGTCCATGGGGTGGATCGTGTTCAGTATATGAAACTTTGGATGTGCAACATATATTGGGATGAGGTCACATATCTCAGAGCTCTTTATGGAAGCAGGACGTTGACCAGCTTGTCACACAATGTGAGGGCATAACATGAAGCTTTATTGTGATGGATGTGTGGTTTCAAGAATTTCTTCAATAAAATTGTGTAATCTTTCTGACCTTCTCCACAGATTATTTGTTCACATATCTGACATGGACACCAATGTGGCTGCAATCCTTGTGGTCTTGCTTCATATTCGAAGACAACATAGAAGGACACAGCAATTACAACTTTGTCAGCAAGTCCAGGAACATCAGCAACTTCCAGTGGCTGTGGCACCATCATTTTTATGTCCCTTTCAGTGAGGTGGAGTGTCAGCTTTCCTTCCTCGGAAGATGTCCTCAGCAATAATGGTGGGACACCATTATGAGAGCTACTTCCTGGGTCGCGATGTCTAAAATGGTGTGCAGCTGGGCTTTAAATATGGCGCAGGTAGCACAAGGACCTGAAGATCTGGTAATGGTGAACATTTCTGTCTGTCCTGTCATTTGACTACACTAGGAGGCAACCAAACAGCCCGGTTGCTTATTTAATGAGATGAAGAGCCAAAAAATGTGTGAGATGTGTGAGCCACAGCAGACAGGGCACCAAGAACCTCACTTGCCAAAACACTGTAATTGAAAATGAGAAATTTTCCATTTATCATTAATATTCGAGTTCTGTGGGAACTGTTCTGTGTTTCATTAGGACAGTTAGAAAAAAAATCTCTATTCAATATGTAAATACTGCAATGTCCAACTTTTATATTACCTTATTTTAGTCTTTTTTTGCCTCCACAGGATAAAAATACTTTAAAACTGAGCAGTGTACTTCCTTCATATCAGTAGCTGCAAAGTTAACAAGTTTTCAAGGCTGTGGTGATTAAAAGGTTCTTTCTCCAGTGAACCACAGGAAGGTACTGCACAGCAGATCTTTTGTATAGCTGTCCAATGAATCCCTCTTGTCTGTTCTTTTTCTGTAGCGCTGCTGAATTCTTTCCCCTTCAAATTTTATTGAAATCCCTTTTGCACATTACTGTTGAATTTGCTTCCACCAGCCTTTCAGGAAGTTTCCAAACTCCAGATGCAACAACAAGTTGTGTAAAATAATGTTTCCTCACGTCATTTCTGGTTCTTTTGACAATCACACTAAATCTGTGACCTCTGGTTCCTAACATTTATGACAGTGGAAGTTTTATTCACTTTTTTTCAACCCTCTCCACTCTGTGTAGTACAACTTCAGACTTCTCTAGACTCAGCACATGGTTGAAGTGCTTCATCCCTGGTACCATTCTAGTGACTATCTTCTGTAGCCGTTTGAAGGCCTCAACATTTCATCAAACCTAGAATCAAGCAAGGCCTCCATCTGAGACATAGGCAGTGTTTTGTGAAGGCTTACAGGATAAATAACTGGCATTTATAGAACATCTTTCATACTGGAATGTCACAAAGTCTTTTGAAGGGTGATTGCTGCCTTTATGTAGGAAATGTGACACCTATTTGGACAGGAAAGGTCCCATGAGTAATAACAACCAGAATTTTTTTAGGGATGTTAATTGAAGGGAAAGTATTGAGTTCCCTTACCTTCTTTGAAATAGTACAAAGGGATATCTTATGACCACAGGAGAGAGCTGGTAATGTCTTTGCTTAATGCTTCATCTAAAAGACAGTACCTCTAACAATGAAGCATTTAGAACATAGAATCCCTACAGTGTGCAAACGGGCCCTTTGGCCCAACAAGTCCACACCAACCCTCAGAGCATCCCACCCAGACCCATCCCCTTATAACCCACATGAGCTACACATCCCTGAACACTACGGGCAATTTAGCATGGCCAATTCACCTAACAGCACATCTTTGGACTTTGGGAGGAAAGCAGAGCACGTGGAGGAAACCCATCAGACACAGGGAGGATGTGTAAACTCCACATAGACAGTGACCTGAGGGTGTAATTGAACCCAGCTCCCTGGCACTATAAGGCAGCTGTGCTAACCATTGAGCCACTATGCCACCCCACAGCAGCATTACCCTAGAGTGTTACTCTAGACTTGTGTGTTGAAGTTTCTGGAGTGGAAATGCACACAAAATCTTTTGTCACAGAGGTGGGAGTGCTAGGAACGGATCTGCAGTTGAATTTCACACCAGTCCTTCAAAAATGAAATCAAGGATTCCAAATTGCTTTTGCAACAGGTATCTCAACTTACCCTTAAAATCTTCTGGTATACATATCAAGGTTCTCGCACTTGCTTTAAAATGTTATTATTTGGTTTCAAGTAGCCTTTTCCACCTTTTCGGATCAAAACGCATCTGTTACATATTTCTCTGTCAAATTTCATCTGCCGTAGGTCTGCCCACTTTATCAGTGTGTCTATGTCCTGAAGTCCATTTCTATCTTCCTAACTGCCGCATTTCTGAGTTTTGCATCTTTGAAATTATTATGTACCAAAACCAGGTACTGCAGGTTATTGTACTGTACCAGTTACGAATATATATCAAAGGGTTATAATATAAATGTTATGAATATATATTAAAGAAAACTGTGGTGTTAACACTGACCTCTTGAGGACACCTCACAATATTTCTAATCAGTCTGAAAAACAACTGTTATTTGGGGTGTGCCAGGGTAAGTGCAGAAATGTTGTTTCCCGTTATGGGAGAGTCTAGGACCGAGGGTGTGGTCTCACAGTAAGGGGTCAACAGCTTAAATCAGAAATGAGGAGGATTTTCTTCTCTCAGAGGATAGTGAAATTCATTACTTCAGAGGGTTGTAGACCCTGTGTCATGATGTATTTTTAAGGCTGCGATAGATTTTTAATCAGGAAGAGAATCAAGGGTTATGGGGAAAAGACAAGAATTTGGACTTGAGGATTAACAGATCAGCCACAATCTCATTGAATGGTGGAGCAGACTTGACGGGCTGAAAGGCCTTTTTGTATTCCAACATTTTATGTTCTTAATACTTGTCAGAAATCCAATCAACAAGGCTCTATGAGTTACAGAGAATGCCATATAACAGCTATGTGATTGAACAAGCTGTAAGCACAGTGAAGGTGTGTTTAAGATATGCCTAGGTTGGACTTGAGTCCTCCTTCAGAATTTGCCAACATGAGAGTCCAGAATGGACATGATGTGCCCATCCCCCAACATTGGGAACCAATGAGATTCGGACCTACTGGAAAAGCAGGGCACAAAGTTCAGATCCTCATTTGATTGTTCTAATGAGAGGGAGGAAGACAGCAGCCATATGGGACTTCCATATTCAGACTGAATCTAACAGCCTGGCGAGGAACTGTGCATGCTGGCATGAGTAACTGCTGATTTGTCCACTTTGATGTGCATTCATCCATGCTGGGCCACGATCGACATTTGGTGTGGTAGTCTAAGTTGCACAGGACACTAAGGATGACCGAGGGCGGGAGGCTGAGATGCAATGGCTATGAGTCAAGTAGGCTAGCCAAAGATGGAAGACTTCTGGGGAAGGGATGCAGGCTGACAGGGAACAGTGGGGTGGCCAGCTGCAGGCATCCACTCTGAGAGCCTGATTAATGGTCTTGGCTTAGACTAAGTGAATCCTTATTCCTTTAAATTTGGGGCTAGACCTTTAACCTCATAAGGTAAAGGTGGGGTGTGATGTCCTGCACACCCTTGCTGCAAGAATGGCCAAGTTACATGGGCATGCAAATATAAGGAGTTAAGAACCACATTATCATGCAAGCAGTCAATCTATCTCTGAGTGAACATTATACTTACTTCCATATCTGTGCTAAAGCTATACTACATATTGTTAAGATTCTGTTAAATCTTCATCAAAAGTGTTTTTTTTACACTCTTAGGAAGGATATGCGGGTCCTTGAAAAGGTGCAGAAGAAATTTACTAGAATGGTACCAGGGCCAGGAGATTTTAGTTACCAGGTTAGGTTGGAATAGCAGGAGTGGTTCTCCTTAGAACAAAGAAGATAAAGAGGAGAATGGATACATAGAAACATTGAAAATGGGAGTAGGAACCTGCTGTGTAATTCAATACAGTCACAGTTGATCATCCAACTCAGAACCTTGTTCTGACTTTCTCCCCATACCCTTTGATTCCTTTAGCCCTAGAACTAAATCTAACTCCTTCTTGAAAATAGGAAATATAAGGTGAGTAACAGACTTTTATAGGGATAGTAATGAATGCAATGAATAACAAAATTTGATCAGTCCTTAGAGATAATTAAGTCTTGGAAATGTCTAAACGAGAATATAACTGTTAACTTTGGAATGTAAATTAATGGGGCACATTGTAAGACCTCAAGGCTTGATGATAATGATGTCTGGTAAACATCATGAGATCATGGGGAACCCAGGGCTGTCCATGGAGGTGTCCATCATTGATCAGGTGTTTCAAAGGATTTGTTTTTTACTTATTCATTTGCGGGATGTTGGCATTGCTGGATAGCCAGCATTTATTGCCCATCCCCAGTTGCCCTTGACAAGATGGTGGTGAGCTGCCTTCTTGAACCACTGCGGTCCACCGCTGTCGACTGACCCACAATGCAATTCGGGAGGGAATTCCAGGATTTTGACCAGTGAAGGAACGGTGATATATTTCCAAGTCAGGATGGTGAGTCGCTTGGAGGGGAGCTTGAAGGTGGTGGTGTTCCCCTGTATCTGCTGTCTTTGTCCTTCTAGAAAGAAGTGGTTGTGGGTTTGGAAGGTGCTGTCTGAGGATCTTTGGTTAATTTCTGCAGTGCATCTTGTAGATAGTACACGCTCCTCCTACTGAACGTCAGTGGTGGAGGGAGTGGATGTTTGTGGATGTAATGCCAATGATGTGGGTTGCTTTGTCATGGATGGTGTCAAGCCTCTTGAGTGTTGTTGGGGCTGCAATCATTCTAGCAAGTGGGAGTACTCTATCACACTCCTGACTTGTGCCTTGTAGACGGTGGAAAGGCATGACTAATGTTGCTGATGATGCCACTGGATTTCCCTATAATAAAGCAACACAGGATAATTGGGTTGTCGATAAACAATGGAGAAGACTTTTCCATTACCTATTTTAACACCTGAATGAGCACAGTGACGTGAGAACCAGCTGTCTTAGCTCGTACTGCTGCCAGTATATGCATTGTGCAAATCATATGCCATTACTTAACATTACTGGCAAATGTCTGTTTCAAAGTTGAGTAAGCTATTGCAGCACTTAGTGTTGTGAGCTATCCTATACCAAATGATTTCATTTAAAATTCCTACTGAAAATACTAAGTGACTTAGTAAAGAAACAACTTACAAGTACTCTTTGGGAAGATGGTGGCAGGGTGATATTGTCACTGCACTAGCAATCCAGAGGCCAGGGCGAATTCTGAAGGCTCATAGGTGCAAAGCCCAGGGCTAATGCTGAAGGGACACAGGTACAAATCCCAGCACAGCAGCTGATGGAATTTAAATTGGAATACAACGCTGGTCAGCAGTGATGGTGACAGTAAGACTACATTCAACTGTTGCTAAAATGTTAAAATCCCTCATGGGTAATTACCTTGAATGCTGCCACCACCAACTCCTTCCCCAACCACCTGAAAGAGACCCTAATTCTGAGTTATGGTTATGGTTGGAGACTTCACTGTTCCAATTTATTTACCTGGATAGTAATTTAGGAAAGATTAGAGGAATTTAGACCTGCCATAACTCCTGGGTAACTGTAAAACTTACACACCAGGACCCCTCCTCCGCCAACAATCCACTGATCTCCCAACTCTCCCTGAAGCCAAACCATATCCATTCAACCCAAACCCCACCGTACATTCTGATTTTACCCCCTCATGACCCAATATTCCTAATCCATTCCCCAACCTCATTCCAGGAAACCACTAACCAATACCATCCCATTCCAATGTCTCCCCAAACCGATATTTCATAAAATCATACAATCCCTACAGTGTGGAAGCAGGTCATTCAGCCCATCAAATCCACACTGACCCTCCAAAGAACATCTCATCAAGACCCACCCCATCCCTGTAACCCTGCATTTCCCATTCATAACTTGCACATCCCTGGACACCATCGGCAAGTTAGCATGGCCAATCCACCTAAACTGCACATCTTTAGACTATGGGAGGAAACCAGAGGAAACCCATGCAGATATGGGAGAATTGCTAACTCCACATAGACAGTCGCCTGAAGGGGGGATTGAACTGGGATCCCTGGCACTGCGATGTAGCAGTGCTAAACACTGAACTGTTCACACGAGTTTCCCCAACCTGACACCCTGGCCCATTCTTACCCACATTCCCCTGATGAACTCCTGACCTCACAGCCCCTTCGACTTGAAACTTCTGACCTGATAGCTGATATCAGTCCTCCCTGATGAACCCCAGCAAACTTTCCCTCTCCTGATGAAATACTTCCTGACCAGACAGACACCTCAATCTAACCTGACTCCACAACTGCCTGACCTGGCACATCCAACCTGACCCAACATCCCTCTCCATTACTTCACTACCCCAATCCATGCCAGCCTACTCCTCACCCACACCTGCCACCAAACCCCCTTGCCCACTAGTCATCCGCTACCCTACGTCGCCACTCTCCAATCTGCAAACAATCTTAGATCATGCCAGGCAAAGAGATAAACTGCTGAGTGATTTGTGTGAAAGTGAAATGGCAACCACTACAACAATGAACGCACAACTACAGTTCATGATGAATTGGAAAGCTGAAGACGTTGTCGGAACATTTGAAAAGTCCAGACAAAAGTGGAAACTGGCAATCGTTACCTTGAACAAAATGGAAAGGGTCAGTTTTTGTGGACAAAAGTGGTGTTAAACTTGCAAAATAACTGATAGCCGAGTGAGGACGACACTGAAAATACAGACAAAATCCTTGTCGTATTTGGCATATATCCCCAGCCAAAGTCAACTCATTGGATTTAGGGCTGCACGCTGCCTCAATGGTTAGCACTCCTGCCTCACAAGGCCAGGGACCCAGGTTTGATTCCACCCTCCTGCGTCTATCTGTTTGGAGTTTGCATATTCTCCCTGTGTCTGCGTGGGTTTCCTCCAGGTGCTCTGGTTTCCTCCCACAGTCCAAAGATGTGCAGGTTAGATGGACTGGCCATGCTAAATTGCCCACAGTGTCCAGGGATGTGCAGGCTAGGTGGGTTAACCATGGAAACTGCAGTGTAACAGGGATAGGGTGGAGGGGTGGGTCTGGGTGGGATGCTCTTCAGAGGAACGGTGTGGACTCAATGGGCTGAATGGCCTGCTTCCACACTGTAGGGATTCTATGATTCTATGATCAACAGGGATTTCAGAGCAAGAAGCAAGTGAGCCTGTTCACAATTTCTTAACAAGATTGAAAAATGCAACCAAATAATATAAACGCAAGAATGAAATGTGACATTTTCCAAGGAAATATAAAATCATATAACCATTCCCATCAGAAAGAGGGTGAGAAATAAGCCCACAACCATATATATAAAGCAGAAGCTCTATACCAGATTACAGAGTAACAGCATTCTGCTAAGACCAAACCAGAAGATTGTTCCAGGAACTTTGATAGAAACTATTTGCCCAACGAGAGATGCTCTGAAACTGACCAATGTCATGCTAATGTCATAGAGGGAACTGAGATTCTACAGCTCAGAACATCCCCAATCAGGGGAATCCTGGAGTTGAGCAGTTGTGAAGAGTTGCAGCTTATCTCAGTAAATCATGAAGTGAATAAATGACAGTGAGATTGAAGGTAGTATACCCACTGAAAAGTGCCCTCTGATCAGAAGTGAGAAATTGATTGCTAGGCTCACAGAGCCCATAGATTTGGTAAATTCCATTGTGATGAATGAAAATATTCAAAAGCCAACCGAATAAGTTGCAGCTAATGAAACTTCCTGCATCTACCTCTTCCCCTTATTGTCAGCCAGAATGTTAACAGAAAATAGGTGAGACAAACAGAGAATGTAAAAGAGCACTTAGCGTTGCTGATCATATCCAGAAATATGGTGTTGATGCAAAAATCATGATCACTATATACATGAAGCCATGGAGAGAACCAGCAGTACTCAGATAAAGCTAAACAGAGAGAAATGCGTTGCAAATGTGACAGAACGCTTGCTCTTCAGTATGCAGTACACAAACGGTGGAGTTCTGAAAAGATCAGTTATCTTGCAGCTGGAAGTTCCAAGAGACATGAAAGAATTGACAAGTTTCCTTGGTGTGAACCTACACGTGTCCTTTCACACCTCACCGTAAGACAATAAGATGTAAGAGCCAGAAGTAGGTAAATTGGCCCATCGAAGTTGTTCTGCCATTCACTGAAATCATGGCTGATCTGATAATCCTCAACTACACTTTCCTGCCTGATCCCTATTAAGTCTTGATTGCCATATTGATTAAAAATCTGCCCATCTCAGCCTTGAATATTCTTCATATCATTATGTCAGAAAGCACAGCACATCTATGAGAGCTGATGACAAAAGATGTTGAGTACTGGTGCTCAGTGTCACATCAGAGGAAATTCAACAAACTCAAAATCGTAGGACAGGGGACAAGCCTGTTGTACTACAATAGAAAGAAATCTGTTGCTTTGCAATTGGTACTTCCACAGAAGGACTAGGAGCAGCCTTAGTACAATAGGGAAGATCGCTAGCATTCACATTCAAAACTTTGACATCAGCTGAGACCAGAAATGCTAACATAGAAACAGAACTTTTAGCAGTTGTGTATGGATATGAGTGCATAAATTGCTATGGGATCATTGCACACTAAGCAAATATACAAAAAATGTGTGGAACACCCAAAAGACTCAATGGTTATTGAATTATCAACATTCTTTCTCCCCAGCACTCCAAAGCCCCAAACCTCCCACTACTGCATAAATGTTATCCCCTCCACATTTCATTTCAGCTTCGATGAAGAGTCGTCTAGACTCAAAATATTAGCTTGCTTTCTCTCCATGGACGCTGCCTGACCCACTGTGATCTCCAGCATTTTTTTTGTTATCAGTACAGATTCCACATCTGCAGTAATTTGCTCCTTCAAGATTGAATGGTAACTTTCAAGGCTGTGCAGTTATAATTGCACTCTGAGATACAAGTGAGAAACAAAAGTGGGGCTGGCAGATGTCATAGTTCAGTTATGGTTACAAGAGATACAAAATCTAGGTTTAAAGAACATCACCAAAACTGTGTCAAATGGGAGGTGACAGTAGCAAAAAGACGTGCAGTTACGAATAGTCCTGCTACAACTGATCTAGGGGTGGCCTGATAAAACATAGCAATCACAACTAACCACAAGAGCAACATTGGTCTGTCACAGAAGGCATCCTGGTGGAAGATGGTGCGGTGCTAGTTGGATTCAGTCTAATCACACCGAAAATGATGTAGAATAAAACTTCTCCAAGAAGGTGCATAAAGGTCACATCTGAACTAGATGAAGCGCCAGTGTTTTGAAAGTAAAGATGGATTATTTCAAACTCTGAGAACAGTGACACGGACAGGTGGGTGTGAAATAGGAGCTGAGCAAATGTCTAGATACTGCAGTCTACCGCTAGGTGGAGGCCGCTCACCGGGAAGGGGTTCTCGCGGTGTGCGCTGGGATACTGGCAGAGTCCATGGGAGGAGGAAAGTTGTTCTCGCGGTGTGCTCTGGGTTATTGGAGGAGTCTGTTTGTGTGGCGGTATTGTCGGTATGGGAAGGGTGCTGACAGCCTGAAAACTTCGGACCTGTGGGGGTAAGGGGGAGAAAAGATGGCAAGTGAAGCGAGTTACGGGCAAGAAGAAGCGGTTTGGGTGTTTGGGAGGAGCTGATGGTGTTAGAGGGCATTGGGACAGGTGAGCTTGGAAGCCTCCTCAGACGGATGGGTCTCGGAGGTTTCAAACCCTTTATATCTCTGTATCTGTCATCCCGAAGTTCAGTGCCTGAGATCTAGCAGCCTTGGGCAATAACAGCAATAAGGACGGGAAGTTGGTTTTATCAATGACGTACTCCCTGTTTGTAATGTTATAGCTAATCTGATCTGCTACGCTCTTCAAAGTTTCTCAATAGTAATGCTTTGTCGGATAAAGGGTTTTCTTAGTCTTTGGGGATGTTTCTAAATTTCTTAGAGTTACGGTATTATTAACCTGACTATGAATGTTTTTTATTTCAAATTAATGTCTTGGACACTCAGTTTACGTATATTTATGATAGTTGGAGCCTCTGTGTTAAACTCTACCTCATAAGGAGCAAAATTCTGGACAGTTTCAATTTCGTTTGTTAAACTCTTGATAAGTTTTTTTTTGTTCAACTTCATTAACATGCTGTAAAGTTGGGAGAAAAGAATTGTGAATGCTGCCTTGTTGAAATTTCTCTATTGCTTGACACTACTACAGACGAGGAATCTGTTTGGTTTTATCACTCTTATTGGAACTGTGCACTGCTAGGTTTGTTGATTTCAGTAAGAATAACTGTCATCATAGGCCTTGGTGGTCTTGTACCGGGGAAAAGATGTGCTCATATCACTGGTCTATTGAACAAACTCCATTGGAAAGACTAAGGGTATGTATAACTACCTGTAGTCAAATAGCTCACACATGCTTTATTAGGGAGCCAAGTTTTGCAAGACCTTGTGGATCTGTACCTCAGCAAGTCGGTAACACTTCAGGAGAGCAGGAAGTTAATTAGCCAATAAAATTACAAAAGACACAAAGAAACAAGAACAGAATGTTGGAGAAACTCAGCAGGTCTGGTAGCATCAGTGGAGGGAAAAACCACTCCCCACTCAGTTTTGGACTCAAAATGCTAACTCTGTTTTTGTTCCACAGGTGTTGCCAAACCCACTGAGTTTCTCCAGTGCCTGTAGTTCTTTGTATTTATATTAAGGAGAAAAAAATGTTGATTTATTAAGTCGAACTGCTTAGTCTGTCCTTTGAATGGTTAACTTTTAAATTGCTGGGTTATGGTTGTTGGCAGCCTGGGGCCTTCTGTACTTTAATCAAAATTGGCTGATGTTTTTATTCATGGTCATGAAACATTGGGTTAAGCATTGCCTTCTGTTTTCATTTAGAGGCTTTTAAAATTCAAGTTAGGAATTTATGACTTTTTTAGGGCCAATTTGTTCGGTGAGTTTTCAGCTTTTATGCAACAGCAAGGATAAAAGTTATATTCAATCAGTAGAAAGTTCTTTTTCGTGTATATTAACCGTAATGTACTAAATAAATGAGTGCTAGTTCAGATGTAAAAAGAGTTGTTCTATTTTTTTCTCTGCATATTTGCACCCACAATTATGCTTTTATTTTAGTTTTGTTTTATTTTTCTTAAATTTAGGTGAAATAAATTGTATTAGTTTTTATATTTGTCTTTTTTTTTTATCTTCGATCGCCTCGCTTGTAAGGACGTAAGATCATAAGAAATTTCAGCAGGAGTAGACCGTTTGGCCTATTGAACTGACCTTAATTAGGTTTTTCTGCAGTTGCCTGCCTGTTTCTTATAACCCTTGACTCCATTGTCAATCAAAAATCTGCCTAATTCCACCTTAAATAGCCTCTATTCCTTTCTAGGGAAGAGAATTCCAAAAATTTAATGACCCTTTGAGTGAAGAAATTCCTTCTCATCCGTCTTAACTAGAAAACTGCTTAGTTTTGAACATTTATTTTCACCACCTAATTCTAGATTTCCCCCATGAGAAGGAGCATCCTTTCAGCAGTTATGCCTTCAAGCCATTTCAATAAGATCATCTGTCCTTCTATTCTTCAACCAGTATACATCCCAAATGCTCAACTCCTACACGAGACAAACCCTTCAAACCAGGAATCAGCCTCCTTGTAACTGCTTCCAATACAGCCAAATCCTTAAATAAGGAAGGCAAACTACAATAATGCAGGTGCGGTCTCACCGGTGTGCTGAATGAAACAAGATTTCCCTGTTTTTATATTCCACATTCCTTTATAATAAAGGAAACAATCAATTACCTCCCTAAATACTAGCTGTATGTACATGCTAATATTGAGATTAATGTACACTCCGATTCTCTGAACTGCAAGATTCTGCTGTTTTCTCTCTGCTTAAGCAATTCTACTTTTCTATGCTTACTGCTAAAGTAGAACATTTCACATTTTCCCATGTCATTCTGCATCTGCAAATTTTTTGTCATTCATCTATACCCGTTTGCAGATATTTATATCCTCTTGCGGCTCTCTACTATCCACCTTTGATGATCAGCAAATTTGACTATAATATAGTTGGCCCCTTCATCCGCTTATATAGAATGCAAATAGTTCAGCTCCAGCATTTATCCCGAGGTACTCCATTAGTCATAGTTTATTAACTGAAAATGATTCATTTATCCTGGTTCTCTGTTTTCTATTAGCTAGCCAGTTTTCTACCAATGCCAATATATCACTCCAATGGGCTCTGATCTTTTTAGGTGGCCCTAAACAACTGAATTTTGGGAATTCGCTGCAAGGCTCCTCTACAGCCTGTTTTAATCGTAGTACAACATTAGCAGAAAAGTTTACAGTCAAGCTAAAATCTGTACCATTGATGCTAATGTTAACTAATGGGTAAGAAAGATATGAGCAGCACAGTGGCAGAGTGGTTAGCACTGCTGCCTCACAGTGCCTAAGAAATAAAAATCAAAAGAACTACGGATGCTGTAAATCAGGAACAAAAACAGAAGTTGCTGGAAAAGCTCAGCAGGTCTGGCAGCATCTGTGAAGAAAAATCAAAGTTAATCTTTTGAGTCTGGTGACCCTTCCTCAGATTTCTTCCAGGTGCTCTGGTTTCCTCCCACAGTTATCCCATAAAGATGTGCAGGTGAGGTTGATCGGTCATTCTAAATTGCCCGGTAGAGACCAGGGATGTGTAGGCCAGGTGGATAAATGTGAAATTACGGGGATGGATTGGGAGTGTGGGTCTGGATGGGATGCTCATTGGAGGGGTGGTGCAGACTCATTGGGCTAAGTGACCTCTACCTGTCATGTAGGGATTCAGTGATTCCATAAGATAGAAATGACCTGAAAAGGCAATTTTTCATGGTGTTAATTCCTGCAGAAATGGATAAAAGGGCTGCCATGTAGGATACTCGGATGATTAAATGCTTGTGTGATGCTCAAATTGTGCAGGAAGTGAAGTTTTGCAATTTAGTGGTGGTATAAGGCAAGAATCTAGTCTTGTATTTCCAATAAGGGAGCAGACAGGATTGACATAGCTCTTTTCCTTTTTTCTATGATGTTGCAATAATGAAATGGTTTTCATCGGTACGGTCACAAACTATGTAGCATATGACTGATGACGATAAGTTGTCCTCATTGTCATTCTTGCCTTTGGTTCTGTTGACCACCATCCTCCTACAATATCTCTCCAGTGTTGCACAGCTAAATCAATCCATTTCCACATCTACATTTGCAACAAGCTCTACCCCGTCAGCACCTCTCAATCTCTCCTCTGTCTCTCTATTAGACTACACATCTTACATCCAATACTAGAGAAACAGAAACTTCCATTTATGAAAAACGGAAAGGTAAAAGCTATTGCCATTGCTATTGATTTGTGCCACAAACTTCAGTTCCTAGCTGCTGACACCATCTGTCTCCCTGGCACTGTCTGAAGTTGAACCGAGTCGTTTGTAACTCAGGCACTGTAATTCCATAGATGAGTCCCAATTGTACATTTTTACCATCACTAAGTCTATTTCTACCTCTAATATTCTGATCTCTAGGAATCAATGTTCCTCACCTTCAGTTCACTTGTTGTTGAGACCCTGATCCGTCTCTTTGAATACTTGTAGCTTGACCATTTTTAGGCCATCCTCCTCACTCTCTCACACCAAAAATGTGAGAATTTGAAACTGTGTCTATGTCCTAACTCCTACCAAATCCCATTTATCCTTCACTCCTGTGTTTACTGACCTGTGTTAGGTCCCAGCTGTGCAACTCTTTGTTCAAATTACCATCCTGTTTTCACATCCCTCACAAAACTTTGTTCAGTCTCTACCTCTGTATCCCCTACAGCACTCAAACCCATCCTTTAGCCCTACAACCTTCTGATCTGTCTCTTTTCCTTTGATGCACACCTCATGCTCATCTCCAGTTTTAATTGCACGCAAGATTAATTTGAGTTTACGGCACATAAACAGACTATTCATTCCATCTCAGTGTTTATGCCTCATTCAAGTCTCCTTCCATCTTTTTTCCATTTGAATGTATGATTTTTATTCAGTGAGTGCAAATCCCTGGAGCCAAGTGACAGTCTCCCTGTTTTCAGAGTTGAGGGTGATCAGCCCACTGAGTTTGTAGAGGAGCACTCCTTGGTAATGTGCTGCATTGTTTGTGTCTCTCCACAAGTACATTGGGGTTTGTACTGAGGCCCCAGCAGTAGATGTTTGAGGTGCAGGGCCCCAGCTTCTCTTGAACCCGTTTAGCAAGGAGCACTCTGGCTGTGGTTATTTCCAAGCATGTCATTCGACAAATGGAATTGGTCACAAGGAGCATAGTGGCTTCCCGTGTTTCCCATTCCTTGATCCAATCTACAATTGTAGTGACCTATTCCCTTCTCCCTCATTTATTTATCTTGTTTTCTGTAAATACATCTATAGCGTACACTTCAGCCACTCCGTGATAGCTTTTTCAGAGGAAGCTTTTTCCACCACTCGATCACTCTGTGTGAAAAAGCTTCTTCTGAATTCTCAATTGAATTTCTTGTTTGCTATCTTATATTGATTACCTCTAGTTATTCTCATCCTCACAAGAAGTAGTATTCATTTTGTATCCACAGTACCAAACCCTTTCATAATTTTAGACACCTCTGTAAGGTTACCCCTCAGCCTTTATTTTCAAACATGAAGAAACCCAGCCTATTAATTCTTAATGTGTGTGGTCACACGTTTCTGGTACTATCCTTCTGAGTCTTCACTTTACCCTCTTCTGTGTTTCAATATTTTTATAATATGGCACCCCTAATTGAATGTAATAATGAGTTGTCTAACCAAAGTTGGATGCAGGTTTAACGTAACTCTGCTACTTTTTGAGACTATACCATTGCAAATAATACCTAGTATTTGGTTTGTTTTTTTAATGGTGCTGCTAACCTGTGGTGCAACTTTTAACAATTGATGTGCCTGTACTCTGGGATTCTGTTGTTCCTGTGCCTCACTTAGATTTGCAACTTCCAGATGATAAGTGGCACTTCTAGTCTTCATTACACAATTGCTGCAGTTCTGAAAGACTCACATTCTGAAAGGCCCCCATGACCTTCACTGCCTATCTACCTTTCTCTTTTCTTCTTTAAGACACTTTTTTTAAAAAGCTTTCATTTGACTGTGTTTACATGCCTATGTAGCTCAATGTCAAAGCTTGTATAACGCTACTCTTGGGTGGCATGGAATATTTTATTACATTAAAGATAAGAGGCTCTTGTGGCATAATGATGGTGTTCCTAGGCCTCATTCCAAGCCCATCTTCTATAAAGATGAAAGTTGTGCACAAAATATCTAAAAAAGAGTGAGTTGATGAGAAATTTAGTCTGAAAGTGCTATTATACTTGTGCATCCAATGGCAGGAGAGCAATAACTGCATGTCATTTCCTTGGTATTATGCTCGGAATGCTTTGGGCTATTTCATGTAACTCTCTCAGAAACCAAACAGATGGTGTTTGTATCATTAAAACATTCATGCCTGCAGAATCAGACTTCCATTATTTTGGAACCGTGATACATGGATCCATTACTTCAAGTTAAGCTTGCTTACTCTGTGGTGTGCAGCCAGCTGAAGGAAATTCATGTGTGAGCTTGATATCTGCATTCCTGAGCTATAAAATGTCATAAGTGCATGAACAGCATTCCTACTGCACTGATGTAGAGATGAGAATTAATGTGGTCATAAAGTGATATTGGTTTTTTTAACATTTCTTGTTTAAACTCCCTATACCAAAATAATGAAAAATCAGTCCCTTTATCTTCATAGCAGATATGACTTGTGACATAGTAATAAAGTCATAGAGGTGTACAGTATGGAAAAACACCCTTCGGTCCAACTTGTCCATGCTGGCCAGATATCCTAAATTAATCTAGTCCCATTTGCCAGCATTTGGCCCATATCCCTCTAAACACTTCCTATTCATATACCCATCCAGATGCCTTTTAAATGTTGTAATTGTGCCAGCCTCCACCACTTCTGTTGGCAGTTCATTCCGTACATGCACCACCCTCTGTGAAAAAATTGCCCCTTGGGTCACTTTGAAATCTTTACCCCTTCACCTTAAACCTATGCTGTCTCTTTTTGGACTCCCCTACCCTTGGGAAAAGACCTTAACCTTTCACCTTATCCATGCCCCTCGTGATTTTATAAACCTCCATAAGGTAACCCCTCAGTCTCTAATGCTCCATGAAAAATAGCCCCTATTGTATCCCTACCCCTTGGTCAGAGGGCCACGGTTAAAATTCTGCCTGCCCCTGATGTATGGTGTGACATATCTGAATAGGTTGATTAAAAATATCTATCCTGAAGCCATGCCTGGCACGTGTTAGTGCTCTTGTGGCATGATGATAGTGCCCCTGCCATTGAGCTAGAAGGCCTGGGTTCAAGTCTCACCTGCTCCAAAGCTATGTCAAAACCCTTCTGGACAGGCTCAATACAGATATCTGTGCTCACAGCAAAATGAGATTTCTGACAAAAGTCCAAAATATAAAGTTACAGGAGTGCAAAATTTAAAAAGCTCTTCACTGCTAATCAGTTGCTCTATTCCAAACTGTCTGAGAGATTCTTGGCTATTTTAGACAAGTTCCTGTAGAGCTTTAACAAAGCATCAATTATCAAACTTATTTCAAAGCGTCAGGCAAGTAATGGTATTAATTATGCACCCTGAATTAATGACGATTATCTGCTTTTATTTTTAGCGGTATTGGTTCCTGACATACTGGTCTTGCAGAGTACGTTGCACTGTAAAAGTAAATTTGCTAGTATTCTGTAAATTTGATTGCACAAAAATTAACCCGAGTTTTTCATTGAGGGTTGCAGGGATATGTGCATTGGAAACTGGTGCCTTTCTTCCCAAATTGTGCAATCAAAAGATATTTGATACTCATGCAAAATTCCCTAAAAATCTTTGAAATTATTGGAAAAAGTTATCCGCTTTTTAAGCGGGCAGTATACTGCCAATGATGGACTATCCTGGTTACTTGTGCTTCATACAGCAGATTGGATAGTCTGATTTTCCATTGTATTCCACAGCAAGTCTAAATAAAAGCATTTTTCTGTTACTGCCAACTGAATCAAATAATAGAAAATAACAACAGAAGATCATGACTCACACTGGAGTATATTACAATTCTTTCGTGGTCATTATTTTAGGAGAATAACTTAGATAATTTGGTGAGACAAATGTGAGCTGTGATTCAGAAATCAGCCTTTCAAGAAGTGAGTATATATACTTTAGCTGGCATTTCTCTTGCTATGACCAGTTAGGATTTGTGAAAAATATATATCACTAATAGTTGCAAGAATAAAAGTGGACATAAGTCTTTAAGGTGAAAAGATGGCAAAAGGTTATTAAAGCTAACCCACTTATTGCCCTAACTTTGCCGTACTAAACATCTTGTTTTATGTGTCTGTTGTCCTGATTGATAGTGCTTGATTTCTAAGTCAGAGGGGCAGCAATGTGGTAAAGGAGTGTCTTCAATTTCAGGGATAATTTGGAAGAACAACTTGACCTTAATTTTTGGTTTGTGAATTTCTGCTGGTTAGGGCCTTTCTTTTTATTTGCTTGCTTTTTCAATTGTTCATACTCTTTTCTGGTTGATAGAAACTGAGAGGGTGACTAGAGAAAGCGTTTTTTCCAAGAACCGTGATCCCAAGTACTCTCATTTATAGTTCTTTTCAGTACTGTTCGTGTATAACTTGTTGAAATTTTATTGTTAGAATTTGCTGCCAAAACAATGGCACTTGCATTAATTACAGTGTAAAGGGTAAACTGGCTGCAGGTGAGGGGGAAGGTGTTAAGTGTGCATATCCAAGCTTTGTTCTCTGGGCTACATAATTCCACAAAATGGTAATTTACTGTTTGGCTCACCAGTGATGTGCATTGAATAGCATGAAGTAGATACAAATTGATACAAATTAAGCCTGCTTTATAGGAACAAAAACAAACTTGCTGGAAAAGCTCAGCAGGTCTGGCAGCATCTGTGAAGGAAAAAACAGAGTTAACGTTTTGGGTCCAGTGACCCTTCCTCAGAATGGATTTTGTTCCTGATTTACAGCATCCTCAGTTCTTTCGGTTCTGCTTTTTATAGGGCAGTTCATAGCAGAAATAGCATTTCACTCTTTGAATTATTGGTTACTTCCAGTCGGCCCTTCTAGGGTCGAAAGCTAACTATTACAATTTGCAAACAAAAACAAAAATTGCTGGAAAAGCTCAGCAGGTCTGGCAGTATCTGTGGAGAGAAATCAGAGTTAACGATTTGGGTCTGAAGAAGGGTCACTGGATCAGAAACGTTAACTCTGATTTCTCTCCACCTATGCTACCAGATATGCTGAGCTTTTCCAGCAATTTCTGTTTTTGTTCCTGATTTCCATCATCTGCAGTTCTTTTGGTTTTTGGTATCAGTTTGGAGTTTCATTGATTCAGGTTTTAAATTGTTGCAGAAGATTTTTAAAACATGACTTTTAAATCAAATATTTTTCTTGTCGTTTTACATTCTGTGCACTGTTTCACTTTGTTTTTGATTTGACAATGAATTCCTTCACCTTCTCGAACCTTCCAGTGTTCGCTTCCCTATCTTTAAAATCTGATTGGTTGTTCTGTACAATGAAGCAGTGTTTTCCTTGCTCTGTCATCATCACCTCGTGCTTACTGTAATTTCTTGGACAATTTTTATTTTGAGCTGATCAGAATGCAGGGACAAATTTAAATAATGATAGGTGCCTTGCAACAGTGAAATCTGTCTTGTTGGCTTGCTTGCCATTCCTCTAGTCACAGCCACGGTTAATGCTATGAATTTGCTTACGGTTTGGTTATCCAGTTTATAGAGCACTCTCCACAGACAGTGTAGGTATCTGCTTCAGTTGTTGACTTGTTCCTGCTGAGGTTTCTGTTGCAGTGACCGCTTCCTTGCTGCTGTGGTCGGTGCTGCAATCTAAGTTGTTCACTTCGTAACACAGTGTTGAAAAACATTCTGATAAGTCAGTTGTTTGTGTCGGTGCCACACTGAATGTGCTTTGTATCATTATGTTCTTCAGATGTTCTTCCCGTAGGAGTTTGTGTTTGCTATACAAAGCATAGCTGTCGTCATAAGTCTGAACAACATTTTTTAAAAAGTACTTTCATTTATATAGCACCTTACAAGCTGTCAGGCCAATCCAAAATGCCCCACAGCCAATTGTTTTTAATTTTGAAGGGTAGTCCCTGTTCTAATGTAGAAAGTATCTCGGTCAATTTGTACACAACATGATCCCACAATGTGATTATGCCCAGATTAACTGTGTAATGTTAATTGGGTAGGGGGTGGTTATTTGGTAAAGTACTAAAGTACCCTGTTCTTTGATATAGTGACATGGGATAGTGATATAGTCCGCATGAGAAGGCAAGTAGTGTTTTGTTTGAAAAATTACACCACCCTTCAACACTCCTCAGACTGGACTACAGCATCAGTCTAAGATATTGTGCTCAAATATCTGGAGTGTGAACTGTACCCACAAACATCTGTGCCTCTGAGCATACTATATGATTAAATTATAGCTGTTCAATGCAGTAAAGTTGAATTTCAGTTAACAGTATTTACACATCATTTTCCTTTCCACATTTTGGTTGCTTAGTTAAAGATTTGGGGACCGGTTAGCTGAGTTGGATAGCTGGCCAAAATCTGGTGTAGAATAATGCCAGGAGCCTGTATCTAATCCCCTTCAGGACTGGATTATTTCTTAAGGGCTGTCTCCTCATTTTGCCCTATGATATTATGGCATAAACCATGTTAGGAGGTATGGCTGTACAAGGAAGCTACAAGGCTAAAGGGAAATACTTGATAGGTGTATTGGAGCTGATGAGCGCAGTTGAAATGTGTGGATTTCTTTTATAGTGTGGAAATGATTTTGTTACAACATAAGAGAATGAAAATTTCTTGATAACCTCCACGTCATGCTACACTTCATTCACACTTTAAATCTGCCAAAGGGTTAACTTGATGTGACATGTTTGTCAATAAGGACACTGTCCAACTACTTACATTTCCAGGTTGTGTCATGTACATTAGTCAGTTCAGTGTAATTTGCTAGTTGCATGTTGGTCCATTGGGTCTCGTCTCTTCCCTTTAGGTTGATGTGCCCACTGGGTAAATCCTGAATTACAGCTTAATTGCTTGTTGCTATAATTGCTTCTGTTCAAATGCATGTATGTGCCATTGGACCAACTGCCTATTCTATGATTATCAAGGGGTTTTTCTCTCTGGGTTAGAAGCACAACATTTTATGGAGATAGATAATTAAATAGATTTTTAACAGATATTTTGATAAATTAAGACAAACTAGTTAGACCACGTAGTATTGAATCAGAGATAGTAGGAACTGCAGATGCTGGAGAATCCGAGACAACAAGGTGCAGAGCTGGATGAACACAGCAGGCCGAGCAGAAAGGCTGACGCTTTGGGCCTAGACCCTTCATCGGACCACGTAGTATGTTTGCTCAATAATACCAACAAAATAACAGGAGCTCAGTGTTTCAGAAATTACTTCTTGTAATGCAATTCAAGCTGTTAGTAGGCAAATGTCACAGCCATTCTACACTAGTGATGACTTTTAGTAATATATAGCCAGTTTGTTTTAGTCGTAATTGATAGAGAGTTATGTTGATAAGGCTCTGCTGCTTTGACTGCTGCCTTGGGATCTTTAACAACCACTTGATTAAAAGGGTGGTTCAAGTTCCATTTATGGATTATTGCCTCTGTTTGCAAAAAAAATCAACCTTGATTATAAGTGTGCCTTTCAAATCCAAAGCCAACTGATCCAGAGGTGAAAATGTAAGCCAACTCATTATGGAAACAAAAAGTGCTGGAAATACTGAAGTTGATTGAGAGAGAAACCGTTAACTTTTTAGGCTGACAACCTTTCATTAGTTCTGCTTTGTGATACATAATGCAGAAATCTTGCTGTGCTGTCTTGCATTTGAATGGGAAATATTCTTGCATCTTTGAATAGTGTCATTGTAGCTTGTGAAGTCCTGAATTGTTTTCAGAGAGAGCAGGAGGCATCCACGCATATGTACCAACACTTATTTCATTTCTTTATTGCCTTCTCCCAGCTCCATAATCATACATGTTATTGTATTTGTTTTTTCACTTCCAGCTAGTGCAATGTTACTCTTCCAAGGTAGATGGCTTGGTAGATTTCAGCTGTCTCTTTTGATGGTACTGGGATGGCACAAAATTGCTCAGTGAGAATAGTATTTTTCAAGCAATCAGTCCCAGTTTAGTTTTAAGTTGCTTGCAGCAGCTTTATTTGATCCCATACCAGCTCTATCCCAAAATGATTTTTTCTGAAATAGAGAATATTGAAATTGAAAAGCTTCATAAATTGTGGAGCTTGGTTGTGAATTGATCCTGTAAAGCTTTGATTTGGCCATCTAGTACTAAAGTGGGGCTCTAGAGAGAGAAGCTCTGATTACTTCTACCTTGGGTCACTTGTTTTATGCTGTTGGTAGCTGAGTTAAGATTAACATTTCATCCTCCAAGGGGAAATAGTGAGTTGAGATGAAATTCACTGTGAAAGCCTAATTCATACTATATTTCACAGAGGTGGTAGCAACATGGTCATGTCACCAGACTAGTAACCCAGAGCCCCAGACTAATGTAAATACTGAAAGAACTGTAGATGCTGGAAATCAGAAACAAAAACAGAAATTGCTGGATAAGCTCAGCAGGTCTGACAGCATCTGTGGAGAGAAATCAAAGTTAATGTTTCAGGTCTCGTAACCCTCAGAACCCCAGTTTTGGCATTACTGTTCATTGCTGCCAGCCATCCAACTATCTGAGCTAAACGTTGAGGAGGGACAATGCCCTAGTGGTATTATTGCTAGATTATTAAGGTTATGGGAACCTGGATTTGAGTCCAACTATGGCAGATGTTGGAAGTTGGAATTTGGGATTAAGAGTCCAACAATGACTCTGAAACCCCAGTCAATTGTAGCTTCACTAACGCCCTGTGACCTTTACATAGTCTTGCAAATATGTGAATCCAGACCTACAACACTGTGATTGACTCTTAACTGCCTGCTGAAATGGCCTAGCATGCGCTCAGTTTAAGGGCAATTAGGAATGAACAATAGATGCTAGACTTACTAGCAATGTCCAGATCCCACAAGTGAATAAAAAAACTTGATTCTCAAGGTTTGCTTGTTTGTTACTTCAATTATGAATTTATCCTTTGCTAAGTGTTTCTTCTTTCCTCCGTCTGAAGGTGTCATGTGAGTGTGCACAATGATTTCTACGCACACATTGGAAAACTTAGCGGCACACAGAGAAGTTAAACAGGTAAGTGGAAGCATAACAGTAATATAACTGACAACTCAAAAATAGAGGTTTTGCTTCTGCGTTTGCTTGACTTTGGTAAAATTCAGGTTTGTGAACTAAAAATAAGTCTCATTCAGTAAATAATCACTAAGTTGTGATTTGTAGAATATTTATTGAAGTAGAATCTTACTTGAATGGGAAAAGTGAGATCTGATTTTTGCACAAATGAAATATAGCATATTTGGAAGTGATGTAATCAAGTGACATTTTGTCATTATATTTACATATGTTGGAATTAAGGACTGCTCAGATGGATCACTAATTTTGGATTGAACAACATCAACTTGCATTATTTAAGGTTTTTGAAGGTTTAATCAGACAAATATTATTGACCCTAAAAATGAGCTATCAAGAGACATAGCTGTATGTGGTGTAAATGTCATTAAATATGTAAGTTTTAAAAGGGCTTTAAAGGTTGATTCACAGAAAGTTTTAGAGAGTTGCAAAGTTTGTCATCTAAAATTCTGAAAGCATGATAAGCAGTGGTTATGCAAAGGGAGGGGGAAATGTATAACTCGCCAGAGTGCAAGGGACCAAGTTTGATATATATTGTGAGGCAGGAAGCAATTAGAGTTGGAGAGAATGGTGATGCCATGATTAGATTTAAACATAAGAATGAGTCTTAAATTGATTATCTATCTCTCAGTTCCTCGAGGGTAGGTTAGCAAAGGTAGTAGTATTAGGCACGTGACCAGGTGTGCTATTGAATATAAGCAGAAGTTTGGGTGAGGTGGAAATTGAGAGTCCAGCTGGGTGAATATTGGGCTATTGAAGTGTATAGTTGTTGACAGGGAATTTGCAGCTGATGGATAGAGGTGGATGATGTTAGAGGTAAAGGTAGGTGTTCATTATGCTGAAGTGTGATGCAATTATTGAAATCTCAGTTCAAGTTGAACCAGGATGTCAAGATTGCAAACATTTCCAGATAAGTATGTGATGCTGGTCCAGGGGGCAATTTGAGGGGAAAAAACAATTTTCTGGGTTCAAGGTCATTACTGGTGAACATGAGGGTAATTAAGCTGAATGGCTGGTGAAATATTGTAGAGAATGTGAGTCTGAAGGATCAGAAAGTTCTCAGGAGTATGTGGGTTTTCTGTGTCTGAATCCCACTTTCATATGTAGACTTTTTTTTTGGTGCAGGTTTGATTTTGTGGAAGTTATTTTTATACGATGTCACTTCAGGCCACTTCTTTTAGTACCAGGTCAGCAGATAAGCTGTGTGTATCAATAATGTCAGTTCCGAAACTCAGGATTCATAGACCCTTTCTCTTTTCAGATTGTGTATGAATTTGTGAGGTAAGGATTTATTTTGTATAAACGTAAATGCTTGGTTATCCACTTTCTTCTCAGCGGATAAAGAAGAAACTGGCAAGTTCCCTGAAGTGCTTACAGAAACGTTACGTAAACTCGGACAATGTGGTTACCAGTGATGACAGTGATGCAAATGTTCTCTGCTCTGTCTTGGAGTCCGTGTTTGTGCACGGCTTGAAATCAAAGTATGTCAAAACAGATGGAGGAAAACGAGGACGAAATAGAGTACCTCTCCCAGAGCCTGTCTTTTGGACTCTGCTTAAAACTGTCACTCACCGGTAAGTTTGTGTAATTTTGTAGAACTGATTTATTTCCTTATTTCCTACCATATCATCATATTTTCTAAACTTGAAAGTTAATTTCAAGTGGTGAATTTTTGCATTTGTACATTTTTTTTTCAATCTAAGAACACTGGTTACTTCTGTAGGATTACTCTGATAACAAGTTTTGTAACGTTACTTCTATAGTTTGTAATGCCAGATATACTCATGGAAAAGTCAATATTATATTAAAATCAAGTCTGTGAAATTTTAACCTAATAACCTGTAAAATTAAGTTTCACCCTAGCTTTTTGGGGATAAAAATTTAAACAATTCAGAATGAAAGTATAATCTATCCAGTCACAACAGCCAGCCCAAATTCATTATTGATTCAAAAATATTGCAGTTACTATATTGTCTCCAGTTCCTCCTTGTCAATTAAGACAGGAAGAATGTAGATCAATTTTGATTTTTTGGGGCTGAGGGAAGAAGGGGTGAGAAACTGATAGATTAGAGGAAGAAAGAGATCAGCAGTGCTACTGAAGCCAGGATGCAGGGGCAGACTCCGGACCAAACATGACGTAAATGAACATCTGATCTTTACGTCCTTCTTCATGCCTTAGCTTTCCTGGGGATGTGAGAAGAAGTTCAGGCACTAGCAAACAAGCCCTAGTAAGCGCTGACTCAGTACCATCTCCCTGCACCAAGACTTCAATAAAGATTTGGGGAGTGTCAGCATGACATGCTCTAAAGCATGTCTCTTCCTTTCTCCTGTTTGGTGTGTTAGTAAGGTGACACATTCCTTAATAAAAATACAGAGATCAGCAATAATGAGTGGGGTAGCTTTTGCTTCTCCCCATTAGTTTTTGGATTCTTTTGAGTCACATTAGATATGCTGTCCAGGATGTTTAGGTTGGAAGTAAACTCCTCAAAAATGTTACCCGAGTAAAAGTTTACTCTTTAACATTTTGTCTATTAAAAATTGTTCTCACACTTGGTCATTCGACTTTTACACTGTTAGAAAAATTTCTGTTTACCAATTAGTAACTTCAAATCCAATTGTTTTTCAAAATATTTGAAGCCAGTTTGTGGGGCCTTCACATTGTGAATTGCTATCAGTAGGCTAAACAAACTACATTCTAATAATTTTTGTTGTTATGCTAAACTGTCAGCTACATGCCTTGAAAGAAATATGTATGTGTAAAAATTCCTTCATTAGCTATCTTTAAATTTTTGTTTGCACTTAGCAAATCTTGTCCCCACTTACTGCCATCACAAACATATGTGCTTAAGCCCACTCATGTAGTTTGTGTAGTGACAGATTCAATAGCAGGAAAGTCAGATTATTATGACTGGATTTCGAATAGAATTTCATAGACTCTTCACTCTGACATGGATGTGGCAGTCAGATGTACTTGGGATTTGTTACAAACATCCTTCCATAACTTGCATGCTTCTTCACCTCTTTTTCCTCTTCACATCTTTTACATTCATATTACACTAGCTATAAACTTGTGCCATTTGTTTACTGATAACAAATATTGTAACATAAAACCTGCGGATCTATTGCTAAATAAAGCTGTTGGAAAGCTATGCCATAAACCTCTATGTCCTGGTCACAATTCTTCAAAATCCTAACAAATATTTATAGTTCTTTGAAGCTTAGTGGATAAAACTGCGACTCACCATCCTAAAACGCATCACCGCCAATGTATCATATAGACTAGAATACCCCAGAGTCATTTCCTGGTTTGTACTGAGGTAAGTAAACTCATTTGGCTGGGATGCAATCGTTATCTTGATCTAGTAGGAAAGATTGACTTAACTAAGTGTTTAGGTTTCAGATTATCAGCCAGTGGCTCCTGCTAATCAATTGTCCATGTTTGGAATGGAGTGAGGAGGGGATCAGGCTTGGCTGTGGAGTTCTATGCAGTTATATACCAGATTGATGTACCTTGTCAAAAACTATTTTGAATCGGTGTGAAATACTGGTTTAGGGTGAGAAATGTTATTCTGAAGTACAGCAAAAAGCTTCCTGTAATATCTTGTTTAGTATTAGAAAAGTAGGTCATAATGGGGATATTAAAAAAAGCTACAAGGGGATATGGATAGGTTACGTGAATGAGCAAAGGTATCACCAATGAAGTATAATGTAAGAAAATGTGAATTTGTCTACTTAGGCAAGAAGAACAAAAAAACATGTGACTTAAATGATGAGATATTCAAGAACTCTGAGATACAGGGTGATTTGGGTGTCCTAGTGCATGAAATACAAGGAACTAGTATGCAGGTTCAGCGGGTAATTGGGAAAGCTAACATAATATTATTGTTTATTATGAGGGCAATTCAATACAAAAATAGGTAAGTTATGCTTCAGTTATACAGAGCTCTGGACCATTGTTTACAGTATTGGTTTTGTTTAACGAAGGATGTAAATGCATTAGAAGTAGTTTAAAGAAGATTTAAAAAGAGGGGAGACAATGGCCTTGTGGTATTATTGCTGGACTGTTATTCCAGAGACCTAGGTAACTTTCTGGGGACCTGGATTCAAATCCGAACACGGCAGCTGGTGGAATTTAATTTCAATAAATATCTGGAATTAAGAATCTAATGATGACCATGAATCATTGTCAGTTGTCAGAAAAACCCATCTGGTTCACTAATGTCTTTTAGGGAAGGAAACTGCCATCCTTACCCAGTCTGGCCTACATGTGACTCCAGACCCACAGCAATGTGGTTGACTCATAACTGCCCTCTGGACAAATAGGGATGGGCAATTAATGCTGGCCTAGACAGTGATGCCCTCATCCCGTGAATGAATAAGAAAAAATTTACTAGGCTAATACCTGAAAGCGGCAGATAATCTTATGAGGAAACATTGCACAGGCTAGGTTTGTAACTGCTGGAGTTTAGGCGATTAAGAGATGATTTGATTGAAACACAAAATCATGAAAGGGCGTGGTGAGAATGGATTTAGAAGGATGTTGGAGCTGGCTTGACGATCCAAATGTCCTACTCCTAATATTTATTCATATGTTTGTATGTTACTCTGCTGTCCGCTTGATTTTTTTCCCTTTCATTTCAATTTGAGCACTAGATAATTTGACCTAATTTACATGCTTTAGAGTTCAGAGCAGGCTGTTCAGGATACTATATCAACGCATCAAACTTCAATACCAAAAGAAGTAGTAACTTGCTGTGCTTAATCTTTGTACATTATTACGAACTGCAAGCATTTGTCATGAGATTTAAGATAGTCAACAAGTTATGCAATAAGGAATACAAAAGAAATTTCTTCACCCACAGACTGGTAGGAATGTGGAACTCACTACCACAACGAGTGATTGAAGCGAATGGATACATTGAAGAGTAAGCAAGGCAGGCACTTGAGCAAGAAGGGATAGATTTGATGAGGAAAGATGAAAGGAGACTCAAGTTGAGCTGAATGGCCTGTTTCTGTGCTGTATATTCGATGAAGTCCTATGTTCTCCTACATGGAGAACTTGAGAACTAGGCAATTCAGCCCCTCAAGCCTGCTCTGTTGTTCAGTACGATCATGACTGATCTCATCTCAGTCTCAACTGCACTTTGCTGCCTTCTCTCCATAACTGTTCAACCCATAACTAATTAAAAATCTAACTATCTCTGCCTTTAAATTTACTCATTGTCCTGTCATTCAGTCTGGTGGAGTGAATTCCACAGGTTCACAATCCTTTGAGAGAAGTGACTTCTTCTCATCTCTGTTTTAAATCTGATACCACTTATCCTAAAACTATGATCTCTCATTCTAGATTATTCCATAAGAGGAAACCTCCTCTCGATGTCTATTTGGTCAAACTCCTTTAGCATTTTGCCTACTTCAATTAAAACTCCCCTCATGCTTCTAAATTCTAGACAGTATAACCCTAAACTGCTGAATGAATCTTTCTTCTTAAAACACACCATTTGTCTGTAGAGACAAAACTTTTTCTTCTGGCCTGAATGTTGAAATCTGGCAACAACGCTTGTGAGGTTAATGTGGCATGATGCTGTAGTTAGCTTCAGTTCGTAGATCATAGAATCCCTGTGGAAACAGGCCCTTCGGCTCAACAGTCCACACTGACCCTCAGAGTATCCCACCCAGACCCATACCCCTATAACCCACCTCATCTACACTTCCCTGAACACTACAAGCAATTTAGCATGGCCAATCCACCTAACCTGCACATCTTTGGACTGTGGGAGGGAACCGGAGCACCTGGAAGAAACCCACGCAGACACTGGGAGAATGTGCAAACTCCACGCAGACAGTTGCCCGAGGCCGGAATCGAATCCGGGTCCCTGGTGCTGTGAGGCAGCAGTGCTAACCACTGAGCCACCGTGCTGCCCCTGAGTTCTGAGAGTATTATCATTGAATGCAAGATGGTGCACATTTGGTTTTGCCATTCATGTGCTTTGCAAAGAAAGTACACATTTGGTTTTGCTATTCATGTTCTACATGTGTACTGCAAATAAGTGGAAAAAGGGTTTTCAATTTGTTTGAAACTAGAGAAGTGGGTATCGGGTTCACTGTGACATTGCCTATGGTGGATCAGGGTGCTTCTTATCTGTGCCTAACTGGAATTAGTGGCTCCTTGGTTGGGATGCAAAGAGATGCTGCTATCGAGGAAACCAGATTACAGCATACAGTGGAACAGTGGCGTAAAAAAGTAATAATTTTATTGATTTGTGAATTATCCATGTATACATTTATTAATGTTAGCATGCAATTCAATTTGCTTGATTCTACTGCGTTGCCTAACAAATATCTTGAGTGCTGATTTTCATTTATTTAAAAATCTTACAGAAATGTGGTGACTGAGCTGGAAAATTTGAACTTTATTAACACTGACATTGGACGATGTCGAGCATGGGTCAGGCTTGCACTGAATGATGGCCTGATGGAATGTTACCTAATATCTCTATTCCGTGAACGGGACAACCTGTGTGACTTCTACCACCCTGTGGCCTTACTGCTCGATTCAGAGGATAGTGAAGTTTTATTGAGCTATCTACAAGGTCTATCATCTCTTTCGTTTGCACTGTCTTATAAATCAGCTGTACTGAATGAATGGACCACAACTCCCCTGGCATTGGCAGGTTTATGTTCAGCATCCGAGTTGCCAGAACCCTCACTGCCTGACTTTTCTGAAAGCAGAAGGAGAGGATCCTGGGATTCGGTTTCTCAGTCCTCTGGATCTGATATTGTTGATGTAATTCATTCTAGTTCCACAACTGCACACAGCAGTCACCTCTCAGGAAAACTAAAACTTACATCGTCTAATCTAAGTTTGGAAACAATTGGATCATCCCAACTATCATCCAGCCTGAACTCTGATGGTTTGCTTCAGTCAAATGGAATGAAGAGCCCTGATCAAACCACAGAAGAGTTGTGGTCATGTGATACAGACAAGGGTATTGCAAGTGCAGAAAGCTCCAACAAATCTCTACAAGAGTGAGTGTTAATTTTACTTCGCATGTTCTTCTCGGTGCTTTAATGTATGCCATTTTATTTCATTTATGAAGCCAAGAGAATTGACATTTGTCTTTTAAGGACTCCTTGCCATTCTAAGAAATAGTTTTGACTGTGAACTGTAATTGTCACATTTTGCTTTGATAGGTTCTCCCACAATACAGCGAGCTGTTTTATGTTCTGAAGTCGATATGGGTTTCTGTTAAAGAACTATGACTGAGATGGGTTTGATGTCATAAGATGGTGGTAACATTAGTTAACAACATCAGATTTGCAGCCAAGGTGCTTAAAATAGATGATGTGACTGCCTCTATTTCTATAACTGTTTCCTGTTTTATGCTGTCAATCTGAGCATTATGCCTTTTAAATTTAAAGAACACATTTCTATTTAACTTCACAGAATAATGGATGGCATAAACAATATCATTAAGTAGCTAATTCCCTGAGAAATCTCTGAAATTCTGAATAGATATAAACACGTCATCCTTGAAATTATAGTTTCATTTTGTGAAGAGGAAGACTTTCTTTTACTTTAAGTTTAGATTTGTTCTGTGAGGAGTGACAGTGTCTGGAGATTTGTTTGTATGCATTTAAATTAGATCTTTGAACTGTTCACTTAGGATTTATGCATAAGAAGTAAAGTGTAGGTGAGAGAAAATAAAACTGCCATTGCTTAGTGATAGGAGTCCAGTAACACACAGTCAGAACAATCCAGAAGTCAGACATTGTGGATATTCATTTAGAAAGAAAGGTTCTCACACCTGAGGGGTGCTGTTATTCATGTTCAGTAAGTAGTCTGCACTGAAAAGTTCTGAGAAGCTTAGAAATGAGAATCAAATGGATATAAAAAGTTTTTAAAGGAGAGGCATTGGTGTAATGGTGATGTCTCTGGATGAGTAATCCAGAACCCCAGTTAATGTTCCAAGGATATGGGTTTGAATACCACGTAGGAGATTGGGAAATTTGAATTATAGTCCCTACCTCTGGGCCAAAAGACCCAGTGTCTTGCCCCACCTGCTCCAGAGATGTGTCATAACATGTCTGAACAGGTTGGTTAAAAATATCTATAAAAGGTAACCAAATGCCTTGATTTTCTTTAAAAGAATAGATGGCAAGCAAGGAAAGAAATATACAGCAAAGAGAGTATGTGAAGAGACTGGCAGCTAATATAAAGGGGAATCCAAAAGTCATCCATAGATATATAAATAGTTAAACAAAAATAAAAAGAAGAGTGGAACAGATTGAAGACCAACAGGGGGATTTATGAATCAAGGTAAGAGGCGTGATTGACATACGAAATGTGCACCTTGTATCTGTCTTTACTAAAGAAGAAAATGCTACAAAAGTCTTTGTGAAAGATGAGCTTGTTGAGAAACTGGATGGGTTGAAAAATTACCTGTACTTAAATTTGAGTAGTTATTAGGACAGATCCGATGCAGATAAGAATGTTGAGGGAAGTAAGAGTGAGACTTAAGGGGTCCTGTCCAGAATCTATCTTTCTTCCTCAAAGGAATGATCCCTGGGGATTGAAAACTTGTAAATGTTATACACTTGTTTTAAAAGGAGTGCAAGGATAATCCATAGCATGACAACTTTCAGACTTTGATATAAAGAGCAAATAAAATTCATGCCATAGAAATAGTTACAACACTCGGGGTGTACCTCCACCACATTGACTTCAAGAAGGCAGTTGAGCACACCTTCTCAAGGGTAAATAGGGATGGACAAGAAATCCTGCCCAGCCAGTAATACCCACAAGCTGTGAATGATGAATTAAAAAAAACACATGCCAGGCAATGATCATCGGCAAAAAAATTAATTTAATTACCACTCCCTACATTCAACAGCGGTATCTTTACATATTAACAGTGCATGTTTTATAAATGTAACATCTACATATATTGTGTCTTTCATTACCACAGGTCTTTGCACTCAATAGAAAGTACCTTTGGAGTGTAGTCACTGCCATAATATAGGAAATACAGTAGCCAGTATGCACATAGCCAACTCCTACAAGCAGAAATGTGATGCTGACCAGATAATTTGTTTTTGCATGTATTGAATTGGGGATTGCCATTAGGAAGAAGAGCAGGGAGAACCGAAAGACAGGTATCTTCAGCAGTGCCTCAATTGGTCAATACTGTACTAGATATTCATCCTAGGTTAGGAGCTTGACGTGTGATATGGAGCTCAAACCTATCACTTTTTTCAATGCAGAGGTGAAAGGCTGCAAGCAAGCCACTAGCCGATGCTGTTGAAATCTAGAAAACGAGTCCAACCAGAGCTAGTACCTTCAGGGGAGAAAAATGGTTTAAAAATATTGATGTAAACAAGGCAAAATGCCGTGTCTTACATTTACATTTCTATTTCTTTATGACAGCTGTTTGAAATTTAGAAATTATTACAACTAAAATCAATTTACTGCAAAGAACATCAAACATGATGACGGTGGATGAACTGTGGGAAAAAGTTAAACTTCTAACATTATTGCCTGATGAGGCATGCTGTACATGACAAAAGTACAGATTGGTGAAGACCAGCTGAAACTGTTCCTCTCTGACCTGATGCAACTTAACACCACAACCACCATTGATGTTTGAGAATGTCCTCTTTGAATCCCATAGATGATTGACTAAGTTCTGAGTGATGATATTGCCAGGAAACATACCATGTTGTACTCCATCTCTGTTTAACTGTGATGTCAGAATCAGTTAGGAATCTGTCCAGCTCTCATGAAAATATGCAGCAAAACAGAACTCTCTGTCACCGGCAGCTTATTTCAAAAGGCGAATGAGTCTTTGAAATGACTCCCTCCCCAGCCCTTGTTCTAACATTTGCTTTAATTTCATGCTTGTGTAATGGATATACAGGTTTTCTAGTCCTTTCTGATTTATTTAAGTCTCATAACCTATCCATATGGACCTATTTTTAATCATTTTCAGTATTTTAAAGCTAGTCTGCAAGATACAAGTAAAACCATCCAGTTGACAAAGGTGCTTTAAATTAAACTAAATCCGTCTAGTGGCTCCTATTTAAGGCTTTTCTTGATTCACGACCTCTCATGATAAGAGGCCCATCACTATTCCATACGCGACCTACCACGGTATAAGGACAGTAGGTTTTGTTTTGTATCTGTTTGTATTTTGTATATTTTATATCCTTATGTTCTTTTATTGTGAATCATGTAGTTATACTTCTGATTTAACAAGTTTAAATTCACAATCGTACATGGTGTGCGCATAGTTGGCCATAGTTCTATTCTGGTGTGTGATGCTAAGTTTTTAATTATGTTCGTATCATTTGGCCGTCACGAATCATTTCCTCAGCACGTGGATCTGTTTTTAATCCATTCCTTTTATTAATGTACGATTCGAATGCCAACAGATCTCCCTCGTCTGTAAATTTGTGGAGTTATTCAAGTGCATTCTTTGAAATCACTGACAAAAGATTATGAAAAGCAACAACTGTAACACTGGTAATAAAATCATAGTACTGCAAACAGTGAAAATCTGAAATAGAAACAGAAAATCCCAAGTCCAGCAACATGTGTGGGGAAAGATTTGGGGGTTGTCCTAACACAATTGAATGGTTAATTTTAAGTGTTGGTCTGTTGTTAATATATTGCCATTAATGCTGAAACAGATCAGAAAAATGCTGCAGAAAAATTGTTTCCTTTGGAAATAAGTTAGTAATATTTGAAGATATTATGTGAGATATTCCTACCCATTGTTCTTTCTCACCTTTGGTGAATAGAATTTAAACTACAGAGCTGAGAGAAATTTACCAGTGTTTTAGTTCAGTAAGAGCACCAGTTATTGTTTAAACTGTCAACTGATATAATCCGTATAATTTAAGCACACACTTTCAAGAAGTGTATTCACATCCTTACCTGACACTGTTCTTGCTTACACTCTGCTAGTAACCCAGACTGAACCACTGAAATTAGTAACAAAGTTCTGCCTATTTTAAATTCCTATTAAATTTTGCTTGCCTGTCCACCAAAACTCTATCTTATTAAGAAACCTATTGCATGACCCATTGTCTAAAACTTTTTGATAATCCAGGCACACAGTGCAAATGAACTGCCCACATCACACTACCTACAACACAGTAACTTGCTCAAAAACGTTCCAATACGTTGGTGAAGTATAACATTTTCTGGAACGCTTGTTAGAAGTCTCTATTCTCTTCGCAATCCAAGTGCAATTACATAATCTTTTCCTTGAACCCTTTTCAGAATTTGTCCAAAACAGAAATCAAACTTGTGAACTTATAACTTTTCAATTCTGCCTTGTTGCCTTTTGTTTAAACACTGGCATTACATGGGTTTCTTTCAAGTACATGAAAGCAATTCCAAAGCCAAGCAATCTATTAAATATATAAGCAGCAGTCTTGAAATGCAGGTTTTGGGATTGTATTAAAATGTAGTTTCCCACTAAGCTGCATGAGTTAGGATATTGAAGGATGAGCTACAATAAGCCAGTTAACCCTTTTCTCTTTTGATTTTCAGAACACAAGTTTTTGTATGGTATCTGAAATAATTTTAGGAGATCTTGCCCTTTTGAGTTCTTTTGTTCTGTTCTGTCCTTTTGTTTATTTTCCTTAGTTTTGGTTTGTACTGAATAATTTAGGTGAGACCTTCTAAGAGTGTTAATTACTGATCTGTGTTCAGCATTTCGTGTCTTTAGTTAATAACTGGAGATTTTGCAGGTTTGCTTCGATCTGTTTGTATGGATCCCTTTGGTCTCTTACTCTAAGTAGTTTGCTGATAATTATTCTGTTTATTTAAAGGATGCCAGATGAACTCAGCAGAGGAGACCAAACACTAGTTTTCACAGAGCACAACTTTGACATTTCTGTGATCCAGTTGGAGTTGCCCTCAAAGCCTCCAGAAGAGATTGTTTTAACTAATGCTCAGTCAGATGAACACGTGGCAAACTTGCATACATGTGACGGGGAGGCGAACCCAAGGACAACAGAAAGCCATTCACAAGTTGAATCCTCACCGCCATTCTGTATCCGTGCTTCAACTTTGCAGTGTCCAGTATCTGCTGATGAAAGTGATACCAAGACCACCCCTGCACTTGCTGATGAGGTGCTAAACACTGGTCATGCTGAAGAATTGTCCCATACGAACGTTACAAGAAATTCACAATCTATAGTATGTCAAGACCAGCAAGTAAAATATGACCAAAATTACACGGAAGCAGCAGAACAGGTTTCTGTTGTGGGAGAAATAACTTGTGGCACAGATGAAGTGGACAAATTGGGCATGCTCGGCAGTCAGTTGACTGAACCAGGAGATAATCATGTGAGTTTTTTTTTTGTTGAATGCTGCAATTTGGCCTTTGTCAAATTTCACAACAAATATATCCTGCTGTGAGCGAAAATAATTTTACTCCTTCAGGAACCTCTCTTATTGATTGCTTTGCAGTATTCCAGCTATGCAGTTGGACTACTAGGGTGTTACTGCATTACTTATGTGCATTAAATGGAATGATTTCCCAAAAGGGATAAATATAAGCACACATAAAGAGACTGGGTATTAGGGATTTTTAGTGAGTAACTCTGTGATTTGGAGTAGAGAGATTGAAATGACACCAATACAAAAAAAAACAGGAGAGGGTATTTCATCTCTTCCCTGTGCCTATACTGCACTAAAGGTGGCATTAATTGAGCAGGCTCCTACAACAACTTGAGATACATCAATTTTTCTGGTGACAGTGAATGTGTGCATGGGAGTGGAGAAATGGAGAAAAGAAAAGGAGAAATTGTCATCAAATGAATCTTCTCTATACCTAAAATACTAAAGATTTTTGCTGTTAATTTCTGAGTACATCTTATAGTTGCTGTTTGTAACTTTCTCTAATTCCTGTCTTAAAACATAGTGTTTAGATAGCATTCTGCTGCACTTGAAATGGGTCTAGATCACTTTGTTATTTTTTTTCAAAATTAATTCTTCCATCAAAATGGTTGGGCTCCATTTGGATGATTTCTGGGTCATTTGGTTGCCCCATTTGAATAAGTAGCCAGAGAAGCCTCAATGTCATTGATATTTTCACCAAACTTAACAAATCTCTTTTGATTTTTTTTCTGTATCAGAGTTTCGTAAGATTTTTAGACTGTGGGACTATAAATGTAAAGAGCCAAACTATTTATAAGCACTTCCTGCATTAAATATTTTGGCCCTTGAATGAGATGATGAATGAGCTGGCAAGTAATGATTTATGTTCGTATTCCTTCGCAATTCTATTTTTCCCTGGCTTCTACAGATCAGACAAATTTGCAAGTAATTCTTATTGAATACTTCTATTGGGTACAAGGTGGTGAGGGAGGATCTTATACTTGGGCAAGATTCAATGTTGAAGATGCTCAAGTACTTGGCATGTGTACAAATTTGAGCATATTTGAGCTCAATGAAGCTGCACAAAAAGGGAAACTTATTTAGTTTCTTTGAAAATATTTTATTTTTAAAATTTGCAACAGTGTTTTTGTTAACATTGTTTGAATACATTTTTAAATGTATTTTTCTAATCAACTGCATTGATGGGTTTGTGATTAGAACTTTGTACTTCGTTTTAATGCATTCTGAACCCTTTGATATGGTGTCACTTCCAGTGTCTGTTTTGTATTAAAATAAATGCTGGACTTATGCTACATACATGTCACTCGATTCGTTGTAAACATGAATCTCCTTGCTTCAGAAACGAAGTAGCTGGATATCAGACGATGACATCTGCAAACCATCTCCGAGAAGAGTGCTCTCAAAAAGCATAAGGGAAAGTTCGTCTGAATGTTCAGTAAGCTCAAGACCTGTGAATGGAAGTAGCGGCCAGCTGAACACACACGCTCAGTCAGTGTCCAATTTCTCTCAGTGTAAACACAGTCAGGGGGATTCATCTTTTAAAGTGACTCATCGCCGAAAGGCAGGTAGGTTGGTTTGGGGTGGGGGTGGGGTGTACTGCCTCTAAATACTGCAGGATATGAAATTTTTTTTAATATAATCACTTCCCAATCCAATCACTCCTATTGTTATGTACACAGCTACAATTTGGAATTGTACTAAATAACCTTAGAGGGTTTTGTTATGAAATGATTTAAAGCAGGGAGCTCCAAAAGAGATACAACATTAGTTTTTCTTTGCATTAACCAATAGGTATTAAATATGGATGGAGACCTTGGTGATTTGAACTGTTGAATAACCATAATATCTGATTAAACAGTCGTGGAACATTTTACTGCAAATCTCCTAGTTTCAAGATCCTGGCAGTTGTTAGAAGTAGTGCCATTGTGATGAAGCAGATTTCCTAAAACACTAGTGGTTTCCACTGTTTCTCTAGATGTTTAGCAAGGCAGTCGGGTACTGAAAATTCTCTTTCAATGCAGAGGCATTTTAGTCCGCATGGTAATTTTTGATTGAAGTTCAGAAGGTCACATACCCCGCACCCAAACATAAGGGCAAGGCCTGTTGACTCTTGTTCGTTGACATACTCATACTTGTGCAAGAGTAATCAGGAGAGGTTTGCTAGACAGAACAAGAAAAAATGCTTGTAACATGAGGTACCAGCTACCCTGACGGTGAAATCTGGCCCCATAATAACATGAGAGTTTACATGTTTGTTTCATAAAATAGTGAGCAATAGAATGTTAATATATCGTTAAAATTATTCTTTGTATTTAACATAAAGTAAACTGTTTGCTTACACCTGTGAATTGTTTCAGTTTGTCAGTTAGAAGGTGAGAGATGATGCTTGGTGATAGGTCTGATGTTTTATGCACTAGCTAGGTAAATTCTTAAATTCTTCATTGTAAAGATTCACTCCTGATTGTAGGGAGACAGTTTCTGTACAAGATTGGTCTAATCAATTGAGTCTAGCACATAATCTGAAAAGTTATAAACAAACTGCACTGGTTGAAACATGGGACATCTGGCAGAGTCAGCCTGCTGCTGCTTCAATAGTAATGTGAAGTCTTTTACATGGATAAGCACTTGATTTTACAACTCATCTGATAGGCACTTTGACAGGGCAGCTGTCCATAAAAACTACGCTGATGCGTCAGCCTGAGTTATGCATTTGAGACCCTGGAGTGGGACTGGAACATACAGCTTTCTGATTCAGACAAGAATGCTATCACAGATCTAGGGCTGATTTATACTGCATTATGATTCTTTAAGTGTCAGCCGCCCTGTAACACCTCAACTGTGTGCCAACATTGAATGTAAATCTTGTAATACAACATGTAGTTAATTAATCCACTAGGCCATCGGAGAAGTTGGAATTGATTATTCTAGCTCCAAATGTAGTACCATAATGCTACAGGATGTTTGTTAATAGATTTGGCAACATGACAGTATTTTATTTTGTACTTCATTTTTTGGAATTATTGTCTTTAAACAGGTATTTCAAACCCATTTCGAGGACTTCTGAAATTGGGTAACTTAGAGAGGCGAGGCCATGTTGGCATTTGGAAGGAGTATTACTGTGAGTTATCACCATTTGAGTTCCGACTGTACCAAAATGATGATGACCGCAATTGCTATGACAATTGCTCTTTATTAAGATGTGAATCAGTGGGACCTGCCCATACAGATGGGAGGTTTGAGTTGGTTCTTGCTGGCAAAAGATTGTGTCTGCGCGCACCCTCCCAAGATGAAGCTGAAGACTGGATTGACCGGATTCGGGAAGCTTTAATGAAGTGCCGGCCTCATCAAACTCCAAAACAAGAAGCAAAGTATACAGACAATTCAGTGAGTGAGATATCACACAACATGTCTACACCATATACTCCTCAATCTGTTGAACAGCCAAACTGTGAGAAAGAAAATGGCTTCCAGCAAGTGTTTAACTGGAGTTCTCAGGCAGAGCCTCAATTGGATGCAATTAAAGAATCTGTACTTTATCAGTTAACAGAAAAATCATGGATGCCATATATTTTTTCTTTGTCACTGGAAGCATTAAAATGTTTCCAGTTCCAGGACCAGCAGAAAATTCTATGCGACAGCTATAGAATTGAGACATTTAAAGACATTATACCTGATACAGCACTTGGTAGCCCGGCTTACTTTAAATTAATCACTTCCAAAATCACTCTGAGGCTTCGAGCGGAAAGTGCAGCAGAGGCAAAATCATGGCGGGAACTAATTCGTGCAGTTCTTTCATCTTTTTGGGAAGCAGAAGAAGATGCCTTGGCAGCAAATGTGACCATTGAGAAGAATGAGCGAAGACTTAGGGAGCTTGGCTTGGGTGAGCACATCAATCTGTTGCAGTGTCTAACTGTTGTTCCCGTGGAGAAAGGGCTGGACGCACAAGAGTTTCGATGTGCAGGTATGATATTGTTGACCTCTAGTTTAAATCTAAATTCTCAAAGGGTCTGGATGGCTGACAAGATTAGACATACTCCTTTTACCTCCAGGACCAAGGTTCCAAACGACACAATCTGAATGTAAAGTCTCCTCTGTTTACTAACCTTAAGCGTCCCATGGAAACAGATTTGGTCAGTTTCCATCCAATTTACACAATATTGATAATCGAGGACAATTGTATTCAATCTCACTTAGGTTGAGTGATCATATGGAAAATGAATTAAATGTCTGGCATTTTAATGAGTGCTTGTCAACCCCTGTTAATAGAGACATGTGACTGATTAATGATGTGTTCTATTTCTTAACATTAACATCCCATATTGATAAGAACAAAATATTTTAGAAAAATGCAATTGGTATCCAATGATATTGGTTAGTATCAGTTAAAGATACCTCGAATGATATGAGAAGTAGGAAAAAAATCTATTATATTACTGTTCAAGATAAGCCTGCAGAAATGCTGATGTTTATTGTTGTAAATTTATACAAATTATTCTATGAAGGTTTTAGTCAAGTTTTGTTTTGTAACCTCTTATTACAGAGAGCGGTTGGTGAGTTAAACCAACTTAGCTTTTGAGCAAGGTTGATACCTTGTGACAAACACTGGGTTCATTCTTGCTGTGAAATTACAACTACTCTGCAGAGCAATGAGGTTATTTTAAACCCCTTTTGTGGAGAGTCCTCTAAGTAGGAACAGATGCTCATGCTATTAAATGGAACTGGATTAGGAAACTGTGAAACATCAACCTGTTTACTCGTATTTCATTAATGCAGTCAGTGTAGTATTAAATCATTTAGTAACCTATAGTCTATACATCAGAAAACAGACTTGATCATATTTGCTGTAAACAAAAGGCTTTCAATTTTCAGAAATTTGGGGTTATCTGTGAACAAGTTTGCAATTGGGGAATCTGACACACATTTTGTAATTCCACGTGGTTTTATCACTGTTTCTGACCTATTTAACTGACATAAGGAAGGAAGCTATTATAACTGAACAGTCAGATCATAAAAAGCAGATTAAAATTCCCTATCTATAATGTTATAGATGCTTTAATGACTTTTAACTTTTAAAAATCACATTAGAATGGAAATGTTATCAAAAGACTGATCAGATACTATTTTAAAAAGGAGATAAATAGGCACAGTATCCCACAAATATCCCCATCCTCAATGATGGGGATGCTCAGCATATCAGTGTACAAGACAAGACTGAAGTATTTGCAGCAATCTTCAGCCAGAAATGCCAAGTGGATAATCCATCGCAGCCTCCTCCAGAGGCCCCCAGCATCACGAATACCAGTCTTCAGCCGATTTGATTCACTCCACCTATTATCAAGAATTGGTTAGAGGCACTGGATACTGCAAAGGCTGACAACATTTTGGCAACAGTACTGAAGACTTGTGCTCCAGAGCTTGCCACACTCCTAGCCAAGCTGTTGCATTACAGCTTCAGCACTGGCATCTACCCCGCAATATGAAAAATTTTCCAGGTATGTTCTCTACACAAAATGCAGGATAAATCCAACCTAGCAAATTAGCACTCCTTCAGTCTACTCTTGTTCATCAATAAAGGGATAGAAAGTGTCATCAACAGTGCTATCAAGCATTACCTTCTCACTGACACCCAATTTGGGTTCCACCAGGGCCACTTGGCTCCTGACCTCTTTACTCTTTGGTTCAAGCATGGACAAAAGAACTGATTTCCAGAAGTAGTGAGAGTCATTACCCATAATATCAAGGCAGCATTGATTGTGTGTGGCGTCAAGGAGCCTGAGCATAACCACACAATGCACTTTTATTTTCTGCAAAAACTTTTAATGTGGCACTTTATTAATTGTCATCTTGAAATCCAAATACAGGACATCTACAGCCTCCCCTTTATCCACCGCATTTGTTATTCCTTCAAAGAACTCCAATAAATTGTTTAAATGTGATTTCCTTTTCACAAACCCAAATTGACTTGGGCTTTCCTAGGTACATAGCTATAATCTTATTGATTTATGACCGATGTCAAGCTAACTGCCAATAGTTTCTTGTTTTCCGCCTCCCTGAATAGAGGAGTTATATTGAGTACCTTCCAGTCTGATGAAATCGTTAAGGAATTGACAGAATTTTGGAAAATTAAGTGTCTCATCCATTAACTCAGAATAGCATGCTTTTAAATAATATTGCTACAAAAAACACACACAACCGTTTGCCTAGTTAAATTGATGCATACTTGCCAATTTTTTCTGTACATTTAAAATGTTTGAAATATATTAAAACATTGTTATTAGAGTTTTTGAATTCAGGAAAACAACAATTTTTAGAGCCTTCTGAAAGGTCTGTGGTCATTAGAGCAGTTAATTTGATGTTGGTACTGACTTCCAGGGCAATATTTCTAAACTTGCATACCATACTGGAGTTGTGTGGATTGTAATTTGTGCTTAAAACTGTTTGATCTTTTATACTAGTTTTAAGAAAATCACACTTAAAAAGACAAGCACAGCACACAATATTTAAACATCTTGTTAAAAAGGAATGTGAAAACGTTTTCTTTTTCCACTATTCTTCACTATTTTGCACAAATGGTCATAAATTGATTTATCGAATAAGAAGAAAAAATGCAGAAGATATACTTGAATATCAGATCAGATCGGAAGCAGCAGATCGATTCTAAGGGAGTCATTGAAATGCCATCTAATTAAGTTAGTGTGTCAAATTGGATGGTCACTGTTAAGAACAGACATTCCTGTTCACTTGAATTCCCTGTGCTCAGGTCATTAAACATTCTCCAGACATGGCAACAGGAGAATTTGTTCTTGTGTTTCTGTTGCAATATAGAATCATGAATTGTGTCCTGTCTTGACGGAGTTATTCTCAATGGGCAAAATAGTCTTTATTTTTTACTCTGTCTTTTATTTTGAAGGATGTCGTCAACAAATTGGGTTTTCTTTTGGAAAAGCCAAGCTTTGTGCTTTTTCCAGCCTTTACTACTGTGAGATGTGTCATCAGGATACATTAATAATTATCCCTTCTAGAATGATCCATAACTGGGACCTGGTGAAAAAAGGGGTGAGTAAACTGTTCTGTGTTTGATGTTGTTTCACTCTAGTTTGTTATAATGCACCTCTCCCATCTCCAAATATAGGAGGGGGACTTTCTTTGTCTGTCTCCAGTAAAGGGTGAAATGTGTATTGCATGGTGACAATACCTGCCTCCCCAAGAAGCATCAGTATAGGACCCATTTGTATTTTCACATGAACCTATACTAAAGAGTGTTGATTGGCCATTGTAAAATGTGCTTTAAATTGACATTGCACCACGATGAGCTTTGGAAAATTTGTTGATATGTGTGATGTTGGGTGTTTTCAACAGCTTAAAAAACATAAGAACTAGGAGCAGGAGCAGGAGTAGGCCGTCTGGCCCTTCGAGCCTGCTCCGCCATTCAGTAAGATCATGGCTGATCTTTTCGTGGACTCAGATCCACTTACCCGCATTCTCGCCGTAACCCTTAATTCCTTTATTGTTCAAAAAAATCTACCTTTTCTTTAAAAACGTTTACTGAAGTAGCGTCAACTACTTCACTGGGCAAGGAATTCCATAGATTAACAACCCTCTCAATTGAGAAATTCCTTCTCAATTCAGTCCTAAATCTGCTCCCTCTAATCTTGAGGCTATGCCCTCTCGTCCTAGCTTCACCTGCCAGTGGAAACATCCTCTCTACTTCTATCTTATCTATTCCCTTCATAATTTTATATGTTTCTATAAGATCCCCCCTCAATCTTCTGAATTCCAATGAATATAGTCCCAATCAACTCAGTCTCTCTTCATAAGCCAACCCCCTCAACTCCGGAATCAACCTAATGAACCTCCTTTGCACCCCCTCCAGTGCCAATACATCCTATCTCAAGTAAGGAGACCAAAACTGCACACAGTATTCCAGGTGTGGCCTCACCAGCACCTTGTACAGCTGCAACATAACCTCTCTGCTTTTAATTTCAATCCCTTTAGCAATGAAGGACAAAATTCCATTTGCCTTCCTAATTACTTGTTGTACCTGCAGACCTACCTTCTGTGATTCATGCACAAGGACACCCAGGTCCCTCTGCATAGCAGCATGCTGCAACTTTTTACCATTCAAGTAATAAGCCTTTTTACTATTACTCCTACCAAAATGTATGACTTCACATTTATTTACATTGTATTCCATCTGCCAGACCTTGTAAAGGGGAAGGGTATTTATTTTTCTCAGCTGAGAAAAGAACTGGGGTTGCCAAGATGGTGTTTTTTTTATATGTGGTTTCCCTGATGATGAAGTAGTGAGCTACATTGTACAAGCTATTTAAAAGTTTGGTGGATTGGAACTGTACCTGTTCAACAGTTCTGATATAATGTGATAGTTCCGTTCTCATGTGATCTTGCATTATAAGAAAATCGCACAATAGCCGCACCTTTTAAACTAATAGGGCCGGAATTGCATTATAGCCAATACAGGTAAGGAAAGTTCACGTTCTACAAATCGCGGTCTAAATTCTTCAATCACGTGAAGTCCAATTTGCATTGAAGAAACACACATTCTAGCAGAACCGACTATACTTAGAAATTGATTTTCTTTTTCATTTCCTCACACATCTTTGGAAATTATAAAACTTTTGTGATGGACAGTCACGTCATTCCATACTATAAATAGGAAACCTCACTAGAATTATTAAAATTACTTGGAATTTCATTATAACAATGGTGTAGCACAAAATCTCTAAAAGCCACAGATATCATTAAAGAAAATGCTGATTTTTGAATACAAAGTAATAAGTTAAGTGTCTGTCACTACTCATGTTAAAATTTTCTTTTTTTCTTAAAAAAGGTTTCCAATGTGGCTGCAAAATTCCTGCAACAAATTCAAAATGAGCCATTCATTGATATTAATCTGATAAATGCAAGTCTGTACCAGTATATTGAGCAGATGGCCCAGGCCCGCAAGAGCAGAAAGCGTTTGAAGCTATTGGAAGATTATCTTCTCACATGTCGGAGTGGTGCAGTCCAGGAATTATACAGAAAGTGAGGATCGGTGCTTTTAGTTTTAATCACTAGTCGCATGGTGTTATGTTAAATAAAGTCTGATTTTTGCCCAGTAATGCACTTTGAAATTTTTGCAACCAAAAGAAATGTATTCAGTTGTTATTTATGTTTAAGCATGAAATAGCTTGAATTTTATAGATTTGATATGTTTGGTCAATCTGTTTTGATGCTACCTTGGATAATTTCTGATGCTGAAACAAGATTGTAGGTTTGCAGTTGATTATTTTTGAGTGCAATTACTACTATTATCTAAAGTTGAATGTAAGTTTCTATAAATTCAGCTCAGTTCAAGTAACTTACATTTATGTTAACTTGCAATAAACGTTTATTTCGGGTAGTACTGAAGAGCAATACGTTGTCAGAGACGCCATCTTTCAAATGAAATGTTACATCTGATTTAATTGATGCAAAGTTTCCCTTTGCACAGTTGGAAAAACCGTAGATCCAGCGAGCTATCAAATTATCTATCCTTCAATCAAAATTTCAAGTACAGACCCTCTGGTTATTAGTACATTGATGTTTGTGCAAACCTGGAGCATTCATATTAGTTCAAGTTATTTTTACCGTTTTGCTCCATAGACCTTTCACATACTTGCAGAGGTACAGGAAATCACTGACGTCAACTTCTGCATTTCTGTGTTAATTACCCATGCACCAATACCAGAAATTGCTCTCAGTTTCACAATTTTAACAACTGAGCACTGACAGTTTCACAGTCATTATACAGACATTATAATTATATTCGAAGATAGTAGGAACTGCAGATGCTGGAGAATCTGAGATAACAAGGTGTAGAGCTGGATGAACACAGCAGGCCAAGCAGCATCAGAGGAGCAGGAAGGCTGATGTTTCGGGCCTAGACCCTTCTTCAGAAATGGGGGAGGGGAAGGAGGTTCTGAAATAAATAGGGAGAGAGGGGGAGGCAGATAGAAGATGGATTGAGGAGAAGATAGGTGGAGAGGAGACAGACAGGTCAAAGAGGCAGGGATGGAGCCAGTAAAGGTGAGTGTAGGTGGGATAGGTGACCTGTCTGTCTCCCCTCCGCCTATCTTCTCCTCTATCCATCTTCTATCCGCCTCCCTCTCTCTCCCTATCTATTTCAGAACCTCCCTCCCCCCTCCCCCATTTCTGAAGAAGGGTCTAGGCCTGAAACGTCAGCCTTCCTGCTCCTCTGATGCTGTTTGCCCTGCTGCGTTCATCCAGCTCTACACCTTGTTATCTATTATAATTATATTAAATTGTTTGTTAAAATAATATGTGATTGAGCAGCATTTGCAGAACAATCATAAAATCTAACAGTAGATGTAATGGCTACATTAAAGGTGAAAAGCTTCAGCAATCTGCCTGGCTTTTCAGATACTCTGTTTTCTTCTTTAAAGTAGCCTCTGATGTTGCCTCTGTTACTTGTATGAAACAACCAACGCTTATTATCTCTGTTTCAGATTGGAGCAAAAGAAGTATCTCGTGGAGTCACCTGATCTGTACAGTGTTTCTGATCTTCAACAGGTGAGAGAGTCTGGCATCTAATTCCTTGTTTATCCTGTGCCATTGAGATGTGTAATTTTTTGTTTAGTATGATATTCATTTTTGTAAAGTAAAGCAAATTCATTCTTTCAATATGAATAAAGTATAGAACAATAGAATCCCTACAGTGTAGAAGGAGGCCATCCAGCCTATCGAGAATGCAGCGATCCTATCCCCTTTACCTCATATTTACTGTGGCTAACCCACCTACCCTGCACATCCCAAGACCATTGCCAATCCACCTAACCTCCACATCTTTGGACTGAGAGACAGAACCGGATCACCCAGTGAAAATCCACACAGACCCAGGGAGAACGTGCAAACTCCTCCCAGGCTGTCACCCGGTGGTGGAATTGATCCCGGGTTCCTGGTGTTCTGAGGCAGCAAAACTAACCATTGAGCCACCGTACAGCCCAGATTAGGTTTCACAACAGTACTCTGATCTTGTGCTTCATAGATATAGAACCTTTTACAATCAATTTTATGTTCTTCACTACTTTCCTCTCATACTCTATTTTCGTTTTGTTCAATCCCTTTGTTCTCCTTTGTTGAAATTTAAACTGCTCCCAATCAATCCTGCTGCTTTTCTTGGCCAATTCGTATGGCACTTCCTTAGATCTAATACTATTCCTAATTTCCTTTGCTAGCTATGGTCAGACCACTTTTCACCATTTTTGTTTGTGCCAGACAGGCAAGAACAATTTTTGCAGTTCCTCCATGCATTCTTTAAACATTTGCCATTGCTAATCCATCATCATCCCTTTAAGTAATGGTCCGAATTTATCAGAGCGCGCTCACACCTCATACCATTGTAGCTTACAAGATGATCAGAGGATTAGATAGGGTGGACAATGGGAGCCTTTTTCCTCGGATGGTGATGGCTAGCACGAGGGGACATAGCTTTAAATTGAGGGGTGATAGATATAGGACAGATGTCAGAGGTAGGTTCTTTACTCGGAGAGTAGTAAGGGCGTGGAATGCCCTGCCTGCAAAAATAGTAGACTCGCCAACTTTAAGGGCATTTAAATGGTCATTGGATAAACATATGGATGATAATGGAATAGTTTAGGTTAGATGGGCTTCAGATTGGTTTCACAGGTCGGCGCAACATCGAGGGCCGAAGGGCCTGTACTGCGCTGTAATGTTCTATGTTCTATTAAATATTATTTCATTCACAGTCAAGAATTTAGTATCATGTACAATGCTGATCTTGCTTAAAAAAAAGTCAGATTTAGCGTAATGTATAGTAAATCTGTGTGTGAAATTTTGTCAAAGATTATGATCAACTTTCTAAATGATTGATTGCAAGTTAATGCTGACTTTGGTTTGTCTCAGAGATAGCACTTTCACATCTAAATCAGAGATTTGAGAGTGCACATCCCATTTGTAAACTTAAGCATACAATTTAATTCAAAGCTTCCCTGTATCTCCAGAAGAGACATTAACCTTTGGCATGACTGAACATTTATTCATATTGCTATTCACCGGTGAGGGAGGTAGGAATATGCTGAGGGCAGCAGCAGTGGGATGCAGACAGTACCTTTTCTTGCAAGTGCAATCATTGACTTGGAACTGGTCGTGAGGGGGAATCAACCAACATTTAGCCAATAGGGTGATATTTTGGATTTACTCAGTCTCTAATTCGTTGATTTTTGCCATCATTAACTTCTCACTCCTAGTTCAATGGTCAGTGAAAGCCTCCAATTTGAACAGACCTCTTCAAGGGCTGTGGATGTATGTGTTTAAAACAAACAACTATGGGCAATAGAAATCTGAAACAAAAACAAATTCCTGGAGAAACTCAGCAGGTCTGCCAGCATCTGTGAAGAGAAAGCAGAAGTCGACGTTTCGGGTATAGTGACCATTCATCAGAACTAGTAATAGCTAGGAGAAAGTGGTAAAAATGCAGAAGATGGGGTGGGGATGGGAAGGTGGTAGAAAAGTGAGAGAGTAGGTGGGCACAGAACCCAGATGGTGAGAAAAATGTTTAAACCAACAAAAGAATGGATGTTCGTATTCTAGAAAAGCTGATAATGGGGACTATAAGAAGCTGAAAATGGATTGGCTGTGCTGGAAGCAATCCATGTGTTGACATGGTTTAGGTGTGGGGATGGGTAAAGCACATGGGAGAAGCTATTCAGGCTCTGAAATTATTGAACTTACTGTTCAGTCCTGAAGGCTACAGGTTCCCCAAGCAGAAAATGAGTTGCTGTTCTTCCAGCTTGCCATAGACCTCAATTGGAGCACTGCAGCAGGCCCAAGACAGAAATATTAACCAGGGAGCATGGTGCTGTGTTGAAGTGGCAGGCAACTGGAAGCTTGGAGCCATTTCTGTGGACACATAGGTGTTCTGTAAAACAGCCACGCAGTATGTGTTTCATCTCCCCAGTAATGGAGACCAAATTGTGAGCAGCGAATATAGTAGATTAGGTTGAATGAAGTGCAAATAAATTGCTGCTTCACCTGGAAGGTGAGTCTGGAACCTTGGATAGTGAGGAGGGAGGAAGTAAACGGGCAGGTATTTACACCTTATGAGATTGCAAAGGAAAGTGCCATAGGGCGGAAAGTGCCGTAGGGCTGCAAGTGGACCATTGTGTCCCAGACGGAATTGTCCCTGCAGTATATTGACAAGGGAGGGGAGAAGAACGCGTGTCTGGTATGGCATTCTAC
>NC_063361.1:9432329-9443946 GCF_021869965.1 Rhincodon typus | reverse complement strand
AGAAGGGTCTAGGCCCGAAACGTCAGCTTTCCTGCTCCTCTGATGCTGCTTGGCCTGCTGTGTTCATCCAGCTCTGCACCTTGTTATCTCAGATTCTCCAGCATCTGCAGTTCCTACTATCTATGAAATTGAAGCGTTTTGTCTTGCATTCATCAGGGAAAAAAAACATTTTATACGTGAGAGATGATGGTGCTGGTTGGTTGGCATGGAGATACAAGAGGAATGGTTAAATGCTTTTAGTTAATTTAGTCCATTCAAAGCAGGCAGGTTGACTGTGGTTTGTTGGATTATGGCTGGCGTGGAAAACTATTGAGCACCCTGCATTTGTGTGGTAGAAATTGCTGGTACCATTCTAAAGTTGGTTTTTTTGTTGTTCCAGTTCAAGATGAAAAATTTTGACTTTTGCTCTTTTTTTGCAAGATCTGTACACCCGCACAGCTATTTGCATGGATATGTTACTAGAGACAAACAATGCCCACAGACAATAACCAGCACCAAAATTTGTTGCAAAAAGATTTACAACATGAGATAATGACAGATGTTTCTTTCTCTTACAGAGATGAGGTTACATTGCTAAAAGGAATCTCGCTGAAAGCATCTATTCTGGGTTGGAGATGTCCGCAGTCGCAGGGAAAGTGTTAGTTCAAGTTGAATTTGACTATGAGTACACAAGGGATGGGAGACTCATCTCTATTAAGCAAAATGAACGATATATTCTTGTCTCAAAAACCAATGACAACTGGTGGTATGTTAGAAAGGATTCCCATTCCAAAGCATTCTATCTGCCAGCACAATATGTGAGGGAATTGCCTCCAGAAGCTCCAGCCTCTTCTGGGGTTCAGTCCCTGGATGGATCTGACTGTACTAAAAACCAAAATGGATGCGAGGCAACGGATACAGCAGGTGTAATAAAAAACTATTGTGAAATTGGGGAAAATCAGCTGCTTCACCAAGACCAACCAGGGAAGGATAACTGCAGTTCTGATCTAATCCAGGAGAAAAAGAACCAGATCAACTCAAGTCCTGCTAAAGACAAGGATCTTCCACTCAATCCACTAGGCAACAATAGCCCTCCAACAGTGTGTGTCTCAGCAAACTCTCCACCAAGTTCGACCATGTCACCTCATTTGCTCCCATGTTACAGTGAAGTACACAGACCTGTTGTGAACAATAAAGAATCCAAGAATGCAAAGTTTGCCTCTGCAAAAGCATCGAAATGGCAAAGCTCCACAGTCAGGGTCCGTCCCAAACAGCAAGGTAACCACACCCAAAGGCTTAGCCTGGTAGGAACCTTCAGTCCAGCACAGCTGGCTTTCAATCCACAGAACCTAGATTTCAATCTCAGACTCAGTGCGGGAAAAGACATCGATCGATCAGAACAGGTCAATCCATGCCAAAGTTCCAGCTTTAATCATGAGATCAGTTCCAAAAAATATCCTTCAACAGAGACCATTGCCACGACATTGGAATGCCCGAGAACTGCAGAGAGAAAGGATGTAATGAACTCCAAGTTCTTACCACAAACACCAAAACATGATTCTGAAAATGTTTATGAATCGATTCCAGACTTTCCAAAATCAAAGTCTAAAGCACAAAAAGGAAAAGCCCATGGCTCACCAAAGGTATGTCGACAAAAAAAGAGGCATTGAGAGTTTGGGGAACAAGGTGAACGTATGTGTGTATGTCCAAGAGAGAGAAAAGGTTTGTTTGTGTGATTTTTGTCTGTCCATGGAAGGTGTTATTCACTCCCTCATAGCCTTTTCCTTTTCCTTTTCCCACATTTGTTTCCATCATCGGATTTAGTTGTCGCCTTCCTGCTTCTGTGAGCTGATCACTACTCTAATCTTGCCTAGTAATGGTACCATTGAGATCTGATTCAGTTTTAGTCTTCATGCTAGGACTAGATTGGGACTTCCAGGCAAATGGAAATTCATTATCATAAATACAAGTAAGAGCCTTACTTCCATACATCATCACCTTTTGCAGATCTTAGTCTGACTGCAGAGAAAGGCTGGAATGGACACATGCAGCAGGAATGAATAAATATTTTGTTTAGAATCTTAGACACAAGAGCTCTGAATTAACAGGTTTTGTTCATAATTTAATCATTTGTTCAAGGGTCAAATAGACCAGATAGAAAGTGCCCAAATTGTGACCACTTAGAATTCTAAGGAAATCTAGAGAAGGGATTGGAATTGGGAAGGTAGACCAGGGATGGTATTTAATGCAAGCAACAGAGTTTCACTCTCCACCTGCAGAGTGCAAATGCATTCAGTGCCTGAATAAGGGACCTGACATCAGGGTGTGAGGAGTGGTTGAAGTGAATGGGGGTGGAGAGGGGGTGGGTAGTGCATTGTGATCCATTTCCCTGTTCTTGTGCTAAATTCCAGACTCTTACCTGCTCCTTTCTCCCACCATCACTTGCCTGTGACCTGCGCATGTCGTGACAAAACTTGGATAGGTGTAGTACCTGAAGCAGCCACTGTCTCCTGCTGGCGTTGCCATTCAGTAGAGCTGCTAGTCTGGCCAACAGCTGTCCTGTTGCATTCCCAATGACAGGCGACTTGGGGTTACCACCAACAATGAGACCTCACTGGAAATACCACCCATTATTTCACATTAAGATAGGAAAGTGGGTTAGTTTTTGGATTTCCATTCCCATTACTACCTTCGAATTTTATAAGATCCCCCCTTCGGCACTTCCTATTTGGGTCCCTGGACAGAAGTTTCCATTAGAATGTGAAGGAGTCAGAAGGTACAGAAAAGATTTATGACAAGTTTGCAGGAATGTGGAACTTCACTTATGTGAGTATGTTAGGAAAGCTGGAATTGTTTACTTTAAGTATGGAAGATTGAAATGAGATTGGAAAAGATTCTCAAACTATGGTGGGTTGTAGGCAAAGTAGATGTTACCAGTGGTGGCAGTTTGAGAGCCAGAAAATCAATGTCAGTTTATTTGTAAAAGAAAACCTTTATGACGCACAAGCTGTTTGTTTGTGTTTTCACCTGGAATGCGCAGCTTGAGAGTGTGGTGACATGTATTCAATTGTAGTTTTTGAAAAGCAATTGTACAAGTGCTGTAAAAGAGAGATAAATGCAAGCCTACAGGTAAAAGGCAGAAGACCAGAATTAGTTGAGTTGCTCTTGAAAAGAGCTGGCGCAGAGTTGGCTGCCTAAATGGTCTCTTTCTGTGCCCTAACCATTCTATGATTCTATTGCAGATACACAGTTCCTCACTCCAGTTTCTAAACTGTGCATTTTTGCTCAACCTAACCTGTTATTACTCTTTATCTGAAGGGGGACTTAATGATTGAAAAATAGTTGTAAATTGTAAAAAAATCTACTGTAGTTCATTTTTTAGTTTTCATTTCTCTGTACTGTGCTATGGCGACATTGAACTTGACGTGGCATTTGGTTACCAACAGGGAATGATGCCGTTTTCTTTTTGAGTAAATGTAGCGAATGAGGATGTAATCTACACAGCAACCATCAAATTTTTTGCACTGTTTTGAGCTCCAGTGGGAAACCAATGACTAAAAGCATTGTTCTGGAAATTCTGAACTTTAACTCAAATTATTTGCTCACACAGGGACTCTTATTGTAAAAGTGTTTAAAGTACAACTTTTTCTGCGTTACAGTCATTCTTAAACTTTTCCAAAGCTTTTTGAAATGTTTTGAGTGAGGACATTCATGTATATGTTGTCAGGATATTTAATCTTTCCTAATATACACAGGTGCTTGTGTGTGCAGAGCTCTTGGAACTGCCACGTCCCCATGAAAGCCAGGCAGTTTAAAGAAGGTACTGCCAACTGCAAGCTGAGAATTGATTTCTAAATGTAATCATTGCTATTGATGGTCATGATCAAATTGTCAAGTTTGCAGCTGATGCCAAACTAGGAGGGATAGTGGATTCAGAACAGATAGACTCGAAACCCTAGAATGCATTGGAGAAAATATGTAAGTTGGAGGGATTTAAAGTAGACTTAGAAGTTCTGCACATAGAAACCTAACTTGGAAATACATCACTGTTCCTTCACAGTCACTGGGTCAAAATGCTGGACTTTCCTCCGTAATGACAAATTGAGTCCACCTGGACTGCAGCAGTTCAAGAACCTAAGAACATAAGAACTAGGAGCAGGAGTAGGCCCTCGAGCCTGCTCCGCCATTCAATAAGATCATGGCTGATCTTTTTGAGACTCAGCTCCACTTACCCACCCACTCACCATAACCCTTAATTCCTTTACTGTTCAAAAATTTATCTAGCCTTGCCTTAAAAACATTCAGCGAGGTAGCTTCAACCGCTTCACTGGGCAGGGAATTCCACAGATTCACAACCCTTTGGGTGAAGAAGTTCCTCCTGACCTCAGTCCTACATCTGCTTCCCTTTATTTCGTATGCCCCCGAGTCCTAGTTTCACCTGCTAGTGAAAACAACCTCCCTGCTTCCACCTTAACTATTCCCTTCATAATCTTGTATGTTTCTATAAGATCTCCCCTCATGCTTCTGAATTCCAATGAGTATAATCCCAGCCTACTCAGTCTCTCCTCATAGTCCAACCCTCTCAACTTTGGAATCAGCTGAGTGAATCTCATCTGCAACCCCTCCAGTGCAGTATATCCCTTCTTAAGTAAGAAGACCAAAACTGCACACAGTACTCCAGGTGTGGCCTCACCAGGACCCTATACAACTGCAGCATTGCCTCCCTGTTTTTAATCTCCATCCCTCTAGCAATGGCAGACAAACTTCCATTTGCCTTTTAATTACCTGCTATCCTACTTTTAGCGATTCATGCACAAGGACATCCAAGTCCCTCTGCACAGCAGCGTGCTGCAATTTTTTACCATTTAAAACATAGTCCATTTTGCTGTTATTCCTACCAAAATGGATGACCTCACACTTATCAACATTGTACTCCATCTGCCAGACTTTTGCCCTCTCATTTAGACTATCTATATCCCTCTGCAGACTTTCCATGTCTTCTGCACACTTTGCTCTACCACTCATCTTAGTGTCATCTGCAAATTTTGACAGACCACACTTAGTCCCCAACTCCAAATCATCTATGTAAATTGAAAACAGTTGCGGTCCCAACACTGATCCCTGAGGCACACCACTAGCCACTGACTGCCAACCAGAAAAACACCCATTTACCCCTACTCTTTGTTTTCTAGTAATCAACCAATCCTCTATCCATGCCAGTACATAACCTGTAATACCGTGCAACCTTATCTTATGTGGCAGCCTTTGGTGTGGCACCTGGTCAAATGCCTTCTAGAAATCCAGATACACCACATCCACAGGTTTTCCCATTGTCCACCATGCAAGTAATCTCCTCAGAATATTCCACCAAATTAGTTCAACATGGCCTACCCTTCATGAACCCATGCTGGGTATTCCCAATGGGACAATTTATATCCAGATGTCTTGCTATTTCTTCCTTAATGATAGATTCAAGCATTTTCCCCCACTACCAAAGTTAAGCTAACTGGCCTATAGTTACCTGCTTTTTGTCTACTTCCTTTTTTAAACAGTGGTGTCACATTGGTTGTTTTCCAATCTGCGGGAACTACCCCAGAGTCCAATGAATTTTGGTAAATAATTACTAGTGCATTTGCTATTTCCCCCATCACCTCTTTTAGTACCCTGGGATGCATTTCATCAGGGCCAGGAGACTTGTCTACCTTTAGCCCCATTAGCTTGCCCAGCACTGCCTCCTTAGTGATAATGATAATTTCTAGGTCCTCACCTGCTATAACCCCTTGCCATCAGTTTTCGGCATGTTATTTGTGTCTTCCTCTGTGAAGACCGACACAAATTAACTGTTTAATGCCTTGGCTGTTTCCTCATTCCCAGTTATTAAATTGGCCTTCTCATCCTCCAGAGAACCAATGTTTACCTTCGCCACTCTTCTACGATTTATATATTTATAGAAACTTTTGCTGCCTGTTTTTATATTCTGAACTAGTTTACTATCATAATCTATCTTACTTTTCTTTATAACTTTTTTTGTGGCTTTCTGTTGGCCTTTAAAGATTTCCCAGTCTACTAGTTTCCCACTACTCTCTGCTTTTTTGTATGTGTTTTTTTTTTCAATTTTATACTTTCCTTTATTTCCTTAGACATCCATGGCTGACTATCTCTTTTCCTACAGTTCTTCCTTACCAGTGGAATATACTTCTGCTGAGCACTGTGAAAAATCGTTTTGAAAGTCCTCCACTGTTCCTCAATTGACCCACCATGAAGTTTTTGCTCCCATTCTACCTTAGCTAACTCCTCCCTCATCCCATCATAGTCTCATCTGTTTAAGCACAGGTCATTGGTACTGGATTTAACCTTCTCATGCTCCATCTGTATTTTAAATTCAACCATACTGTGATCGCTCCTTCCAAGAGGATCCCTAACTGTGAGATCATTAATTATTCCTGTCTAATTATACAGGACTAGATCTAGGATAGCTTGCTCCCTCGTAGGTTCCATTACATATTGTTCAAGGAAATTATTGCGGATGCATTCTACGAACCCCTCCTCAAGGCTGCCATGACCGACCTGGTTTGACCAATCGATATGTAGATTAAAATCCCCCATGATAATTGCTGTACCATTTTTACATGCATTAGCTATTTCTATGTTTATTGTCCGCCCCACCACAATATCATTATTTGGTGGCCTATAGACCACCTATCGGTGACTTCTTCTCCCTGCTATTCCTAATTTCCACCCAAATGGATTCAACCTTTTGTTCAGTAGAACCTATATCATCTCTCACTACAGCCCTGATATCATCCTTAAAAATCAGAGCGACACCACCTCCCTTACCTTCCTGTCTGTCCTTCTGAATAGTTTGATACCCCTGGATATTTAACTCCCAGTCATGACCATCCTGCAACCATGTCTCTGTAATGGCCACTAAATCATACCCATTTGCCATGATTTGCGCCGTCAACTCATCCACCTTGTTTCGAATGCTCCGAGCATTCAGATAAAGTGCCCTTATGCCAGTTTTTGCACCTTCTTTTTGAGTCCTATCACCTCCATTACTAACAGCTCTTGAGTTCTCCTTCCCTTTAACTTTTTTCCTAATTTTCATTGGAGTTGAAGCTTCTTTGTCACCTGCTAACCTGCTGCTTTGCCTTCCATTAATTATTATACTCCCTGTACGCTGTCTCCTCCATTCCACCCCACTTACTGGTTTAAAATCCTATTGACCACCCTATTTACCCTTTTCGCCAGAACACAGGACCCGGCCCTGTTCAGGTGGAGTCCATCCCAGCGGTATAGATCCCTCCTGTCCCAGAACTGATGCCAGTGCCCCATGAGAAGGAAACCCTCTTTCCCACACCACTCTTTTAGCCACGTGTTTATTTCCCTGATCCTTGCCTCCCTATGCCAATTTGCACATGGCTCAGGCAGCAATCCAGAGATTATGACCCTTGAAGACCGGTTTTTTAATTTTGTTCCTAGCTTTTCATAATCCCGAAACAGGTCTTTTTTCCTAGTCCTGCCTATGTTGTTGGTACTTACGTGGACCACAACAACTAGATCCTCCCCCTCCCTCTCTAGTATCCTCTCAAGCCGGTCAGAGATGTCTCGCACCCTGGCATCAGGCAGGCAACACCCCATGCGGGACTCTCTATCCTGCTCGCAAAGGATACTGTCTATCCCCCTGATGATGGAATCCCCTATAACTACAATCTGTCCTTTAGCTCCCCCCTCTTGAATGGCTTCCTGAACCATAGTGCCATGGTCGTGTTGACTCATCCTTCCTGCACCCCTGTTCCTCATCCACGCAGGGAGCAAGTGCCTCATACCTGTAGGACAATGTCGAGGGCTGCGGCTCCTGTGTTCCTGTCTGCAGGGTCCCTCTACCTGCCTCACTCGCAGTCACACACTGCTGTCCCTGGCCGCTGATCGAATTAACATTAGTTAATCTACTAGGTGTGACTGCCTCCTGGAACACAGCATCCAGGTATCTCTCCCCCTCCTGGATGTGCCGCAGTGTTTGGAGTTCGGATTCCAGCTCATCAGTTTTGAGCCGGAGCTCCTCAAGCAGCCAACACTTGCTGCAGATGTGGTCACTGCCGTTCTCAATGGGATCAGCTAGCTCCCACATCATACAGCTACAACACATCACCTGGCCTGCCATCTCTACTTAGTTAATTATTTAAAATTAAAATTAAAATTTAAAATTAATTAGGTTTTTTAGCTCACTACCATCTTCTCAAGGGTAACTAGAGGGGGATGATGAATGTTGGCCCACCAGTGATGCCTACATCCCACAAGTGAATGAAAAAAGAAAGTGAAATGACAAGCATGCTTGGTGCTAAAATACCTCTGGGCGAAGCTAAAATAGAGTGAGAAATGTTAGTGTATTTAAAGCAAGACCGAGCAATTGGATATTGTCCTAACTATGGCATAAAAGAGGGAACTAGTTGTGATCAAATTTTAAAGTGTCTGGTCAAACTCTTTCTTGAATACTTCATGTAGTCCTGACAACCAAGGAACAAGAAAGACAGTCAAGTGCTGGAAGCAGTGTAGGAAGAATCATGAGGATACAAACTGTTGTGCCAGGGGTTATACGTCAGGACACACTTTTGATCTTTGACTTCAAGTAAAGCAATGAAGTGGTCTCATGACAAATTGTTAAAGCTTTAAACAAAATGAACCTGAAATTTTAGTTTAAATTAAGATGCAGAAGTAGAACTACAGGGCATGAGTTCCAATTCTCAGAAGTTCATTTTAGAAGTTGTGGGGAAATTCTGCTTCAGAATGTTGAATGTGTGTGGGTTAAACACTCAGGTAGAGTATGGAGGCAAAAATCCTGGAATCATTTCAGAAAAAAAAAATTGGAAATGCAATTGGAGGGTTCAAGGTCTCCCAAACTGATGAATTAAGATGGGATAAATTAATTTTCGTACCGATAATTGTCTCATCATTTTGTGAAAGAAAATTTGATTCCAGTGGAATCCTTGACAAAGGAATGATATTACTTTGTTGTGATTTTGTGGATTGATCTCTGACTTCACGTATAATTTTGGAACTAGTTCAAGGTGACTGATCTATTTAGGACTTGTGCAGGACACATCTGGGGCAGTTCACTGTGCTGCATATACACTTGCCTACCTATTTAGAATGAATACAAGCACATTCGTCATCTTGATTGATTGAGGCACGTGCACATATCTCTGTCTATCTAGATTCCCAAATATCTTTCCATCTATCCCAAATAGATGGGCACCAATATCTGTCTAACTGACTGAGGCAGGTACCCAGTATCTGTCGAGGATGGGCAAAATGAGCTACAAGCAAGTGTTGATTCATTTCTCATTTGTAAGATGTGTTAACTTCAGTAGGGTCTAAATACCAGGGTGATGTAACAAAACAAAACCTCTTCAGTTTGTTGTGGAATTGTCTTCAGCTCAGCTGTCTGTTAAGATTTGAAATGCATTGTACAGAATTTGTGAGAGACTAGGCTGCAAAGCTTATTGAAGGAGCTGGTTTAATGGGCAAAATATTCTTTTTCATTTCTTTTAAATCTGCTTTTACATATATCCTGCAACAGGGAGACAACAGCATAATCTCGACTGAGTGTGCAAATTTTCTAAGACGCTAACTCGGGGACCTGCTTCTTCCTTAGTCTTCACTTATCACTGGTCTCCAGCAACAATGTTCCTTGCAGACTTTTTAAAACTTATCCTTGAAAAGATTGGTCATGAACTGCACATACTGCAGGTTCACCTGTATAAAGCTGGGATTATGGAGATAAATTCCAAAAACTGGTCGTATAGACTAGGCCTATGTTGCCTTGGGGTTAGGAGATAGATTAGCACTGAGGCAGCAACTCAGTGATATGTAGTAGCTAAATTTCAAGGCCAGCCTGTGTTTGTGTTTTTTATATGTATGTGCTGCGGGGGCATGGAAGTGTAGCGATAATGCCACTGGGCTATAACCCAGAGATCCAGGGTAATGCTCTGTACTCATGAGTTCAAATCTTATTAAGGTGGCTAATGGAATTAAAATAAGAGATGGGAGCAGGAGTAGTTCAGCTGGCCCCTCAACTGCTGTGCTATCCAGTAAGATCATGGCTGATCTTTTTGTGGACTCAGCTCCACTTACCTGCATGCTCACCATAACCCTTAATTCCTTTGCTATTCAAAAATCTATCTGTCTTTGCCTTAAAAACATTCAGTGAAGTAGTCTCAACTGCTTCACTAAGCAGGGAATTCCACAGATTCACAGCCTTTTGGATGAGGAAGTTCTTCCTCAGCTAAATGAATCAATGAATAAATCAATGAATAAATATTGCTAGTAATGGTAACTATGATAACTGTCATTGATTTTAATTTGTAAAAAAACCCACCTGCCTCAGTAATGTCCTTTGAAGGGAGGGGAATCTGCTTACATGTGACACCAGTCCGATAAGGATGGCTGGATAAGCCACTCAGTTCAGGGACAATTAGGGATGAGTAGCAAATGCACACCTTACTAATGACAGTCACTTCCCGTGAAAGAAAAAAGAAAGAGATCCATAGAGAGACAGGCTGCGGTCTAAAAGTAAACGTGAAGGATTTAAAATGCATTTAGGCCATGTTCCCATAAACCATGCTGTAGTGTGAAAGCACTCTTATATTCTTATGTTTTTGCACCTGCCTTTCTTCAGTTACATTAGGACAGATGGTATTTACTGATGGTAAGTTGTGAATATTTAGTAAACCTTGCCCTAGACGCAACTTTTTATCCGTGACCTAAATTATTTTTCCATTCTAGCTTGACTGTCCAGTATTTTATAATATTGTCAATACTTTAATATGCCTTTAAACATTGCCCCATTTGCAATCACCCTGATCCAGAATCACAGGATTGTTACAATGCAGAAGAAAGCCATTAGGCTCGTCATGCCTGTACCAGTTCTATTACCTAGTACCAATCTCCTGCCTTTTTCCCTGTCCTTGCATGCTATTTCTAGCCAAATAATCATCCAGTGATGCCTTGGATGCCTCAATTAAACCGACCTCCATCACATTTCCAGGAAGCACGTTTCCATTGTCTCTCATCAACTTTGTTTCGATTGTATATCACCTTTAAGTCTATTCCCTCTCGTTTGTTTTTCTTTTCGGATCAGGAACAGCTTCTCCTTACCTGCTCTGTCCAGCACACTCGTGATTTTGAAAACCCCTTGTTGGCAGCATTGGCTCAGTAATTATACCGTTGCCTCAGACTCGGAGGTTGTACGTTCAAGTCCCGGGCTAGAAATTTGAGAACAAAATAAAGGCTGACGGTCAGGGAGTGCTGCACTGTTGGAACTGTCAGCTTTTGACGAGAGCTCAAATAAAGGCTTTCTCGGGTGCTTGTCACTATTTCAAAGAGGAGTAGGGTAGTTCTCCCTGATGTTCTGCCTGGTATTTATCCCTCAACTAACTTCACCAAAAGTAAGATGATCCATCCATCACCACATAATCATATTTCCTATATTACGACAGCACTTCATTGATTGTAAAAGGATTCTGAGTGCAGTTCCTTGCTTGACCCACTGGAGGGCTGCAGTGTAATGTTGGAAAACTGAGACATTGGCCCCTAACTGAATGTGAGGCTTTAGAGATAACAAGGCGTAGAGCTGGAT
>NC_063361.1:9409495-9431829 GCF_021869965.1 Rhincodon typus | reverse complement strand
TGGAAATGGCGGCTTATGTCTTTTGAATGCAGATGCTGGTGGGTGGAAAGTGAGGACCAGGCGTTCTTATTGATGTTTTCGGAGGGAAGAGAAGGCGTGAGCACAAAATTTTGAAGGGCATTGTTAACAAATTGGTTTTCTTTTGGAAAACCCAAGCTTTGTGCTTTTTCCAGTCTTTACTACTGAGATGTGTCATCAGTATACATTAATAACTATCTGTTACAGAATGATCCATAACTGGCACTGCCATCAATGTGACCACTGCACTCTTGAATCAGACTATTCTTCGATGTGAGCCTGCCACAAACTCTGTCCCTGTTAAAAACAAATGTTATTACTTCAGCGTCCAATGTTTCTTTTATGTTTCAGACAGCACATGGAGTGTTTGAAGCATTCTTGCAGCATGCCATCCAATATGCCACCAATCATGTTTATATGTGTGACCTTTGCACTCAGCGTGGCTTCATCTGCCAGATCTGTAATAGCAATGACATCATCTTTCCTTTTGAGTTTGAAACAACTTCAAGGTAAGCAGAAGTGTCCTTGCTATTATATAAACTGTTGTCATCATATATTTACTTCATGTCTGAGAACCAGCGCAATATGGGAAAATGCATAAGCTGCAGCTACATTTGGGGAAACTGCGCAAAATGTTACTCATTAAAGGAAGCAATGTTAAAGATTTGCAGTTGTTGGTTCATTTTTGCTCTGGAGTGGAGTACACTTGAGAGAACTTAACCTGAGCAGATTATCGGTGAGTAAATGACCTTGATAGAGCTGTCAACAACAGCTTTCATCACATTGGTCATTGAGAGAGGACTGTTGAGGGCAGTATTGTGCAGAGTCAAGTCTGCGCTGTTTGGACGGACCTGAGCATTTTTCCACTTAGTCAAGCAAATATTAGTATAGAAGTTTTACTAGATCAGCTTGGCTGATATTGCTGCTCTGTAGCATGTCTTCAGCATTGCAGTTAGTATGCTATCAGTGGTCCATAGCCTTTCTTGGCCATTGCACTCAGCAATTTCTTGTATCATGTAGAATTAACTGAAAACTGGCATCTGTGATTGTGAGACTGCAGGGAAGGTCAAGATGGATCATCCATCTTGACACCTCTGGTTGAAGGTGCACTCAAATGTTCAAGCCTTGTCTTGTGCAGTCAGGTGTCGGGCTCTGCCATCATTCAGAATGAGATATTCCAATGTTAGTTGTTTAATTAAGCACCCTCGCTCATGATTAGATATGACAGGACGGCGATGCTTTGATCTGTTCCATTGATTAAGGAATTTCTTAATATTGCCTGTCATTTCTGCTGTATAGCATACATACAGTCCTGTGATATAGCTTCACAGGGTTGGTAACTCATTTTTGTAACGTATGCCTGGTACTGCCCTGCCATGCTATGCTGTCCTATATTCCTCTTTGAATCAGGGTTGATCCTACAATTTATGGTAATAGTAGAATGGGAGATACGCTGGACCATGGGCTGTTGTTGAATGCCTGTCGAGTTCTCATGGTTGTTCAGTTCTGAATATATCCTATTTGGCATGACAGTATTGCCACACACCATGATAAAAAGGGTGTCCTCAATGGGATCTTGTGACTGTCTAGTAGTTTTGTGTCCATCATTGCTAATGCTGGCTTTTCATTCTAGCTTTAATTAATTAAATGAATTTAAATCCATCAAGTTCTGTGTTGGAATATGAATTCATGTTTTCAGTGCACTTTTTGTGTTAGCAGTCTAGTTGTGTAACCACTGTTATTATTCCTTGCTTCTTATTTGTCCTTTAAGGTGAAGGTGGCCATATTTTTCACTTGGTATGGATGTTGAATTCTGGTGGTTATGCAGATGGCTGCTAAGGCCAATTTGTACCTGGAAGATTGTGCAAACAGGATATTGCAGATAATTGCTTGAATAGATTACTGGCTCAGGGTTGTTTCTTTTTTTTTTCCACTGCTTCTGATGTGTGTTTCCATATCAGGTTTTGGTTTGCTGGACTTGCAATCCTTCATTCCCAAGCTGACATTCAAAGTCTGCCAAAGGCTATACTTGCTTTGCCAATTGCACGTTTCTCATTGTCAACACACAATGCGAACATGTTCTGCTGAGATAAATAAATGTCCATTGCTGAAAGGTTTGGTCAGTGACCAGGTCTTTGGGCTTAAAGTAGAATATTCCTGGAGCAGAGATAGTAGGAACTGCAGATGCTGGAGAATATGAGATAACCAGGTGTAGAGCTGGATGAACACAGCAGGCCAAGCAGCATCAGGAAGCGTCTAGGCCCAAAACGTCAACCTTCCTACTCCTCTGATGCTGCTTGGCCTGCTGTGTTCATCCAGCTCTACACCTTGTTATGTCATATTCCTGGAGCAGACTGGTACACTAGTTCAGTTTCCTTTGTGCTGTTCATAACATCAAAGTTGTCACATGCATTGGGAAACAAGTCCAAGTCGCACTGCATTTTCAACTTTGAGCTCACTGTTTGTGCACAGGCCTCATGATAAGACCTCAAAGTATGGTGGAGCAGAACATGCTAAAGAGATTTCATGTTAACAGGCAGCCATATTTAACTCCATTAATGACTGGTGTTGCGAGCCTGAACCAGATTCCCAATTTTTTTATAAGCCAGTCAGGGACTATAACATCTGTTATAAAGACATCATTTGAAATCTCTATTAAAGAATGAAGCCCAAATTGGCACAAATTTAAATAGTTAGATTTTTTACTACATAAGAGTCAATAAACAGCCCATAATACCCTGCAGTATGCTCTGACAGCCAGAATCAACATGAGGCAAACATGAATTAACAGGCAAGCTACGGCTGAACACATCACAAATTGCATATTGTCGATAGCAAGAACTGCAGATGCTGGAGTCAGAGACAATACAGTGTGGAGCTGGAGGAATGCAAGGTCAGGAATGGAGGTCAAGCAGCAGGAAAGTTGACTTTTTGGGTCAGGACCCTTCTTCAGAAATGGGGAAGGAGAAGGGAGCTGGGAAATAAATAGGAGAAGGGTTGGGAATGGTGATGGGTGGATGCAGGTAGGGAGTGGTGAGGATTGGTCAGTGGGATAGGTGGGGCAGATGATGGATAGGTTGTCAGGTCAAGGGGGCGGGGATGAGAGGGAAGTTTGGATGTGGGATGAGGCTGGGGGTGGGGAGATTTTTTTAAAATTGGTGAATTCTATGTTAAGGCCATCGGGCTGTAGGCTCCCAAGGTGGAATATGAGGTGTTGCTCTTCCGGTTTGCGTGTGGCATCATTGTGGCACTGGAGGAGGCCCAGAATGGGCATGTCATCAAGGGAATGGGAGGGGGAGTTAAAATGGTTGAAGTAGTTGTCTTTGGCCTCCACCCTGAAAAATCACCAACACATCAGTACAGATTCCCTCACGCTGGGAATGAGTCAAAAGATTCCACACCTTCTGGGATGCAAAGAAGCATGCCATCATGAAGCTTTTGAACTATAATGATGAATTTGTGTTACCTTCAAAGAATCTCATGGCTGACTTGTGTCAAAAGCCTTGATCAGGTCAACCAGTGTTATGTAAAGAAAAATTTTTTGGTTTTAGCATTTCTTTCGGAACGGTCTTAACTACAGTGCCATGTTGGTGGTTCCTCGATCTCTCTCTGGCAGCGACTGCTGGTTGCGATGTTGTACTAAGTGGTTCACATGTATTGTGGTAAAGATGTTGTTCATGATGAAGAGGCATGAAATTCCTCTCTGCTTGCCACAAGATTGTTGAGTTCCTTCTCAAATTGTACAGGCAGGCAATGGAGACCTATTTGTGTTCTTTGGGATGGTTCCTTGTTCCCGCATGGACTGAAAGAGTTCACCGAGCTTCTTGACCAGAAATTGACCTCCAGCCTTGTAGACCCTAGCTGGGAAAATATCAGCTGCTGAAGCTTCTGCTGCTGGACAGGAGTTTGATTTGTATTTGTCTTTTCTAACTGTGTGGGAGCATCATCAAGAACACGGTCGGAACATTGTGACAGCCAGTTGACTGTATCTTCGTTGATCAATAAAGTTCACTCGATGCAGTTAAGGCACTGTGCCCATCATTCTAGAATTTGGGCTTATTTTATGAGTAATGTTGACTTGTCAATACGCAGGATTAGTGATGAATCAGTATATTGGGTTCCACAGGCAGCAGATTTCAGTTGAATGTTTTAACAAGTAGAGAAAAGTTGTGCTTAATGCAGTTAGATGCACAATAAAACTGTATATCCATTCTGTTCAAACAATGTACTTCAGCCTCATTCTGTCAAAATTACTCCTTAAAGCTCAAATGACACATTTTCTTGATGCTTTATGGTTTCTGAGTTTGACTCTTCGTGTTGTGTTCAATTCCTGATAGTTTTGTATCAATAAGCAATGAGAAATATATTGGAAATATTTCATTCAGTAACATTAGAAAGATTTGCATCCTCTCAATTTGAATTGAACTTAGAACTCTACTCTCAGAGACATGCATTTTTTGAAATTGCCTATTTCAAACTATCCTTTGTTCAAATAAGTAATGAACCACATGCTATGTAGTGCTATTCTTTTTCCTTTGTATAGAAAAGCTCAGATTGACATTGTAACTCAGTTTGTCAGTATATACAGGCCTTTCTGTCATATGAAGCATCAGGCTATTTATAAGATATTAAGTTGCCAGTTCATGTACTTTTTAAAGCTTCACTCCATAATACTTTAATTTGCCATTTTTTTCATTCTCGTGCATTCTGTTGAGTTACTAATTCCATTACATACATGATTTTTTTCTTCTTTGGTTTACTACTTAACATATTTCCTACTCAACTCTATATCTTATACCTTACCTTTTATAAGGATGGTTTTCTGCTCCAACTAATGCGGTGGTGTCTTTCCATCTAGATTAGCTGATCAGAAATGAATTATCCACTAAGCCCATTCACATAGTCAAGTGGCAAAAGTCACTACTCTCTGACCTCCCATGTTTTTTGTTTTTTTTTTATTTTTCTTGATCCTACACTTCATAGCTAAAAGGTTTTGGATAGCTAGGATGCAATGGTGATTGAGACAGACACCAAAAGATTCAATATTAGATGAACTAATTTTACATTTGATATTAGACACAGGTTTATTGGCTTTTGAAAATAATGTATGGCACTTGAGATCTCTTTGAACTCCAGTTTTATTTCCATAACTTGTGCTCAAAAGTATCACACTCAAAAGAAGAAAAATTAGCACGTTCAATGCAGAAGTTATTTGCAGATAATTGACAACCCCACAACTTATCTAATTGTCTCTTTCAATGCTCAGGTGTAAAGAATGCAAGACTGTCTTCCACAAGGATTGCAAGGCTGGGGTCTTATCATGTCCCCGCTGTGTGCGCAAACAAAAATACCAGCAGAGCAAGATGAAGTATTAACTATTGATCTACATTGAAGACCACACACGTGGGAGAAGATGAACTTTGTACTGTGTATGGATCTTTGAATTTCTGCCGCTTTCAAGGGCAACACAAACTCTTAACAGAAATGGTGCAATATAAACTGGTCTGCAACCCACTTCTGAAGGCAGAAACTTTCACTCATTTCCTTTCAAGAGAACCATCAGTCTTATTGAGGTGGTGTGCAGCTTCTTTTCCTCTGAGAATAATGTAGGTTCAGAATGTTAGACACTGGTGCACTGCTAAGATGGGATCTGTTACTAAGGAAGTTGCTTGCAGCTGGATTTCAATTTCACACACTTAATATTATGCTGTTAGAAAGTGTTTGATGTGTAGTCTCATTCTCTTTTTTTGTAATGCTTCAATCATTTTAAAATCCATATGTATAGATTTGTTATAACATGTAAATTATATCACCAATTTAAGGATATTGAATGTACACCACATGTACAGTATGTGTACATACGGTATTCATGGATTAAAATCGCTGTAAAAAGATGTGTTAGACCTTGCTGCTTTGAATTGCACTTTGCAAACTAACCCTTGTAAATACACATTAAATATTTAAATTTCCACCAACATGGCAGGACGTCTGCTGTATATTAACACTTGTGCCAACGGGGCATGTGCACTTTACTTGGTACATCTGACACTAATCAGAGATTTCATTTTTTTTCTATTTTAAAAGATTAACTGTAATACAGATAGCAGATCTGCTTCTAAAGCATTTGACTTGAGAATGTTTGAGTTACTGATCATTATCGTCCTGATGCATTTGTGTAGCTGGGTATATTTTAGTGCCATTTCTGAAACATTCTGCATAAATATGGACAAATTTAATATTACCTATCTATAGTTTTCAAGAAATTGTTTATTTCCAATGGGAGTTTATACTTGACTGTCAAAATTGGTCCAAAATGGTTTCAGAGGTGCTGCATTTGCAGGACCCTTTCATTCCTGATCTGTGTTTAAATTCATCAGCCCTGCAGAAACATATATACACCTGGCAGACAAATCCAGACTCAGTTCATCTTTAATAGGAAGGAAGAAAATCCAAAAGCAGCAAAGTTTTTTTTGAGCTGCAGTGTTTAATTTCACTGACGTAGATAACTATACAAGAATCTAGATATTTCAAGCCATTCTGGATTTATACAGTGTGTTATAGGTTTGTAAGAGCATTACTTCTTGCGGTCTTCCAACTATGGACATAACAGCCATATAATAATCTTAAACTTTGTACTTTTCTTTTTGTATTATCAGCTTTTTGGCATACAGACTTTATGCTTTCATTCAATCAAAGATCATGACTAGATTTACTAAACAATCTCTGTAGACAAATTCTATTTTCTTAAGAACAGAATGTTGTCATTAAAGATTTGATTTTTAAATGTGCAAAGAATATTTGGACTCTGTTTTAAACCCAAACTGTGTGACAATCTTGGCAGCAAGATTGAACTAACTTGTTGGCAGGGTGTATTTCAGTGTAATCTCTGACTGTGTTCCCTCTACATATCATTACATAGGGTAGATGGGGCAGAAACAGGCCATTCAGCCCAATCAATCCAGTTTGATGTTGATTCTCCACTCCAGTATACTCCCAGCTTTATGTTGTCTGAATCTACCATTGTCAACCATCTGTTCCTTTCGACCTTTCTAGAACTTGGGAACTCTGCAGCCCTCCGAACTCCGTATTGAGTTCAATAATTTTAGGGCCTGAACTCTCCCATGTCCTAGCTCCCTACCCCACATAACCAGACCTTGTTATCACATAGCCTGGCCATTACACACTACCTATTGTTAACTACTAACAGTGTCCATTAACAGCTATTCACCTCCTAGCCAGATTGTTATCAACTCATTTGTCTGCCCAACTGTTCTTCTGTCTGAGGAAGGGTCACTGGACCCGAAACGTTAACTCTGATTTTTCCTTCACAGATGCTGCCAGACCTGGGCTTTTCCAGCAACTTTGTTTTTGTTCCTGATTTACAGCATCTGTAGTTCTTTCGGTTTTTATGCCTTTCTAGTTTCTCTGTAAATGTATCGTTACTTTTTGTTTCAGGCATTCTACATGATAGCATGTTCCATATTCTTGCCACTCTCTTTTCTGTGCAAAAGCTTCTGCTGAATCCCCAGTTAGATTTATTGGCGATTACCCTAATGGTCTTTATTTAGGCTCTCCCATGAAAGAACCTGTCCTGTCTATTTCCACTCTATCACAAACTTCCATAATTTTAAAATCCTCTAATTGATCATTTCCCAGCCCTCTTATTTTTGAAGAGACTCAGACTGTCAATCCTTTCATGATATACAATATATACCTTGATATTTCTGGTGTCATCTTTGTAAATCACTTCAGTACGATCTGCCTCTAAAACCTTTCTGTAATTTGATGGACAGAACTGCACAATATTAAAAAAAAACAAAGTTCAATGTATGTTTAGATAACTTCACTGCTTTTCAATGCTATCCCTCGTGCTTGGTTTGTTTTTCTTAATGGCCTTGCTAACTTGTCGTGATCGATTACAGAATTGTCATTGCACAGAAGGAGGCCATTCCTGTAAGGAGGAAGGACAAGGATGGCAAGGTAAGGGACCCTCGGATAATGAGGGAGGTTGTGAATTTAGTCAAAAGGAAAAAAAAAGCATATGTAAGGTTTAGGAAGCTAAAATCTGACAGGGCCCGTGAGGAATAGAAGGAAAGCAGGAAAGTACTCAAGCAGGGAACTAGCAGAGCAAGAAGGGGCTACAAAATGACTCCAGCAAATATGATTAAAGAGAATCCCAAGGCATTCTATAGATACGTTGAAAACAAGAGGATAACTAAGGAGAAGATAGGACCACTTGAGGATAAAGGAGGGAACTTGTGCTTCGAGGCAGAGGAAGTGGGTGAAATCCTAAATGAGTACTTTGCATCAGTATTCACCCTTGCCACAATACTGAAACAAGCCTTACTGAAGTTGCAATCACATGCAAGGTAACTGTGATCATGGTAATTTATCCTTCCTCATCATCTTAGCCAGTCTATAGTCTTCGACATGGTTGATTGCTTCACCCTGCTTGAATGCCTCTCATCCACTGGCCAAATGAGTAGGTCTGCATTCACTTGATTGCATTCCTATCTATCTAGTCATAGCCAGAGCTTTTCTTACCTCTCTTTCACCATTCGCTCTGCTTTCCCCGGCTCCGGTACTTTTCCTCATGACTCCGTGACTACTACTCTCAATGTCCTCAATCTCCCCTCCTTGGCACACATCCTAATCGACATTGTTCAAAATGAACAGAAATATCATCTTTTTAATATTGGGAAGACTGAACTGCATATGATCCTGACTGCAAGTTCCTCCATAGCAAACATTTCTACACTTCTCCCTGGTAACTTTGGTATCATGTGTGACTCCCCCAAATGCAAATCCAAACACAAATTTACTCCACCACCAAGAACAGATACTTCTGATGCTGCCTGACCTACTATGTTCCTCCAGCTCCACACTGTGTTGTCTCCAGAATATCCTGTTTGTATTAAAGAATTATAATGTCTGTGTTTCTTTGCTGTGAAGAGCTAATTTTTCAGACATTATTTCCTGTTCCGTGTGGCTGATTGGGGAGTTTCCTAGCCTGTAGGACTGTCAAATCAACTTAGAAAATTGCCCAATAATCTCACCTCACTTTACGGCTCTACTTCAATGGAAAGCAATGTTGTTTGAAGTGAGCTGGCTTTCTCGCTGATTGTTAGTTGAGTTATTCCATTCCTATCTGTCCAAGTGGTTTAGACAGTTGAAGCATAGGGAGCTCTTTTAATACCCTGACCAACATTCCTGCCTTAACCAGCGCAACTGAACCACAGATCAACTCATCGGTAATCTATTTACAGGGTATTGCTATGGGCTATATTCAGACACAAGATAAGTCAGGAATAAATAGCCTAATAAATGTATATTTTGAAACGTAAAGTTTGTGAATTGATTCACATACTTAAGAACATTAAAAAAGTAGGTGCACATCATTTGTTTGAGTGAATAAATAACATGCAAACACTGCACACTCAGCTGTTCAAAACATTCATGTTAAATTGTTCCCTTTAACTGCAGTTTTGATATCTACTCTTGGCACCAATAACATCAGTCTGATGATCATGGGGATAGTAAGAACTGGAGTCAGAGATAACAGAGTGGAGCTGGAGGAGCACAGCAGGCCAGGCAGCATCAGAGGAGCAGGAAAGTTGACGTTTTGGGTCGGGACCCTTCTTCAGAAATGGGGGAGAGGGAGGGGAGCTCTGAAATAACGAGAGAGAGGAGGGGTGGGGCTGGGGAAGGTAGGTGGGATGGTGACAGGTGATTGCATGTAGGTAGTGAGGTCGGAGGAGCGGATAGGTGGGAGAGAAGATGGACAGGTTGTGTTAGGTCAAGGAGGCGGGAATGAGAGGGAAGGTTGGTCGTGGGATGAGGCTGGGGGTGGGGAGATCTTGAAACTGGTAAAGTCCACATTTAGGCCATTGGGCTATAGGATCCCAAGGCAGAATATGAGGTGCTGCTCCTCCAGTTTCCAGGTGGTGTTATTGTGACACTGGAGGAGGCCCAGGGAGTGGGAGGGGGAGTTGAAATGGTTTGCGATTGGAAGATGTTGTCATTTGTTGCGAACAGAGCGCAGGTGCTCTACAAAGCAGTCTCCAAACCTCTGCTTCTAAAATGAAAGACTGAAGAATGACCTAATCGAAATCGTTAAAATTATGAGGTTATTTGATAGGAAAGACATGGAGAAAGTGTTTCCGCTTGGAAATTCCAAAATTAGGAGCCATAAATGTACCATTGTCATGAATAAATCCAATAAAGAATTCAGAGAAAACTTTCTTACACAATGAAAGATTAGAATGCAGAATTTGTTTCTGTGCGAAGTACTTGAGGGGAATAACATAAATGGTTTTGTAAAGGCAGATAGGTTTAGATGAAACAGGGCGGGGAATGGAACGTGACAAGTCAAAACATTCACACACACTATGGGCTGACTGGCTTGTTCCTTATACGTGTTATGTAATTAGTCATGTGATCTCAGCTAACATGACAGATCAGGTGGCATAATTGTCCTCAGGATCTTCTATACTGTGGAGGAGAGAAGCTTTCCACAACTCCTAACGTTTATTACAGTCAGTGGCAGAATGCAAACTGCTCAGCTATGAATAAGGTTGGGTTTGCTACAATGTCAGCCACAGTGAACAGCTCGCTGCTTAGGCTTGGAACTGAAGTTAGCCACCCACATCTCAACTATCAGCACCCGCATGGGCCCAAGCTATGCCTGCCTCTTTGTAGGATACGTGGAACAGTCCCTCTTCCGCAGCTACACTAGCCCCATCCCCCACCTCTTCCTCCGTTATATCGATGACTGTATCGGCGCCGCCTCGTGCTCCCACGAGGAGCACGAACAGTTCATCCACTTCACCAACACCTTCCACCCCAACCTTAAGTTCACCTGGACCATCTCTAATACCTCTCTCTCCTTCCTGGACCTCTCTGACTCCATCTCTGGTAACCACCTGGAAACTGATATCTATTTCAAGCCTACAGACTCCCACAGCTACCTAGAATACACCTCCTCTCACCCACCTTCCTGCAAGAATGCTATCCCCTATTCCCAATTCCTTTGCCTCCGTTGCATCTGCTCCCAAGATGAGGCATTCCACTCCTGGACATCCCAGATGTCCTCGTTTCTCAAGGACGGCGATTTCCCCTGCACAGTGGTCAGAAATGCCCTCAACCACAATTCTTGCGTTTCCCGTACCACAGCCCTCTCACCCCTCCCCGCAATAACAACAAAGACGGAATTCCCCTTGTCCTCACGTATCACCCCATCAACCTCCAGAATCAACGCATCATTCTCCGCCACTTCCGCCACCTGCAATCTGACCCCACTACCAAGGATATATTTCCCTCCCCAGCCTTATCTACCTTCCGGAGGGACCGCTCTCTCCGCGACTCCCTCGTCCACTCCACACTCCCCACTAGCCCCACTACTCCTGGCACTTTTCCCTGCAACCGCAGGAGGTGTTACACCTGCTCCTACACCTCCCACCTCACCTCCATCCCAGGCCCCAAGAAAAGCTTCCACATTAAACAGATGTTCACCTGCACATCTGCTAATGTGGTATATTGTGTCCACTGTTCACGATGTGGCCTCCTCTACATCGGGGAAACCAAGCGGAGGCTTGTAGACCGCTTTGTGGAACACCTACGCTCGGTTCGTGACAAACAACTGCACCTCCCAGTCGCAAACCACTTCAACTCCCCCTCGCACTCCTTGGATGACACGTCCATCCTGGGCCTCCTCCAGTGCCACAATGTTGCCACCTGAAGGCTGGAGGAACAGCACCTCATATTCAGCCTGGGAACCCTGCAGCCCAATGGTCTCAATGTAGACTTTACAAGCTTCAAAATCTCCCCACCCCCGACCTCATCCCAAGACCTGCCCCTCTTGTCCCTGCCTCCTTGACCTGTCTGTCTTTTCTCCCACTTTGCGCTCCTCCCACCTTACTGACCAACCCCCACCCCCACTTCCTCGCCTCCCCCCTCTCTATTTATTTCAGAGCCTCGTTCCCCTCCCCCATTTCTGAAGAAGGGTCCAGACCTGAAACGTCAGATTTCCTGCACCTCTGATGCTACCTGGCCTGCTGTGTTCATCCAGCTCCACACCTTGTTATTTCAGGAGACAGGAGGGGGATCTATTATTGTTATTTTATAGAAACCAAGACATCATGTAGCTTTTCACAATTAAAGTAATCTAATGCTTTTGCAATTTGTTCAGAAAATATTTTATACTATAGTAAGAAAAAGTATACAAATATATCTATTAGGTGACCTCTAACATGAAGGAAGCATTGTGAAATTTGGTCATGCAATGCTGAAGTCATCAAATAATTATTATAAAGATAGCTACAATTGTCCCAATGCATCCATGGGGTTATATTCCAATTATTTCCATTCACATCTCCCATCTTACTTCTTCCTTTGAACAATTGCTTGAATTCTTTTAAACTACAGTTTGAAAAGAATGGTTGTAATCATAAAATATTAACTGCCTGCTCGCACATATACTGAACTTAATACATCACTTGCAATATAATTTTGTTAACTGTGCCAGAGAAACAAAAGCCCTCCCAATTTTTCCGTGATGAGTATTCATGTGACTGGAGTGTCACATCTTTCTAATTATCATTTTATCTACAACTTGTCGTCTTCTGCATTTGTTTACCCTTCCCACTTGCAAACAAAGAGTCAGGGTTCATTTTGTGCCGTGCTATGATTAGTCACTTTTATTCAATTCCCTTTACCTCATCCTGTTTATGCTATCTGCACATTATCACTTGATAATATAGAGCGAATCAGTTTGCATATATGAACTGATACTCAGATTTGAGATAGTAGGAACTGCAGATGCTGGATTTTTTTACTTTTTCAAGCTAGGGATATCTGTTATCTCTGATACTCAGATTTGACTACTTTGTCACTTTTGATTATGTGGCTGTCTCCGCGCCGGCAGGCTGCCTTTCTAGCATCGAGTATGGATGAGCAAAAATGCCCCACAGCTCAATATTCTCTTAACTGACATCATCTTATTTGCATATGTTCAAAACTCCACACCATTGTTCCTCTGCTCATCCTATTTCCTGTTTGAAATCATTTCAAAGCATTGTTTTGCACAGCCTAGAGCTATACTTCAACTCCACAATTAGTTCATCACCAATACTGTATTTTTCTAGCTCCGAACCAACTCGCATCTTAGTCCCTACCATATCTCCAGTACCTCATCTACATTTTTTTGCTCACTATTTAAAGAATCCATGCCATACTCACTGACCTGCTAAGCTTGTATCAATATCAACTCATTAAATACTTTGTTGCTATAGCTCATGATGTATTAAATCCCACTCAACCTTTCTTAATCTTGAAAAGGATGCCGTTGTATCCATTTTAAAATACTTACCTCACTTTGGTTGTATGTTACTAATCTTGCATCATGATCATCTGCTGTGTTCCTCCTCGCAACCTCACATTGCCAGCTTTTATTTTTTTCTTTCATGTTTCTATTTTATTGTGCAATATTAGGGCCATTCCTAAGAGTTTGAATTCAAGACAGACTGGCCAAGAAGAAGGCAAAGTCATGAAGTGTTTTCAAGTGTAAGCTTCTGTAAAACTCTACTGCATGTTAGCATTGTGTCCAACTATACATGGCAGTCAAAATCTACCAGGTTGTGGTCTTGTTTTTACATTAAGGGGTGGCACAGTGGCTCATTGGTTAGCACTGCTGCCTCACTGTGTCAGGGACCTGGGTTTGATTCCACCCTCAGGCAACTGTCTGTGTAAAATTTGCATATTTTCCCCATGTCTGCGTGGGTTTCTTCCTTTTGCTCTGGTTTCCTCCCGCAGTCCAAAGATGTGCAGGTTAGGTGGATTGGCCATGCTAAATTACCCTGTAGGTGGGTTAGCCATGGGAAATGCCAGGTTACAGGATGGGTTAGTGTGGACTCAATGGGCCAAATGGTCTGTTTCCACACTGTAGGGATCCTATGAAAAGATGTTGTTATCTGAACTCTATCAATCTTCCATCTTTGATATACTTAGTTTGTCTCTAACTAATTCCACCCAAACAGTACTATTTATTGCCATAAAACTCTTACACAATGCTCTTCCCCAAGTTGTTTCTATCCATCAATAATGTTGAATTACCTATTTCCACATCCACATGTGAATTACTTAGGTTACTTCTTTTTATAATATTTACTGCACATTTGTTTTCCTTTACATCTCCTACTACTCCCCAAGTTTTATCTTGATTCATCTATGGTGAAAGGTGGATAAGGAAAGTCTGTGACAAAGTATAGAAACATTTGAGGTGAAGTTGGTAAGTGTTCTTTTTTTCTACTGGTTTCCATTAGATCAGAGATTTATTCAATCTGGTGGCCTTATACATTGGCCAGAATAAGTATTACTTGCTGCAGGATTGTATGGACTATTCATAACTTTGTTTATTCTTCTCAGTCAATAATGCTACGATGGGTTCATGGTGTTACTTCTTTGATAAAGGAGTAATGTTGTTGATCTATAGTGGTTGTTCCTCATATAAAGAAATTGTCCCATTGCAATATTGACCTGTTGTCTGGGACTCAGTTCCAAGGTGTGAACACCAATGTCAGCTTAGAAACTATTTGGTTTCATGCCTAGTGTGTTCTTCAGAATGTGCCACATCTTTGAAAATCATCTCTTTTCTTACAATGACCAAATTGTCGGAGTAAGGTTGGATAGATTTGTCTTTGCTTATGTAGAGTATCGGAACCATACCTGTGACATGTTTTTGTAGCACTAGATTGCTTAGGATTTCACACTGTCACATATATTTTTCAGATAGATATTTAGCTCCTCTAGTCAAATGCACTATTGTTACTCTGAATAGTCAACACTCTCTGTAAACGTTCTGAATTAAATAAAACTTTTGTCGTTTCATGCTTCTTGAAAAATTTCCTAGTCTCTATACCCACTGTTGTTTGAACTTCTTTTCCTAGAGTTAGGTCCTCTTGATTGAAGAATTTCAATGATTAATTTATGTAAGAAATCAATGACGATGTTGTCACAAATGAACTCATTGCAAGTTTCTGTAGTTGATTGATGCAGAAGTTATTAATGCAAGTTATTAATGAAGGTATCTACAGACTCTGCTGAGAGTTGGTATCTGCTATTGACGCTTTATCTTATCAGTCTTATTTGTTGTTGAAGTGAAATATTAATCAAAAACTGTTAAGAGATTGACAAAAGTAATTTGTTTCTCATTGTTGTGGTGGCTAAGTAACACATAATCTGATGTTCTTCCCATGTAGCAGACAAAAGAGCTAATCAGGCCTCCCTCCTTATTCTTGATTGTTGACAGAAGAACTTTCATCTTCACATAATCTGGAATTTCTCTCCTAAATCTACATCTATGTTCTGTTTCAAACGTCATCATAAAGTTCACTACTTAGACTACACTGAGTCATCTGATCTAACCCTCACCTCTAACTCATGTACAGGTCTGTTACAAAATCAGGAAGTGTTTTGACACACATTTCACAATGTCAATTTTGCTCAAAAAAGCACATAAATGGACCATCTTCTTGTTCTGAAGTTCCCTATGGCACTTTGGAACATCAAACTCTCAGTCATGAAGTAGCATGTAAGATCACCCCAGTTTACTTAATTCTCTACTTCATTCACACTAGATAGGGAAGTGCAAAGTGGAGAAAAAACAGGACAAAGGATGCAGATTTATAACCAATTACACTCCTTTTGAAACTGCAATGCACAACTGAGGCAGCACCGTGCTCCCAGGGTTTCTGTCTTTCAGATAAGATACTAAAACCTTATCTGTTCTGCTGAAAAGCTCTCCATCATGTTCTCAAATGGCAAGACCAGCATTTATTCTTGGTTGCTCTTGAGAAAGTGGTGGTGTGCTGTCTCAGTCCATGTGGTGTAGGTACACTGTGCTTTCTCTTGTAGTAGTTTTGAGATAACTGAGGAGCATGCTGCACTTTTTCAGAGGCAGGTTCAATCATATTGCTGCAGATCTTAAGTCAGTGAAGAGGGCAAATTTCTTCCACTGTTGTTGGACATTTGCAAACCAGGAGTGCTTTTACAACAATCCAATACATTCATGATCATTATCAATGAGACTCATTTTATTTTATATTTATCAGTTGAATTTAAGTCCTCGTAGCTTCATAGAATGCCTACAGCATGGAAACAGGCCATTCAGCCCAACAAGTCCACACTGACCCTCTGTAGGACATCCCATTCCAACTCATCCCCTTGCCTATCCCTGTAACCCTGCATTTCTCATGGCTAATCCACCTAACCTGCACATCTTTGCACTGTGGGAGGAAACTGACCACCCAGAGGAAACCCGCACAGACACGGGGAGTATATGCAAACTCCACACAGACAGTCACCTGAGGCTGGAATTGAACCCGGATCCCTGGCGCTGTGAGGTAGCAGTGTTAACTACTGAGCCACCGTGCCACCCATCATGGTGGGAATTGACCATTAGCCCAGACCACTTCTTTGCTAGTCAGTCACTAACCAATATGTTAACTCCTCACACAAGATGGCTTCCACAAATGGCACAGGTATCTTGGGATAAAATTGGTCAATGCCAGCAGCCTAAAACATGCTCATTGGCGAATCAGTGACTGCTTTTTCATTGTGTCTGATCTTGTTTTCACTGAAGCTCGGAGAACAATTGTTTGAACTCTGGAGATTCAACTCCTAGACTGACTTCCACATATATTTGGTTTGAAATATAAAAGCCTTGGTGATAGTTTGCAAGTCAATGGTTAAATGAAACTGATTTGGTCAAAAATTAACCACATGTTCAGCACAAATTTTACATGCCTTGACATGGAATTCCAGTACTACCTGTCGCAAATGTATGTACAAACATTTGAGCATACAAATTAGGAACAGGAATAGGCCATTCAGCATCTTGGATCCACCTCCACCCCCCCCCCCCCCACCCAACCCCGCAATAAGATCATGGCTGCCCCAATTGTTTTCACAGTTCCACATTTCCACTCACTCCTGATAATCTTTGACAAAACAAAACCGCAACTGCGAATGCAAACTCAAGATATCCTGCTTACTGAGCAGGCACTAGCTAAACCATTGCATACTTGCAAGTGAACATGCTGCTCATACAGGTTCTCAATTTTGAAGTAAACAAAACAAGTTGACTTGTACATTTACTGTTTTTTTCCATCTGGCACCCATGTGCACTCTTATCCCATTCTGAATATGGTTACGTTGGTGCTCCTTTCTTTCTTCCCTGACTCCTATTTTGATATCAGCAAAAATTGGAATTTTTAGTTTTCCTCTGTTAGTGAACAAAGACCAAGTCTAGGATACTTCTTTCCAGCCTGACAGTCCCACTTAATATCTACCATCTGTTTTTAAAACGTTGATGCATCCAGTGCCATATTTCAGCTTCTAATCCAAGGCCCTATACTTTCATTGTTTATCATGCAACAGTACCAATGTGGTCTGAAAATTTAGGTGTTAAATAATTGCTTTCATGTCACAGTTTCAGCATATGTTATTAAAAGAACTTCTGAATTTGGCTACAACTGCACATTTTACCTTTTCATGACCTTGACAAGGGCTCACATGAAATCAAGCCTTCTCAAACAACATTGGTAGATGCATCTTCGGTTGAAAAGGAAAGCACATTGGTAAAATGAATAACACAGTGTGGAGCTGGAGGAACACAGCAGGCCAGGCAGTATCAGCGGAGCAGGAAAGCTGACATTTCGGGTCGGGACCCTTCTTCAGTAAAAAGACTGGCTGCCTTCAACACCATAATAATTCTGTGATTCTGAGGATCTTCCAGGAAGTTGACCAGATTTACTTGAATTTTACAAAAGTTCAAACATTCCATTAGTTGAATTCCGAATAACTGCTGTTTGTCTGTAATCAGCTGGCGCCATCATTTGGCTGAAAATGGAACTTCCATACTGGTTATCAAGTAATTGGCAGGTGAAAACTTCCCACTGATGGCTCAACATCAAGTAACTGTTAGTCAATCACACCCCTCTAAAAGTCAGCTTCTGATCATTAGTGAGTTATACCAGTAAACCAGACAATGACATCTTACACTGTATAGTCTAAGTGAGAGCTGTCAGCTAAATGCAACTTTTGTCAAGAGTAAGAGTTTTGTGGTTCTGTGGTCGTGTCCCAGGAAGCTCAGGTTCAAGTCTTAGCTGCTCCAGAGTTGTCTCATAGCATGACCGAAGGTTGATTAAAATATATCCTACACTCATACTGAGGATTAATGCTTCAATATTTTTCACAATCAGCAGTTGTTGTTATATCTTTAGGTTCATTTGTTGCAAGAAAATATTTGAAGGGCTTTTGTGGCAATGTGGTAGTGTCCCTATCACTGGGCGAGAAAATCCTTCTACATGTCCCACCTGGCCTGGAGATTTGTCCAAATATATTGATGAAAAAATAAATGTGCTGATACTGGTTCTTACTGCTCTAAGAATTGATCATCACTTTAGAATTTACATCTCCAAGAAGAACTTGCAAGATTTGATATTCAAAACAACTAAAAAACAGATGAAAAGTCACTTCATGGTTTATTATTTTAAAAACAGTTGAACATTGAATTGAAAATAGTTCCTCAGTGAGGTACAATTATGACAGACGTAAGTGATTGATAACAATATGCCACAGGATATACAATCTAAGTAACCTCTGCAATTTCCATAAGGTCCTACAGTACCTTGACTTTCATTCGTTATATTGACTACCTTCACTCTGGTACATGGGGGTTTGTGCCATGCTGTATAATGCACAAATATTATATTATAAAGTATATTGCAAATATAAATAATTTTTATAAATGAATTAAGATGATAAAGAAGGCACTCTTAGTTATTGAGCCATGCAGAGCAGGGATTGCCAAGTTTTGATGCGTGCTCTCTACTAGGTTAATCGATCTCAGTGACCCATATTCAGAAATTTGAGTGTCAACCGAGTGTATGTTGAGGTTCAGATAAGACTTTGCTTGCAATCTTGGAAGACTGCATTCAGTTCTGGTCTTCCTGCTATAGGAAAGACATTACTAAACTTGAGAGAATTCAGAAAAGATCTACAAGGATGTTGCCATTGTTGGAGAGTTTGAGCTATCGGCAGAGGCTGAATAGACTGGGGCTATTTTCCCTGGAGCGTTGCAGACTGAGGGGTGACCTTAAGAGGTTTATAAAATCATGGAAGGGTGAATAGCCAAGGTCTTTTCCCCAAGGTAGGAGAGTCCAAAACTGGAGGGAATAGGTTTAAGGTGAGAGACGAAAGATATAATAGGGACCTAAGGGGCAATGTTTTCAAGCAGAGGGTGATGCATGTATGGAACTGCCAGAGGAAGTGGTGGAGACTGGTACAATTATAACATTTAAAAAGCATCAGGATGGGTACATGAATAAGAAGGGTTTAGAGGGATTTGAGTAAAATGCTGGCAAATGTGACTAGATTAATTTAGGATATCTGGTGGGCATGGATGAGTAGGCTTAAAGGGTCTCTTTCCATGCTGTACAACTCTATGACTCTGACTCTAAGTGGTGCCAATTGCCACTCTATGAACTGGCACATGGAATGTGTTGAGCTGCCTGCATTTGTAGAATTGTAACCCAACAAACAGACAATGCCTTTAGGAAAGAGGAGGGAGGATATAAAGTTAGCAAAAAAAATGCACTGATTGATTTGGATGTCGTGATATTTTAGAGCAATATGAATTAATAGCAAATCAAACTGCCTCATCTGTATTGTTTGCTGCTCAAGCAAAGCAGGTGAACTTAGCAATGTGTGTAATGACTGGTCTAGGACACTTGGACAACCATAATGCTGGGTTTTTGTTTATTTTTATGGGTGGGGAAGCAATTATAAATCAATGTTGAGGTTAACAATCCTTTCAATGGCTTTAGCTGTCACAGCGTGAACAGTTGTGATGCCAAGAAGAATTGATCCCTCAGAAGAGGAGTGTAGTGCGTGGATGACAGTCTGACTGGGATGGCCGCAGTCACAATATAAGATGTTCCTCATGTTCCATTTGAAGAGCAAGTGGCCACAGCTGCCCTAACCCCAACCTCAAAATGTTGGCCATCAGCAAGATTTTCCATGGAAGCTTGAAACCTAGGAATACATCACCCAAGTCAGTTACCAGATTGTGGTTGGCGATAATTGTAGATAACTAGGAGATGAGTCAGTGAGGGAGGGGGTTGCTGATGTCAACTTTGGGGTCTGGAGCATTTTCCAGTCGGGGCTACAGGATTTTAAATGAGTACGTGGTGTTTTTTTTTAAGGATCTGTGTCAATTATCAGGAAGATACTTGAGTTGTGGTGGTCTCCAGAAATAATCCTCATGGCTTCATGGAGGTGTATGTTGACCATGTTTATGTGGTGTTTCCTTAGTCAGATTGAGCAACAGTACTTTGTTGTTGGATAGACAAGGGTGAGTGAAGCTGTGTGGAGTGTTTTGGCTCTGCTGTGCAGCTGGTACTTGACAGCTTCCATACAAAATTCAATGGTCCTGGAGGTGTTGCTATTCAATGAATGAATGGTCAAGAATTTTAGCACTAGATTGAGGGTGAATGGTAAACCCTATGTGACGATACTGTGGCTTTAAGACGTATATTTTGTCCTGGCGTTTTTTTTTTGGAAGAGAGGATGTAAGGCAGAGGTAACGAACTGTCTGGCATTATGTAAACAGCTTGGGAGGCCTTGGGATTTTTTTAAACAGCCTGAATGGGTGTAGGCAACTCTCACAGATCAGGATTTCTGGGTTTTGGTTTTTTAGTAGCATCAGAAGCTTTTGGAAGCTTCAGTGAATGTCTCCTGGCTGCTACTGTGTCTGACTTTTCTATTGATGTTTATTTTCCACTTGAATTGGACAACAGCATGTGAGAATCTATGTCTGAATTTGCCTTTTTGCCGAGGGGTAGGTTTAGGCGATGTTACTATATTGTGAACAGTTAATTAGTAACAGTTACTGTATCAATCATTCAGTTATGTTTTCCAACAGAGTTAAGTTAAGCTAAGTTCTTCTTTCTTTTATTTGTATTTTAACTATAGTGTTGAAATAAATTGTGGTTTTGTTTAACATCGAGTAGTTTGACTAGTCACACTGCATCTGGAAGATGCCATTTCACATCTATCTTTAAAGTAAGAAAAAGCTAGACCCTAGGCTACCTTCTTAAAATATTTTAAAGGGTTCTGGTCTGGTCCATAACATGCAAGACATTTTTCCCTGGCCTTCGAGTTGTGAGCTGAAAGAACAGTTTCAGCAGTGTTTGGTCAAATTCTCTTGTAAAGTAGCTTCCTGACAGCATGAATTTTCAATGAATGTTTTCTCAATATTCTGAAGATACCTGGTTTGGAAAACCAGAGCCAAGTTGTCAGTATGTGTGAAGAGCTGTGACTGTGTGGGAGGGAGTTCACTGGTGTAGATGTTGAAGAGATATGTGAGGAAGGATGTGGTGGCACTGGAGACAGTTCAGAGGACGTTCATCAGGTTGATTCCAGGGATCAAAGGACTGCCATTTGAGGAGTGGTGAAGTAGCTTGGGCTTGTACTTGCTGCAGTTCAGGAAAAGGAGGGAGGATTTGATTGAGGTATATAAAATGCTAAAGGGGATTGACAAGGTGGATCTTGTCGGCCAGTCTAGAAGGAGAGGTCATAGATAGAGAGTGAGAGGAGGTAGATTCAAAACTGAGATGAGGAGAAACTACTTCCCTCAGAGGATTGAGAATCTGTGGAAGTCACTGACCCAAAAAGTGCAGTAGGGGCAGAGTCAAACAACGGATTCAAGAAAGAAATAGATAGGTTTCTGATGAAAAGCAGGATAAAGGACTATGGGGAGCAGGCAGGAATGTGGAGTTGAGATGAGGATAAGATCAGTTATGATCACCTTGAATGGTGGAATGGGTGCAAAGGGCTGAATTGCCGACTCCCACTCCTAGTTCCTTTGTTTCTATGTTCCTACCTATTAATACAGGCAGAGCGGCCATGTACTCATACCATTGTCACTTAATGCTTCTTTCTTTCTGCAGGATAAGAATGTGCACACCAAGTGTGAATGTACCTAGATAAGGAAGGAGGAGTTTTTCAGGGCTGGGGAGGGATGCCTGACATAAGGTTCCTGACCCTCTTTGGGAAGCAGACCACCAAGTGGACAGGAGAATAAGAGGAATGTGCCTATGCTGAAGGGAAGATTCAATATATATGGCCATCAGAGGCAAAGCCTCCAATCCGACTACTCAGAACAACGCATTCAATGAATGGATAGAGGAGAGGATAGGTGGAGAGGAAACAGACAGGTCGAAGAGGCGGGGATGGAGCCAGTAAAGGTGAGTGTAGGT